>NC_090300.1:108202500-108827500 GCF_039906515.1 Pseudorca crassidens | reverse complement strand
ATTGTTTTAGTGATTAAACAAAGTAACTGAGGTCACCACCCTATTCAATAAGATATTTTTTGGCATGTAATTAATTATAATCTCATTGTAAATCCTTTTGATTTAAAGATTAATGTTGATTCTTTGCTTCGATTATGCTATTCATTTGGTTTTTTAATTAGAATTAAGGCACATAGCAGATCACTGTGGAACTTCTTCAAGATGTTGATCCTATTCATTTAAAAAGGTTGTTTTATTTTTTAGTCAAAAGCAAGGGATTTGGCATAGCTACATTGATTCTGATATATTGCAGAAGGAAGATACATAGGGATTACGTATTTTATTTTTTAATAACAGGTCATTTATAAATGTTATTTTTATTGTTTCAATTTAAAAAGTATGACCAATTTCTTTAGGTTTTTCTCCATCTTTTATTCATTTTCTTGACCATACTTTCTTTCCACACACACACACAGACACACACACACACAGACACACACACACACACACCTTAAAAACTATGTTAATGAGGATGGGTGACTTCATAATTCCTCAGGCTCAGATTAAGTACTCATGGGAAGATTTTCCATAGTGTTTCCAACCAAATGAAATGAATGATTTTACATATTTTCTTACACTTAGAGTTACTATTCTATTTAAAAGCTTACAGCTCTTATTCAGTATAAATTTTTTGTCATAAATATCAAGAGGGATAAAGTTAGACATTAGAGTTGCAACTTAGGACAGGATGTTGTTTTGCTGTATATGGGTATTATAGATTTTAATGTTTTATGTATCTGCTAGATATAGAAATCTTATAATACATACTACTAATTTAACATTTTCATGTGTAAGAATGAAAATGACATTTAAGTAAATCATTCATTTATTCTTAGAAATAACATAGGTAAAATGCAAAAGAGATGCTATTTTTCTGAAACATATGATACACATAATATTAACTAATAATAACTTAATGCTGTAATGCTAATAATGACTTTGAGGTTATTTCAATATCATGTAGTCATGAGATTTAGCTCCCAGCCTGCCTTGGATGGGATGGAGATCAAGTTGTGCCCATGGTGAAATTTAAGGCACTAATAGTTGAAGGATCATAACAATCACTTGCCGGTTTGCCCTTTGGAATGAGCTGTTTGATTTCCACCAATACAGTGAATGCTAGAGACAATTTTAGGTCAAGAAACTAAAGGAGAAGAGGTGCCATACCACTGGGTAGGAATACAAAAAGTAAAATCTAGCAATTATTCCAGCTTTGGAGTCAATGACACTAGCACTGAATTTTCGGATGAAGCGGGTCTGGCCAGAAGGACTTTGACCCAGGAAACTGGAGGAGCTTCCAATCCTGATTCTCCTATTCTCAACTAACATCTCCCCTACTGCTGGAGGTCAAAGCAAAAGTGTGAGAATTAACCTTGGCTCTAAACCCAGACAGAATTCTACACTATTTTCTATTTCTCACAGGGCGCCTGGGTCAAGTCTAAAGGTGTAAATTAAGTTGATCACATGTAGATTATCACAGAGATAATAGCATTTATTAGGTGATTCATGAAGGTGCATCTTAAATGTGGAATGGTTTGTCAATGAGGAAGGTAGCATAATTTCAAGCCTACTGTAAATGATTTAATCGGCAGCCTATTTAAACTCTGGAGGGGCCCTCTCTTTGGGTAAGGCCTCGAAGTGTTTTCTCACCTGATGAGGGTGTTTGGAGTCCTGTAGGCCTCCTCTGTAACCTGTCTGTCTACCATAGGGCTCTTAGGGCCACACAAGTTCTACAAGTGTTGGTTATGTAAAATAACTCCACATTCCTAACACTGTGAGAGCTCCAAAATCGTCTAAATGGAATATGAAATCCCCACATTCACATCACTGTGTCTATTTCTTTTGCCCCACGCAGAAATTTTCCAAACTGGTGCCTCAGTTGGGAACTAGATATTCTTGGTGTTAGAGCTCAGAACTAACCTTATAATTTACTCCCTTCCATATGAAATCTTCTGTTTCAAGGGTATATCCAAAATAAAACTAAAGAGAAGTGCTTCGCTATGTTCATTTGACATTAGGTTCAGTTCAGCAGTTGCTTCTATTCAGGCAAGGTACTGAAATCTTAAATAAAATATTAAAACCAATAGCTTGACATCTTGTTTCTAAACCGATTATCTGGGAATCTACTGCCATATCTCTTTGTTATGTATGAAGGTTACCACAGTGTTCACCAAGGTTTCAGTTTTAATGAGAACTTAAGGAGACAAGAGTGTTACAGTCACCACATAGGCATTTTCTCTTGTTCCCAACATTCGGAAGTTACTTGAGGATATCTGGGGTCCTGAATGTGGCCCAGAGAAATCTATTTTGCCAAATATCTAGTTATCGAACAGAAGTCTGATTCTCTAATGAAAATGGAATTGCCTATTTCTACATTACATAGTCTTATGACAATTAAAATCAACCAGAATGCATCATTGATCTTCCTCAGATATAATTCTTCCTCCGTCACAAAGGCAGGATATTTTCTACGGATAGTATTCCCATAAGGAAACTGCTTAATTCACCACAGGTTGTTCTAAGGAATGGCTCATGTCTCTTGTTTAGTCAGACATTTGATGATAATTAAGTAAAAGAATGTAATATGAGGTAAGGTATAAGTAGGATCATGGACCATGACCTCAGCTAATGTTAACCTGTATAAACCATTGAGTTGGGACATTAATTCTAAATTTACTTATGTCTAAACTTACGTATGGAAAATGCATCATTTTGATTATTTTTTCCTAGTAGTCGAGAAGGTCAATTAATTATAATGATGAAACATGATTCACCAAGTCTTTTTATCCTAGCTTTCTGAAAAACATTTTACAAGGGATAGAAATAATTAACCTCATTATTCCGTCATCCATCTATCCATCCAATACACACCTGCATACCTACATAATGTAAGACATTTATGGAAGGCCTACAATGTTACATGCTCTGTACCATGATCTGGAAATGTGATAGTGAATTAGACAAGTACCTGCTCTCAAGATACTTACAGTCCACATTTAGGAAACATCTGAGTAGCAGATACTGTTTGATTGCCTCTCTAGCACCCAGTTGTCTCCACTCTTTTCTTAGTACAGATTTGTAGAACCATGATGTTTGGGGGAAGCTGATATTAAACTAACCATTGCATTCCATCTCTCTGGTTTAGCTGTGGGCATAGGACCTAAGTTGGTACGATCAGAATAAATATCTGGATTTTTTATTGGATTTCAGTTAATGGTGCTATCTCTTCCATTACAATCTTCCATGATGGAGAGATTCATGGGGTAGAAAAACAGAACACAGTAACATCTAGCCAATAAACAGGCCAGATATCCTAGTATATTTGGTCAACTTATCACGAAGGCACCCAATAAAATGGACATTAGACATTCTGGAACTTACTTCTTTTACATTTTTAAAACACAAGGAGATGGAAGCCAATTTCCCTTCTTTATTGGACTTGAAGAGAACCATTAGTTTAAAAAATAACATAAAATCAGTTAATGCATTCTTATTAAAAATCTAGGGTAACAATTTGATGTAAAGTTACTGATTAAAGCAGGACAGGAATTTATATCTTTAAAAATTACCAGACAGGGGCTCCCCTGGTGGCGTAGTGGTTGAGAGTCCGCCTGCCGATGCAGGGGACATGGATTCGTGACCTGGTCCGGGAAGATCCCACATGCCGCGGAGCGGCTGGGCCCGTGAGCCATGGCCGCTGAGCCTGCGCGTCCGGAGCCTGTGCTCCACAACGGGAGAGGCCACAACAGTGAGAGGCCCGCGTACCAAAAAACAAAAACAAAACAAACAAACAAACAAAAAACAATTACCAGACAGATATATTTATTTATCTGACAAATAAAATTATAATATATTTAAAGTATATAATGTGATGATTTGATATACATATATATTGTGAAAGGATTTCCATAATTAAGTTAATGAACACTTCCATCACCTCACATATTTTCATTTTATTTGTGGGGGGGTATTTAAGTTTTACTGTCTTGAAAAATTTCAGTTATGTATCAATAGTTCTGTATTATTAATTATAGTCACCACATTAGTCATTAGAGCCTTGGACCATTTTTGTGTTGTTAATGAAAGTTTGTATCCTTTTACCAACCTCTCCTTATTTCCCCCACCCTTCCTCCCCTGGCAAACACCATTCTACTCCATGAGTTTAACTTTTTTTTTTTAATTTAGATTCCACATATAAGTGATACTATGTAGTATTTGTCTCTTTCTCTGGTTTATTTCACTTAGCATAATGTCTTCCAGTTTCCTCCACGTTGTTGCAAGTTGCAAGATTTATTTCGTTTATAAGGCTAAGCAATATTCTGTTGTATCATATTTGTATCATTATATCACAAATATCACATTTTCTTTATCCGTTCATTTCTGGACACACAGGTTGTTTCCATACCTTGACTTTCATGAATAATGCTGCAGTGAACATGGAATTACAGATATTTCTCTGATATAGTGATTTTTGTTTCATTTGGATATATATCTGGAAGTGGATTTGCTGGATCATATGGTAGTTCTATTTTAATTTTTTGAGGAACCCCCATACTGTTTTCCATAGTGGTTGTACCAGCTTACATTCCCACTGACAGTACACAAGGGTTCCCTTTATTCCACATACTTGCCAGCATTTGTTATCTCTTATCTTTTTGATAATAGACATTCTAACAGGTGTGAGGCGATATGTCATTGTGGTTTTGGTTTGCATTTCCATCATAATTAGTGACATTGAGTACCTTTTCATGTGCCTGTTGGCCATTTGGATGTCTTCTTTGGAAAAATGTCTATTAAGGTATTTGCCCATTTAAAAAATTGGATTATTTGGTGTTTTGCTATTGCTTTGTATGAGTTCCTTGTATAGTGTGGATATTAACCCCTTATTGGATATGTGGTTTGCAAATATTTTCTCCCATTCCATGGATTGCCTTTCATATTGCTAATGGTTTCCCTTGCTATGCAGAAGCTTTTTAGTTGGATGTAGTCCTACTTGATTATTTTTGCTTTTATTTCCTTTCCTTTTGGTGTCAAATAAAAAAAAAATCATTGCCAAGACTGATATCAAGGAACTCTTACCTCTTATGTTTTCTTCTAGGAGTTTTATGGTTTCAGGTCTTACATTCAAGTCTTAATCCATTTTGAGCTGAGTTGTGTATGATGTAAAATAGGGGTCCAGTTTCATTCTTTTGCATGTGGATATCCAGTTTTCCTAACTCTCTTTGTTGAAGAGGCTATTTTTCTCCATTGTATATTGTCAGCAGCCTTGTAAAAATTGAAAAAATAAGCATGTAATATTTTTTCTGCATTCTTGATTCTCTTCTATTGATCTTTGTGTTGGTTTTTATGCCAATACCATACTATTTTAATTACATAGCTTTGTAATATAGTTTGAAATCAGGAAGTGTGGTGTCTCCAGTTTTGTTCTCCTTTCTCAAGATTGCTTTGGCTGTTTGGGGTCTTTTGTGGTTCCATACTAATTTTAGCACTTTTTTTCTGTTTCTGTGAAAAATGCCATTGGAATTTTTATAAGGATTGCATTGAATCTGTAGATCACTGTGGGTAGTATAGATATTTTAACAATATTAGTTCTTCCAATCCATAAGCATGGGGTATCTTTCCATTTATTTGTGTCTTCCTCAATTCTTTCATCAGTGTTTTACAGTTGTCAGTGTACAGATCTTTCACCTCCTTGATTAAATTTATTTCTAAGTATTTTATTATTATTCATGCTATTGTAGATGGGATTGTTTTCTTAATTTCTTTTTCAGATAGTTAGTTGTTAGTGTATAGAAATGCAATTGATTTTTATACTGATTTTGCTCCTAAAGGATTACGAATTCCCTGCTCTTTTAGCTCTCTGATGCAAGCTAATTAGAAGTCCTATCTTCAGACAGCAGCTGGGAAAGTCAGAAGGTTACATACATATCCTAGCCCCCACTGGGGAGAAATTGGGATCTGGGTGTTTTTGTTTACTTTCTCTGTGCTGAGACAGGGAATAGTTGCTGGGAGAGCTTGTGCACCCAAATAGAACTGCCTCTTTGTTTTGTATAATTCCAGGGGATTTGTGCATGCTGAGCCCCATTAGTTCCCAGAGCTAGGTTATTTGAGATCCAGTCCCTCAGATGGTAGCTGTAACAGTTGGGGTGTTAAATGTGTGGTCAAGCTCCTTTCAGGAAGAAGCTTGAGACTTGATTGTACTGTTGGAACTAGTAAGGAGGAGACAGAGGGTGATGTGCCCACCAGCTCTATCCCGGGAGGATCCTGGTCAGCTTTCATATGCAGGCTGATTAGAAAGCAGAATCTTAGGCAGCAGCTGGGAATGTATGCAGTGAAATCTCTTCTAGAGAGAAAGTGGAGGTGGGCATTTTTGTCTGCTTTCTTTGTGCTGAGCCCAGGGTACATCCTGTAGGAAGTACTTGAGTGCCCATTTGAAAGCTGCTTTTCTTGTTGTTTAATGTGGTCCTATGAGATCATAAATACTGAGCCCTGTTGGCTATCAGAGCTAAGGAATTTGAGGACTTGTCCCTGGGTGGCAGCAACAAAAGTTGTGGAAACAGATGTGTGGACAAGCTTCTTCCAGGGAGAAGCTGGTGACTGGGTTTTATTGTTGGAGTGAGCAGAGGGAGAAAGCAGGGATCTGCCCACTGGTCCTCAGGTGGCAGCTGGAAGAGTATGCAGGCAGACCCCCTCCAGGAAAAAACTGAGACATGGGTGTTTTTGCCTGCTCCCTCTGTGCTTAGGGGAGATAGCTGTGCGGAGTGTTCATGAGTCCATTTAACAACTGCTTCTTAGTTTGTTATAGTCCCATTGGACTTGTGAATGCAAGCCCCTGTTGACTATCAGAGCTAGGTGATTTGGGGGACAAATCCCTCGGTGGTGGCTATGAAAGCTGGGGTGTTAGATGTCTGAAGGACAAACTCCTTCCTTCTAAGATGAAGCTGGTGACTTTGTTTTATTGTTGGAGTAAGCCAGAGGGAGAAGGTGGGGGAAGTGCCCACCTGCTCTTTTGGGCTCTGGGGAGTATCTCAGTCAGAACCTAGTTGCAGGCTAATTAGGATCTAGACCCTCACGCGGCAGCTGGTGAAATATGTAGTCAAACCCCTTTCAGGTAAAAACTGGGAGAGGGAATTTTTGGAGAGTGTCCCCTGCCTGTTAACAACTGCTTCTTTGTTTGCTATAGTCCTGTGGGACTTGTGATGCAATCCCCATTGGCTTTCAGACTAGGTGATTTGGGAGCTAGTCCCTTGGTGGCAGGCTTAATAGTTGGAACACTAGATATGGGGTCCAAACCCTTTGGTCCCCAGGGAGAATCTGGAAGTGGGAGTTCCCTTCTGACTGTAAGGCACAGTGCCAGAGGTGGGGCTCATGGTGAGAGTGTATCTCAGCCTTTGTGCGTATTTTCTCAGTTGCCAGATGTGTAGGAACCACTCAAGTAGTTTCTGGACTTCTCTATAGGGAATTGATTTGTGTGGCTGTATATTTGGTGCATCCATGGAAGGAGGGGAATTCAGGAGACTCCTATGTTGTCATCTTGGTGACATTCCCAGAAAGCGTTAATGTGAATAAAAATTCTCTTTAATCCAATTGAGACGGTTAATTTCTGGGGAGTAAAGCCAGAAAAGGGAGAAGAAGAGGCAGAGGACTCAAGCAGTATGGTATAGGTAGTTGAGTGGGTAAGTGAGAATTATAATAAGACTCAGCAGTCATTTAGAATGAAAAAGCCTTTAATATTTTTCTTTTTGAGAATAGATCACCTAATACTATTACCTGTGATGATGACTGTTGGTTTTCAGGGCTAGAGTTACCAATTCATTTCCAAATTATCCCTGCCAGTAGTATGCAGGACTTGGAATTTAATATCATTTCTTTTGGTGGGAACTGACACAATTTATCACACGTTTGGTAAGCTCTTCTGCAGTTGTGGGTGACAGCCTGAACAACACTGATCACCCCTTCTGAGATGGGCTGTCTGTGGAGGCCAGGATTGGACTCCTAATTCAAAGCAACCAATGAGACACTTGGACAGTGTCTGTGGTAGACACTCACCTATGGAAGACACCTTTCTGGAGAGGTGTATTAGTAGACTGAAACAAATGCTAATGATAATTGGGTAGACACAAAGCCAAACTCTAGGTGTTTGGTGTGCTGGCAGAGTTAAAAAGCATGCTAGAACAGAGCTTCTCAAACTATCTTCAGTGAAGTCCAGATCTTTGCTTTTTTTATTTGTTTTTTTTATGTTATATGTCCATTCTGTCTTGGACTGATACTTTTGTAAAGTACAATACAAATTAATTGCTAGAAAATTTAAATACAAACTTCCATTTAAAAATTATATTAAACTCTATCAAATGGCTATAATAGTATCTAAAAGTCAACAATCTCGCTTTCTCTCTCTATATATATGTATAAATAATTATATATATTATATATATAATTCTCAAGTGTAAGTTAAATGTTTTTGTTAACAAGAGGAAATAATTTTATGTGGTGGTACTACTTTGAGAGAACCTCAGAGACTTTCCTTTTTTACACCTCAGTTCTGGGGCCACATACCATCTCAAGAGAATTGGAATACTACATGGAGAAAAGCCATTTAAGACCTTTTTGGGGGCAATACCCAGGTGAAGAATATCTCTTTGTTGGAGGAGGTCATCTAGAGGACATAACCGCTGGTTGACCTGTGAGCTGGACCTGGGCGGTTGGAGGCTCCTCTCACTCCCCCGCTGTCCTTAAAATGTAATTTCTGTCCACAGTTCCCACAGTGGAAGCTGTTTTCAAGAATACAGTCTTGAGGCCTTGAGAGAGCAATGTGGTGTTGAGACCATCTGGATGGTATATGTGACTGAACCCAGTTAAAGCCTCTACTTGAACTTTTCAGATTCTGCTGGGTGGGTGTGGGAATCTACTTGTCCTATAGCCACCCAAGACAAGCCTCATATGTAATTTCTCTTGCTTATTAAAACTACCACCTATCAATGTGGAGTCGCCTGCCTCTCTCCTCAGTCTCTCCTTACCCTCTGTGTACAGGGCTAATTTCAGATTTCACTGGGGAAACTCCTGCAGTTGTGAACCAACATTCTTACCCCACCTCTTTTAAGATGATGCAAGAGGAAGTGATAACTTCATTTTTGACTTTTGAAATAATTTAAGAGAAAAAATTACTAAATAAATAGGCTGAAAAAGCAGTAATTTAAAACCTATTACTTAAGGCTATTTTACATATTAAATAATGGGCTTGGTTGACAAAACTTTTACTGATATACACATTTAAATTTTGCCTATAAATGTAATCATTTATTAATTTTAGAGTCTGAAAGGATAAAGGAGTCATTACTGATCTTTGGCCATGGATTTCTCTCTAATGGTGGATCAAGAATTGAAATGGATAATAATGAATGTTGAGACCGAAGGTGTCATAGTGGCAGGGTTATGAGGGAGTTTCTTGCTATGCTGAAGAGCTTGGCCTTGAGTCTGTAGAAAATGGAGAACAATTCAAGAATTTTAAATAGAATTGCATCATCTGACTGCGTTGCTTGTTTGTTCTTTTCATTTTTGATTTTTTGAAAAATCTCCTTTCCTGTTGGGTGGGGAAAGGATGGGGGATGGGATGGGGATAGTGCATAAGTATCAGAGGCAAGGAGGCCAGGTGCTGGTGTTAAAATATAGGCAAAAGACAATGAAGATCTGAACTAAGACAGGAACTGTGGGATTAGAAAAAGAGAAGAGTTTTAGACTCCTGAAATAGTGTAATCAGCATTTATTGGTGAGTGAGTGAGTAAGGTGGTAAGGGAGCGGCAGAATCCAGGGCAATTTCCAATTTTCTGTCTTGGTCAAATGTAAGTGGTGGTGCATTTCACAGATGTGGGAACACTGGAAAAGAAGTAAGGATGAGGAGGCAAGAGATTGATTCTATTCTGGATTTGAGATTATTGTGGATCCTGGAACTAATTATGAGTAATTGGCAAAGGGATGCTTCTTTTGACTTTTGGGCTGTGGTAACTAGAAAGATCATAATTGTATAAACAGTTTTTAGAAAACTTCTTTGAGACCTTTGGTCTACAAAGATTGTGAAAAGTTAAAACAGACTCTTTTTCTACAAAGAAAAAGAGCCTCTTTATGAAATAGATGTTTCAAAATCAGAAAGAATTGAGAGGGTGGCTGGGATAATACTGATGTCAGACTCAACTGATATCTAAAATGAAGAAGAAGAAACAAACAAACATTAAATCTATGAAACAGTTTTCTCTAAAGTTTCTGTATTGGAATTAAAAAACATATACATTTGGTATTTATTAACTGTGATGTGTTTGGACTATTTAAAGTTTGCAGTCTGTGTTTAAAGAGGAATGTGAAAAGTGGACACTCAAACAAGTAACAAAAGTGAATATGGAGAAGTGGATATGGGATCTATATTGACTTCTGAAGAAGTTAGGATCATCTATATACATAGGAATATATGTATATCTCCTACTGGTTCTTTTTCTCTGAAGAACCCTAACTGATACAGGTCATTTAATAAATATGCTAAGGTTGGCCCTGAAAGTTCTGTGTATTTGAAAAAAAGCAAAGTAAGAAAGCAACTTAGACTTTGGAAAACCCAAGCCTGGATCAAGCAGTGATTTATAATGCTTGACATTTAAGAAGATCAATTTACCATTTTGAATAGAAGGGGTTTCATTTCATTTGAACAGATTTAATGGTTAATATTTAAATATTTGTGCAACTATTAATGTTTCACGTTTTCAAAGGAAAAATTAATTGAAGAGTTGTAGAAATATGTATCACCAGTGTTTCAATGGAAATATTGGTAGTATAGACTCCTGTTTTCTGGTCATAACTTCACAGGTAGTTTGCCTGGTCTTGGGGTCAATAAACATTCTTAAACATGGGGAGAAGGAAGAGGGAGGTGTATATATATATATATATATATATATATATATATATTTTAACGCTATGATGTGGGGTATTTTTTAAATTAATTTATTTGTTTATTTATGGCTATGTTGGGTCTTCGTTTCTGTGCGAGGGCTTTCTCTAGTTGTGGCAAGTGGGGGCTACTCTTCATCGTGGTGTGTGGGTCTCTCACTATTGTGGCCTCTCTTGTTGTGGAGCACAGGCTCCAGACGCGCAGGCTCAGTAATTGTGGCTTACAGGCCCAGTTGCTCCGCAGCATGTGGGATCCTCCCAGACCAGGGCTCGAACCCGTGTCCCCTGCATTGACAGGCAGATTCTCAACCACTGCGCCACCAGGGAAGACCCGGGAGGTGTATATTTTAAAATCAAAGTGCAGAGGTGACTGATCAGATAATTTCATTGGGAGGAATAACCTCTGCCTATTCCATTTTAGGACAAGAATTTATCAAGTAAAAATTTTCATCTACTTTCTAAATAACCTAAGAAAATATTTGCAATATTTGTGCAAAGATGTTAATTGAAGTAAGGACAGATTGAAAATAAATTATATAGCTATAAAAAGTGATTGGGTGAATAAATAATTGTGAAATATTATGCAGTCATTAAAAGTGATGCTGTTGATCTCTAATTATGACATGACTTGATATTACTTATCTATATATGAAATTAACATGTACTAATAACTCACACCAATTTTCATATTTAGAAAAGACCTGTCTTTGTTTGTGAGAACCCTCACAACGTGAGAAATGGTGGCATGAATGGAGAAAACTAAAGAATCAAGAGCTATTTCATCTGCTCTGCACGACCACATGGGAGCAGAGGCGAGCAAAAGGAGTGAGAGGACAGGTCCACTGAGATGTTGTGAGAAAGGGATTGCTTACAATTAAGGGCCAGTGCAAATTCCCCAGTAGTGGGTTTACCAAAGATCCATTTGGGAACTTGGATGTCTAATGTTTGATTTAAATGTTGGTGCTGCCATGCTGTAAACTTACTTTTTATCTTCCTGCTAAACCTTCAGTAAAGTCTAATCTCTCCCAGATGCTTGTGTAAAATGGGCCTTTTTGTGGAAATCAAGGAAGGGTCTGAATTTGATATCAGACATGGAAGAAAATGTAGAGGCTGGAGACTGGAGGCTGAGTTGCTCAGGAAAACAATTGGGAAATTGGGGTAGGGCTCTACACAAAGTTCATCCACAGCCTGTGGATTTAAGGTTTGAGGCAATATTATATAGATCTTATTGGGCAAGGAGGGATTAACTGACACTGCCTGACATGTGATATATAGTATTGAGCAGAACACCACACATGGGTTACCACTCTCAGGGGAGGACTCCAACTATACGGAAGATAGCAATGCTCATCACTACGCCAACCAACAGGAAGAGAAGTTCATATACTTCTGCCCATTGCCTCTTGGTATCGAGGTCACTGAGGAAAATACAACGCATCAAGCACTGGATGGAGCAATGCTTTACTTACAGAGAGAAGAGGCAGGGCAAGATCAGCTTTAGTGGTGGGTGTCGGTCCCCCAAGGCCAGTGGGTCTCTCCAGGCAACCCACGCAGAGCAATTTACCTACACCTCCTGAGCTCCAGTGGAAGAGCCTGTTCCCTCCCTGTGGAGGACAGGTATAGTTACGGGGTTGGGCGGGTGCAATAAGATGCAATGCTTAAGCAGAACAGAGGAGCGTACACTGAGTCTACAATAGGAAAAGCTATTCCCACACAAAGTGATCTGCCCGGCACAGACAGTGAGGGTTTGTCATATCTTGGTAAGGAAGTGTGCCATGCCCAAGGTCCACTCTTTTTATATTTTATTTTATTTTTTGAAGTATAGTTGACTTACAATGCTGTGTTAGTTTCAGGTGTACAGCAAAGTGATTCAGTTATACATATATCCAAGGTCCATTCTTATGTGGCCCTCTGGGGTCAAAGACTGCACACAAGGAGACTGCCTTTTCCAACAGTAGGTTACTCCAAGTAGTACTTTTTTGTTCAAATTTGAGGCTACACTCAGGCATGCACATACATTCACGCAGAACTGGTTTTCAGCTTGTATGGATAATAAGTACTGGGGTCAAGTGCTTAGAATAAGGAGCCCACTCTTCATTCAGTAATAGCTATACGACGTTTCATGACATGAACCCACAAGACAGATTTAGAATAGGCTTTTAAGTATAAGTAGTATATAAGCACATCACCGAGAATATTTTAAGAATAGTTATATGATTAATGCTTCAAATAATTCGTACTTATTAAGAATAAGTATATGCATTATACCATCCTCCTCAACACTGGTGTTTATAAAAAAAAATGGATACTTTCTCTTATCTCTCTAGTGTGATATTTACTTTTGCAACACATTTACGATTGTCCCATCTGTATTAAGTTTAACTTCAAAAATGTCTGGTATCTGTTCTGTATCCAGCTCCAGGAGAAAACTGCTCTGTCCTATCATCATCCATTATTATTATTATGTTTTCTGCAATGCATTATACCATGTGTAACTAATATTTTAGAATTACAGAGAAGCATCTGCTTCTGTTTTAATGTCTTGATAAAAGCGTTGTAAATATTGTAGCTGTATGAGATTCTTTTCTTTAAAGAATCTGTTTCATTTCACCTGGAAACTATCTTAATTCTTAAATCCTTCACCCAGATGTTGCATCTAGTAGATGAAGTACATGACTTTTAATCAACTTCTTTGTTAATTAGTTATAGAAAATATACAGCTTTACATTTTCAAGAAGTGGTGTTAGAATTCTAAGATAAACAAAGAGCTAGTGATGTAACATTTACTCCTGTACCATACAATTAACCTTTTAGAACATTCATATTCACTTAATCACTCAAGGCAGGAAAATTATACTTACAAGGCAGAAATAACTGGTTAGGGCCAGCAGAGCCTACTGCCCACAAAGCCATGTGACTTTGTTCCGGGAGCCCTGTCTTTTGGAGAGCTACCTCCAGATTGTGATTGCCTCCTGATGCCCCTTTCGCTCAGTGATAATCACTTTAAACAAGCTTAGAGGGACAGCTGGAGAGTTGCCCTTTCTCCATTAAGACATATATCCCAGTGGGAACAGGGAGCAGTTAAGGATGTAGCAATGAACTCAAGTTGGGTTATATTCAGTTTGTTGATTTAAGGTTGGGGGTAGGGGCTAAGGGCTAATTAACTCTGTTTTTTTCCTGGAAAACCTTAGTTTCACAGAATGTAAGAGCTGAAAGTGAACCTAAATATCTGGTTTAATAACCTGCATTTTGTGGGTCAAGAAAACAGTTTCATAAATGTTATAACCATGTAACTCCAGGGAAAATAGTCATCCTGGGTGTTATGATCCTCATTCGATTAACATAACTGTCATTTCGCTCTTTGTAGGAAGACCATTAGTGTGCCTGAGGTTTTTGTAAATTATCAAATTCACTTCTGGCTCTGACTTCCCGCCCATACTAACTTTGATGAGAAGTCGCCTTGCCCTCTCTCATGTGTGCTTCTGAATCACACAGGACTTAATCATTTTTCTTAAATTTTCCACTGAACAATAGTTTCTCCAACCTCCTGCCATTCAGTCAGCCCTGCTCTTTCCTTTGTCCCCAATTCCAATTTTATTTTCAAGCTATTTTAATTCTTCTTGTGCTTATCTTCTTCCTCACATAATGTATTAAATTTTTCTTTTTCTTTTTTTTTGGTATACACAAAGTTCCATCATACTCTAGGAAGTGTCAGGTGCCAACCAAAAATATTGTTCATATAAGCCAATAAATAAACATAAATAAAAATAGAATTGATTTTAATTAATGTTTATTAAGTGAATTTACACATAAATGTTAGAGCTATTCCTTCTCATTCCTTTTCTTATACATGGACTCGTTACTCCTCTCTCCATTTGCAGTACTTGTCTGGCAAAACCAAAATTCTGGTTAAATCTGACTATGGCTCTCTGTGCCTGCTCTTGAATGGCTGAATGTAGCTGGAAGAAAGTACCCAACCGTGCTGATTTCTCATTAGCTCATGACTGTGAGCCCTTGGCACTGCCTGCAGCTGGACTTCATTTCCTAGACATTGACTCTTCCACTCTCTAAGATGTCTGCTTCACATCTCCTCTCTCCTAAACCTTCAATACTTCCTCCTCTCTTCTTCTTTCAGCTGATGAATCTGCCTCCTACTTCACTGAGGAAACAAAGGCAAGTTGAAGAGCTATTTCTCATCTCCACACCACCTAATCAACCAGCATCTGTACCCATAAACTCCGCTATCTCTCTTGTTAATATGGATGAACGCTTTGTGCTCGTACCTAAGGCTAGCCCTTCCACTTGTGCACTGTTGTATCCTCAGTACTTACAGCTGTGCTTGGTGCATAATGGGTTTAAATGCAACAAATACTTATAAATGAGTGAATAAAATCCATTCTTTCCTTGGTTGACATAGATTCAAGGGCTGTCCAATGAGTAAAATGTTGAGCTTTAAGAGTGTTGTTTTTATGACCTCTGTATTGCTGCACTGACGCTTCCAAGCTTCCTCTATGGGTTTAGCTTGGATGTGGCTACCATGCATCTGAATTTTCTTCAGCTGCAGCAGAAGTTCCAAGGATTGTGCTAGGGGATGAGGATAGAACAGGGAATATGGCAACATCTCTATTGTCAAAAATTTGTGAAGCATTATTCTATTCAAAATTTGATAGGTTTTGAGATATTTTGAGTCTTTCCCTAAGTTTGTTAATTAAAATATCAAATTAAACAAATATAGATGGATATTTTCCCTTTCTACTTGTCTGATTGCCTTTTCTTATAGCTTATTTGACTTGATGAGTATTGTTTTTCTTCACAATGCCTTTATTGCTCTTTTACCTGAATTCCAACCACTGCAGCTGCTTTCCCACTGTACTTTACCCCATGATATGTAATTAAGCTGCCCATTTTCCTGTAATTAAAAAGGTTAAAGAATTGATTGTAATCATCACTCTCTGAGGAAAAGCAGCAGGAATAAAATTACAGATGATAGTTTTATTTAAAAAACCAAACATGTTTAATATATGTTTCTTTCAAGTGGATTTCAGGATTTACAGAATAGAGCTTCTTACCCATCCCCAGGCTTTTAGGAAGAACAGGAAACTATCTTGTTCAGATAATTATTCTCCTTCGTAGTTTTAAAAGAGGAGAATCTTTGTCTCTTTCTCTCTTGGTTTTATGTTTTATAAGTTTACATCTTTATAAATTTTTTTCTTATATCTTACCTGGCTCCTTTCTGCAGAAATTTAAGCTCAAGTTTTCACCAAATATAACACTAACCTTATTTATTTCATCCATCTTACTTCCTTACTTTAGTCTAAATGATTTCTTTTCTCTAAAACTTTCCTTTTGGGCTTTTCCTTACAACCTTCTCTTTCTCATTATTTTTCTATAAACATAACTATCAAATAGCAAAATACCACTCTGTACATATTGTCAAACAAAATTTTTATTTGGGTCAAATACAGCAAATAAATTACTCCTTCCCAATTTTTTAAAAAGTAAAGTTTACTTACGTGGACTAGGAAAATTATTGTAATGTCTAGAATGTTCTTACTGTATTAAAGCATTTACCACTATGTAAGAAATGCAGATTTAAACACATGAATATAATCAAGAGAATGGACTTTTTAATCAATCTGTTGCTAAAATTGCTGGTTCTTCTCTTAAACTTACAGTTTAGTGGAAAGATAATATATGTACATAAAATTATAGATTATCAGTATTTGTGTGCTGAATTATGTGTTATGGTGTATTAGAAGTCTTCACAGGAAGAAAGGATTAGGGTGGGCTTGAGTAATTGGGAAAGTAATTATGTCCAGGTAGGAGATTGGCCTTAAAAGAGGGAGTAGGATTTGCCTGTGGGAAAGAAGATATTATAGATAAGGGCAGTTCCTGAGTGGAGACAAGCGGTCTTGACATTAATAAGCTATATGAGGATACTTGGAATATTGGCTAATGTCTTCTGAGAAGGGCAAGGTATTACTCAGTGTTCTCCAGAGAAACAAAACCAATAGGATCTATCTATCTATCTATCTATGAATGAGGAGATTTATTGTAGGAAATGTTTCATGCAATTATGGAGGCCAAGAAGTGCTACTATCTGTGCTATCTGCAAGTGGAAGGACCAGGAAACCAGTGGTATAATTCAGTCTGAGTCAAAAGGCCTGAGAAGCAGGGGGCCAATTATGTATATCCTGGTCCCAATCTGAAGGCCCAAGAACCAGGAATGCTGATATCCAAGGGCAGGAGAAGATGGATATCCCAGCTCAAGCAAAGAGAGCAAATTTGGCTTTCCTCCACCTTTTTGTTCTATTCAGGCTCTCAATGAATTGGATGAAGGTCTCATGTGCATTAGTGAAGGTCTTTATTTAGCTCACCAATTCAGATGCTGATCTCTTCTTGAAACACCCTCACAGACACACCCAGAAATAATGTTTTACCAGCTACCTTGACACCCTTTAGCCCAGTGAAATTGAAAGACACAATATGAACCATCACACTCCTAGGAAAAGAAATGTTTAGTTGATTCCTCCAAAAACAATGCCTTTTCTGATTAACAGGAAATAATTGCGAGTTTTGAAGAGCAAAACACTTGACTAATTCTTTATGCTTACTTGATTCACTGTCAGCCATCTGTCTACACCCAGTCTTAAACAGATGCATTTTAATATGTATTTTCTCTGGATATGGTAATAATTCTAATAAAAAAGATAATAGCTTCATGTACTTACTATGCGCTAGGAACTGTTCTAAGTGCTTTGTAGTGTTAACTTGCTCAGTCTCTTAGAAAAAACTTACAACATAAGTACTGCTATCATCTCCATTTTACACATAAGGCAAGTGAGGCACAGAGAAGACACATAAGAGGTTCTTCAACATGATAGATTTATAATCGGCAAAGCCAAGATCTGAGCCCTAGTTGTCTGGTCCCAGAGACTATGCTCTTAATCTTATTCAGAGCCTGTGTCCTGGACTTAGGCACTTAGGCACTTTTGTTGAGCACTGTGTAAGTGCTGGACACTGTGGTGCTAAACAAATATGAGATTTGGTTCTCCCCTTAAAGGGTTGACAACTTGTTGCTAAATTGTGAGGGATGGATTCATAGGCTTTAGCTGTTGAGAAGAGACACGATTAATGAGATCAGGGAAAGTCAATGAGGTCTGCACTGAGGTTCAGAGAGGGGTTGGATGAATCCACTGGGATAGAAGAGAGCGTTTAGGCAGGATACCCATTGGAGTGAACATGCAGAGGTGGTGTATTAGTTTTCTAGGGCTGCTGTAACAAAATACCACAAACTTCGTGGCTTAAAACAACTGAAATTCATTCTTTCACAGATCAGGAGGCTAAAAGTCTGCAATTAAGGTGTGGGCAGGGCACCTCTCCCTCTGAAGACTCTGGAGAAGAACATTTCCTTGCCTCTTCCTAGCTTCTTGTGGCTCCTAGCATTCCTTGACATTCCTTGGCGTATAGCTGCATCGTTCCAATCTGTCTCAGTCTTCACATGGCCTTCTTTCCTGTGCCTTTGTGGGTCCTCTCCTCTTGTAATAAGGACATAAGTCATTGTATTTAGGGCCCATGCTAATCCAGCATGGCCTCATCTTAACTAATTACAACTGTAAGCCTCTATTTCCAATAAGGCCACACTCTGAGGTGAACATGAATTTGGACGTGGGTGGGGACACTATTCAATTTGCTATGTGTTAACAGCACAGGGAATGGGGTAGGTACCATGCTCTTTGAGAAAAGGGAGTAAGTGGAAGATCTTTAGGGGGAGAAAACATGAGTTGTACTTTAAAGTACATGAGTTTGAGGTGACATTTTTGGATATGTTTCAGTTTCAATATGGAACAGTTTTATTTCCTTGGAAGTATCACCCATTTCTAGGTCCTGTAAAGCACTTGGTTATTGCCATACAGAAAATTAAGTAGGTTATGCCTCTGCTGAAATGTTCTTTCTTCTCTTTCATAGGTTTATATCCTGCAGCTGATTTCCATGCTCTTCTGCATCCTCCTCCTCTGTCTCATAATCAGCATTGTCATAGAACAGCAAACATTTATTGAGTACCTATTACACGCCCAGCACCATTCTAAGCCTTTACACTTAATCTTTGTAACAATTTGATGAAAACTGCCCTATAACATATTATAGGTGAGGGAACTGAGATGATTTTTTATTTCAGTGCTGCTTTTTAATGAAAATTAAATATTCTTGGGATAATTTCCTCATAATTAGTAGTGCAAATTTTAGTTAAAATGTAACCACATTCTTGTGCTACCCAAGACAAGAATCAGATGCCTCTCATACTGGGTAAGTTCTCAAAAGCTAGAGAAATACCCTGACTGGAGATGGGAAGTTTCCTTTGACTTTGATCACAAGACAAAATACAGAAAATGCTGGAGCTTAAAAACATATGTTGTAGAATCTAGGATATCTGATAAATCTAGTTTATCAATTCATAAATTATACTATACATTTCTTTTGGTGATATGAAGTTACTGAGAACTTGAACTACTAGTTGTCACACATATATATTCAGAAAGTGTTACCTTTCAAACAGCTATTTTAAGTTTCTATTTCTCAAAATCTTATGTGAGGGATTCTAGAAGGGTGACTAAGAACATCACTGTTGGAATCAATCTCCTGACTTCCCGCTGTGGTTTGCTATACGAATGTGGGAAAGTTGCCTACATTTTCTGAGCCTCAATAACCTCATGGAGATAAGGATAATTAACATATGGAACTATTTTAAAAATTATATAGGGCTTCCCTGGTGGCGCAGTGGTTGGGAGTCCACCTGCCGATGCAGGGGACGCGGGTTCGTGCCCCGGTCCGGGAAGGTCCCACGTGACGCGGAGCGGCTGGGCCCGTGAGTCATGGCCGCTGAGCTTGCACGTCCAGAGCCTGTGCTCCGCAACAGGAGAGGCCGCAGCAGTGGGAGGCCCGCGTACCGCAAAAATAAATAAATAAATAATTATATAAAATTATATGTATTTGCCTATAACAGAGTAAAGGCTATACTTATTAACTAAAATTTAGTAATGAATAAAGAACACACGTTTACTTCATTATTTATGAGATTATACTTAATGGCTCTTTTTTAATGCCTCGGTTTATTGTTTCTATTTCATTAGTTGGTAGATGCATTTTAGCTTATCTTCTTTCAAGTCATAAAAATTAAATGCGAAATTCTTTCAAGTTTCAAATGCAGACAAGTGAGTGTAAGGAAACATGAAGGATTTGACTCATATGATTATTAAATTACTTATAATTATGCATAATTGTTTTTTTGGATTGCTAGTTATGCCTTTAAAATATGTAGTGCACATTAGAGCTTGATGCAATCAAGTGTTTTGGCATTTCTAAAAGTCTCTGAAAAGATGTCAATATTATTATTAGACTACTAGAATAATCTCCAGTTTAGGTAACTCTTTCAACTCTGGTTGAAGTATTAGTTGATAATGATCTTGTAATTTCCAAAATCCCAAGACAATTTATCATCTTCTGATGCATGGAATACTAACTTATAATTATCAAAAATAAGATGTAGCTACTTTTATAAATATTAATTTTGTATATAAATGGACTTTGTTGCAGGTTATCAAACTTATTTTGTATGTTTCCATCCTCTTTGGATTCCAAAATTTCATTTTGTTTGCCACATATATGAATATTTTAAATAAAATAATATTATTCATACTTTCTTTGCCTTTACAGAAAAGTGACTAATTCACAACTGGATGTCTTAAGTACTCCCTACCCCAAGATGATTTATTTCCCAAGTGATTAATTTAGTTCTCAGTATCTTAGAAATCTATTAGATGATTTATTTTCATTTTTCTCATAAAGCAATATGAAAATTGTGGACATGTCTTGGATCAAGAAGCTCAAGACATTTACAGACGGGAACTGGAAATCAATAGGGATAAACGTTTGTTGAAACCTTTATCTGGCTAATGATTTTTTAATTCTATCAGAGTTCAGGCTTGTAAGCTAGTTATAAAATTATCTACTTCTGTATAATAAACTTAATGTAGACTCTGAAAATATCATACATAGCTTAGGTTTTGAAGTTTCCATAGATCTCCATCCCCATATGTTACCAAGTATTATTTCAATTTGACATCTTATTTATAGGAAAAGAACTGAGTAGATAGTTTTCTAAAGATTTATATATAAAAGTCAGTTGTTTTATTCTAATTTTAATTTTTAAAATATCCCATATTACAGACATTGTACATTCTTTATTTTTAACACTTGCTTAGATTTGTTTTTAAGTGACACAGTTGTTGACTTACATTTTAGACCAATATTTGGTTTACATAAACACAACTCTAAACTACAAACAGATTTTAGGTGACTTAAATATTTGATCCATTTATAATAGAAAAATATGATTAAAATAAACCTCTCAACACCTGCTTTCTAAGGGATGGTGTTATAAGTCATAATACTATACTCTTCCTTTATTTCAGCAAATATTCATGAGAAATGAAATAGTAAGCATGGCTTATTAAGATGACTGGATATACAAAAGGTATTGCTTTGCTGAGTTTGGGTACAGGGGCTGGCAATAGCTGAAATACTCTGTAAGAAGATAGGAGAATTTTTTTTTTTTTTTTTTTACTTCTGAAGGGTGGTCAAAGAGAAGAGCAAGTGGTGGGGGAGAACAGAGAGTAGAGAGGAGGGTTGAGTCACCTAATAAGGTGCGTGAAAGGCACTTAGAAATAAGGATCTAACATTGAATTTAAAATGTTTGATTCTTCAAAATTTCTCCCTCTCTCCAAGCTTTCATCGAAGTCTGCAGCACCAAATATCTTTTGCTTGTGTGTATAAATCAAGGTGAGGTGCTAGAGGTGAGGTCAGAGTTATTATTTGAATTTAAATTTGTTCCCGCAATCTTTTTAACTAACTAGAATGAAAGTATTCTCGTTTTTTTCTCTCAAATTTTGAAATAATCATCAATTTGACAGTATTCCCAAATAGAACATTGTGAGCTTATGTCATTTTCAAGTGACACAAGCATCATTTTAAGGTCTCCAAGGAATGTATGGCAATGGCAATATAGTAGATCTATGCAGTGTCTGTGTAGTTGGTCATCAGCGTCCTGCATGGTGGCATGTGTTAAAGTTCAGAATGGTGTTAATAGCCCTGAGGGCATATTTATCTAATACCATAATAATGGGAAAGTATGATCTACTGGCAATTCATGCACTGAGTTTATGTCAATAAGGAGTCAACCAACTGATTTAGAGTGTGCACTATCATTATCCTGTGTCATAGGAGTCAGGCATCCATATGCGTATAGGGACTATGCAACCATTTGTCATGCCGTCAAGCATTTAACAAGAAAAGAGGATTTCAAGTGATATTAATGGTATTAATGGTAATATTAGGTTGCACAAATTGTTCTTTTATTTGGTTTTTAATGTATTAAGCAACAATCATAAAAATCTCTTGAAACTGGGGCTTAGTTATGGTGAGGTCAACATGTGTCCTTTATATAACGTGGTACAAAATTCATCTCAATTGCTACAGTCTAGTGAAGTTATAATGGGATTATTCTTTATTATGCAGAATCCAAGGATTTCTACTCCTTTTCAAAATGCAAATCTCAGGAGATTATAGTTAAAGACTATGTTATTGACCTAATTTCTCTGATGGTTTAAAATCATTCATGTTTTCATCTGAGGAATTTTATGCTTGTAATTGTCAGCTCATGGAATGTGCCCTATATTCCAGTTCATGGCAACTTTGCTTCATACAATCCTATTAGATGACCTAGTGTGCTGTTTGAATATTTAGAGCATTAGTTATATAAATGCCTGCCTCTACATGTTTGCACACATATTTAAAACTGAATAAACAAGATACCAACTTTAATTTATATGAAGTGGAATGACTTCATTATAGATTAGTTTTCTACTATTAAATAGAATATGCCGTGTCATATCATGGTTTAAGATAACTGAGAATGTTTTTAGGATCTTTGTGAGAACAGAGAGCATACAGAAATACTTTAGAATACAACAGTTAAGTTTACCATAACATTTAGTATCTGTACAGTTGGACAGAGGGATTCAAACTATCTACAGTATAAATTATTAGATTAAGTTGCTTCCATTTCCTGTTACTCAAGTTCCAGTGTTATGTCAAAGCTATGTATTATTCATTTTTCTGAATTTAAAGATCTTTTTCCTTTTCATTAAGGTAACTATGAAATTTTGTTGATAATAAGATGGTATTATTTTAGATCTATTTATTGCTATTTTGTTTTGGAAAGAGATGACTGCAAAGAATTATAAACTATTAGTAGAAGCATATATTTACATTGTGATGTATTATAGGAATTTGAACAAATAGTGTTACATTTGATTTTGAATATGTGCACTCGTATATTCATAGAAGGCTCACCATGGAAAGATCTGGGGGGAAAGTGAGGTCGATACCCTCATCTTCTGAGAACAACTCTTCTCCCCAGATGCTTCTTTCCTGATGCTCCATTGCTCTCTCTCCTGGCAGATGGCATGAGTGGATTTTATAAGTATCATCCTGAAAGGAAAACCTATTTATCATTTAGTTAAATATTACATAAATACTACAAAATGAAGCAGAGCATATTTCTATGATTCCTAGAATTTCTCTTTTTTAAAAATATATTCTTTTTTTTTTTTTAATTAACACCTGTGGCTGACCTAGCCAGTTAGCAAATATATTTCTATTTCCAACTCCTTTATTCCTATCCTTCCACTGGAAATCAGGAGAAAAACCTAATTTTTCACTTTCCCAGCAGCTCTTGTGTTGAAGGGTCATGTTGGGACACAGTTCACAGATGTAAGTAGAGGTAATCTGGGAAGGACTTTACTGGTGGTGCCTTTTCCCTGTTCCTGCTTTGGATACTGATGCAATGTCTGGTATTTTGGTAATCATTTCATGAACATAAGGTGTTAAATATGAAGAGAAATCCTGAAGACTACTAGGAATCTAACCCCAGCAGCCACTTCTCTTACTTGTGTGATCCAATATGGTAGTCACTAGCCGCATCTGGGTAAGAGCACTTGAAATGTGGCTAGTCTGATTTGAGATAAACTGTTAGCACAAAATGTACACTAGATTTCAAAGACTTAGTATAAAAAACAAGAAGGAAAATTATATCATTAATATTTTAATATTGATTGCATGTTGAAATGATAATATGTTGGATATATTGGGTGAAATATTATATATTATTACAATTAATTTTACCTGTTTTATTTTACTTTTTTAATGTGGCTACAAGAACCTTTACTAGTACATATGTGACCTGAATTTCTCACATTATATTCTTATTGGACA
The DNA here is from genome assembly GCF_039906515.1 of Pseudorca crassidens. Taxonomy (NCBI): domain Eukaryota; kingdom Metazoa; phylum Chordata; class Mammalia; order Artiodactyla; family Delphinidae; genus Pseudorca; species Pseudorca crassidens. The sequence goes on along the minus strand of NC_090300.1, from coordinate 108,803,200 downwards.
GCACTGTTCTAGATTTTCTCATGTGTGAGAAAGATGTGTTAAGGCCAATAAAAGTTGGGCTGACTGTTACTTATGGTTGAAATCTTCCCTTAGTGTTACCAAATGCCATTTTCAATCGCTGAATATTGGAAGCATGGAAGTCATTAGTTAAGTCTTTCCAGCACACATGTAGATGTTATGTTTTTATAGTATTTGATCAAACCATAGCCCTGGCTTTATCACTTTTGTGCTCATCCAATGCTACTTCCTGGCTATTATTCCTTTTAGAAAAATACTTATTTTAAACATGGGACATAACTGGTTATGCATCTAGACTCAACTCTTTATTGTCTATGGACATAATGCAAGTTATTTAACCTCTCTAAGTCTCAATTACCCTAGTTTTAGAACAAACAAGGTCATTCCTGACCTGTAAGACTGTGTAAGGATTAAGTGATAAAATTTATATGGGAACATTCTCCAGAATAACTCATATCTTGGGTCACAAATCAAACCTTGGTAAATTTAAGAAAATTGAAATCATATCAAGCATCTTTTCTGACTACAATGCTATGAGATAAGAAATCAGTTACAGGAAAAAAACTGTAAAATCACAAACACATGGAGGCCAAACAATATGCCACTAAATAAGCAAGAGATCACCAAAGAAACCAAAGAGGAAATAAAAAAATACCTAGAAAAAAATGACAATGAAAACATAATGATCCAAAACCTATGGGATGCAGGAAAAGCAGTTCTAAGAGGGAAGTTTATAGCAATAAAATCCTACCTCAAGAAACAAGAAAAATCTCAAATAAAAAATGTAAGCTTACACCTAAAGCAACTAGAGAAGAACAAACAAAACCAAAAGTTAGTAGAAGGAAAGAAATCATAAAAATCAGAGCAAAAATAAATGAAATAGAAACAAGGAAAACAATAGCAAAGATCAGTGAAACTAAAAGCTGGGTTCTTTGAGAAGATATACAAAATTGATAAACCTTTACCAAGACTCATCAAGAATAAAAGAGAGAGGACTCAAATCAATAAAATTAGAAATGAAAAAGGAGAAGTTACAACTTACACTACAGAAATACAAAGCATCATAAGAGACTACTACAATCAACTCTATGCCAATAAAATGGACAACTTGGAAGAAATGGACAAATTCTTAGAAAGGTACAATCTTCCAAGACTGAACCATGAAGAAACAGAAAACATGAACAGACCAATCACAAGTAATGAAATTGAAACTGATTAAAAATCTTCCAACAAACAAAAGTCCAGGACCAGATGGCTTCACAGGTGAACTCTATCAAACATTTAGAGAAGAGCTAACACCTATCCTTCTCAAACTCTTCCAAAAATTGTGGAGGGAGGAACACTCCCAAACTCATTCTACAGGACACCATCACCCTGATACCAAAATCAGACAAAGATATCACAAAAAAAGAAAGTTACAGACCAATATCACTGGTGAACATAGATGCAAAAATCCTCAACATAATACAAGCAAACTGAATCCAACAACACATGAAAAGGATTATACATCATGATCAAATGGGATTTATCCCAGGGATGCAAGAATTATTCAATATAGGCAAATCAATCAATGTGATACACCATATTAACAAATTGAATAATAAAAACCATATGATCACCTCAATAGATGCAGAAAAAGCTTTTTTACAAAATTCAACACCCATTTATGATAAAAACTCTCCAGAAAGTGGGCATAGAGGGAACCTACCTCAACATAATAAAGGCCATAGATGACAAACCCACAGCAAACATCATTCTCAATGGTGAAAAACAGAAATCATTTCCTCTAAGATCTGGAACAAGACATGGATGTCCACTCTCACCACTATTATTCAACACAGTTTTGGAAGTCCTGGCCATGACAATCAAAGAAGAAAAAGAAATAAAAGGAATTCAAATTGGAAAAAAAGAACTAAAACTGTCACTGTTTGCAGATGACATGGTACTGTACATAGAAAATCCTAAAGATGCCACCAGAAACATACTAGAGCTAATTAATGAATTTGGTAAAGTTGCATGATACAAAGTTAATGCACAGAAATCTCTTGTATTCATATACACTAACAAATCCTGCATTCCTAAACACTAACAGTGAAATATTAGAAAGAGAAATTAAGGAAACAATCCCATTTACCATTGCAACAAAAAGAATAAAATACATAGGAATAAACCTACCTAAGGAGGTAAAAGACCTGTACTCAGAAAACTATAAGACACTGATGAGAGAAATGAAAGATGACCCAAACAGATGGAGAGATATACCATGTTCTTGGATTGGAAGAATCAATATTGTGAAAATAACTATACTACCCAAAGCAATCTACAGATTCAATGCAGTCCCTATCAATTGGCATTTTTTACAGAACTAGAACAAAAAGTCTTAAAATTTGTATGGAGACACAAAAGACCCCAGATAGCCAATGCAATCTTGATGGAAAAAAACAGAGCTGGAGGAATCAGACTCCCTGACTTCAGACTATACTACACAGGTACAGTAATCAAGACAGTATGGTATTGGCAAAGCAGTCTTGAGGGAAGAAAACAGAGCTGGAGGAATCAGACTCCCTGACTTCAGACTATACTACACAGGTACAGTAATCAAGACAGTATGGTATTGAAAAAGCAGTCTTGAGGGAAAAGAACAGAGCTGGAGGAATCAGACTCCCTGACTTCAGACTATACTACACAGGTACAGTAATCAAGACAATATGGTATTGAAAAAGCAGTTTTGAGGGAAAAGAACAGAGCTGGAGGAATAAGACTCCCTGACTTCAGACTATACTACAGAGCTATAGTAATCAAGAAAATATGGTGCTGGCACAAAAACAGAAATATAGATCAATGAAACAGGATAGAAAGCCCAGAGATAAACCCATGCACATATGGTAAACTAATCTATGACAAAGGAGGCAAGGATATACAATGGATAAAAGACAGTCTCTTCAATAAGTGGTGCCAGGAAAACTGAACAGCTACATGTAAAAGAATGAAATTAGAACACTCCCTAACACCATACACAAAAATAAACTTACTAAATGTAAGGCTGGACACTATAAAACTCTTAGGAGGAACACTCTTTGACATAAATCACAGCCAGATCTTTTTTGATCCACCTCCTAGAGTAATGGAAATAAAAACAAAAATAAACAAATGGGACCTAATGAAACTTAAAAGCTTTTGAAAAGCAAAGGAAACTACAAACAAGACAAAAAGACAGCCCTCAGAATGGGAGAAAATATTTGCAAATGAATCAACGGACAAAGGATTAATCTCCAAACAACTCATGCAGCTCAATATTAAAAAAAACAAACAACCCAATCAAAAAATGGGCAGAAGATCTAAATAGACATTTCTCCAAAGAAGACATACAGATGGCCAAGAAGCACATGAGAAGCTGCTCAACATCACTAATTATTAGAGAAATGCAAATCAAAACTACAGTGAGGTATCAGCTCACACCAATCAGAATGGCTATCATCAACAAATCTACAAACAATAAATGCTGGAGAGGGTGTGGAGAAAAGAGAACACTCTTGCACTGTTGGTGGAAATGTAAATTGATACAGCCACTGTGAGAACAGTATGGAGATTCCTTAAAAAACTAAAAATAAAATTACCATATGACCCAGCAATCCCACTCGTGGGCATATACCCAGAGAAAACCATAATTCAAAAAGACTCATGCACTGCAATGTTCATTGCAGCTCTATTTACAATAGCCAGGTCATGGGAGCAACCTAAATGCCCATCGACAGACAAATGGATAAAGAAGATGTGGTACATATATGCAATGGAATATTACTCAGCCATAGAAAGGAACAAAACTGGGTCACTTGTAGAGACGTTGATAGATCTAGAGACTGTCATACATCATGAAGTAAGTCAGAAAGAGAAAAACAAATATGTATGTTAACGCATCTATGTGGAACCTAGAAAAATGGTACAGATTAACTGGTTTGCAAGGCAGAAATTGGGACATAGATGTAGAGAGCAAATATATGGACACCAAGGTGGGAAAGTGGCAGGGAGTTGGTGGTTGTGGGATGAATTGGGAGATTGGGATTGACATATATACACTAATATGTATAAAATAGATAACTAATAAGAACCTACAGAAACTAATGCACCATTGTAGAGCAATTATACTCCAATAAAGATGTTAAAAAAATAAATAAAAATAAAAGTAGTCCACTGCTGAGAATCTTTAGAGTTGTCTTCCTATCATGCTACATAATAATGATAACAATAATAATAAAGACACTATCTCTTTCCCTCTTCTCCTTTTTATATAAAGAAAAGTTGAATTGTAAAGAAAGAGATGCAACTTGACAAGAATACAAATCACGTTAGCTGCAGGTATAAAGCATTCTGCATGTCTGGCTGGCACTCCTAGCTTCTCAAACTTTCTTTTTCAGGTCCCGTTTCAGAGTCAGCCCTATGTCTGACTGGCACTAATCCTCCAGATTACAGCTAGAAAAGGAAACCAGCTGCCTACTGAGATCTTAGTCCACCCATTGGCTTACTCTATAGAGAAGTTGTGAAGTCCAACCTCAGAGGTGCTGGAAGTGGCATCTCCTGAACCCGCTGAAGGATAAGGGTTTTGTATTGCTCTAGTGGTGGTGATTGGGATGGCAGAAGGAGGCTAGACTGTGGGCAGTGCCCAGAGCAGGGAAGAATTGATTTTGTTTGCTGCTAAAAAGGTAGCAGTGGGAGCACTGGGGAAAATGGCAAACTGTTAAAGAGGCAGGGTATAAAACAATTAGAGGACACTATTGGCTAATCTGAATATCAAGTAAACTTTTGGAAGTCTAGCAAAATATAGGAGATAAGAAATAAAAGTATAAATTATAGGCCTCATTTCTAATTTCAGGTGGCCAGAGCCCTTCTACTCTGGAAAACTAAGAAACTAAACCTTCTTCTCCGACTGCCAGAATGGGTTGTTTACAAGGACCCAAGTTGTGTGTGTAAAACATGAGTGTGTGAAAATGTGTGTACAGTGTTTGTGTGCATGCTTATGTGTATGAGTATGAGTGTGTGGGTGTATGTGAGTGTGTATGTTAGTGTATGTATGTGTGTGAGTATATGTGTGTACCAGTGAAGAGGACTCAGAAAAAAAAAAAGCTGGCTTTCCTCACCCAAGCACATGCTGAATACATAGGCTGAGACACTTCAAAGTGGCTTTTGTTTAAAAACAAAGAAATCTGAAGAAAGGAACCAAGATAAGAGGAAAATGTAGTGGTTGATGTCTTACGATTACAATTGTGATGAGATTTTCACCTATCTGTATTATTTATTTAGTTATTCGACCTTTGAAGATAGAGAAAGCTTTTAGCTTGCTTTTGTATGTTTGATGGTACCTAGTGTAATGCCTTGTGTTATAAATACTTGGCCAAATACAATAAATTTATTCTTTCCATTACTGTGTTCTTGTATTTGGAAAGTCCTCAGTTATAACATCTGGTGTTGGCCTTTTATTTCATCCATTAGTTTCATCACTAGGTGGGCCGTTTCAGTTTCAAACTGAAATCCTTGAGTTCTGGGAATTTTTTGAATGATTTTTTTCACTCTTCTCCAGCTTTTTGTTTTTTCTTTCTGGAGCTCTTACTATTTATTGAATTCCCTGTATTGATGTTTTATTATTTGTATCTCCTTTTCCTCATTTCCATCATTTCCCACTGCATTTCCTAAGAGATCCCTTAAACTTTATGCATATTTTAAAAATATTTTATTTCTCACATCCTATTTTTAATGAGTTTTAAAATTTTTAGTTTTATTTTTTCTCTGAATTCTTTTTTCTTTTCTCATTTCAAAGATCTCTTCAATCTCTGAGGATATTCCGTATAGTTTATTTACATTTTCTCTGTTTTCTGCTTTGTCTCCAGTTTCTTCTTTTATTTGTTTGAGGCTTTTCTCCAATGTCAGGTGATCTTTGGCTGACCGTATTGAGAGTAAGGCAGATAAAAGCCGATTGAAGCTGTGTGTGTGTGTGTGTGTGTGTGTGTGTGTGTGTGTGTGTGTGTGTGTGTGTGTTGTATGTGTGTGTGTGTTGTACCGAGGGGATAATTTATTAATAGACTTCAATATATTGGGCTCAGTGTGGACTATTTCACTGAACTATTTCACTGTCAGAAGGTTTTCTGTTTCCTGTTTTTCTTTTGAGATAATCAGTTTCCTCAGAGAGGAACTCTCCAGTGTAATATCTGAGTTATATAAGCCTGACTTTCATTGTTCTCAGGGCAAAGTAGGAGAAAGGGGTTTGTAAGTCATCCCTTCACTTAATCACCTCATCTTCAGTGTGATATCCTACCCTATGTTAGTCAGTTCAGGTGACTATACCAAAAATAGACTGGATGGCTTAAACAACAAATAATTATTTCTCACAGTTCAGGAGGCTGGGGAATCCAAGATCAAGGCCCTGGCAGATCTGACGTCTGGTGAGGACCCACTTTCTGGCTTTCAGATAGCTGCCTTCTCACTGTATCCTCACATGGTGGGGGGAAAGAGAGAGAAAGAGAGAGAGAGAGCGAGAGGGAGAGGGAGAGGGAAATAGAGAGGGAATGGGAGGGGAAAGGAAAGAAAGAAAGAGAGAGAAGGAGAGAAAGAGAAAGAGAGAGAAATGATTTTTCTCAGTCTCCTCTTAGAAGGGCACTAATCCCATTTGTGAGGGCTCCACACTTATGACCTATTACCTCCTAAAGTCCCCACATCCAAATACCATTATTTTGGGATTAGGCTTCAACATATGAATTTGGAGAGGACACATTCAGTCCATAGCACACCCTCAGCTGTGCTTAGTGTTCCAGAGTATCTGCTTCAGTTTCTCCATAGAATACTTTTATGACTTTTATGGTGGAAGGAGGTGGCAAAGGTTAGTCACCTAGCTGCATGCAGAGGGAATAGGGAGAGGATGGGGGGGAGAGTCTGATTGGTGTAGTGCATCTCTTCTTTGCAAGCTACCAAGCACCTCCTACTCCTGGGGCATCCTGGGGTTTTATACAATTAATCAGCTGGCATCTAAGACCACTTCCACATAGGCCTTGATTTCTCTTTCCCTTCTCTGTTGTGCTAAATCAATCACAACTCACCTATTTCCAGATTTCAAAATTTTGCAAGTTGCCTTTTCTCCAGTTTTCTTTCCCTTGGGATCTCTACTCTCTGCCACGCTCTTAAAATTTCACAACTGTCCTTTCAGTAAAGTGTGGTTAGGGAACAGAGTAAATGTGTCTTCAATCAGCCATGTTTTACTGAAATAGATCCCCAAAATATAAAGTCTGGGGCAAATGCATGAAATATTTAAAGCTCTTGATACATAGTAGCATTTGAATTTTTTAAAAATGATTTTAACAGCTTTGTTGAAGTATAATTGATGTACAATAAGCTGCATATATTTAAAGTGTACAATTTCATTAGCTTTGTCACATTTATATGCTTGTGAAGTCATCATTACAATCAAAACAATAAAGGTATTCAATATCCCCGGAAGTTTTCTTGTATCCTTAGTGTATTGTATCTATAGATCATATTGGGAAGAATTGATATCTTAACAATATTGAGTCATTTGACCGTTGAAATGGTATATCTTTCCATTTATTTAGGCCCTTTAAAATTTCAGCAGTGGTTTGAAGTTTGTAGTATACAGGTCTTGCACCTTTTTTGTTAAACTTATTCCTAACTATATCATATTTACTTATAATATTATAAGTGGTATTTAAAAAATTATGTTTCTTATTATTCACTTCTACTACGTAGAAATAGAATTTCAATTTTGATGTTATATTCTACAGCACTGCTAAACTCACTTATGATTCTTATAAACTTTTGTGGATTCCATCATATTTTCTGTATAAATGTTTCTTTTGTTTGTGAATAAAAACAGATTTACTTTTTTTTTTCCAATCTGGATTCCTGATATTTTGTTTGTTTGTTTGTTTGTTTGTTTTAATCTTGTCTGATTACATTGGTCAGAACCTCTAGCCCAACATTGAATAGAAGTGGTGAGAGTGGACATTCTTGTCTTCTTCCTAATGTGAGGAGGAAAACATTCTTTCAACACTAAGTATGATGTTACCTGTAGGTTTTCCACAGATGCAGCTTATCAAATTGAGAAAATTTCCTTTGATTTTGAGTTCTGTAAGAGTTTAAAAAGGTTTTTAATCAGGAATGAATGTTGGACTTATTCAAATGCTTTCTTTTTTTGTTTGGCAATAGAGTTGATCAACTGGTTTTTCTTTTTTAGTTTGTTGGTATGACAAATTAAGCTGATTTTCAAATTTTCAAACTGCCTTACATTATTGGGATAAACCCTAGTTGGATATAATGGGTTATCTTTTTAATATATTGTTCCAATATATTTGCTAAAATTGCATCTTTGTTCATGAGGGATATTTATCTGTAGCTTTTTTTTCTTGTAATGTATTTGTCTTGATTTGATATCCCAGTAATACTTGCCTGATAGCATGGATTAGGAAGCATTCCTTTGCTTTCAGTTTTCTGGAAAAATTTGTGTCGAGTTGGAATTATTTCCTAAATGTTTGGTGACTATCACCAGTGAAGCCATTGGGGCTTCAAATTTTCTTTGTGGGAAAGTTTTTAAGTATAAATTTATTTCATAGATAAAGGATTATTCCAGTTATCTATTTCTTGTTGAGTATTTGTACTTTCTTTCATTTTGATATTGGTAATTTGTGTATTCTCTCTTTTTTCTCCCAATGAGTCTAGCTGGAGTTTTATCCATTTTGACTGCCTCTAAGCATCAGATTTTTAAAAAGACATCTTTTTTAGAGCAGTTTTAGGTTTACAGCAAAATTGAGAAGAAGGTACAGAAATTTCCTATATACCTTTGCCCCCACACATGCATAGCCTCCCCCATTGTCATCATCACTGACCAGAATGGTACATTATTTATTTATTTATTTATTTTACCAAGGATGAACCTACATGGACACATCAAAATTATTGAAAGATTATAGATGACTTTAGGGTTCACTCCTGGTGTTACACATTCTGTGGGTTTGGGCAAAGGTTTAATGAAAGATACCTATCATTATCTCATAGATAGTATTTTCACTGCCCTAAAAATACTCTGTGCTTCATCTATTCCTCCTTCCACCCAACCCCTGGCAACCACTGATCTTTTTATTGTCTTTATAGTTTTGCCTTTTTTGGAATGTTGTATAGTTGGAATCGTATGGTATGTAGCCTTTTCAGATTGCCTTCTTTCACTTAGTAAAATGCATTTAAGTTTCCTCCATGTCTTTTCATGGTTGATAAGCTCATTTCTTTTTAGTGCTGAATAATATTCCATTGTCTGTATGTAACACAGTTTATTTATCAGTCACCTACTGAAGGACATCTTGGTTGCTTCCAAATTTTGGCAATTGTGAATAAAGCTGCTATAAACATCCACATGCAGGTTTTTGTGTGTATGTAAATTTTCAACTCCTTTGAGTATACACCAGGAAATACAATTGATGGAACTAGGGTAAGAGTATATTTAGTTTTTTAAAAAATTGCCAAAATGTCTTTCAAACTTCCAAAGTAGCTGTACCATTTTTCATTCCCACCAGCAATGAATGAGAATCCCTGTTGTTCCATATCCTCAACAGCATTTGGTGTTGTTGGTTTCTGAATTTTGGCTATTCTATAGGTGTGTAGTAGTATCTAATTTTTGTTTTAATTTGCATTTCTTTGATGACATATGATGTGGAATGTCTTTTTAAGAATCAGCTTTTGATTTTATCAATTTTTCTCTCTTGATTTTCCATTTTTAAATTTTATTGATTTCTGCTCTGATCTTTATTATTTCCCTTCTTACTTTGGATTTTTAATTGTTGTTCTATTTTTGGTTCTTAAGATAGAAGCTGAATTTATTAATACAGGACCATTCTTCTTTTCTAATTCAGGCATTTAATGCTGATAATTTCCCCCAAAGTACTGCTTTGGCTACATCTCACAATTTTTAATTTTGATTTCTTACTTCACTATTCTTAAACATTTGAATTCCTTAGGCATTTTAAAGTATAATAGTATCTTGAAATTGTCTTACACTTCACACTTTCTGGATTTAAAAAAGTTTTTAATCTCTTTTTATTCTCAGAATAAGTTAAAATAAGCCCCTAATATGTCCCCAGTTTGTCAGTCATTCAGAAAATATTTGGTGAATGTCACACTTTGTGCTAGGTACTGGGGATATGGTAGCAAAAAAAAAAAAGTTTCCTCTGCAAAGGAGTTTATTTTATTTTTAGCAGAATAATAATTTTAAAGATGAGGTGTGGAAACACAGTGAAGTTAAGTGACTCCCTGAAGATCACACAGATATAAATGCTAAACTCTAATCTTTCAACCACAGTGTCAAAGGCTCTTTCTTATACCATAACACCTCAGGTTTTTTTTTTTTATTAAATATAAAAATGTAAGTGTAGTAATAAAACATATGCACATTATTAAAGCAAAGTCACATAAAGAGCCCTCAATAAAGTTATAGACTACTGTTTGCTCATACCGATGTGAAATTAAGTCTCTCATGATAGATTCAATGAAAAGAGATATACTACAATGTTAATACTACCTGATTGGGAAGAGGAGAACTATTCCACCAACACATATTCATTTTGGGCAAATAGTCTTACTTTCTGTTTTTCAGTTTCCACATTTAGAAAAAAATGAAGTTAGGTCAAATGATCTTTCACATTCCTTCTAACTTTTAGATACTAAGAATTCAAGTTTTGAATATTTATTGAGTATTCACTGCAGTGCTGTATAAGGGATTCAAAATAAAGTAAGACACAATACTTGTACTAAAACAATCTAGCTTAGGAAGTAAGATGCATACCTATGAAATATATTAAAATGCCAACATGAGTGATACAGACAGTAATGACCTGGAACACCTGGCATTGATTTTGCCCCATGGGGGACATTTGACGAAATCTGGAGACAATGTTGCTTGTCACTACTAAGGGGTGACTCCCACTGGTAGAGCCACCAGTAGAGTAGAGGCCAAGAATGCTACTAAACATCCTGCAGTGCACGGGACAGCCTCCCATACAAAAGTTACTGGTACCAAAATATCAATAGAGTTGAGGTTGAGAAATTGTTCAAGAAACTCAGAGGAAAATCATTGTGGGGAAGAAAGATTAGGAAAGTTTCATCAAAGAGCTGTGTTTTTCCATGAACTTCTAACATCTGGGGAAAGACAGCATAAACAAGGTTATGGAGAAGGGAATCAGCATTGTTTATTTGGGGAACAGTGAGAAACACAGTGCAGCTGGAGTGGAGGGCTCACATGTCAGACAGAGAGTTCTATCAGTACAATATTGTGGAGGACCTCAAATGCCAGGGTGAAGACTTCTTACTTTATTTATTAGACAATGGGGAGCCATTCAATAGGCATACTTTAGAGTAAACATTGTTTTAGTTAGATGAGTCTGGCAGTGGTCTGAGGTCTATTGCAGTGGAGAGGCTGGAAGACAATCCAGAGGTTGTAACAATCCAGGCTTGAGGTACTATTAATTCAAGCAGAACTTGACTTAACCATGATGCTTGCACCACATAGCCTTGTCTAAATGCAATTATAGATTAGGGTAGAACATTCAGCAGTGGTAGCGCTGAATTTTTTTCATGCAAATGCTTACATGATAAGTTCTAGTTTATAAGTGATGTGGGTTTTTTATACCATGCAATTTTGCTCATGTGTTTATATTGAGTATGGTTGGTATGTTTAAAAAATTGTCATTTTATTTAATAGACTGAAGCAATGGAAAACTGTTATTTGAGAACATTAGCTTTTATCACTTTAATTTTGGGACCTTTCTGTCCCTGGTCTCTCTGTCCCCTCTAGAGTAATAATGTTCCTTTAACACTGGATTCCATGAATTTTTGCACAAGTAGTTCGCTTTGTAAGTTTGCAACATGTTTGTTTCCACTTGCCTAGGCAAAAATAACCACCCAAAATTTCACCCTCAGAATCTCAGTGGGAGGTGAGGTGAAAAATATCAGGATGTTTTTTCAATGCTTGTAAGTTTCATTGACTTTATATCAGTAAGGTCAGTGCAAGCAACAATTTTTCCTCCATCCTCTGGTTTCCCACTGCTCTGATGGAACAACTAACTCTAGTTATCTCTGTGTAATTGTTCATTCAAACTTATATTTGGGCATCAGAATTGTTCATTTGAAGTCTGGAAGAAGCAGTCTTGTGACCATCACTGCAAAAGTAAGTTGTTCTACCCAGTTTTCATAATCACTTTGTTATACTGTCCTTGTAGCAGTACCTCAATAAATATCAACGGTGTGAATGAACAAATGAATGAATGAAAGGTACCCAATATAGCATGGCAAAGATCCTGGAATTGATTTCTGGCTTTTTCAACCATTAGCTTTTAGAAAAAACAAGACTTTTTGAAAATGGAAGGAAAAAGTAAATGTTCTTCCTCCTTTACTTTTTCTTTTTCTTTTTCTGTTAGAAGAGACCATCTAGGAAATTTTATTTTTAATAAGTTGCTTTCAAACACTGGCTATTTTGACAATATTCGTGACTGATTTAGATGTATGCTTAAAGCATAGAGAAAAAATTGATAATAACTGACCTAGTCTTTTAAATGGAAATTTTCTTTCATGGTGAATGTGCCTCTTGGAAAATTAAACTATGAATTAACTTTTCTATGAAGAAAAATATTGAAATGATTTACATGACTAAACAGCAGGTACTTGATCTTTAAACTAGTTCAAGTTAAATTGTCACCTAGTGATCAGATCATTTTGCTGATAAGAGCAAAATCCAATCCAGTAGATCATTCTATTGATGAGAACACAGTCTTACTCTGTGCTAGGCATTTTACTGAGGGATGAGAAGACAACCTTTCACTGACTAGTAAAGATAAGGTAGGAGACAAAAGTGTCAATTAATATGTACATTGAAATATCACCATTTTGGTTTCCATGTGCATAGAATGCTCTAAATTACTTCATAAAAGAGATAATCTGAGTGGACGGATAATTTCCTTTGCAACAAGAAATACTGGAGGTGAAGACACTCAGAATGCACTTGTTTGTGATTACTCAGAGTAGCATTAAAGTTGCCTGGGAGTTGGCTGCCTATCATCGACGCAAATATTTTCTTAGATTATTCCTGCAGTTAACTAGGAAGGCCTGGAGCTGTCCTTGGGTATGATAATACCATCACCTTTGATCCTACTAAACCATTTATTTTTTTTTTGCAGTACGCGGGCCTCTCACTGTTGTGGCCTCTCCCATTGCGGAGCACAGGCTCCGGACGCGCAGGCTCAGCAGCCATGGCTCACGGGCCCAGCCGCTCCGCGGCATGTGGGATCCTCCCGGACCGGGGCACGAACCCGTGTCCCCTGCATTGGCAGGCAGACTCTCAACCACTGCACCACCGGGGAAGCCCCTACTAAACCATTTTTTAGGGCAACTTCTTGGAAGAGATTGCCTGCCTCCCGTCCAGCATTGTCCCTCATGTCAGGCGCTTGCTTCCTAGGGACAGCTAGTGTTGCCTGGTTCATACCAATCACTGTCCACCATCTTGGCACCTTATTTGAAAGGTTCTATTGTAGACTTCTGATAAGCTACCTCAAAACTTCTAAAAGGAAGGAAAGTGTTTTGAATCAAAATAATGATTTATAAAACCTAAGGCATCTGTTTTGAAATATGGTTCACCATGCAGGACCTGATTTAGGAGAAGCAGTTATAACTAGACTGCTGTGGAGACTGTTCAGGATGGTTCAATCACTCCTGCACTGGAACACCAGGCACAAATAAAGTTAGTTTCACTTGTAAATCCCCCTTGAATGACTCTGCTTCTCAGACACACAGATGCTCAATGTTTCCACATTTGGAAAAAACAGTTATAAAAAAAAGGAAATGAGTTCTGCTGCTCCCACTTTACGTAGGAGGGTGATAATTAAACTTTGTTGTCTAATAAATTTCATTTACAGGACTTTTGGTTATATAAAAATAGGCCTTGGAACTTAGTATTGAGTAGAGAATAAATAAATGTGAGATAAATTATGACTCATGATTAAGTAAGAGGAAGTTGGGGATTCCAATATGGCATCTGAAAAGGATGATACGTTGAAGGGATCTGGAAGTGGGTAGCAGAGAGGACACAGGTATTGGGACAAAAGATGATAATGGGACCCAGGACACTTTACTAGACAAAGACCAAAAAAGATAAGTGACTGCTGAGAAATTCCCAGTTGTGGTGATAATTAAGAAACTTAGAAAGAAAAATGTCTAAATATTTATTTTAAAGTCATTTTTTATTTGGTTTTGTTTCATTATCTCCCTTAATTATCCCCATATCTTTAGTAAAAATAGATACACTATCCTTGAGTTAATGGTGCTCTGGGAAATGCAAGAGGAGAACCTCTACCTTCATTTGAGTACATAGAGAAGGTAGCAGCAGCAATGAGCAAGACAGTGGGATAGGAAATTGAGACCTAAATCTGGCCTAAAAATTTGGAGCTAGAGTCAGTAGTCTAAGGAATATTAAAGAGGTGCTGAATTTCTCACTGTAATGTGCTCATGGGAGCTCTTTTTAAAATTTTTTATTATTTTCTAAAAGACTCTTTTTTCAGAGCAATTTTAGGTTTATAGAAAATTGAGAGGAAGGTACAGAGATCTCTCCTATAACCCCTGCCCGTTCACATGCATAGCCTCCCTCATTATCAGCATCACTCACCAGAATGTTACACTTTGTTTGTTTGTTTGTTTTTAAGAAGATGTTGGGGGTAGGAGTTTATTAATTTAATTTATTTATTTTTGCTGTGTTGGGTCTTCGTTTCTGTGCGAGAGCTTTCTCTAGTTGTGGCAAGCAGGAGCCACTCTTTATCGCGGTGCGCTGGCCTCTCACTATCGCGGCCGCTCTTGTTGCAGAGCACAGGCTCTAGATGTGCAGGCTCAGTAGTTGTGGCTCACGGGCCTAGTTACTCCGCAGCATGTGGGATCGTCCCAGACCAGGGCTCGAACCCGTGTCCCCTGCATTAGCAGACAGATTCTCAACCACTGCGCCACCAGGGAAGCTCTACACTTTATTTTTTAATCAAGGATGAACCTACATTGATACATCAAAATCACCCAAAGTTTATAGTTGACCTTAGGGTTTACTCTTGGTGTGTACATTCTGTGGGTTTGAACAAAAGTATAATGACAGATATTCACATTATAATATCATACAGAGTATTTTCACTGCCCTAAAAATCCTCTGTGCTCTGCCTATTCATCTCTAACCACGGCCACCACCACCCCTCCTCCCACGCTGTCCAAGCTCTTGTTATTTTATACAGATATTAAAAGGAAGGAAGACTCCGGAAGACTAGACGATTTGGGTAAAATTCCTTATGTTAGAGATAAGCCCAAGAGAAGAGAGGAGAAGTGAAAAAGTGAGGCAATAGAGCCCCAAATTCATAGCATTTTAGTCTTTTACGTCCAAATATTTCATCTAGGTTAAATCAAGTTAAAATGAAGTAGCACAGTCTTCAGAAAAGAAAATGTAAGAAAGCAACAGTAAGCAGCAAGCATTCTGAGGACAATGTGGTGCTAGTTAAAAACGGGCTGTCTTGAACTTGATCCCTTTCAAAGGGGTTGTGTAACACTGCAGGCTTTTATTTAGCACCATCTGGCAAAGCCACATCTCTCCCTCAAGGCTCAGGACCTTTCTCAATCTTCTAGTTTTACTACCCCCTTAGGACATCTCTGAATGGGATACACCCTGACAGAAATGATGCTTGATATTTTTCTGAAGATAGAGAAGACTTAGAGATGCAATCACATCACAACGGCTCATTAGCCAGTGGTCCAGAGGGAGGGGATATCCTTATAGGAGTAGAAAGTGTAGAAGACAATCTGGACCAATGTCCTTAGTATTCTCAAAAGGAGTTTGAACACTAAGGTGGGATTTGAGAGGACAACTGAAATGTGCATGATCCAGTTAAGTAGCTCTACTGAGATGTCAGTTAACAAGGCCTAGTCTTCAAGAGAATACCTGACAATACAACACTCAACCTTTAGAAGATCAAGGTTGTTCTGGAAGGAAAACACAAACGTGAAGCTTTATGTGTGACCTGGAAAATGTAACATCCTGGGCTTCAATTTCCTTCTCTGTGAAATAAGAGATTGGAATAAAAGATTTTCTAATACTTCTAGTTCAAAGATTTTATAATTTGATAATGTTAATCAGACAGAATTCATTAACACGGAGTCATCCAAGGCCCTCTGACAAATTGTAGTATACAGGAGTTTAAGACTGATCTTTGTCTTCAAGTATCATACAAGTAATAATTAGCAAAACAGGGCATAGGAATAAATTAAAAAGTAGAAATCTCATTCCATAAACTCAATTGTACAAAAAATAAAGCAACTTCTTGTTATCTGAAAAGTAACTTAATGTAGTATGACAAATTTGATGTTAGTTACTTTGGGGGATTCCTATCCTTCTCCAGAGTTGTGCCACACACAGTTCTGGGGACTTGTAGAGGCTAAGCTGGGGTAGACCCTGGTATGCAGCTATTGGTCCATGTAAATAAATGTTAAGAGATTCAGGGTCGCACTCTGCATGGTGTCCTCAGATCCTGTGATGGTCTGTTGCTTCCTCGCCATGTCTGGGACATGGGAAACTTCTTCAAGGCTGCCTATGACCAGCTGTTACACCTACCATACAGACAAAACTCTCTGGGTTTGTGAGGTTTCGGTGGGTGCCTTCAGGGACCTGTGTGCTCTGAAGAATTGCAGATGTTGCCTGTCTTTGCCTAGGATATATCCTTAGTCTGGGGTGAATCATTTCCCCTTCATGTTCTTCAAAGATACTCTGTTTATGTTTGTGAAGTCTCTAAGTTCTCCACTGGGTTTCGGCTTTTGAAATTTCCAAAATAAAAAAGGCTTTCAAGCTACCTCTTGGTTTGCCTCCCTTGAAACAATGAGTCACAGAGGCCGCTGTCTTCTTTAAATGGAGGGAAAAGAAAGGGGATATATATCAAGAAAAAAAAAGTTAATATCTCAAATAATTTGATTAACGATTAAAAAATAATAGAAAGCACAGTAGAATGATCTTTTCTTCCTGGATGTGTGTTTTTTTATTAAGTGCATTTTAACCCTGCCTAATTGTAATGTATAGAGTTTTGCAAGGCCTCTTGGAGGATCTGAGAAAAGGGGGAAGAATTGTCAGCCTCTCCTAAAAAGGGCCGGGTGTCAATATTCTCTGCTTTACAAATTAACAGAAAATTAAGAGTATCATTTCCAGAAAAGAACTCAGTAAGAGTGCCAGATGAGGGTTGGTAGCCTAAGAAATCTACTGTTGTTGTTGTTAGGTGAAGAACAGAGGGCATGGGGGGAGAAGCTGGCAGAGAATCACAAAAGGAAAGAGACTTTGGGAAGTGGTGCTCCCTACCTGAGGCCATGAGGTCACTAGACTCTGAAACATGGGTTCTGAACATGAGCTTCGTGGGTCTGTGAATACCTGGAGAGAGCTTGCAATATTCTTTGTGTAAGTGCTTGGTTTTCCTTAGAATCTGGTGAGTGAATATCTTCAAGTTTGGGGAGGGATGTGCGTGGGGGTTGCCAGAGGCATGGTGACTTGCTGAAGGGTAAAATAGTTTTGCCTCAAGGCACAGAAAGTCAGAACTTGAGTTTTTATGTCGGAGTTACTGTCCAGATGAAAGACAGGGAAGTCTGAAATAAAAGCAAGCATTGAGATGGCCCAGGACCCAGAGAAATGACCAGCACAAAGGCTCCAGCATGAATATTCTTCAA
Source organism: Pseudorca crassidens (assembly GCF_039906515.1). Classification (NCBI taxonomy): domain Eukaryota; kingdom Metazoa; phylum Chordata; class Mammalia; order Artiodactyla; family Delphinidae; genus Pseudorca; species Pseudorca crassidens. The sequence goes on along the minus strand of NC_090300.1, from coordinate 108,785,419 downwards.
ATTAGACTTATAGCATCTGGGACAGAGGTGGTGAGGACAAAAACTAAGGGCCTTATACCCAGAAATTAAGCCAGCTAAGACAGTCTGTGGTTAGACCAAATTCCTGTATGGTTAAAAAATATGCACCATAAATAGGACTGTTTCTATGATTTTGTTGCTATGTCGTTGTTCTTGTTTTTTCAATTTTGCTTTTCCTTTAACATTTTAGGAGAGTGCTTTTTGAGAATTCCAGGTTATCTCAATTAAGACATGGGATGAAAAAAATGTCTCCTTCTTCTCCCCACCTAAATTTGGAGAACAAAGGAGTCAGTGTGAGGGTAGGAAGAAGTGGTAGAACTAAACGCACATTGGAGGGGTTCTGAGCTAAAGGCAGGGTGTGCTAAATGCTGAACATGTAGTTCTTAATCTGAGCACTATAAAATGTCCTAGGAGGAAGAAATCAGTGCGGTTGGGTTGCTGGGAAAGAGATCATGAAATAGTTATTTGAAATAGACTTTTAAATGTGAGTAAGAACTCAAACAAATGTACTTGGGTATGAGTAGACCTTATCTATACACAGGCACACATCATTTTATTGTGATTCGCTTTATTGCATTTTGCAGATAATGTGTGTGTTGCTTTTTTTAAAACAAATTGAAGGTTTGTGCCGACTCTATGTTGAGCAAGTCTTTTGGTGCCATTTTTTTTTCAACAGCATTTTCTCACTTCATGTCTCTGTGCCACATTTTGGTAATTCTTGCAATATTTCAAACTTTTAAAATATTATCATATTTGTTATGATGATCTGTGATCTTTGATGTTTCTATTATGACTCACTGAAGGCTCAGTTGATGGTTACCATTTTTTAGCAATAAAAAATGGTAATATGTTTTAATTAAGTTATGTACATTTTCTTATACATAATGCTATTGCGCACTTAATAGACTACAGTATAGCTTTAACATAACTTTTATATGTGTCGGGAAACCAAAATATTCGTGTGACTTGCTTTATTGCAGTGGTATGGAATTGAACTCACAATATCTCCAAGGTATTCCTGATGCCAAAAACGGCCTCTGTGCACTGGTGCCAAATCAAATCTCAGAGACAGAGTTTGGGGTGAAGTAGAAAAGAATAACTTTATTGCTTTGCCAGGGAAAGAGGGAAACACCAGGCTTGTGCCCCTCAAAATTGCATGTCCCAACCTGGGAGGATTTGGTGAGAATTTTTATAGCAACTGTTCAAGGGCAGGGTTACTGATAAGGATTAGGGTGTGTGCAGGGCCTGCACTCCTTTAATCTGGTCTCAGGTAGTCTCTTGATGAGCTTCTCTGGTTCCTTTAATCTGGCCTCAGGTGGTCTTCTCTGGAGTGAAGAATGCTAACATCTTCCATTTGTTGGGGGTTTTAGTTCTGTAAAGAGCTCAAAGATCCTGTTATGTATTAGCCCTTGAGGTGGAACCAGGACCCTGCCCCAAGGCTGCACTGCTGTTTCTTTGCTGCTCCTGCCCTTTTCTCTGCATCCCCTCCCTTCCCTGATTAGTAACTGTTTGAAAGGCTTCCATACCCAGGAGCCTCACTGGGTCCTGCTTGGTTTCATGACTGTATTATTTTCTACTAATTCACTAAACATAGCCTGTCTTCCAAAGTCATGTTTTTCACAATGGATTCTCTCACTTGGCTGTGTGTGAATGAGGAAGGTGGCAAGTTACTTTCAAAGTTACCACTGTAAAGTAAGTTGATAGTGGATTTAAATAAAGATATATGGAATGTTGTACAGAAACTAATTTTTAGGAGATCTGGAAACCTGGATGAATCATGGTTTTAACATATTCTTATATGAGTTATGAGATAAGAGATAAATATTAGCAGGCAGCAAATTACTATGCTTTAGCCTTTGGTTAACAGAACTCTGACCTTGTCCTTCATAGCTTTATCTGCAGTGGCAAGGTAAGAAAATCGTTTGATTAGTTCCTTAAGCATTTGTATATTTTGCACGATTTCAACTGGGAAATTGATCATTGAACTGTAGATATAATAACTTTTAGATGATTTGTTTTGGGAGAGAGGCTTTCACTTCAGGAAGACTGCCTTTTAGATCTTGTTATATTACTAACTAGCACTGTGACCTTAGGCAAGATACTTAATCTCTTTTTGTATTTCCTCATTTTGAAAGTTAGATTATGTCAGGGGTCCCTGATCTTTCTCTGAGTTGGATCTACTTATTTTTTCTCCCTCTGAAAGCTTATGTTCTGGTTAAAAAAAAAAAAATTCTACATGCTATTTCAGTTCTGAAGAAAGCTAGCAAAGAACTGCTGTTATTAACTTGATTTCATAACTTAATGTATCTTGTACTATAAAATTCTAACCCTTCCATCTATGTCAAGGTCTCTGGAGTTAGAAGAATTTGAGAATAGTGAAGTTGAGACAGGGTAGAAGTGATGATTATTAATAAAATTCCTGAGCAGAATAAGGGGGGGGGGAAAGTCACCACTGACTTCTTTACTAGGCATACTAGAAAATTGTAGGAAATGGACATTTGTTAAAATATCTCATGGGCCTTCAACCATTTACATCCCAACTGTGTTTACTTTGCAGACCTGGAGTCTATTTATTCTGTACCAGGGCTTTCAGCTTACTTCCCATCTTCTTAAAAGATTCTATAATTGACTCAAAGTTGGAGATCCAATAGATTATAGCCTCCTAAGATCTCCATGTCCTACTTTTATGAAACTGATACCCTTTTCATTTTTGGGATTTTCCAACAATTACTAGGGGAAGGTCCAGGCTAATAGTCTCTTAGATCACTGTAGGCATGGCTTGTGTTTCCTGTAGGGACTATTCTCTTGGCTAAATGTTCTGTTGCTCCTTCTTCAGACAGTTCTGGATTATAGATCTGGGATAATCAGGCTGATGCCAGATATTTTCCTTGCCCCTTCCCTCCCTAATGTAGCTTCTAACTTCTGGCTTCTGAGTAAGAAACACTTTCAGTCTGCAGTCTTCTCAGTACTGATACACACACACACACACACACACACACACACACACACACACACACACACACACACACACACACACACACACACACAAAACCTGTCCTAATAGTTTCTTGGTTCCCATCCCCAGAACTCCAGAATGTCTACTGGCACACTTGGGCTTAAGCAAACAGTAGATAATGCTGATTCTTTCTTCATGAGGTATCTGGCTTCTTTGAATCTGAACTCATCACTCCTTTTCTGAAATTCATACCACCCGATTTCAGGCAAGTGCTCCCCAAAAGCCATTTTTGCCCTATTTCATGTTTCTGCTACAATCCCAAGGGAATGAGGTTTCTGTTGGTTCAAAAAATCCCCATTTCTTGTGGGAACTTGGACTAAGTTTCAGTCTCTAATATTTAGAAACTTTTGTGTGCAGTCCATTGGTAGAGCCCAGTGACAGACACACTGTTTAGCAAAGAATTTGACCTTGCCCAAAGAGATATCTGGCTTTTGTTCCTGTCTGTGGGAGGTAACTTTTAAATCCTAGGAGTTTCCTGAGTGGGAAGAGTGTCTTTGTTATTCATGGAGGGCCCTTTGGACCACACCTGATAGTTTATGCCAATGAAATGACTTAGGGCAGTACCAGTCACACCCAATAGTCTTAGGGTGAGGTCTGGCCACACTGAAAAGATCAACAGGATGATTTAGGGTGGGGGCTTTGGGTCATACAGCATTAGTCAACCTAGAGACTAAGTTCAACCACTGGGCAATCAATAAATTATGCTTATGTAATGAGACCTCAATAAAATCTCTGGATATTGAAGCTCCAGTAAGCTTCCAGGCTTGGCAATACTCTGTGTGTTGAGAAAGTAATGTGCCACTGAGGACAATGGAATCTTCTTATGTGGAACCCTTCCATCATTTGCCCTAGGCATCTCTTCCTCTGTCTAGTTTTAGTTTGTAATCTTTCCTTTCAATAAAAGTAAATGGTGAATATAATGCATTCAGTGAGTTCTGTGAATTTTTCTAGTCAACTATCAAGCCTGATGGTGGTCTTGGGAGACCTCTGAATATGCGGTTGGTGTCAGAAGTGAGGGTGATCATGTGTGGATTCTTCCTTCTAACTTTGTAGTGGAAGCTTAACCCTTACAGTTGGGTTCAGAAGCCTTGAGAAGAGTTGGTAGTCTGGAGGACCACCTTCTCTTCACAGTTTGGCTAATGCTGAACACACACATTTGTGCAATGTAGGACAGTCCTTTTTCAGATATCAGCTGGATTCTGAGCCTCTTGTTTTCCAGGATGATTCATTAAAGTGCTTTCATACTCGCTGGCAACCTATTCCCACCTCCCTTCCAGTAAAGCGGTTTCTTAGGAATATATTAAATCATATTTTGCTTATTAAAATATGATTATATATGGCTTATTTAAGTCATAATTATACCCATTAAATTATGCTTATTTTGCCCTACATGTTATTAAATATGAATAAAAAGCATAAAGGTGGATTCTTTGCTTTATCCCCTCTGTGATACTGGGATATAATAATAAATATATATTTGGTCTGCATCCCTGTCTACTGGCCAGAGCTCCTAAAAACCCCTGTAATTTCCTAAGTGATTCGAGTGATAGAAGCATCTTTTGTTACAATGTTTGGCTTTTGTCTCCAGCTCCGGAAACAATAAACTTAAAAGGAGTGTCTTTTTGTTATTCATAACAAGCCCCTTTCAACCACACCTGAGTTTATGTTAATGAAGTGACTTTTGGAAAGCACCTAAGGATGGGGACTGGTTGCCAGGGGAACCAACCATGGAATTAGAGGGTTGGAACTTTCAGCACCCCTGATCCCCCCACCCCAATCCTCTGGGGAGTGGAGAGGGGCCGAAGATTGAGTTCAGTTACCAGTGGCCAGTGACCTAATCAATCATGCCTGCATAATGGAGCCTTCATAAAAACTCTAAATGATGGGGTTCAGAGAGCTTCCAAATTGGTGAACACATTGAGGTGTTGGGAGGATGGTGCTTTCAGAGGGGACATGGAGGCTCCATGCTCCTTCTGCATGCTTTGTTCTGTGCATTTCTTTCATTTGGCTGTTCCTAAGCTTTATCCTTTATAATAAACCATTAGTAGTAAGTAAAGCACTTTCCTGAGTTCTGTGAGACATTCTAGCGACTTACTGAACAGAGGAGGGGTTGTGGGAAGCCCTGATTTACAGCAGGCTAGTCAGAAGTTCAGGTCAAAAGTTGGGACTTGTGATTGGCATTCGAAGTGGGAACAGTTGTGTGGGACTGAACCCCTTAACCTGTGGGGTCTGTGCTAACTCCAGATAGTGTCAGAATTGAATTAAACTCTAAGACATCTAGTTGGTGTCCAGAAAGAACTGGAGAATTGCTTAGTGTGGAAAACTCTCACATTTGTAGTCAGTAGCTGTCTTAGTCTGTACAGGCTGCTATAGCAAAATACCACAGGCTGGCTGACTTATAAATAACAGAAATTGATTTCTCACAGTTTTAAGGCTGGAAGTCTGAGGTCCTAACACCGACACATTTGGTAGTTGATGCAGGCTGTCTTCCAAGTTGCAGACTGCTGTGTTCTCCTCACATGGTGGAAGAGAGCTAGGATTAACTCCTCATACAAGGAGAGTTAAAGTTCTCTTTTGCTTGATGATGCTAAACATCAGTGACTCATGTTTCTGCATATGAGTTTTCTTAACCTCATAAAACTCTGTATGAGTCCCAGCATTTGTGACTAGGGGCAGGGGTTCTTACTATGTATCCATCCTATCTTTTTCCTTCAAAAATATTACAAGCACCCCATAAAAAGTACTGATTCTTCTCTGGGAATGATACTTGCTGACATAGGAATTCAGTGTTTGCATTATGTGTAAGGAATTTGGTGGGCAAGTTTTAAATACTATTGAATAACAAGGCAGTTCTGGAGTTTTACACATGAAGCAGTATCTTGTGATTTTTGCCCTATGTTTTCACTTCAGGAGCACTTCTCTCTCCACTAATTTAAAAAATTAGATGTAGATAGAAACTTAACCTAAAGTTTTTAATGAAAGTGACATTTTGTCACATTCTTATATTTTTTTACTTTACATTAAAAACATGTGAATTAGCTCTGAAAGAAGGGTACATAGAAGTTACTGCTTTTGCCCCCTTTGACCTCAAGCTTCTGAAATTATTGATTGTTCAATATAGTGAGAATTCATAACCTTGATTTAATTTGTAACAATTGAAGTCACATGGGCATTTCAGAATTATTACATATTTATAGTATACAGATTATGTGATATTTATAGTTCTAATTTAATAGCAAACACACAGTTTCCATGCTGCAAATGGCTATTAAAATCACGAGAATCATGGAAATTAGATTTATTTGGGCTTCTGTGGCTGCCTGAATTCCACAAGATAATGCCAGATTATTTTTTTATTGCCAGACCTCATACTTAGGGGAACCATGAAAATCTTGGAATTTTGTAAATAACTGTCACAAAGATAGAGTTCAATTTAGACTCTAAAAAATGCATTATTATGCAGCTTCCTTTTCCCCCCCAAACACTGCCATGCCTTCCTTTCCCTTCAACCCCCAGTACCCCTGCCATGCTGCTCAGATTTTATTGGTTTCATATTTAACATAAAATTCTGAAAATAATATGACTATAGGTTACTAACTTTATTATTGAAAGTCATAGCTAAATTTTATCACCTTAACAGTCTTTTATTGCCTGGGCTAGATTCTTAAGGAGGAATTTCAAGCTGCATCTGTCAGTAAATATTTATGAATCACTTGTTATGAGTTCAAAACTGTCCTTATATTGCTAGGTATATGATAAACTCTCAGGCATTATTCCTACCCTCAAAGGACTGATAGCGGCAGGTGTGATGAACAATTTAGAAGAAAGATTGAGGTTAAAAACAACTCTTAGAAGACTGCTGTGGATAGATGAGCTTTAGGTAATAGTGCTTCTTATTAGTTTAGTACATTGACAAAAGGCCTATAGACCAAGGAATTAGAGATACACTGATGACTACTAGTGAGTTGTGGAAGTCAAAGGAGACAGATGATTCTGGAATTGAGTTCATGGTACAGACATACATTTGTCTGAATAGTGGCTTTATGAGTAGATTTTGGATCTCTTGGAGCTTTGAGAGATTTACACCATATCTAGTAGAAATTACCTATGAAAGTGTAAGATATATGCATATGTGTATGCATGCACTTATATAAAGATCTAAATATTCATTTATCTCTCTCTCTCTCTCTCTCTCTCTCTCTCTATCTCTGTGTCTCTCTACCATCTTCTATCATCACCTATCTATTCACACACATATATAGGCAAAAACAGATATATAGACACCCCATTAAATAGTCATATTGATCCTAATCCAAAGTTTAAAAATATCTGGGAATATTTCTGAAGAAATATATCTATTAATTGTCTATTTTTCAGATTGCTCCATATAGGTACAAGCAGTTCCTTTCCTCTGAAGATTTTCATTCTTTATTCATGTTATTTATTTCTATGGAATGCACTATGCATGTCAGCCTCATTTAGATATTCCATACATCATCAATAAGAAATCACAATCCACATTCATTCTTCTTTTTTATAAACTCTAACTTTCTGATTTATTTTTGACACTATTGTATTTTTCAGGGTATTTCTTCAGATAATCTCGGATTTGAATTCATAAACATGTGGTAGAATCAAGTCTCTGCCTTTTCCCTCATAGCTATTTTATTTCCAAACAATGGAGTTTTAGGATATATAAACATTAACTTCTGGCTGACCACTTTTATGGGGTCATATTATTTTGCTTCAATTAATATTACATTTGCATATTTACATATCCCATAGTGTCTTTGGGTTAAATAGAAAACATATGATTAATTCCATTGGTAGCCACATCACTGCTGTAGGTACCTTATTAACATATAAATGATTCAGTTGAAAATGGAATGTATTCTCACTACATTTAGTCAGAACATGGTAAAAACTACCTTACTAGTGATATTTCCCATGTATCTTTCTCATCTTTCTCCACCTGACATCCCTGTCCTCCTTTTTTTCTAATACCCTATTCTTGCAAGATCCTCACTGATAAATGTTAGCTTCTCCCCTGTGCTTAGAATTATACCTTCCACTTCTTTTTTCATTAAGTTTTACAATAAAATAGGTAAAATTTAATATAAATATTAGCCTGGCTTTTTCTTTAAGGAAACCAAATCTAATTCTAAATAAATTGTCATCAATGTACATTTCAGGAGAGGTCTTAATTTTCATTTGTTGTGCTGGCTATGAAATGAAGAAACTGCACAGAAAGCCAAGGTGGTAATGCTGTTCTAAGGCTGGTGATGCTGTGTATTCTGGCCTGGACTTGGGTAGGGGCATCCGAAAGGTTTCTTAGAGAAACAACTTCAAAAGCAAAGTGAGGAACCAAAGTGAGCCACAGAGAATGGGAGTTAGGAGAGATATCAAGTGACAATAAGTATGTCAGGGTGATATGACTCAGGTGATATGACTCAGTGATTTAGTGAGGCTGGGGCATAGAGACAGATGTCAGCCCAGACAGGTAAACAGAAACTAGCTTCCAAGGGACTTTTAAATGAGCTAATAGGATTGGATTTTATGGCGAAAGCTATCAAAGTAACACAACCCATCAACATACTGTGTTGTTAAATTAATTAAACAAGGAGAACATTAGGCTGAGGGGGCTCCAATGCCCAGGCATCCTACATAAGCAAACCAAAATCTAAGCCTGTAAAGGCTTCACTGTTCCGAAATCAAAACGCTAAGGACAACCAGTCACAAACAGTCAGCTAGGCTTTACGCTATAGCCAATCCAACAATTTCCTTTCTTTCCTCTGCGCTTTGTCTATAAGTCTTTTCCCCAGGCTCCTTTTGTCAGAATACGCCTAACCACTTCCGGTTTGGCACTGCCCGATTCCAGTTGATTTTTGCTCAAATAAACTCTTAAAGTTTTTAATATGCCTCAGTTTATCTTAACAGTTCCTAAGTAAGAATGCTATTTTTGTCTCGATAATATAAGTGTAGGGCTAAATTTTCTTTTAATGCAAAGACTGTATTTAACAGCGTTCTGAAAGTTCAACCAATAAATTCATCAGCCAACATCAATCAATGAAACGTAATTTCTTTAAAACAAAAACTACCTCTAAGGAAATGATCTTATTTTGGCATTTCTTAAAATCTCTAACATGGCTTTGGATCATTTCCCTGCTTTTAAACTACATGTAGTTTAGATCTGAGAACGTGACTGGTATGTAATAGATTCGAGTTAACTTAAATGATATTTCTGACTTATTTATATCCCCCCACAGTCTTTTAGGAATAACTTTCTTCTGATACAAGCAATATAATTAAAGGAAAGGAACTTTCCATAAGTATTTTTATATTTTGATATGAAACATCACTATTATGGAAACATTTACAAAAAAAACAAGAGAGGAAACAATTATCTAGGGAAAAAGGTTGGGAAATACTTGAAAGCCCTTGGAGGAAAGCACACATTTACAGTGTTATAAAAAGAATAAGAAATTAGTCACTGTAAACAGAGCCCCTCAGGTGTTTGGCACTCTCAACTGTCTTAAATAATCAAAAACCATAAATAATTTGAAAATAAGGCTACTGAGCATGAATGTTGACAAACATTTCCCAAAAAGTTAGCAATGCAAAAGTTACAGGAGAAAAAATTACCAGCATTCACATACACAGTGCCAGCTTTCAAAATCAGTTTTTATCAAATTAAAGTGAAGACATATGAGAACTTTTAGGTAATACAAAGGAAAACAAGAAAGAAAAAAAATAATGTGGTAGAAGAAGGGAGGAAATTGACAGACAAGAGAAATGACAGCTGAAATTAGAAGCAATGATAGGTGAAAAACATCAAAGGATGACAAAACTGTCCAGGTGTGAAAGAAGGAAGAAGCACTGACCAGAAAAATATTGAGCTCTGGGGACACGCAGCAAAAGAGAAAAATCATACTTACTTCAATAATTCTGAGCATGTTTCTTTGTCAAATTTAAATGCTGCAATAATATTTGACCAGTCTAGGGACAAATTTAAGTTTTCTTAATATATGAAGATATCATACATAAAATAATCCTAACTGATTAAGGAAAATCAGTATGCTCCATTTCTTTAAATATGACAATAAAGAATATTTTAACATGTTTTAAAAATGTGTTCATAAAATGATTAATGTGAAAATTCCAGAACTTGAAGTATCAAATCACCATTTGTCTGAAACTTAATTTATCCAAATAACCCTTTTCTAAGCTCTACCCACTCCACTATTGTATTTGTCTCAATATCAATGAATTAAAACTTATTTGTCTGAATTATCCAGCTAATTTTATTGTTTCACCCATCTCCTCATTTCATCTGGGTAGAAGTGGCCTGATTTTGGTTCTTATTACTAAATTACTTCTTTTCTACTGGATATAATCACTTGCTTTCTCAACTGCTAAAAATTAGAAATCAAGATTTCAATACTACATTATGTGTTCAACTGGATTCTAGAGCATTCAATGTTAATGAAAATTATGATAGTAATCCCCTGTCCGTTAATATACTGCCTGAAGAATAAAATGAAACAAAATGCAAATGTTGAGACTTTTCTACAGTCAGAGGGTTTGGACAGTTTCCATTTTTATCTGCTCAAACCACACAGCCAAGGGCTGTTGAATTTCCTTATCTTTAGTTTCATACCTGAATTGGATGCAGTTAGTTGTTTTTTCCATTTTAAATGTGTGATTCGATTTTGAGAACTTCTTAAAAATAGTCTGGGGATTGTAAAAATCCTTGGAGTAGGGCCAAGATTTTCCTGAATTAATATACACTCTTCTCTGCCCTCAGCTACACATGACTGCCATTGACGTTTGTTGGGTACCTTTTCATACCCATTGCTAGAGTGCCATACGATGCCATTGTACTTTTGCAAACACTTCTCCAAATTAGCTTTAAGCAAGTAGAATTCTCTGCTATTAATATGTGATGATCTTAATAGGAACGTGTGGTCAGAATCCAATAAAATAAATACAAAATGGGAAAATCAAATTTTAAAAGGCTGGCAGCTTCTTATTGCTACACACATCTTTGCATTGCTGGTGAGTAAAATTGGCATGTGTATTAGCAGGAATTTTCTGCCTTGTTTTTAATTTCTCTGTTTATAACATAGAAGAACAATTTGCTTTGGGAGCTTAATTTTATCTCCAGTGTTCTCTGACACCTCATATTGTTCATTTAAAAAAAATATTTGGAATAGTTGTTTACTATAATGCGCTAATCCTGAAAGGATACTGAAATATTGTAGAAAGATCATTTCCATTTGTTTTGTTTGTCTATCTCTGTGCGGGCAGGTGTGTATAAATGTTGCATGAATACTAATAAATGTCTATTCATATACTGTTTTCATGGGCTGCAAACCTTTAAAGTGCTTCTATCCTGAGATAAATGCCTAGAATATGATTATACACCATTTATTTAGTTCCATGTGTCCAGGAAAGATTATAAAGCCTCACACAGACTTAGTCTTATAAGGCCTTTAGCACGTTCTATGAGCAACCATTTATTGACTCCCGTGTATGGTGAAGTTAATGAGGACCAAATATCAGATATAACACATAGGGTTCCCCCACCCCAGTAGAAAACAGGGTAATTTATGGCAAGTGTAAAGAACAAATGTTCCAAAGAAATATTTTTAGTATTTTCTGGGGACTTGATGTGACTTCCCATTATATTTATGTGTAGTTACCGCTAGATGTTGAAACAATTTTCTGCAGGACTCTACTCTTGTTCAATCTGTTTAGAAATTTCCTTGGGAAGAACTACCGCACCAGTACTACAATGTAACTGTACTACAGCTCACTAAAGTCCTTGGTGTGGCTTGGCACAGATAATAGTTTTATATATTTCAGGTAAAAAAAAGCACACACAAATATGTCAGGTGAAGAAGCCAATCCCTCAAAGTGTGGAGCTATGAATTCACTGGAATAGGAGAGAAATCAGATATGAAATTGAAAAGTATCTCTAGATAACCTACTTTTGAAAAAAGAGATTGTGCTGATGTACGAATTGTTTGTAGAAGCTGGTGGTGTTTTACCCAGATTCCTCCCAAGTGCAAGCACCCACAGTTCAGCTGCAGTGGGCGTTGGCTACTAGAGGCTCACAGTTATTTCCCTTCACAGGGAATTGTCCTCCCTGGGCTGACATTAGCTGCTGGTGTGGAGCTGGTGAGGGAGGTTTTACTTCCCACCAGCACTGCCCCCCAACCCTTGGCAGAGTGCACCCAGTGACTAACACAGGGTCCAAAAGCCTGGCCGCTTTGGTTCAGTGGGACACACTCGGGTATGCCATTAATACTCCAGTGCTCCTGGTAGGCTGAGGACTCAACTAAAACCACATCTTTGCTTAGCTTCTTTCTTGGCCATGTCCTGTTTCCTCGCTGCCCTATGGGTTTCTCCTAAGTGCACTTCCCCAATCAATCTCTTGCATAGAAATCCAATTCCAGGCTCTGCTTCGAAGCAACTGGACCTAAGACAACATTGATTTCACTCCCTCATGTCTAGAACCCTATTTAACAGGCAACTATTGCAGGCATTGTACATTCACATACAAAATTGCATAAGAAATAATTCCTGCTCTTGAGGTACTCAGGGTCTGGTGAGGGGGAGAACACACGACAGGTCATTACAAAGTGATATGTGTCAGAAGAGAGAGCAAGAAGTTTGGCATGAGGTGGGGTCAGGAGGCTTCAAAGAGGTGACAGTTGAGCTGCATATTTATTAGTAAGGATTTGTAAGGCAATAAGAAAGGAAAGACAGAAAAATTCTTTTATCCAAGACACAAAAACATGATGTCTTTGGGAAACCATCATAAGCTCAATGTGTTTAGAAGGTGCCTATGGAAAAGCAACGGAGGATGAGATTGACTTAGGCAAGGGGACAGACTGGACACCAGTGCAAAGAGATTAGACCTTCTCCTGTAGAATATGGACTTCTGAGGAATGCTAAACATCTGAGTGACATGAGCTTATTTAAAATTAAAAAACTATTGAAGATCTAAGTTTAGAGAAATAAGGAGGTGCAGTGAGGAGAAGGAGAAGGTAAGCGAAAAATATTGATGATGTAGGCGATGGCAGAGAGAATTCTTTCAGGATGTGGGATAGGACAGATAGAATCAAGATACTTAAAATAATTTGGCAATTTATGAATGTAGGGAATTAGAGAGAGAAAGAGTCTAGGGTGAATTCTGAGGACCTGGCTTTAATAACTGGGTATCTGATGGTTCCAAGAGGAATACAAGGGAAGATCTTCAAACATTTTTTTACTTATATTGTCTTGCAAATTTCTAATGTTTCCTTAGTAGGCAAATTCACTGGTAGACACAGGAGGAAAGATCTGATGATTTTTACCTTTAAAAAGTCTTTATTGATGTCGCTTTTTGAAGTTGCTAATGCTGCCCTAGTTGGCACATTTAAATTTTTTCCCCCCTACTCTCTTTATCCAATTCAACCTTTCCTGTCAGGTGAAATATTTTATAAACCCTCATCCTCTGGAAAACCTTGTCCCTTTATTTATTTATTTTTATTTATTTCTTTAACTTAATAATATTAGCAGGTTTTTATTTATTTATTTTTTTGCTGTACGCGGGCCTCTCACTGTTGTGGCCTCTCCCGTTGCAGGGCACAGGCTCCGGACGCGCAGGCTCGGCGGCCATGGCTCACGGGCCCAGCCGCTCGGCGGCAGGTGGGACCTTCCCGGGCCGGGGCACGAACCCGTGTCCCCTGCATCGGCAGGCGGACTCTTAACCACTGCACCACCAGGGAAGCCCTGGATTTTTATTTTTTAGAGGAACAATATTAGGGATGTTAGGGATCAAATTTAGGTATCTGGCGTTTCCCACATCTCTCTCTCTGTGTATGTATTTATCCATATAGTATTTTGTGTATTTTTAAAATCTTTATAAACATGATTTCAGACTTACAGAAGAATTGCAAGAATAGTACAAAGAATTCCCAAATACCTTTCACCCAGATTCCTCAATATTTGCTTCATCATTTTGTCTCTACTTTTTTTTGTTTTTTTTTTTTTTTGGCTGCACCACATGGCATGCGAGATCTTCCCCAACCAGGGATCAAACCCGTGCCCCCTGTAGTGCCCCCTTATTTATTTTTAAATGTATTAGGTAGTTCTTAAAAACTACAAACTATGTTTCTATTTCCTTGTCAATAATTGCTTGGTTTAGAAGTCTTTTTGTAAAAATAATATCCTTTTATAGCTGTCAACATACTGTTATTTCAATTTGAAGATGCTAAAGAAATGGTTTCCACTAGAATTTTCCCAGAGTTTCTTCAAGGGCATGTAATGGAAGATTCGTATGCATATTTCTATGAAGTTTGTATGGTACTTGGAATCAATGGAGGCAGCTAAAACTGAGGTACCACAAAAATTCCAAGGGATTGGCCGTAGTAGAAGCTTGTGTTGAGACATCATGCACACAGAAAGCAAACAGAGCCTCATATGGAAAATCTCATGGACAGATGCTCTGAATTGCAGATATTGATTTGCAAATGAACTGCTTCTCAAATAGGGAACTCTAATGTAGGCAATGTGATTTAGCTGCTGCACCTGAGACTTATTTATTTAATGATTCTCCCAAGGAACATTAGAGAGACCTATTGGTCTTTATTTTTTTAAATAAATTTATTTATGTATTTATTTATTTTTGGCTGCATTGGGTCTTCATTGCCGTGCACGGGTTTCTCTAGTTGTAGTGAGCGGGGGCTACTCTTTGCTGCGGTGCCAGGCTTCTCATCATGGTGACTTCTTTGTTGCAGAACACGGGCTCTAGGCGCACAGGCTTCAGTCGTTGTGGCACGTGGGCTCAGTATTTGTAGCACATGGGCTTAGTTGCTCCATAGTATGTGGGCTCAAACCCATGGACCCTGCATTGACAGGCGAATTCTTAACCACTGTGCCACCAGGGAAGTCTGAGACTTGTTGGTCTTTAAAATAAAATGTGTAGCTAAATTGAAAGTGAAATAAGAATATGTGTGTCATCACTTTTGTCAGAAGAAAGTGAAGAAGACTTCTGACTATTTCTAGATTATTAAGTTGGGAAGTCTATTTTTAGAATATATTCTACAATAATCTTTGATTGGTAACTATAAATTTCCACCAGGGTCAGGAAAAAACCCCAAATGTTCAAATGATTATAGGCCAAAATTGTTTACTTACTTGTAATATTTTTATTTCTAATTTGGCCTGAACTTATAGCCTATCCATTTTACATGGACAATGAGATTCTATTTCTATTCATATTCATGTAATAAATATAAGTATTCCTGAAAATAAATAATATCAATCTGACTTTGATTACTGACTTTGTTTTCTCTTTGCACATTATCAAACAATATATCTATGAATAAGTATTTATTGAGTATGTGCTAGGTTTATCATGTTGTGAAATAATTATATCCTATAAGATAAGGTACAGTTCCTTAAGATTTAATGTAAAACTGTCTTTTCACAATGCCATTTTGGTATTTCAGTTACTAAGTTTTCTACTTATACAAGCTAGTGTGGACTTGCATGCCAACTATGACTAGATTTTAATATTTTACTACTTGGTAGAACAGAAGTATTCTCTCTAGGAATAATTCCATCTCAGTCTTGGTTGATAACAAAAATCATCCTCATATCTATAAAGACATTTAGAATACATAATTTTAAATTCTGAGACTATGTAATAGATCAATGTCTATTGACTTTGTAAAGAAATAGAATGTGGGAAAGCAATCAAAGGATTCAAATAATATTTGATTTGGTGAATTTAGTTACAATGTGCTATTGATATTTAGTGAGGAACTGGTATCCAATAGAAAATGATTTTTAAACCAAAACACAAAGTAATTAGCCATTTTTTTCTTTTATGTTATTTTACAAAGGGCATTTCTGTTTTACCACAGTCAATTTTGCCAACATGCTAATGCCTTTGACACTGATCTGAGAACCATTTATTTGAACTTGGCCTCCCAAATAAGATAAATACTCTCATGGATGTGGTTTGCAGAGGGCAGAAGGACAGCCAGCTCCGGCTTACCCAACTGATACTAAGTGCAATATTATGGTGTAGAAGAGGAAACATGCCAACTCAAAGATGAAAAAATGTCCTGTGCTTTACTTCTCAAAGCATCCAGAATTATTGAGTTGACCACTGATATACTGAAAAATATTCTAAACTGGAGAGTAATTTGTTTGAAAGGATTTTCTGCCATGGTGAAAAACCATGAAAATAACTTCTATGTATTATAATATATAAGGTGAAAGTTGATATCCTATATCTCTAAGTAATATTTTTCTTACATGAGAGAAGTCTCTGGAGTCTTGATAATTAAAACTATCCCATAATACTGGTGAAGTGGAAGTCGGTTGAGATTTCCCACCACATAAGTATTGGCTAAGTTTTATTGCCTGAAAAAAAATGTGGCTTTTCATTAATGAGCTTTTCTATGTTACTGTGTGCCAGTTGTAACATCTATTTTTGTTTTACTCAAGTTTTGATTTTTCCTCATTTAATTAAATTCAGATTTTTATTGGTTGGAGTTGGTTTCTTGGAAATTTTTGCCTTCAAAATAATTCCAGCAAATAACCTCCAAGTCGTCTTGTTTTTACATTGAAAAAAGTATGATTTAGATGGAGAGGAAAGATGAGAAGTGAATACTGCTGACAAATGAATATCTCTTTCATCATACTGTTCCCATAATTAAGAATCTAATGTCTCTCAAAGCTTATCTCAAAAAGTACTAAGTCACTTATTTGGCACTGGAGTTCTTTCATCAATAGCACTTTATGACCCTAATTTTATTTTTCATCTAGGAGTAATCTATGTCCTACCAATACTTATCCAATTTTATCTGCTTTCCCCTTCTGAATCTTTTCACATGATTTTCCAGCTGTCTAAAAAGCCTTTTCTTCTGCTTTCTGCCCATTCAAATCTCACATATGCTTCAAGGCCTTGCTGAAATAAACATTTTGGATGAAACTTTCATAGATAAACTCTGGCCTGGAAGGCTCTTTGTGCACCTCTGTTACTTTAAATGCCTTTAATCATGCATATGTGATTATGTATTTACATAGCTATTTATCTATCTATCTATTTATCTATCTATATTTATGTATGTGTCTATCGATATCTACTAATCATTTATCTATCTATATATATCTAGCTTGGAGATAAATACTTAGGTTTTGGAGTCTATCTGCCAGGATTAGAATCTTAAACTTTTGTCTCTTGTGATATACAAGACTAGATTGCAATACCAATTAGTAATAAATTTATACACAAATTCAAGCTGAGGACACGGGTTATTTCATTTCTTAGATTGCCTCCAAACTTTAAATTCAATATTTTTCTCAGGGAATTCTTCACAGAAATGAGGTTTGAGCTAGCTGAGCACAATTTCTGTTTGATATCTACCTGAAGAAAAGAGAGTAATCTAAGTAAAGGAATAGCATGAGAAAAATTCTGAGACAAGAAAGAACGAGGTATGTTTGCACAAACGATAGCAGATTGAATATAACCTACGAAATTGAAAGCCATTTAGCCTGTTGGTCCCTTATAGCCCTTTTATTCCATGTGTGCACTCTTTGTTTATATGTTTTGATTTTATGAAATAATCAAAGTACAGCAGAGATAAGATGCATGGCATAATACATAGCACCGAAACTATTTTGAGAAATGTAACGAAGCAGATCTTTTTGGCTCAAGGAGTCTGCATGTGTACATGAATCTTCTGGTTCAGTGTATTAAATTTCTTCTGTGTTTAGCAATTTTTTACATATTTTACTGTTTTGTGCTTAATAGATTACTTAATTGTATACATAACGTATGTTAAGCCTACCCTAAGAGTTATGTGTTTAACAGGAGCAAAAAGAACCTTAGTCTTTCTTTTATCATAAATACTGAAGAGAGATCATAAGGTATACAACCTACCATCAAGGTTCCAGAAAGGTTCACTTTATGCAGATGATGAGGCATCTATCAAAACATGTGAGTGATGTGAGGAATTCTGATAACTAACTTTATACATCGTAACTATTCTTTTGTTTCAGGTTAATATCTTTCTTCTAACTTTATGGAGTCAAGAACTGATTTGAGAGGCGTGGCATAGTGTTGATATAAGATAATCCTCATTATTTATCATTCTTCAATTCAACAAATCTTTATTGAGTACCCACTCTGTGAGATAGGCATTGAACTAACCCTTGTGATATATCAGTACACCAAACAGGTAAGTAAATCTGCCCTGTGGAGCTAACATTTTTGTGGTTATACGTGATGAAGGAGACTATACTATAATGGTTACTTGAGCTCAGAAGTTGGACATAACTGGGCTCAAATTTCAGCTCTAATTTCATTTAGCCTGGGTCAGTTACTTTTCCTCTAGTTTCCCCAAGTGTAAGCTAGGGATAATTATGATACCTTCATATTCGATTTATTGTGGGAATTAAATGAGATAATGTTTTTGAAGAGGATAATACTAAAAATACTCTCAAAATTATTAAGTGCAGTTTATGTTCTTAAAATATTAGGGTATTATTGATATCATCTCTTTCAAAAATAGCATTTTATTAGAATGAGAATGGCTAGGGAAGCTTCACTGAGTGTACCAACTACACAAGTTCATTTGGCATTATTAATATTTTTACAAAAGATAATCCTTTTCTCTTATGAATCTACAAACTTGGAAAAGCAGCTCCTGCTGATTATTGCCATGGTTCTAAAATGCAGTTTTAACTCTCCAGAGATTTAACTGCTCTGTGGTTATAAAAGAGTCGAGTTACACGAATTTTTCACAAAAATAGGGTATTATGTAGCAAATGACTACTTAAATATACCAAATGATACTTTACTGGTCTGAGAAAACTTTCCAAATAACCTAATATGTACCTAGAGGAAAAAGTTATTTGATTAAAAACTGACTCTGTCATTCACTCTGCTTACATTTTATTTCTATTTTCATATCAGGTGGTTCTTAATCAAAGGTTAACATTTATCTAAACAACTATTTATCTGAATTTATGGAAGTAAATGAACTTGGTTCATTTATCCATTCTTTTACTCATACATTGCTCATTCAGTCATATTTTTTCATGTTACTATATTAAAATCTACAAGAGAAGGAAAAGATTGAAGAGAAGTTGACTTGGGGAGATGTAATGAATTGAACACCTAGAGAATAAGGCTGTGATATTGGTGCAGTGTAACAAGAGTGAATGACTTGTGGTGGCCAGGGATGTCTTCTTGCAGTCAAAGTTTGAAAGAAATGAACCCTATGCATTGGATAAGAAGTAGTCAGGTATTAAAGGGAGGGCACGTAATCAATCTTTTAGGGATATTTTGTAGTAAGGCTATTTTATGTCCTTTTTGAACAAAACACTATTTTGTTAGGTAATGGCATTTAAAATGCAAATAGCCAAAACAAAGCTTGTTCTTTAAACATTCTACACAAAGTTTTGAAACTACTGGGAAATTTTCTTTATACATTGAAATTTGCAGTAGTTAAACTTTTCTTTCCCTTGACTTTTTTTTTTTTACCCTTACCAATAGGAAAATATGTCAGGACTAAAACACATTCACATACACACCGAAAACCACTTTAGCAGGATGCACAATTTTCCTCCAACCCATGTGGCTTTGAAAATGAGCATGTGAAGGAAGAAACGGGTCTGTAAAAAAGTGTCTCTGATTCTTGGGTGGCTTATGGTTAATGTTATTGTTTTTAAAAACCGCTCTTGGCTTCTGTGGTACATTGACCTGTGTATGGAATCTCAAAGTAAATGTTTTCCACTCTGTGGGACACTGGGTCAAGGATGAAAGGTTTTGCTCCCTTTCCAGTAAATTTTTTTTTCTCTGTATTCAAATGATGATTTAAAGCCCTTCTCTTTATTTGAGGCAAACCTTCTTTCTTAGGACAAGCATTGCATCATTTAGGAAGCCAGCTTTTGAGGCCTGAAGTTCATTGTAAAGCAACGGTGAGCACGGTGAAGCAATCCTCCATTTGGTCTAATTTTAAGAGTGTAGAGGGTTTGCTTTCCACTCAAGGAACTGCTGTTGCCAGCATTTGCCCTCAACATTTGGTTAGGTCAGTTTTCTCCAGAATGCCTATACTGATACCCTCTCTCATTTAATCCATTATCAGCTTGAACACGGATTAGTTTATTAGACTCTTTAGAAAGGCTGTGAGGGGATTGACAGTGGATTAACACATTTTTATAGGGGAGAGAGAAAGGGCAAATCAGGAGTTTGGTGCATTATACAGGTGAATGATGAAAGATAGTGAGACACTATTTACTGGAGACAGCTGAAAAGATACCTTATGAAGGGGCAAAGACTGAAAGTGAGAAAAAAAGGATGGTAAGAGATGAGGACCGCCCAAAACAAACTGCCCATTTAACAAATTTGTCTCAGGTTTTCTTTCATTAGAGTGAGATCTTGTCTGGGGTTTCTGTAGCTAGAGTGAGGCCATGTCCGACTATCAAGACATTTGGACTATGAGAAAGCAACTTCAGGGATTATGAGAATTCAGATATAGCCTTAGGGCTACATCATGCAAAGTTGGAGTAACTTAAATGATTCCATAGTATTTAGATAAGACCATAATATTTGAGACCATAATATTTCCATAAACAGAAATCTGGAACACCCTTCAGAATTTTAGAAGGGTTAGATCTTCTTTGAAGAATAAGCCTTTCAGATACAGTCTGGCTTACAGTCCTGATAGTAAATATCAGGACTTTGTCACCTTGTTCTTCCTGATGGATTATGGTAAAGCCGTGTGATGCTCCTAAACTGGTTTCCTATGTCCTTTGCCTTGTATTTGCCAGCACTTCCAAATACCACCCCATCCTCCCCCAACTCATAAAAGTTTGACTGCACCCCAGATCAGAAAGACAGGTTTGAGCTGTGCCTCCTGTCTCCTTGCCTGTTGACCTAAAAATAAAGCTTTCTCTTTTCTCAGAAGCTGGAGCCGTTGTACTAGCTTCTGTGTGCATCAGGCAGCAAGCCCTTTGCTCAGTAACAATAGTCTCACCCGTCATTTTCACTCTTACGTATAGAGATTGTAGTACAGTTCCTGACACATACAGTAGCTACTCAATAAATATTTGATATGTAAATGGCCAAGGGCAAGTCCTGTTCCCAATCTACGTGACTATCCTGCCATATGTTAAATTTACATCTGAATGAATTGGGTTTAGACATCTCAGGAGGTATTACACTTATAAGTTATTTCCCTCTAAATAAATTGCTAAACAAGGTTTTTGCCGTGAACCTAAGGAATTGTCATTGCCAGAATCTTAGATTTTGAAATATACTAGTCAGCTAATCCAAAGCCATGAATACACTGATTTTATAGTTTCCCCAAGCAAATCATGCATGCCATAAACATTTTGAGACTTTATTTAAAAGATTGCTTTCCCAGCCATGCACATCTTTCTATTTTCCCACCTCCTCATGTCTCTTATCTATCTAGGAGAGCTAATTGCAAAAAGTTCACAGATGTAATTGCATTGAAACAACAGGATAAGCTATTCTTTTGAAGTAAAACTGAATATCTAACTATAGTTATTAGCTCCAAAGACCCAATGGCATTCAATAGCATATATATCTCATCACTATATTGTGCAAAAGGCCTGACTCCAATCCAGGAGTTTAAACTTTGCTCACTGTACATTTACTTTTCAGTAATGTTAATTAGCTAATTTGTGAGACACAAATAAGCTATAATTAGCATGGTGCTTTGATATTTTATTTCTAACAACAGGAAGATGATTACCTTCAAAAATAATAAAAGATTTAAATCTAAGTAAGGATCTAAATTACAGTCATTGAGTTGTGAAGAAAAGTGAATTCAGTTAATCCCCATTTGCATGTGCCAATTAGTTAAGTATTAATCAATTTCCTATATAAATGGAAATGAGGATACCAGCATTCTTTGGTAAGATAATGTTTCTCATTAACACAAACACAACCTCCTGACATTTCATGAGAAAAAAAATCTTCCCCTTTCCATTTTTCTGTTTCAAAATATCTATTGATTTATTTTTCTATGGTTATGGAATCTGTGCATCCTAACACATTTATAGAATTTTTTTCAGAATTTCTCTTAGAACCTCACAAGAAAAAATACTGATTGAGCAGAACTTAAGGTATACATTATTTTTCTTTATTAAAAAATTTCAAATCTTAAACTTAATTTGATGTTTTAAGATGTAGGAATGCAAAATAAGAAGCTGAAAAATTTTGGATGAGCTATGTTTTAAGAATTTATTCTTCTCTCTGTTTCTCTCTCTCTCTCTCTCTCTCTCTCTCTCCCCTAGATATGTAGTATGCACAAGTATACATGTTTAAAATCCTTACATTTAAAATAGATATTGGAGTTTAAAAAATCAGTTAAATGGGCCTGATTTTTAAAAAGGTATCTGATACTTGAAAAGTCAAAGAGACATAGATTTCAATATGACTATTAAATAAATAAACCATTTAAAAAATGTTTTTACAAAACTTTTAGCTTTGGAGCTCAGTTTTGCACAATTCAGGCTGATATAGACATGAAATTCACAGAAGCCAGAATATGTCAACATTCTCTGCCTTTTAGAGTTAAACCTTTGGGGTATATTTGCTCCATGGCAACCTGGTACTGTATCATCATATCGACATACCCCTAAAATTCAATTAAAAAATTATTACTGCAAGAAGTGAGAAATTAAAATAAAACCAGAATGGGTCTTCAAAATGTGGTTAATGAGGGAAGTATTCGTAGTGGTTTGTTTTTCTAATTTTATTACAAATTTTAGTTTTAGGTGCTTCTAAGTATCAGCTATCCTGTAGATTTGCAAATTTTACTTTCTTGATTAACCATTACATTTTTTCTCTACCATTTATGAAAGGCAATATTAATCAGTGTGATTATTTAGAAAAATATTGACCAAATAACACACTTATAAAGATAATGATGTGGACTACATGAATATCTGATTGTCCTAACGTGTTTTCCTTTTTTCTATTTAATAAAAAAATGAACAAAAATTACCCACAATGCTGACTTAAAACTAATTAAAGTAGTAAGAGAATAGCCTCCTTTGCCCAGTCTTGTTCTTAAAATCCCAATACCCCGAGATAATTACAGTAAACATTTTAGTGCTTATCTTTAAAGTTGTTTCTTAATTAAAACAATATATATATCCATACACTGCTTTTTGTTTCTGTTGTATTTTACATCTTTTTATTTTGTGTATCACATAAATAATTATTGTAAATATAGATGATTTGACTACTTTTGTCTTTTAACATTCGTACTATCTATATAGTTCTTTGATCCCCTACCTTTACCATATGTTTGCTTTTACCAGTGAGGTGTTTTCTGTCACAATTTTTGTATTTCTAGTTATGTTTCTTTTCTGTTTAAAGAAGTCCCTTTAACATTTCTTGTAAGGTCAGTTTTTGATTGTCTGGGAAATTCTTTATCTTTCCTTCAATTCTGAATACTAACCTTGCCAGATAGAATATTCATGATTGCAAGTTTCCTCCTTTCTGTCCTTTGAATATGTCATGCCACTCTTCCATCCTATAAAGTTTCTACTGAAAAGTCAGCTGATGATCTTATGGGGGCTCCCCTATATGTAACTAGTTGTTTTCCTCTTGCTGCTTTTAAGATTCTCTTTTTATCTTTAATTTTTGACATTTTAATTATAATGTGTCATGGTATGGGTTTCTTTGGGCTCATCTTGTTTGGGACTTTCTGTGCTTCCTGAATTTGGATGTCTGTTTTCTTTCCTACGTAGGGAAGTTTTCATCTATTATTTCTTCAAACAGGTTTTCTGTCCCTTTCTCTCTCTTTTCTTTTTCTGGGACTCCTATAATGTGAATGTTAATATGCTTGATATTCTCTCAGAGGTCCCTTAAAATATCTTCATTTTTTTTTTTTTTCGTTCTGATTGGGTGATTTCCACTACCCTGTCTTCCAGATTGGTGATTCATTCTTCTGAATTTTCTAACCTGCTGTTAGTTCCCTCTAGTGTATTTTCCATTTTTTGTTACTGTATTCTTCAGCTCTGACTGGTTCTTTTTAATATTTTATATCTCGTTGTTGAAGTTCTCACCACCATTCTTCTCTTGAGTTTGGTGAACCTATTTATGACCATCACATTGAACTCTTTGTCTGGTAGTTGCTTATCTCCAATTTTTTGAGTCCTTTTTTTTTTAAAAAATGTTTTGTCTTCCTTCATTTGGAACATATTCCTTTGTCTCCTTATTTTGTCTAACTCTCTGTGTTTGTTTCTATGTATTAGGCTGATTAGCTATATCTCCTTGTCTTGAAGGAGTGGCTTTATGTAGAAGGTGACCTGTGGGACCCAGACCATGATCCCTCTGGTTGCCAGAGCCAGGTGCTCCAGGAGTCCCTTGTGTGTGCTGCGTGTGCCCTCCTGTTGTGGCTGCGCTGTGACTGATGTGGGCATGCTAGTGTGTGTGGCTGGCCTCTGCTGTGGTTGGCTGTAAGGCCTGGCTGTGACTGTTGCAGGTGCTCTGGTGTGTGGCATTGACCTTGAGAGAGAAGCTTCTTTAGGGAGATGACAATCCCAGCTAAGGACACCTGCCAAGTGAGGAGTGTTGGTACATCACTATGGAGGAGAATTGTCTGGGGTGGGTCTGTTTTTGAACCTTGGGTGGGGCAAGCAGTGCCATTAAGATAGATGGGGAGAGTCCGAATGGCACCTTCCAGTGCCAGGCCAGCTCAGTAGGAGGTGAGCAAAAAAAGCCCTGGCCCCTGCCAGCACCTCCCCATACTCAGAGTTCCAAGAGATTCCTGCCCCTTGGGTACATACACTAAAATTAATCAATGACTCTCTTTCATGTATGACCCAGGTACTTTTCAAGCTGCTGCCTCTGTGCTGGGACTTAGAGCAAGTGAGTTAGTGCATGCTCTTTAACAGTCTCCGTTTCCTGTAGCCCTCCAGCTCTCCGAGATTTAAGCCCTACTGTTTTCCAAGGTCAGACATTCTAGAGGATTGTCTTCCTGGTGCAGGTCCTCTGGGCTCGGAGCCCAAGGCATCGTTTGGACCCCTCATCTTTCAGGGAGGACCTCCGTGACTGTGATATTCTTCCTGCCTGTGGGTTGCCATGCTAGGGGTGTAGGCACTGTCCAGATTGCATCTCTGGCCCTCTAGCCCATCTCCGTGAGGCTTTTTCTTTTTATCCTTAATTGAGGAAAATCTTTTCTGCTAGTTTTCAGGTCCTTCTCAGAGACGTTTATTTATATGTAGTTGTAGTTTTGATGTGTCTGTGGAAGGAGACAAGCCCAGGGTCTTCCTACTCACCATCTTGTCCCCCTCGTCCTGAGTCATGTTTCTTCAATCATGTCACACACACAAAATTAATTCTTGATTTTATAATTAAATATGAAAGGTAAACCAATAAAGCTTTTAGGAAAAAAATAACATCTTCTTGACCTTGAGGTAGTCAAACAAGACATAAAAAATACTAAACATAAAATAAATGGGGATAAATTAGACTACATTAAAATTAAGCACCACTGTTTATCAAAATACCCAAATTAGAGGTTAAAAAGGCAAGCCTTGGGCAACAAAATGAGAGAAAAGTTTTGCTATGTTTGTGTGTGTGTATGTGTGTGTAGAAAAATGTGCTTCAGAAAGGAGACAATCCAAATGGCCAGTAAACATAATAAAAGATTCTTTAATTCAAGGATTGATGTATTTCTGCTGTAAAGGGCCAGATAGTAAATATTGTGGGCTATGGTAAACTGAAAAATGCCCTCCCACCCCCAGAAGATATACATGTAAAATTTCTGGAACCTATGAATTCTACCTTATATGGAGAAAAGTCTTTTCAGATGTAATTAAAGTAAGGATCTTAAGATGAGATCACTCTGGATTATTCAGGTGGGCCTAAATACAGTAAGTATCCTTATGAGACACACAGAAAAGAACAGACACACAGAGGAGAAGTCCATGTGAAGTTAAGACACAGATTGGAGTGTTGTAGGCACAAACCAAGGAAGCCAAGGATTGCTCACAGCTACCAAAACCTGGAAGGGGCAAGGAAAGATCTCCCACTTAGAGCCTCCAGAGGAATTGCTGCTCTGTCAACACTTTGATTTCAGACTTCTGCTTTCCAGAACTGTGAGAGAATAAATTTTCTTGTTCTAAGCCAACCAGTTTGTGATAGTCTGTCATGGCAGCCCAAGGAAACTAATGCATGAGCCATATGATCTCTGTCATAACTATTCATCTCTGTGGTTGTAGCATGAAATCAGCCATAGATAATATTAAACTAATGTAAATGACTATATTCCAGTAAAATTTTATTTACGAAAGTTTGGAGAGACTGTGGAGCAAGGGAATTCTCATACACTACTGGTGGGAGTATGGATTGGAAGAAAAATTTTGAAAAATTGTTTGCCACTCTCTATAAACCAAAAATTCTGCTCCTAGATTTAAATAGAAATGTACACATATGTGCACCAAAACATAGAAAAATGTTCATAGTAGCACTATATGTAATAGTTCTAAACTGGAACAAAAGTCCATCGACAGTAGACTCAATCATGTAAGCAAACTGTGTTATGTGTATAGACATACAGTCACACATACACACACATTATTAATTGATACATTATTAATTGACAATTAATAATTACATTATTAATGTAATACTGTATGACAACGAAAATGAGTAAATACTGCTGCCTCTGATGCCATGGATCATTTTTGTAAAAAATACTGAGAGAAAACGGTCACAAAATACAAATAATAGTACATAGTGCATAATTACATTTTTGTAAAGTTCAAAAACAGGCAAAGTATTGGTGGAGATAGGAGTTCTAAGAGAGATTACCTTTGGAAAGCAGTGACTGGGAAGGGGGACATGAGGGATGTCTGGAGTTTTATTCCTTGCTCTATCTGGTGGTTACCTAGTTGTGCTTTGTAAAATTTGTTAAACTGTATAATTTGTAGTCCTTTCTGTATCTATGTTATACTTCAACCAAATATTTTTATACTTTTGGAGTCTGTATAGTATGAATTTCAATGGAAGTCAGATCAATAGTACTGTATCATGGGTCGAATAAAAATCTTCAGTAAAATTTAAATAGTGACACTTTCTGAATAGCATTTCTTTAAGAACCTGTAGAACTTTTATTGGTAGTATTTTTGAAAATTAATATTTAAAAAACAATTATTCTGACCAGAGCTAACTTAAACATCTAAGTTAATATTGTTCCTTTTTAAATAATTTTTTGAACATTTCCAGTAGTTGTTTTTCCTCAAACATGATTAATGATGAAAAATGGAAAATTCCTGAACAATTTTCTTTCTAAATTCACAGGGAAGTTTTAATTATGAAAAAATTATACTTTAAAAATGGAAAATACTAGGCAAAATTAATTATGTAATAGCTCGTTGGGAATAGCAAAGGTTAGAAAGGAAACATGGGTTGTTGGCAATGGCCATTTATTCTTCTAAGTGCCATAGTTGAACAGTGGCTGAGATTGTAATATGATATTAACTTGCACTGCTTTCTTTATTTCATATACACACAGTCAATTCCCTGCTCTAATCATTGAGTTGAAACTTTCCTGAGGTATTAATATTTAGACTTTCTAAAGTCTTTCACTGACATCAGCCACTTTATTTAATTCCTTCATCTCAGAAATGGGAATTCTACCACCTTCCTGACATCACAGTGACATAATGATTAATTGGTTAATGTTTGTAAAGTGCTTTGAGGATGTAAAGTGCTAAATAAGTGTTAAGCACTGTTAAGTATCACAATCAATCAACATAATGTTTTATTGAACAGAATCTCATGTGTTACTTCAAATGCTATACACTAATTTAGTTAATGTGAGAGTTCTTATGAAATTAGGACTATATCACAAAACTGGCAGAAATTTTATGAATTATAAAGTTGCAGTAGGGATCAGAGAATTATACTGATTTATTTATTTAGTGTTTTAATTTATATCCATTATTAATTTTAATTTTTAATCAAAAAGAAGTAAAATTTCTCATCTCAAATTTCCATTTAAAATTTTTATATTAAAATACTTATAAAATAATCTATGCTGGAGTCTCCTTATCTATCTTCAATTCTGAATACGTATCCTTGTATCTTCATAAAATCTAACAAATGGCTTTGCATATTAAATGGCAAGAATTTTGTAATGTGGGTTTTAGGTAATATAAGACAATTTTTCTATCTAATGGGGGCAGTCTAAGAGTGACTGAAAAAGGCTTGACATAGTCCAGATATATTGACTCTTAAGACCAGATGTAAAGAATAATAAAAGTAAGAAACATAAATTCTTTTTCGTTTTTTTAAATTCCAGAGGACATTCATGTTTTTTTGTGTGGGAATGAAGAGTTAAATCAAGTTTATCTATCCATATTTAATACAGAAATGAGCAAATAACATGAAGATAATTCCGTATTATTAAAAATAGTTAATAAACTATTCTTAAAAAAATACCTGAAACAGACTATGTAAGTGCATGAAAATATATTGCACTCTCTGTTGCAGCATATAATTTCCCTCTTTTAGAGGAAGGTTTAATGTGTATAACAAACAAAATGGAAGAGCAAACACAGAGGTTATGTACTCTAGGCAGATTTCCCTTGCTTTTGTGGACCTAAGGAAATTCCTTCTCTGTGTCAACGTCAGTACTTGTGTGAGACTAATCTAAGTACAATAAAGGATTTAATTAGATAACTGACTTTGCAAAAACAAACCACACTTTAAAAAACATACAGATCCCCAAATCTTCACTCATTCTGGGAAATTATTCTGAGGTCCTAAAGATCATCTAGTGTAATCTTATGGGTGAGAACACTCAGTTTAAACATATTCCCTGGATTTGCCTGGGGCACAGGACTGCTCAGTCAAGGGCCCTCACCCTGGCCACCTTGACATTGTCTTTGTGGGTGAGGGACCAGGCACAGGTTTTAGAATTAGGCAGACTAGGCCTGGAGTAAACATCTGGCTTTCCCACTTTCTGTGTCTGACTTTGAGAACATCACTTCTCTGAATATCAGTTTCAGTACCTTATAAAATAGAGAAGGATGTTGCTTTTCAGGGTTGCTGTAAAGATTACAGATAATGTACCATAAGTACCCAGTGAGGAGACTGACGTGTAGTCAGGAGCTCAGTAATTGAGGGCCAGATAATACAACTAGTCTACAGTCCCTTTATACATATTATCTCCTTTAGAAACTCTCAATGATTATAATAATTATATTAAAATAGTAACTTACATAATATAGTATCTTATACTCAACTCTCTACATTCATTCACTTAATTTCTAAACAGCTATCAGGTTGTGTTTTATTTCTATTTTACCAATGAGGAAGTTGAGACGTAGAGAGAGTAATGGATATGTATAACACAATCAAGACTCATGGAAATTAAGTAAGCCACCCAAGGAAGGCGACACAGCTTGTGCCCAGGGAACTGGACCTTTGTCAAGTTGGCCCATCTTCCCTTCTGAATCTTATACTATAGCTGCTTACCTAGATAACTCATTAATTTTACCCTGTAGCATTGATTCTAAATATAAGCAGGAGGAATCCCCCTAAGAGAGAGAGTATGAAAAAATGAGGGCAGAAAAAACAGGTAGGAGTAGAAAAATTCACAATGTGGTATGTAAGGTTCTTGAATAACTGATGCCATTGATACATTGTTTTACTTTAATTACAGATTAAAAAAGAAACCCCACTATTTTGTCACTCTGTCGTAAAGTTAATTTCATAAGAATTTAAACTTTTTTCTTAGTCCTAGTGTATTGTTAGATGAGGTCAGTCTACATAATATCCTCTCTTTGCCACCAATTTTACTGACTAAAATAAACTCAATGTAGTATCTGTTACTGACACAGCACTCATTTGTCACTGGTGAATGCACCTTATGTCCTCCACCATGGCAGTGACTTTATCCACGTTTCCTTGGGGAACCAGAGTATATCACTTACAGTGCTTGGTGAGCTCATAAAGCTATTTATAATGTGTAACACAACCATTAATAGTTTAAATATTTATAACCATCTTTAATAGCTATATATCACTGGTACAACAAAAAAAATACATATGGAAAGAAAATGGTTTCTTTCTCAAAGGTAAAATTGATATCATTGCCTTTAAATGCACTTGGGAGAAAGACTAGATTAGCATGTGCACAGAACTGGAAATGGTCCCTCAGGAAATATGGCTCCTAGGATTTCTGTAGCATTTGCTAAAGCATCATTACTTACCTGAACACTGCATTTGCTTTTTTGTTTGTTTGTTGGATTTTCTTACCTTCCTCTGTTCAGTTAGTTCAGGCTGGCTCAACTTATCTAATAGATATTTCACAGTTAACCCATACAAAACTGAACACCTGACCCACACTCTCTCAGCTCTACTTGAAATTCCCAGATCCATGTGAAATCATCCCCTCCTAGTCAATGGCATGTTCCATTCCTCTGTTTCTTGGACCGCAGGCTTTCAAGTCATCCTTCACTCTTGTCTTTCTCCCTTCTCTCTTCTCTCTGAATCCTCTAATTAGAAACATGTTCATCAATATAAAATATCTTATAGTTTCAGAAGGTTCATGCTGCCCCAAAGCCTAGAAATTTAAAGAATTTAGATTAAGAACACCTATCCAGTGCCCCTTCCCAGTTTATAATCACATTATGCTTTCAAATGAAAGTTTTTATTGTAAAATGATACAAAATGAAATATGATTCATTTTCCAAAGAAATAAATGATACTTTAATAATTGGTTCTTTTAATCAATAGAAAATAATATCTTAATTGGGACTTCCCATTTTCATTTCAAGTATTGGTAAGAAAGTCTTATGTGGGAAATCTGTCATGAAGAGGCTTAAGGATCAAATAAAGGACCTCAGGTCTGCCTGACTAGATTCTAGAGAACTTAGATATTCACAGTATGACCAAAGAACAGGGTTTATATGGCTCAAATGACTTTAAAGATTAATTAGAAATTTCAACATGAAAAAAACTGCCACCTACCATGCGTGCAAGCAAGAGAGTTGGATTTCTTTTGAAAACTCACTGGGAGCCTTATTCTTTTGAAGATTAATCAATAGCAATCAAGTAAATTTTTATTCTACAATTAGTAATTGCAATGTTATCATACCAACTTAGTTGAGTGTGAAAAACCCCTGTCTGAAATTCTAGGAAGTTCTTGACCTTAAAATTATGACAAAGTCTATCTATTGCCCTAGAATTTTGCTTATCATTTTAAGTTTTAAACAATAAAAAGGGGGATGGTTTTTTATTGGTTATATCTTTTTTCTATTCTTTTCATAATATTCTTATTTCTAACAAAATTATGTTTTTATTTTAAGCCTTGAATCTTTATTCATTTATAAGTGAGAAATTCAACTTTTAAATTAATGTTCCCAAACTTAAAGCAATAATTGAAACATTTCAATTGAAATATTGGCTGACTATTAACCCCTGAGATGGCAGGGGTAAAATTTACTTGCTATGAACAGAACAAATGAAAATTTAGACTCTCTAGGTATACTTGTGTGTTCTTATAGCAAGGTTGAGAAGTTCTAAAGAAATTTTAGTAATAATTAGCATTTTGGACTATAACTAACATACTTAGAATTCTAATTTTCAGAAGAGTTTATGGCTAAGAAATGAATAGCTTTTTAAAAAGTCCTAGTGGGTTAGGGATTTTTAAGAAGCTAAAAAAACGTGTGTTTGTAAAACCATTTTGAAACATGAACAGCAAAGTCAGAATTTGAGAGTCTATAAAATTTTAAACAAAATACAATAATATCATCTTATTGTTAAAAATGAAAGAAATGTTTTTACTTACTCAAAATAACATTAGTATAAATGGCTACCATAGAATCATAAACTTTTGATGATAGAAGGGACTGTAGAGTTTATTTCATTATAATAAGGTGCAATAATAAATTTTTTAGGAGGGATAGACAAATCCAAAAATACTTTTCATCATTAAATGTGCTAGGTGCTCTGAAGTGTAAAAGAAATACATGACACCATTTTATTGTTTTCCTTATCTCACAACAAGCAGCATGATAAGTAAATATTTTGCTATTACTCTCTTTTCTCCCACCACTAACAGACAGTACTAGCTGAAAACTGCATATACCTGCCAAGACCTGGGAGTGGCCTCAAAATTCTTTTCAACATATTCCCTAAAATAGTTGCTTCCTATTTATGAGTTGGCTAATAGATGAAACTTATTTACCATTATCTCCTCATAGTACAACAGCCTTCAGATAGCTTATGATCTTGTCTGGGTGAGAATTATGTCTTTTTTTTTGTTGTTTTTGGAAAGGTTTGACAGTCTATCACATAACTTTTTCTCCAGGATTGTTCGATATACTGAGATTGAATATCCCATGTTTCTCCTTAAACTGGCCTATGTCCTTTGAACAAATCCAAGAATATACCTTTCACATTTGTAAGGAATAGATGATATAACATGTCTAATAATTTTCACGAATCCTAATAAATTATCACCAACCCTAAAATTCTGAATATAAGTAAACTAGTTTAGGAAACAACACTGAATAACATTATTTAAAAATATTAAAAGACTAGGGCACATTTAGGTATATCTTTGGTACCCAGTGTAGCAGCCTATCCATGCTTAATAAAGATACATTTTTTTCCATATTTTTACTGATGTAATTTAAAAGTTTCTCTAAAAGATCAATACACAGCTAAAAAAATCCAAGAATAAACAGCATGCGTATCTTCGTTGCAACATTCTTTGCTTTCCTTAACATGAAGCGTAAAACTCTTTCAGTAACCAATGTTAAATTCTTAAAATAGATTACATTATCTTCAACCATATTATCTATTCCCATATGTCATAAAATGATGAAGTTTCCACCAGAATACCAGGAAATACACAAAAGGAGTCAGTAAGTGGTATTATTTCCCTAATGCCTTCTGGGAGAGATGCTAAATTTGATTCTGATGCTTTAATGTAACCTAATAAAATGGGAGAGGAAAAAATATATTTTCATTGTTAAAATTATCATGTTAGAATACTCTGTGTTAAATTTTCTCTGATTTCAAACACACTATAAACATGTGAAAAGACAGATTATGCATTTGCACTAATATTCATTCATTCGTTGGACAAATAATTTGAGTGCCTTCTAGATTATAGTTGTTCTAGGTTACAGCAATAAAAACCAAAACAAAGCTCATTTTTTCTGTGGAAGTCAGTCTCTAAAATGGTTGCCAGTGATCTCAGAGTCCTGATATTCACAGTCTTCCCTGAGTGTTTGCTTGACATAATGATTGACTTCTAATGAATATAATGCAGCAAAAGTAATGGGCTGCCATTCTGAGATTAGGTTATAAAAAGACTATGATTTCTGTCTTGCTAGGACTCTCTCCAGGAACTCTCACTCTGGGAAAGACAGTCTGCCATGTTGTGAGTTGTACCATGGAGAGGCTTACGTGCCAAGGAGATAACATCTCTGACCAACTGCCAGTGAGGACCTGGGGCATGCCAACAGCCATCTGTGTGAACTTGGAAGTGAACCTTCTGAGGCTTCCCGATTAAACTGAACTTGAAAGTGGGTCCTTCCCCAAGTTGTGCCTTGAGTTGACTATAGCTCTTGCTGATACTCTGATTGCAGCCTGTAAGACACCTTGAGTCAAGGGCTAATGAGCCCCCAGATTCCTAACCCACAGAAACTGTGAGATAATAAAATGTTGTTTCGAACTGCCAACTTTTGGGGACAATTAGAAACAGCAATAGATAACTAATACACCTGATCTCACCGTTTATACTCAAATGTATATATCTGACACAAGGAGAAAATATTTTAAGGCATGGTAGGTATAACAACTAATGTGAACAGTATGGTGGTTCCTCAAAAAACTAAACATAGAATTATCATATGACCCAATAATTTCCTTTTGAATATATACCCCAAAGAATTGAAAACAGGGACTCAAACAAATATTTGTATACCTATCTTCGTAGCGGCATTATACACAATAGCCAGAAGGTAGAAACAACCCAAATGCCCGTTTACAGATGAATGGATAAACAAAATGTGGTATATACATACAATGGACTATTATTCAGCCTTAAAAAGGAAGAAAATTCTGACATATGCTGCACTATAGATGAAACTTGAAGATGTAGTGCTAAGTGAAATAATCATACAAACACAGTATAACTGTACTTAAATGAGATTTCTAATGTAGTCAAATTTACAGAGACAGAAAGTAGAATAATGACTAGCAGGGGCTAGGGAGAGGGGTGAATGGGGAGTAACTGTTTAATAGGTATAGAGTTTCAATTTGAGAAGATGAAAAGAATTCTGGAAATGGATGACTGTGGTGACTGCACAACAATGTTAATATTCTTAATGTCACTGAACTGTACACTTAAAATAATTAAAATGGTAATTTTATGTTATGTATGTTTTTAACCCTGTAAAAAAAAAAAGCAAGAATGGGGACTTCCGTGGTGGCACAGTGGATAAGACTCTTCTCCCAAAGCAGGGGGCCCAGGTTCGATTCCTGGTCAGGGAACTAGATCCCATATGCATGCTGCAACTAAGGAGCCGTGTGCCTCAACTAAGGAGTCCTTGAGCCACAACTAAGGAGCCTGCCTGCCACAACTAAGACCCCATGCAACCAAATAAATAACTATTAAAAAAATAAAAAGCAAGAACAGGGCTTCCCTGGTGGTGCAGTTGTTGAGAGTCCACCTGCCGATGCAGGGGACACAGATTCGTGCCCCGGTCCAGGAAGATCCCACATGCCGCGGAGCGGCTGGGCCCGTGAGCCATGGCCGCTGAGCCTGTGCATCCGGAGCCTGTGCTCCGCAACGGGAGAGGCCACAACAGTGAGAGGCCCGTGTATCGCAAAAAAAAAAGCAAGAACAAACAAACAAGCAAATAAAAAGAAATGGGAAAAGAAAGAACTAATGTAAAGGAAAACCCTCCCCTCACACCCACATTTACCTTAAGCTCAGACAACCAAGGATAACTGTTTGAGTCAATTTCAAAGTGGGTGTGTTACAAGGCTTGTCAAGGTATAATGTGAATACTCTTGGTGGTGGTGGTAGACATTGGCCATGCTTTTCCATCATCAAGAAGGGTGAGAGTTGCTTGAATGTACAAGAAAATAATGAAATCACATTTAAGAGAACAAGACAGTAAATACACAGAAAGCACAGATAACAGAGCTTCCCAGCCCGTGTGGACATTGTGGGATCAGATGGAACAAGTTAATAGGGAGCTACGGATTATGTTGTCTGGGAAACGTGGCTTAGCCTTGGTCACTGATGCAGTGGGGGTGTGGAAGCTCAAAGGTTATTCAAACTTTTAAAATTCCCCTGGACTACACTCTCAGAGTGGCTTATGTGAGTGGGGTTTTCAGGGCTAGGCTGTCATGACACTTCACATAAAGTTGAATCTATTCTATCATATGGTCAGTAAAAACACAGAGTGGGTGGTGGGGATTTGGGGCTGGAGTGAGAGAATACATTCAGTCAGAGCACATGTAGATATATATATTTCTGAGTAGAATAGAGGCCTTTGCCTTTACCTGCAGGTAAGATTTAGAGGACAAAGGTAACCAGCAGAGTATCAGGCTGTCAGATATACTTTGCCCCATCCTTCTCCTGCCTGGAGAACCAGGTGATGAATCTGTCTAGTCAGATAGCACACTAGGCAAGCTCAGGGATGGTACATACCTCTCTTAGTCTAGCGATGAAAGTTTCTAACTCCTAGTGCCACTTTCTTCGATTCTAAGTTTTTTGGTTTCTTCAACATCCAAATAAAGCATAAAGAGGACTTAATACAATCAAAAGATTGTATCATGACTTACTTTTCTGGGCTTTTTGAGCTGAGCATTGTCTCAGTGGTGAATTCAGAACTATGTGGTGACCGAGTGTAGGAAGAGCCTTGGAACAGAGGGCTCACTGACAGAGTGGGGCTCAGGGACATTTGCAGAGTGTTACACTATTCTGAAGGGTAACAGAGAAGGAGAAAGCTAAGTGGAGGATCATAGTAAGTATCGGACTAACCGGCAAGGGAAGCATTTTCTCCTCCCTACTAATGACCTGACTATTTTTATCATTTGTACTTCACACTTGGGTGTTATTTATATCACCAAATACTGACATTTTGATTATTAATAAATATTTGATTTAGACCATATCAGTATAATTGTGAAGTGAGGTGGGTCATAAATTTGCTATCTTTATCCATTTATTTTATTAGGTCTATATAGGACATTGCAGGTGATCACAAGGACATGCAGATGATTAAAAGTAAACTATTTTTCCTTCCACAGTCTGAAATAAAATGGAAGGAAATAAACATTTGCCTTGCAACATGATCAGTAGGATACAGAGGTATGGAAAGGGCAGAGAAGGAGTGCTTGTGGGGTGAGAGAAACCTTCTTAGGAAAGATAAATATTTGTTAAAGAAAAAAAATTCAACTGAGTAAGTTTTAAAGATATTAGTTTTTTTCCAGCAATTCATGAATCGGACAGCATCCCATCTAGTACATAGAATGGAGGTCTGAAGAGCTGTCCATGGCACGAGATTTTTACAGAGCAGAGTGAGCAGGGACAAGAAAGTTTCACTGGGCATTTGCTGCTTTATTAAAGCAGGGTTACTTTCCTTACATGAAGCAAAGGGAAGTGCTGGAGCCTAGTTAGGTAACCGGTACTGAGCAGGCAAATGCTGATTGATTGACGTAAGACTTATTTTTCTGGGATTGCTGAGTTCAGAAGCTTAGTTAAAGTTTTTCTTGCTGATGGAGCCTGTTGTATTATCAGGAGTGACTCCTTCTTGGTTCTGATCTGGTTACTGTAACATGTTAAACAGTCTTGAATAGGTTCTAGCTCATGGAGAAGCAGGGGACTGTGAGAGAACATGAAGAAAGCAGGCATATATTTTAATACCACTCTAGCCCTGGATATAGATGGGAGAAGAGCTTGAGATATGTCACAAGAGGCAGGTAGAAGCCAGACCCAGCTGGGCCCTGTGTGCCTGGCTGTATATCCTTGCAGATGATGGAGGCACTAGTGAGAAGTGAGATGATCAAATTTCTATTTTTTGTAGTTGACTACCATAGAAAGGATTGTTCAACTGTATTTATAAGTGGTAGTAATTCTATGAATTATGTGGACTTTCTCCCTCCCCTTTCTCTGTCTCTATCTCCACATTTTTTAAGGTCAGCTGTGATTACTCAGATGCAGATAATTCCCACTCCACCTCATTCCCTGTGCACCCTTCCACCCATCTGGGGAGATATAGAGGAGAATGGTTGAATTAGAGGTAAAAAGGTTAAATGAAATTGTTGATTTATTTGTAAAAAATTAAGACTACTGTGATTTTTTTCAAAAATTCATTTTTGGAGAACTTTTTATCTGGGAGACAAAACTGATCATTAGGGTTCCTATACTTCCAAAACTGAAGGAAGTAAAAAATGCATTTTTTCTTCAATTTAAAATTTTCCCTCTTTTCTTCTATTACCTTCCCTCCTCCTCCTAAATATTTTATGCATTATTATTTTTATTTTCAATTAGTTTTGAAATGTTATCAAATTAATGGAACATGGTGAAAGTTTTATATATGGAAAGGATAACCACAAGAGGAATATAAGAATAGTATTTCATAGATACTGGAAAAAAATTGTTTTGTCTCCTTAGATTACTTAAGTGTATCTTTAGACAAGCTAGTTTGGTTCGATTAATTGCATGCTATTTATTGAATTATTGCAAAAATAAGATATTTGTATTATAAAATGGAACATTGGATATAACAGTTCCCCTACCATGAAAATTCTCTACTACAAAAGTGATATAATCACCAAGGTAAAAATAGTTTGAAATTTTATTATATAAGGATTTGTTTCTGGATGAGCCTGAGAGATATTAGTTACTAAAAATTAAATTAAATTAATTAATTTAAAAATTAAATTAAATTAAAATATTAGCTAAATATTTTGAATTATTTGATAGGATTTCTGTTCTTCTTAGTTTGGAATTGATTCCCAAGAATAGTGTGGGTGGAAAATCAGTTTGAAGAGAATATTCAAAAAATCCTCCCTAAGATCCAGTGAAGAAATATATCGCAAAATCAATAGCAAAGCAACAAAGAAAAACAAAAATAAACAACACTAAAATCCTAGGCATACGCGGGCGGGCGGGCAGCGCAGCGCAGCGCAGCGCCGAGCGGGGCCCGCGGGCCCATGAGGAGGCCCGGGGACCATGGGCTCCAGGATCAAGCAAAACCCAGAGACCATGTTTGAAGTGTACGTTGAAGTGGCCTATCCTAGGACAGGTGGCACTGTTTCAGATCCTGAGGTGCAGAGGCAATTCCCGGAGGACTACAGTGACCAGGAAGTTCTACAGACTTTGACCAAGTTTTGTTTCCCCTTCTATGTGGACAGCCTCTCAGTTAGCCAAGTTGGCCAGAACTTCACGTTTGTGCTCACTGACATTGACAGCAAACAGAGATTCGGGTTCTGCCGCTTATCTTCAGGAGCCAAGAGTTGCTTCTGTATCTTAAGCTATCTCCCCTGGTTCGAAGTATTTTATAAGCTGCTTAACATCTTGGCAGATTACAGGACAAAAGGACAGTAATGTCGTGCTCCAAACATGACGGAGAGAGGGGAGGAATCAAGATAGTGCAAGAGGAGGACGTAGATTCACCTCTTCTCGTAAGGACATCAAGAATACATCTACAAATGGAGCAGTTCTCACAGAGCACCTGCTGAACACTAGTGGAAGACTTCGGACACCTAAAAGGACCAGAAAAATCCCCACGCAACCGGGTAGGACCAAAGAAAGAAAAAAAGAAAAGAGGAAACAGAAAGGGACCAGCAACCCTGGTGGGGAGCTGAAGGTGAGGAGAGGTTCCTGCACTCAGAGAAACCCCCTCAGGGAGGTAATCAGCTGGGACAAAGAAGGAGCTTCAGGGCATCGGAGGGGAATGCAGCAACCGGTCTGTGGAAGGCAGGAGAGAGTAAGATGTGCGTGCGTGGTCTGTGCTGCAGCGCTGCGCACCCCAGCCTGAGTCGTGTGTCTCCTGGTATGGAGGGGTGCTGGGTGCTGGAAAGTGGGGTTTGGAGAGCGGACCCACGGAGGGAACAGCTGTGGTCTGTGAAGAGACAGCCTGAGGGGACGGGAGTAAGGAACTCCACAACCGGGCAAGTTTGCGGAAGCCCAGGCCACCGTAGAAGCAAGGCGCCATTGTTGAGTGGTGCACAAGGGGCGGGGCGGCCAGGGCAACCCCCTTCCCCACCCATCGGCCCCTGCCTCCACAGGCACTGGGAGGGTCACCCATCTGAGCAGGATTGCCCTTGCGTCAAGCCAAGGCCTCCTCTGCCTGCGCAGGCTCCGGGATCCTGAGCGCTGCCCCCACCAAGCCTCCTCGGGAATCAGCCCTGGGCGCCCCAGCCTGAGACAGGAATCGGCCAAGGCAGGCAGGGGCTGAGTGCTAAAGCGTGGGGTTAGGAGAGCGGACCCAGGGTGAGAACGGCTATTGGCTGCGTGGAGACAGGCGGAAGAGACTGGAGTGAGGAGCTCAGCTGTGTGGAGACAACCTGAGGGGATGGCAGTGAGAGGCTCCGCGGCCAGGAGCACTTCTGGAGGAAGAGTGGGCTGCCTTGGAAGCGAGGCGCCATTGTTGAGTGGCACACAATGGGCGGCGCCGCCATCTTCGGACTCTCTCCCCACACGGCAGCCCCTGCCTCTGCAAGAACTGGGAGGGACTTCCACCGGAGCAAGCACGCCCCAGTCTGTTGCAACTTCCTGCCAGTCCCGCCCCTGCGGGCACTAGAAGAGGATCCCATTGGAGGAAGCGCGTGCATCCCACTTGTGGCCGCCTTATCCCTCCGCGGCCTGAGTCAAGCAAGTGTGCCTCAGTCAGCCGCTGCTTTTTCCCCCTCTCACCTGGGCAAGGACCAGATGCCTGAGGGTAGCCCACATGCAGAGGCACAGGTGGGACCGAAACCAAAGCTGACTCCCAGGGGCTGTGCAACGAAGGCAGAGAAACAGAAATCTCTCTCTGCAAGTGCACAAGCTGCAGATTAAATCCCCGCCATCGGCTTGGTATACCCTGCGTCTGTGGAATATCTGAAGGGACAACGAGTGCTCCAACAACTAAGACTGGTCTAGCTTTAGCAGCTGTGGACTTTGGGGGCAAGTACACGCGGGAGTTGGACCAGGTCAGAGTCTCAGCTGCCCCCACTGTGCCCAAAGCGGGCCCAGAGACCTGCCTAAAGGTATTGGAGGGCCTCCTGGAGAGGCGCGCGGTGCTGTGGCTCACTGTGGGGGCAAAGACACTGACCGCGGAGGCCCCAGGAAAATATGTGGTTTTGGTTTCATTTTGTTCTGTTATTTTATTTATTTTTATCTTTTTAACATCTTTATTGGAGTATGACTGCTTTGCAGTGGTGTGTTGGTTTCTACTTTATAACAAAGTGTATC
This sequence comes from Pseudorca crassidens, assembly GCF_039906515.1. Lineage (NCBI taxonomy): Eukaryota > Metazoa > Chordata > Mammalia > Artiodactyla > Delphinidae > Pseudorca > Pseudorca crassidens. The sequence continues at coordinate 108,744,895 of NC_090300.1, read as the reverse complement.
AGCTGTGCTTATGTCCCCATGTCTCCTCCCTCTTGCATCTCCCTCCCGCCCTCCCTGTCCCACACCTCCAGGTGGTTGCGGAGCGCCTAGCTGATCTCCCTGTGCTGTGCGGCTGCTTCCCGCTGGCTATCTATTTTGCGTTTGGTGGTGTGTGTGTGTCCATGCCACTCTCTCGCTTTGTCCCAGCTTGCCCTTCCCCCTCCCCGTGTCCTCGGGTCCATTCTCTAGTGGGTCTGCGTCTTTGTTCTTGTCCTGCCCCTAGATTAGTCAGAACCTTTTTTTTTTTGGATTCCATTTATATGTGTTAGCATACGGTATTTGTTTTTCTCTTTTTGGCTTACTTCACTCTGTGTGGCAGACACTGGGTCCATCCACCTCACTACAGATAACTCAATTTTGTTTCTTTTTATGGCTGAGTAATATTCCATTGTATATATGTGCCAAATCCATTCGTCTGTCGGTGGACAGTTGGGTTGCTTCCATGTCCTGGCTATTGTAAATGGAGCTGCGATGAGCATTGTGGTGCATGGCTCTTTTTGAATTGTGGTTTTCTCGGGGTGTATGCCCAGTGGTGGGATTGATGGGTCGTATGGTAGTTCTATTTTTAGTTTTTTGAGGAGCCTCCATATTGTTCTCCATAGTGGCAGTATCGGTGTACATTCTCACCGGCAGTGCGGGAGGGTTCCCTTTTCTCCACACCCTCTCCAGCATTTATTGTTTGTAGATTTTTTTGATGATGGCCGTTCTGACTGGTGTGGGGTGGTGCCTCATTGTAGTTTTGATTTACGTTTCTCTGGTGATTGGTGATGTTGAGCATCCTTTAATGTGTTTGTTGCCAATCTGTATGTCTTCTTTGGAAAAATGTCTAGAAAAAAAAAAAATCCTAGGCATACCTGAATTAGTTTCAGGCTGGAGACTAAATCTTTATGTTTCGAGAAAATATATTTTCCTTGATGGAAGTTATGATTTAGGTGGAACTACTACTTTCTGTGCCTTTCTGCTTTTCATTTGTTAGACAATGGTTTTGGGTGAGTTCGATGCACTGGTCACTATACATAGGTGCCCTTATAGAACTAACAGTTGAGTGAAGGACACAGACCAGAAAATAGTAAACTAGAAATGAGATAAGAACTGAGAAGTTTCCAGTGGATATATCAATGAGGAGGTGGCCTTGGTCAGAGCTGCTTCTATAGAGAGTTAATCACTGTGTGGTTTGAAGAAAGATGGGTGGAGAGGTATTGGAGACCGACTGTAGACATTTTCAACAAGTTTGGTTCTGAAGGTTGAAGAGAGAGAGGTGATAGTTACCTGAGGGTTTACGAGTAGAGGCAAGACTGTTCCAAGATTGAAGACAGTTAAGCTTGTTCAAATGCTAACCAGAGGGAACCAGAGGAGAGGGAGAGTTGTAGGTACTGGAAAGAAAGTCACAATATACAATGACATACTTATGTGTGTGAATAAACAATAAAACCCTTGGGCTGATAAGGGTAGGGATTATATATAATTTCTGAAGTAGAGAATAGATTGAGCATCTTTTGGGATTCTGTTTTCAAGTAAGATTGATTGAGTCAGATGGTAAGCCTTCCCTACCACTCTCCTTGCTTCTTTACCCAGATTTTTATAATGTGAAAGATGGGGAGGTAAAAATCACTGAAAAAAGCCATTTTTTTGTCATAGACTCCACCACACTTTGTGTCCCCTATAAAGTTTATCATGACTGGACCTAAAATAATTACTTAAAAAATCAAAAGCAATGTATCTGGATTAGGACAAAAGGGTTTTCTGAAGAGCCTTCATGTATTTCAAATGATTTTAGTGAAGAAAAAAAAGTAAAGTGATACTCTTTTGGACTAAACATTTTAGGATGTGCATGTATAGTTTTCCTGTTGTATTCTGTTTTCCTGTTCCTTTTGTCCATTTAAGGAGTTATTTATCTATCATGGACATCAAACCAGGCATGAGTAGATTGGAAAGGAGACAAGTCTGTGTGGATTTTGTTTTCTGAAAGCCTAAGTCTTTAAAATAATTTGGAGGGATGGTGGAGGAGTCAAAAGGAAGGATATTCATGGATATAGACAAAACGACTTGAACAGGTTTTCTTGGCGACTGGTGTTTCCCCTCCAGTTTGGAAAGATTTCTCCATGCTTAGAAGTTCAAGGAAGATGCTGGAGGAGGAAATCTGAGTCCTGAAATTACCAATAACCACTCGCTGTATCCTGCAGCACTGCTGGTGAGACTGCAATATCTGAGGGTAGAATGTCTTGTTGGTGTCTTAGCAGGAGGGATCATAGGCAGCTTCAACAAAGGTCCTGTGGCCCCTGAGCCTAGCTCAAAAGCAGCAGAGCCTTGAGGGCTGGCTGGGCCATGCAGCAGGAGCAATGGGTAGCTGAGCAGAAATCTGTGATGCTCATATTGCCTCAGATGCCTTGGTACTGATCTGTTTCAAAGTCACTAGAAGAATGCAGTGTGACATGATCTTACTGTTCCGGAAGGGACATCTATTCTCAGCTTGGTGAATTTTGAAGGACAAGAAGGGCAAGCCCCACCGAGAGACATAAAGAAGTAAAGAATCAAAACAGTATAGGTGCCGCTCTCCCCCAAACTTTAACCAACATATTCATACTGAAGTTTTTACTTTGGACTCACTTCAATATAGATTTATGATTCACTAGCAGAGAAAGTAACCCACACTCTTAGTATATGACCAAATTTCTGGGTTCCTGCTGCTGGACAGTTGAGTCATAAAGCTTCTTAATAAAGAATTTTAAAAGTAGAATGCATGTATATAGTAACCATCAATAAGAAAGGGATCAGTATTAAATTACCTTTTACTTCAGTTGTAAGGTAAAAGAACCCAGTGTACACTATATATTTTACATAACTTTCACGTCATTCTCACAGCAATCATATGAGAAAAATGATGTTCAAAAGTTAAGTTTCTGAGGTTAAGTAACTAGAAGGCCGCAGAGTTGGTTTGTGAATGCAGATTTTTCTCCTCTTTCTCTCTCTCTCTCTCCTTCTCTGTCCTTTTCTTCAGTCCTTCTTTCCACTAGTGTTTCTATTTTCTTTCCACAGTTGTGATATTTTTTTTGATAAATATACATAATGTATAGATTCAAGCTAATATCTTTTGTCTCAAAACTAGAAAATTTGTACAAATATTCTAATAGTATTATTTTTTGTAGAACAAATTTAGGAAGCTTTTCTCCATTTGCCTTCAAAATCAATTTATGAACCATGCAAAAAGAGTTGTATTTCATGTCTTGTCACATCATACATGTCTAAAATTGACCTGGCTTGTTCACTGACAATTATCATGAGGCTTGGTACTGGACAACTAGTGGATAACTTAAAAAAATCTTATTGGATAAAAGATATGACATCTACGTTGACTTTTGGAAGAAAAAAGTGTTATGAGCTCTTGAGACAATTTTAAAAAAGGCTTATAGTGTGAGATCATACCATTTTAAAACTGAAATAGATCTTTGCTCAACTTTCGTACTCAGCTCTAAGTTACTTTTAAATAGTTTAATTGTAGTTTAAAGATAACATACAGATTATCACATTAGAAACACAAAGTTATGCAAGAAAATGTTCACCAGAAAGACTCATTTTCCATCTTTACACATTCTTAAGACATTTAATTCCAAGAAGGAGATTTAATGTCTACCACTAGAGCTAATGGAACAGTGAAGACAGATTTCTACTTAATCCCCCTGAACGAAAGAAAGCTAATTTTTAAGGCTTCATATAACAATGAAGATTAAGAATTTCATGAAATCCAGGTGGATAAACAATGTCCATATTATGTCCTTAAAAATATATACCTTTTCTTAAATGTGTTTTAATTTCACTTTCAAATACTCTGGATTTTAATCATTATTCATTACTGTTATTTTTATGATACAGAAATATTGCATGTATTATGTTTCCCTAAAGCTGAGTTAAATATCTACTTGTACTGTTTAATAGCTTTAAAATGGACAGTCGCTTCTAAAATTCTGAGTTATTCATAGTGAAATTTCAATTTTCTTATAACTGAGGACTTTTTACTGAATTTACATTAGAAAAAAAAATCTCAATACTATACAGCTGTACTTTATTAATGGGAAAGCAATAGTGTGCAATTTTATTTAGAGAAGCCAACTAAGTAATCACTTTTAAATGATTGTTACACTATTTTTTATAGCTGTAGTTCTCCATGTAATATTAGGAATTGCTCAAGAGATTACATATGGTCTAAGGTTAACATTTTTAAAAAGGTGCTTAAAAAGGGCTTTTTTTTTTGCCACATCTAAAAACGTCTGCTGTTGTGGGACAAGCAGTATCAATTTGCTGGGTAGAACACGTGTAACGCAAAACTGCTTGTGTTCTTCAAAACAGTGAAAAATTTACAAAAATGTAAATATAATTCTCTCATAAAAATACAGATTAAGTCAAATGTTTAGACCATCAAAATCCCTACTAAAATTTGAAATGAGAGAAAATATTTTCAAATATTCTTATAATACTATTGCCTGTAATTCAATATATATTTTAAAAGTTAATTTTAAAAATATTCTGTTAAATGGTTTATCTAATTTATCTAAGGAAGGGAATATTCTTTTTTTTTTTTTTACATCTTTATTGGAGTATAATTGCTTTACAATGGTGTGTTAGTTTCTGCTTTATAACAAAGTGAATCAGTTATATATATATACATATGTTCCCATACCTCTTCCCTCTTGCGTCTCCCTCCCTCCCACCCTTCCTATCCCACCCCTCCAGGTGGTCACAAAGCACCGAGCTGATCTCTCTGTGCTATGTGGATGCTTCCCACTAGCTATCTACCTTACGTTTGGTAGTGTATATATGTACATGCCTCTCTCTCGCTTTGTCACAGCTTACCATTACCCCTCCCCATATCCTCAAGTCCATTCTCTAGTAGGTCTGTATCTTTATTCCTGTCTTACCCCTAGGTTCTTCATGACATTCTTTTTTTCTTAAATTCCATATATATGTGTTAGCATACGGTATTCGTCTTTTTCTTTCTGACTTACTTCACTCTGTATGACAGACTCTAGGTCTATCCACCTTATTACAAATAGCTCAATTTCGTTTCTTTTTATGGCTGAGTAATATTCCATTGTATATATGTGCCATATCTTTTTTATCCATTCATCAGATGATGGACACTTAGGTTGTTTCCATCTCCGGGCTATTGTAAATAGAGCTGCAATGAACATTGTGGTACATGACTCTTTTTGAATTATGGTTTTCTCAGGGTATATGCCCAATAGTGGGATTGCTGGGTCATATGGTAGTTCTATTTGTAGTTTTTTAAGGAACGTCCATACTGTTCACCACAGTGGCTGTATCAATTTACATTCCCACCAACAGTGCAAGAGGGTTCCCTTTTCTCCACACCCTCTCCAGCATTTATTGTTTCTAGATTTTTTGATGATATCTCATTGTAGAGATATCTCATTGTAGTTTTGATTTTCATTTCTCTAATGATTAATGAAGTTGAGCATTCTTTTTTTTTTTTTTTTTTTTTTGTGGTACACGGGCATCTCACTGTTGTGGCCTCTCCCGTTGCGGAGCACAGGCTACGGACGCACAGGCTCAGCGGCCATGGCTCACGGGCCCAGCCGCTCTGCAGCATGTGGGATCCTCCCGGACCGGGGCACAAACCCGTGTCCCCTGCATGGGCAGGCGGACTCTCAACCACTGCACCACCAGGGAAGCCCAAGTTGAGCATTCTTACATGTGTTTGTTGGCAGACTGTATATCTTCTTTGGAGAAATGTCTATTTAGGTCTTCTGCCCATTTTGGGATTGGGGTTTTTGTTTTTGAGCTGCATGAGCTGATTATAAATTTTGGAGATTAATCCCTTGTCAGTTGCTTCATTTGCAAATATTTTCTCCCATTCTGAGGGTTGTCTTTTGGTCTTATTTATGGTTTCCTTTGCTGTGCAAAAGCTCTGAAGTTTCATTAGGTCCCATTTCTTTATTTTTGTTTTTATTTCCATTTCTCTAGGAGGTGGGTCAAAAAGGATCTTGCTGTGATTTATGTCATAGAGTGTTCTGCCTATGTTTTCCTCTAAGAGTTTGATAGTTTCTGGCCTTACATTTAAGTCTTTAATCCATTTTGAGCTTATTTCTGTGTATGGTGTTAGGGAGTGATGTACTCTTATACTTTTACATGTACCTGTCCAGTTTTCCCAGCACCACTTATTGAAGAGGCTGTCCTTTCTCCACTGTACATTCCTGCCTCCTTTATCAAAGATAAGGTGACCATATGTGCGTGGGTTTATCTCTGGGCTTTCTATCCTGTTCCATTGATCTATATTTCTGTTTTTGTGCCAGTACCATACTGTCTTGATTACTATAGCTTTGAAGTATAGTCTGAAGTCAGGGAGCCTGATTCCTCCAGCTCCGTTTTTTGTTCTCAAGATTGCTTTGGCTATTTGGGGTCTTTTGTGTTTCCATACAAATTGTGAAAATTTTTGTTCTAGTTCTGTGAAAAATACCAGTGGTAATTTGAGAGGGATTGCATTGAATCTGTAGATTGCTTTGGGTAGTAGAGTCATTTTCACGATGTTGATTCTTCCAATCCAAGAACATGGTACATCTCTCCATCTTTAATTTCTTTCATCAGTGTCTTATAATTTTCTATATAGAGCTCTTTTGTCTCCTTCGGTAGGTTTATTCCTAGATATTTTATTCTTTTTGTTGCAATGGTATATGGGAGTGTTTTCTTGATTTCACTTTCAGATTTTTCATCATTAGTGTATAGGAATGCCAGAAATTTCTGTGCATTAATTTTGTATCCTGCTACTTTACCAAATTCATTGAGTAGCTCTAGTAGTTTTCTGGTAGCCTCTTTAGGATTCTCTATGTATAGTATCATGTTATCTGCAAATAGTGACAGCTTTACTTCTTCTTTTCCGATTTGGATTCCTTTTATTTCCTTTTCTTCTCTGATTGCTGTGGCTAAAAATTCTAAAACTGTTGAATAACAGTGGTGAGAGTGGGCAACCTTGTCTTGCTCCTGATATTAGTGTAAATGCTTTCAGTTTTTCACCATTGAGGACGACGTTGGCTGTGGGTTTGTCATATATGGCCTTTATTATGTTGAGGAAAGTTCCCTCTATGCTTACTTTATGCAGGGTTTTTATCATAAATAGGTGTTGAATTTTGTTGAAAGCTTTCTCTGCATCTATTGAGATGATCATATGGTTTTTCTTCTTCAATTTGTTAATATGGTTTATCACATTGATTGTTTTGCGTATATTGAAGAATCCTTGCATTCCTGGAATAAACCCCACTTGATCATGGTGTATGATCCTTTTAATGTGCTGTTGGATTCTGTTTGCTAGTATTTTGTTGAGGATTTTTGCATCTATGTTCATCAGTGATATTGCCCTGTTGTAGTTTTCTTTCTTTGTGACATCCTTGTCTGGTTTTGGTATCAAGGTGATGGTGGCCTCGTAGAAGGAATTTGGGAGTGTTCCTCCCTCTGCTATATTTTGGAAGAGTTTGAGAAGGATAGGTGTTAGCTCTTCTCTAAATGTTTGATAGAATTCGCCTAGGAAGCCATCTGGTCCTGGGCTTTTGTTGGAAGATTTTTAATCACAGTTTCAATTTCAGTGCTTGTTTTTGGTCTGTTCATATTTTCTATTTCTTCCTGATTCAGTCTTGGCAGATTATGCATTTCTAAGAATTTGTCCATTTCTTCCAGGTTGTCCATTTTATAGGCATAGAGTTGCTTATAGTAATCTCTCATGATCTTTTTTTTTTTTTAAATAATTATTATTTATTTTTGCTGTGTTGGGTCTTCATTTCTGTGCGCGGGCTTTCTCTAGTTTTGGCAAGCTGGGGCCACTCTTCATCGCAGGGCGCGGGCCTCTCACTATCGCGGCCTCTCCTGTTGCGGAGCACAGGCTCCAGACGCGCAGGCTCAGTAGTCGTGGCACACGGGCCCAGCCGCTCCGTGGCACGTGGGATCCTCCCAGACCAGGGCTCGAACCCGTGTCCCCTGCATTAGCAGGCAGACTCCCAACCACTGCGCCACCAGGGAAGCCCCTCTCATGATCTTTTTTATTTCTGCAGTGTCAGTTGTTACCTCTCCTTTTTCATTTCTAATTCTATTGATTTGAGTCTTCTCCCTTTTTTTGAACATTGTGGTACATGAATCTGGTACATGAGTCTGGCTAATGGTTTATCAATTTTGTTTATCTTCTCAAAGAACCTGCTTTTAGTTGTATTGATCTTTGCTATCGTTTCCTTCATTTCTTTTTCACTTATTTCTGATCTGATTTTTATGATTTCTTTCCTTCTGCTAACTTTGGGTTTTTTTTGTTCTTCTTTCTCTAATTGCTTTAGGTGCAAGGTTAGGTGTTTATTCGAGATGTTTCCTGTTTCTGAAGGTAGGATTGTATTGCTATAAACTTCCCCCTTAGAACTGCTTTTGCTGCATCCCATAGGTTTTGGGTTGTCATGTCTCCATTGTCATTTGTTTCTAGTTATTGTTTGATTTCCTCTTTGATTTCTTCAGTCATCACTTCTTTATTAAGTAGTGTATTGTTTAGCCTCCATGTGTTTGTATCTTTTACAGATCTTTCCTGTAATTGATATCAAGTCTCATAGCATTGTGGTCAGAAAAGATATTTGAAACAATTTCAGTTTTCTTAAATTTACGAAGGCTTGACTTGTGACCCAAGATATGATCTATCCTGGAGAATGTTCCATGAGCACTTGAGAAAAATGTGTATTCTGTTGTTCTTGGATGGAATGTCCTATAAACATCAATTAAGTCCATCTTGTTTAATGTATCATTTAAAGCTTGTGTTTCCTTATTTATTTTCATTTTGGATGATCTGTCCATTGGTGAAAGTGGGGTGTTAAAGTCCCCTACTATGAATGTGTTACTGTCAATTTCCCCTTTTATGGCTGTTAGTATTTGCCTTATGTATTGAGGTGCTTTTATGTTGGGTGCATAAATATTTACAATTGTTATATCTTCTTCTTGGACCCATCCCTTGATGATTATGTAGTGTCCTTCTTTGTCTCTTCTAATAGTCCTTATTTTAAAGTCTATTTTGTCTGATATGAGAATTGCTACTCCAGCTTTCTTTTGGTTTCCATTTGCATGAAATATCTTTTTCCATCCCCTTACTTTCAATCTGTATGTGTCTCTAGGTCTGAAGTGGGTCTCTTGTAGACAGCAAATATATGGGTCTTGTTTTTGTATCCATTCAGCCAATCTGTGTCTTTTGGTGGGAACATTTAGTCCATTTACATTTAAGGTAATTATCGATATGTATGTTACTATTCCCATTTTCTTAATTGTTTTGGGTTCATTATTGTAGGTCTTTTCCTTCTCTTGTGTTTCTTGCTTAGAGAAGTTCCTTTAGCAGTTGTTGTAAAGCTGGTTTGGTGGTGCTGAACTCTCTCAGCTTTTGCTTGTCTTTAAAGTTTTTATTTTCTCCATCAAATCTGAATGAGATCCTTGCTGGGTAGAGTTATCTTGGTTGTAGGTTTTTCTCCTTCATCGCTTTAAATATGTCCTGCCATTCCCTTCTGGCTTGCAGAGTTTCTGCTGAAAGATCAGCTGTTAAACTTATGGGGATTCCCTTGTGTGTTATTTGTTGTTTTTCCCTTGTTGCTTTTAATATGTTTTCTTTGTATTTAATTTTTGACAGTTTGATTAATATGTGTCTTGGCGTATTTCTCCTTGGATTTATCCTATATGGGACTCTCTGTGCTTCCTGGACTTGATTAACTATTTCCTTTCCCATATTAGGGAAGTTTTCAACTATAATCTCTTCAAATATTTTCTCAGTCCCTTTCTTTTTCTCTTCTTCTTCTGGAACCCCTATAATTCGAATGTTGGTGCATTTGATGTTGTCCCAGGGGTCTCTAAGACTGTCCTCAGTTCTTTTCATTCTTTTTTCTTTATTCTGCTCTGCAGTAATTATTTCCACTATTTTATCTTCCAGGTCACTTATCCGTTCTTCTGCTTCAGTTATTCTGCCATTGAACCCATCTAGAGTATTTTTAATTTCATTTATTGTGTTGTTCATCGCTGTTTGTTTCATGTTTAGTTCTTCTGGGTCCTTGTTAAATGTTTCTTGCATTTTGTCTATTCTATTTCCAAGATTTTGGATCATCTTTACTATCATTATTCTGAATTCTTTTTCAGGTAGACTGCCTATTTCCTCTTCATTTGTTAGGTCTGATGGGTTTTTATCTTGCTCCTTCATCTGCTGTGTGCTTTTCTGTCTTCTCATTTTGCTTATCTTACAGTGTTTGGGGTGTCCTTTTTTCAGGGTGCAGGTTCGTAGTTCCTGTTGTTTTTGGTGTCTGTCCCCAGTGGCTAAAGTTGGTTCAGTGGGTTGTGTAGGCCTCCTGGTGGAGGGGACTAGTGCCTGTGTTGTGGTGGATGAGGCTGGATCTTGTCTTTCTGGTGGGCAGGTCCACATCTGGTGGTGTGTTTTGGGGTGTCTGTGGACTTATTATGATTTTAGGCAGCCTCTTTGCTAATGGGTGGGGTTGTATTCCTGTCTTGCTAGTTGTTTGGCATAGGGTGTCCAGCACTGTAGCTTGCTGGTCGTTGAGTGAAGCTGGGTGCTGGTGTTGAGATGGAGATCTCTGGGAGATTTTTGCCATTTGATATTATGTGGAGCTGGGAGGTCTCTTGTGGACCCGTGTCCTGAAGTTGGCTCTCCCACCTCAGAGGCACAGCACTGACTCCTGGCTACAGCATCAAAAGCCTTTCATCCACACAGCTCAGAATAAAAGGGGAAAAAGTATAAAGAAAGAATTAGTAGAAGAAGAAAGAAAGAAAGAATGAAAGGAGGGAGGGAGGGCAGGAGGAAGGAAGGAAGGAGGGAAGGAGGGAAAAAGAAAGAAAGAAGATAAAGTAAAATAAAATAAAGTAAGATAAAATATAATAAAATTATTAAAATAAAAAAAATTAAGAAGAAAAAGAAAAAATAAATTTAAAAAAAATTGACGGATGGAACCCTAGGACAAATGGTGGAAGCAAAGCTATATAGACAAAATCTCACACAGAAGCATACACATACACACTCACAAAAAGAGGAAAAGGGGAAAAAAATCATATATCTTGCTCTCAAAGTCCACCTCCTCAATTTGGGATGATTCGTTGTCTATTCATGTATTCCACAGATGCAGGGTACATCAAGTTGATTGTGGAGGTTTAATCCGCTGCTTCTGAGGCTGCTGGGAGAGATTTCCCTTTCTCTTTTTTGTTCTCACAGCTCCCAGGGGCTCAGGTTTGGATTTTCCCCCGCCTCTGCAGGTAGGTCGCCGGAGGGCGTCTGTTCTTCACTCAGACAGGACGGGGTTAAAGGAGCTGCTGATTCGGTGGCTCTGCCTCACTCAGGCCGGGGGGAGGGAGGGGCACGGAGTGCGGGGCGAGCCTGTGGCGGAAGAGGCCGGCGTGACGTTGCACCGGCCTGAGGCGCGCAGTGCGTTCTCCCGGGGGAGTTGTCCCTTGATCCCGTGACCCTGGCAGTGGTGGGCTGTACTGGCTCCCTGGAAGGGGGTTGTGGATAGTAACCTGTGCTTGCACACAGGCTTCTTGGTGGCGGCGGCAGCAACCGTAGCGTCTCATGCCCGTCTCTGTGGTCCGCGCTTTTAACCGCGGCTCGCGCCCGTCTCTGGAGCTCTTTTAAGCAACGCTCTTAATCCCCTCTCCTCGCGCACCAGGAAACAAAGAGGGAAGAAAAAGTCTCTTGCCTCTTCGGCAGGTCCAGACTTTTCCCCGGGCTGCCTCCCGGCTAGCCGTGGTGCACTAATCCCTTGCAGGCTGTGCTCATGCCGCCAACCCCAGTCCTCTCCCGGCGCTCAGACCGAAGCCCGAGCCTCAACTCCTAGCCCTGCCCACCCCGGCGGGTGAGCAGACAAGCGTCTCTGCCTGGTGAGTGCTGGTCGGCCCTGATCCTCTGTGCAGAAATCTCCCCGCTTTGTCCTCCGCACCCCTGTTGCTGTGCTCTCCTCCGAAGCTCCGCAGCATCCCCCCTCCGCCACCCCTGTCTTTGCCAGTGAAGGGTCTTCCTAGTGTGTGGAAACCTTTCCTCCTTCACAGCTCCCTCCCACTGGTGCAGGTCCTGTCCCTATCCTTTTGTCTCTGTTTTTTCTTTTTTCTTTTGCCCTACCCAGGTACGTGGGGGGGTTTCTTGCCTTTTGGGAGGTCTGAGGTCTTCTGCCAGCGTTCAGTAGGTGTGCTGTAGGAGTTGTTCCACATGTAGGTGTATTTCTGGTGTATCTGTGGGGAGGAAGGTGATCTCCGCGTCTTACTCTTCCGCCATCGGGAATATTCTTCAATAAGTCCTTTATATGGCCCTTGACACAATATGTGAAATTCTAGCTCTGAATACCTTTTTCACCAAAATGTGCCAAGTTTCTGAGGCAATGTTATTTTAAAAATATGTTGATTATAATGGTATTCTAGTAGAATGCAGCTTTCTGAAGTCAGAAAATTTGTCTGATTCATCCTAGTGTCCTTAGCACATAGCAAAATTCTTAGGACTTGGCCTATTTATTTAGTCTATTGAATGAGTGGATAAATAAGTTTTTCTTAGCATATCTATAGTTTCTTTAGTATATTGTATTTTTATTTTTCAATGGAAGCATATCTTTTGAGTTTCTTAATATATCTCCAATTATGACATTATTTCTTGAGTACCCATGTGAAAATGAAATACAAGTTATAGTATCTAGAAATTTTTTTCCTACGGGAGATACTGAATTAGTAAAGATACCTTAGTAAAGATGCATTGGGCTAGTAAAGATGCATTGGGCTAAATTATGAAGCCCTTGAAACTGAGGCATGAAACTTAGGCTTAGTGAGGTAGGCAATAAAATCCATTTTAGGTCTTAATCAAGGGTTTAAGTATGATAAACTCAGGATTTAGAACAACTGAGCCTAATTACACTATCAGAAACCTTGTAAGAATGAGAAGTTTGAAGACAGGGAGATCAGCTGAGAGACTATGGCTGTGATTCAGGTGTATGCTGTATAGTGGAAATGTGACGGGAGAGGGATGTAATGGAAGATATTTGACAGAAAATATTGATAAGAAGGGATACAGGCCAAAGAGAAGTTGAATTAAAAGTTTCAAACTTGTCTTACTAAGGAAAATACTTTGAACAATTAAGGCAGGAGGGAGGGGGACTGGAAAATGTGATGACTGATTTTAGGCTCATTAAATTTGAAATGACAGTAGGGAGTCAAAAACATCCATATATATATATATATATATATATATTAGCATAATCAGCAATAAAGGAATAGCTGAAGTTAAGCTAAGAGAGTGTGCTGTGGGATTACGTAGGGACAGAAGAACAGACTCACATTGAATCCTATAAATTGAAAATGAGAATAGGGGAAGGAGCTACCTGAGAATAAATAAGGGAAAGTCAAACAAGAAAGAAGAGAATCTGATTAAAATAGGAGATGCAGAGGGTAGAGAGAGTTCAAGGAAGGAGGAATAGCTATGGTGTGCAGAAGCCTATTTCTATCAGTTCCCGAGAGCTGATTGTTAGATTTTCAGGAATTTCATGAGTCAAGTGTTCTGCACAGCCTTTAAAAAATTAAATTATATAAACTCTAAGTAAATAAGATATGTCAAAAACAGAGTTAATAAACACAACTCATCACTTTCTAATTATTTTAATACCTTTTGCTATTATCCATATTCTTTAGTTTATTTATATATATTATATCTCTAATAGACTGGAAATATCATATAGTGGTTCCTATTCTACTGTTCATCTTTTCCTAACTAACTCAGCATGCAGTGATGTCACACTGGTAGCTTGAAATCAGCAGTGTGGAAGTATTTACACCATAAAAATGGCAAGTGATAAAATTCAGGTTCATAGTTCTGTTAGGCAAAGGGTTGGCAAACATCTTTTGGGCCAAATCTAGCCCATTGCTTGCTTTTGTACATAGTCATATTATTTGTACATAGTTCAAGTTTTATAGGAACACAGACACACCCATATTTTAAATAAAATATCTATGGCTCCTTTTGCATTATAATGGTAAAGAGGAATAATTATAACAGAGACTGTATGGCCCTTATAGTCTAAAATATTTTCTATTTGACCATTTACAGAGAAAGTTTTTCTACTCCTGGTCTACTCATAAGAAAGCGATGGAGAACATATGAATGATGCAAATTAAACTTAAAAATGTGTTGTGCATACAGATGTTACATTGTGAGGACCACAAGAATTCGAGAAAATATTTCTCTAGTGTTTGAAAACTACTATCTGACTCAGCAAAAAGTTTGCTCACACTGTTGACAAATGTGTGAAATTCTGACATATGTCTGTTTTGTGATTTTTATTGTACTAAAATCATAGACAAAAATGTCAACCAATATCCACATTGGAATTACATTGATTTGTGAATTTCAAATACAGATTGACTATGGATACAAGAGTTTGGCCAAAATCATCAAAAGCATTCTGTGAGAAGTAATTGGCTATATGGGATTTTCAATAAAGAATTTGGTGTATTTTATTATTAGTTGTAAATTGTATGTCAGTAAAACTTGTAATAAACTCATGGACATATATACATGCCTAACTTTTCATTCAGAGAGCAGGTCGTCCATCATTTACCAGCACAACACAGTTTTAGAAACAATGGAGTCTTGGAAGAAGGTAAGAAAGAAGTATTACGTGTAATGAGTATTAGTATATTTGTCATTCAGAAAACTACGAATCAATTAAAAAATTCTCAGAGCAATTAACTGTATATTTTCTTTCTTTTGTCTTTTACTCATTTAGCAAACATTTAATTACCTGCTCTGTACTAAGCATCTTGCTAAATGATGGATATACTTGGAAGAATTAAGAAAGACAGCTTGTTTTGTGGAGTTTATAATCTGATGTAGAAAGCAGATGATAAAGGAATAAATACATAAACAAATATATAATTTATAAAATTATATAAACGACTTTATAGTTAGTGAATAATAGAAATGAGTTTGAATTGACCTTCGTGAGCAGGGCATCCAAGAAGGTCTCTCTGCTGTTTCAGCTGAGACAGAACCCGGGCTGGGGAGATTGTGCCTGGTGAAGGGAAAAACCTATATAAATATCCTGAGGATTTAACTTTTCAAAAAATTTACTCACTTGCAATAAAAAGGTAATCACTTTCAATTGTTCATTAATTATACAAGAAACTAAATTTTAAATAATATTACTCGGGATATAGGCAGTTACTTTCCTCTAAAAACCTCAAAGTTAATCATGTGTGGAAGTTAATTTCCCGAGTTTCCTTTTAAAGCTAGTGTGGAATTCTCTGTATGTTTACATATGACCTTCATTAAGGCAAAGAATTTCTTCATTTAGATTCTGGCTTTATTTGATGCTAATATGTTAAGTCAGTTTGTTTCTCAATACTATATGTCAAAGGAGGATAATTCTTTTTCTTTCTTCACTTTGTGTGCCTGAATCTCTAAACCATACTTAGGCTCAGAGAGGGAGACATTCCCACGTTTATCCCATTTGATTTTTTTCTTAGTACATCAAACCTCAGAGCTAGTGTATTTTTTTTTTAGTTTCATGAAAATACTGGGTAACTTCAACATTACTATGGAAATCTGTCTTGTGAGAAAAGATTAATTACATTTTCTCATCTTTTATTCTTTTTGCTACGTGGTTATTTTTCAACAAAAGGCTAACTCAGGTATAATAAGTTCTTCAAGTGATAAAGATTAGAGCTAATATTTGGGACATATTGAAGTGTTGACTGAAATATCCTCACCATCACTTCCTCCCTTTTCTGCCTGACCTCATTCCCAACATTTAAACTTCTTTGATTTGCTTTTCTTTGGCTTTGAGACCTTTTATTCCATTGCAGACATCCAGAAATTAGTCATCAGATGTTATCATTTGGAGGACTGGGGGAAAAAAAGAAAAAGCAGCAAATCCTTGGCTTTTAAACTCAAAAGCTTTATTTCCTATGCAAGAAGGAAGTGTTTAGGAAGAATATTTGTTATCCAGTTCCAAACTACCCCCCCCCCCTCCTGCCATGAGCTCCTCTGAACTGTAGAGGGGAATAGAAAAGGAGAGGAAGCAAGATAGTTAAACCTGCTTAGGGCTGGGCCCATGCTCTGCTTCTCTTCCCTATCCATGGTTATTTCAAAACAGGAGGAAGAATACTGACAAAAACCCCCAAGATAAGTTTGGATATCCAAAAGATAGAGGGTGCTAGTTCTACGATGTCAGCAGGCTCTACTCTTGAAGATATTTCCCATATTGATAAGGGTGTGAGTTCTTACGGATTTTTGTGGTATCTAAGACAAAGTCTTGATAAAGATTTTGGGCAATTCCAGAGAAGCATGTGAAAATAGTTTAATTTTCCCAACAGCCTTCAAAGAGGGTGCAAAATTGGCTGAAAAAAAGAACTAACCATAAAAGTGACTTCTCAGTTTTGGTTGTTTGATGCTACTGCAGACCATGGAGTAATGACTGATTCTCAGAGAGTTGCAGTGTGGATGGATGCAGGAGCAGAGGCCAGGAGAGGCAGAGGCCATCTCAACAGATCACTGTGTAGTACAGAAGGCAGCCACAGGCCAGACATACCCTCCTGGACGCCCTCCTCCAGATAAGCCCCCGGAAAATTATGTACCAGGTTGAGGAGAAAGAAGAGGAAGGGAAATTTTGAATGAATTACACTTAAACCTGAAATGACAAAGGATAGCAGGAAACGACTAAGATTCTGTTTTCTGACATTAGGCAAGATTGGGCTTGACATTTATTATTCAACATATGTTTATTAAACAATTAGTATGTGCCAGCCAGTGTTCTAGATAATTGAGATACCCTGGGGGCAGAGATATATGCCCACAGTGAGCTTCATTCTTGCGGGTTGACACAGACAAAAATGACTGCAAGAGTGGGATGGGTGAGGTAGTTGCAGTATTAAATAGAATGGTCAAAATAGGTCTCATTTTGAAGATAAGATTTACACAGACATTTGGTAGAGGTAAGGAGGTTAGCTAACCTGATATTCTGGGGAAGAGGTTCAGGGAGAGGCAAAAACTTGAGCAAAAGTCCTAGAAATGGCAAAAGTGTAAGGCTTTTGGCAAAAGTGATGGCAAAAGTAAGAGAAGAGGTTAGAGAGGTAGTGGAGAGCAGATCGTTGGGACTTACAGCTCATTTTACAGAATTTGGCTTTTACTTTGAGTAAAACAGGACTCCACTTCAGTGTTGAGGAGTAAAGTGATCTGATTTGCCTCTTTAAAGGCTTGTTCTGCCTACTGTGGTAAATACAGACCGAAGGGACAAGGGTAGTTACAACAAGAGCAGTTAGAACGTTATTGCTGCAATCCAGGCAAGGGATGACAGTGGCCATTGTGAAGGTGAGCACAAGTGATTCAATTATGAACATATTTTAAAGGTGGAGCTAATAGGATTTCCTACTGTATTGGATGAAGGATGTGAGAGAAAGGGAGGAGTCAAGAGAACTACAAAGTTTTCTGTGTTGAGTTACTGGAAGGATGCAGTTGAGATGGAGAAGGCTGCCTGATAGACACATTTGGAGTTAGAGGAAATATCAAGAGATCGATCTTAGATATATTAAGTTTGAGATGTTTATCTCACAGCCAGTTGGAATGTTGAGCACGCAGTTTGATACATAAGGAAGATCTTGATTGGAGATATAAGTTAAGGAGTTTTAGGCATACAGATAGTATTTAAGTTCAAGAGGCTGAATTGAGGGCTGGTTCTCCATTTGTATGTTTGAGTAATCTAACAGACCTTCATCTTGCAAATAACAACAATAAATTCTAAATAAAATATCTAAAAGAACTATTCAAAGGTACTAAGAAGCTACCCAAACAGGCAGATTATGAAGGAAAATTGAAACTTGTAAGAAGTAATTGGCATTGAGCAAGATCCCCATTTTCTACAAATTTTAGCTTGAGTGCATCTTCAGTAGTTTCTGCAAGGAGTGTTTTAAACTGCAATAGAAAAGCTTAAGTTTCTCTGTCCTGAAGAATCAGTAGATAGAATTTGGGGCAACCACAGAGAGTACAAAGTAATGGGGAAACAAAGAGCCAGAGAGAGGGGGCCCTACTCTCTGTGTATAAACTCTATCAAACTCTTGCTGACACTTGAACCATACATGATTGAGAAAGATTTCAGTTAAGGCCAAGAGAAGTGAACTGATATTTAAGCTACCTCTGGTGAGACAGTTTGTAGTTTGAGTCCAATTAAATTGACTATCTGATTAAACAAATATTCCACTCTCTGAAAGAATAAGATAGAATATTTTATATACATAAAATAGAGACTCTTCTCTACAACATACCATTTACAGTGCTCTGACTATAATCTGAAATTGCTCAACATATGAAGAATCAGGAAAATGTGATCATTCTAAAGAGAAATAACAATGGAGGCCAACTCTGAGATAATGCAGATGTTGAAATTAGCAGACAAGGACTTTAAAGTTGCTATTTTAACTGTGCCCAATAAGGTAAAGATGGTTATAATAAATAAAAATATATTTCTCATCAGAAAAACAGAAAACATAAAAAAAGAATCCAGTGAAAATTCTAGAACTGAAAAACACAGTATCTGTATTAAAGAATTCCCTGGATGGTGTTAAAAGCAGAATGGAGATGACAAGGGAAAGAGTCAGTGAACTTGAAGAAAGATCTGTAGAAGTTATCCAATCTGAAAAAGCAAAAAATAAAGATTCAGAACTTTGAACAGGTATTTAGAATCTGTGGGCAATACCAAAATGTCTAACATAACTGTAATTGGAGTCCAGAAGAGAAGAAAGAGAATAATCCAGAAAAAGTATTTGAAGAAAAAAAATGACTGAAACATTTTCCAATTTGATGAAAGAATACTACAGATTCAAGAAGGTAAGCAAACTCAGATGAAGGTAAATATAACTCAAACTATGTCTGGTCACATCATTGTCAAACTTCTGAAAAACCAAAGGTAAAGAGAATATCTTGAAAGTAGCAAGAGAAAAATGAGTTCTTACCTATAGGAGAATGATAATACATAAAATCACAAGCTTCTAATCAGAAATTATAGACATCACAAGATGATGTAACAAAGTCTTCAAAGTACTAACATAAAATCCTGGAACTACATAAGATCCCTAAGGAAGCAGATTGAGAAGAGGAACCAAGAAATTAGGTGAAGTGTTAAGAGAGAGAAAACAAAAACTGAGTGGGAGGTATCCTGGAAAACGTATCAATAAAGAGGGAATGCTCATCTGTGTCAAATGCTACTATCCTGTCAAGCAAGGGCAGAAAACTAACCATTGGATTGAACAAGGACATCAGTAATAGTCTTGACAGGAAAGGTTTGGAAGAAAGGTGAGCTTCAGGTTTGATTGGAGTAGGTTTAAGAGAGATGAGATGAAAGAAATTGGAAGTTGTAAGTAAAGGCAACTCTTTCACAGAGTTTTGCTGTATAGGAAGGAAAGAAATTGAATGGTAGTTAATGTGAAGAGTGGGGTCAAAGAAAGTTTCTTTTGTTCTGCAAATATGCTACTTAGCATAATCTAGTAAAAAGTAAAACAAATGTGATATTTTAGATAAAAAGAAAGATATTTGTCCAGTGTTACCAGGTCTGTAGAAAATAAAAACAAAAAAATCCAGTCAGTTGAATTAGAATAAAAAATCAACACATGAATATGACTTGAATTCTCATATCTCCTTTATATTGGTCAAATCTCTCTACTCCCTAGATTTTACTATTTATAATTTGATCGTTTGTCAATGCAAAATATTTGAAAAGTATGTCCACTAAAAATTATGTAAAATCTATGATTTTACAGAGTGCTAACTTTGATTTCTTCCTTTGTTTCCTTAATTTACCGACATTTCCCAAATATGGACAGCATATATTTCAAAAATTGATTTTCAGTTATTTTAAAACTCCAAGTGTATTTTTCTAATAATATTGACATTATATGAGTAGTTTATCCTGGCAAGACCACAAAATCATATAAAGTAGCCGAATTATAATACTAATTATCTGGGAAGCTTTAATTATTCAGACTTTTATTTCTATGGGAAAACAATTCTAATTTCCAACCCAAGATTCTGGAACACATCTCCCATTATGAAGTGGGCCTGAAGGTGGGAGTGGAAACACAGGCCCCTAGTCACAATCCCCACCCTCATCTTCCAGTAGTAAGGGTAGGACATCAAGGTTTTCATGACACCAAGGATTCAAGCAATGGGGTAATGGAGATCCTGGACATTTATTTCCTCACCAGTGAAAATTAAATGAAGACCCAGGATTCACTACATCTATAGTGATGAGAAGGAAGTTTCAGCAGCTAGAGTGTGTTGGTGAGTTCTTGGCTACATGGCTGCTTATATCGTCAAGGGCATGTTAAAGTCTTTTTGTGCTGTACAAGATTGTGTGTGTCTGTGTGCACACACGCCCATGTGTGCACATGTGGGCTATTATTTCTGTATACACTGAAGCCTTGTTGATCTGCAAACCCAACATCTAAAAAATGTCAGTGAATATGTTTTGCATCAGATTTTTGATTTCATGATCAACAGATAAATGTCCATTAAGTAAACTAAAAGCAGATTTATTCCCACATATATTTTAAAGTACATATAGGAAAACCCCATTTCCTATATATTCTGCACCTACAAGACTGCACAATAATAATGATTTATGTGTTTAATTATGATGCACAAGACAGGGAAAAAATGCTGAAGGAAATTCTGAATCATCCATAGTTAAATTATTTTCAGCATAAATTCTTTGTAAATCTTTGAACATTGATGAACCGTATAATTTTGAGGTAAAAGGATGTTAACCAGAACAGCTCCCAATTATGGTGGTGAGAACTTACGGTTGTTTCTTTGAGTGGAGAGACACTTTATTTAGATCTACGGAAGTAAATTTTTTTTTTGCTGTACTTGGGCCTCTCACTGTTGTGGCCTCTCCCGTTCCGGAGCACAGGCTCCAGACGCCCAGGTTCAGCGGCCATGGCTCACGGGCCCAGCCGCTCCGCGGCATGTGGGATCCTCCCGGACCGGGGCACGAACCCATGTCCCCTGCATCGGCAGGCGGACTCTCAACCACTGCACCACCAGGGAAGCCCGGAAGTAAATTTTTAAAAAACTTTTCCTCTTGATCTTCTAGGTCATCGTTATAACTGTCTCCATCCTGCCTATTCTGAAATGTAAAGCTCGTAATTTTAGGTACATGCTGGACTTTAAGAATTGGGGGTGCATTCACCTATTTGTGAGGACACTGAATGATTTAAAATTCACTGGATGGGATGCACTAGGGAAGATGCACTAGGGAAGCACTTGAGTTCAAAAGGCTTAGAATCATTGTAATTACAATTCATCGAGGGTAAGAATTACAGCTAAGTAATTTTCTTTTCTTGTCTCAAAAGAAATGGGTACACAGATGTACATTCTGAATACTTACAGAGTCTTAATTGCCTGCCATGCAGTAGTATTTTGGAGCATGATTAAATGGGTTAAGACATCTATAGAAAGAAAACCTCTAAGTAAGAGGGAATGTACTTGTTAACATTGCTTCTGAGACTGAATTTAAGGTTTATAGCAACCACCATTTTTTTAAAAAGTTGCATGTGGTTTAATGCACACATTGTTGTTAACTAACTGACTTGTTCCCAAATAATATACTTTATGCTGATTCATTGGCATTGTTTCTCAATTAATAGTTGCTATTTCAAATCTTCTTACTTTTTAAAAACTGCAGAGACATTCTTAAATACCAAGATCTCTTCTCTATAATCTTGTTCTCCTAAGATATCAGTGGTTCTGTGATGAGGAGCTATTTGTTCAGTCATGACCTATGGGGCTTTCTTAACCTCTTATAAACCTAAGTGTCAATCACCAAGCTGGAAATAATTACATTTTGGTGATTTTTTTCAGCTTTGGAAGCTAATGGATAGCCTCAAGTATTTAAATAACTGCTTGAACTTTCTTAATTGATACAAACTCTCTGTAATAATTCCACTTTGTCTAGTATGCCATCTGAACAGCTTTATCTTAGGTTTATGTACTTAATTGATAGTGTTCAATGGTACATGATATTTATATGAGCCTTTGTCTTATTGAACTGTATATAGGATAATCATTCTAAGTTATATTTGAAAGCTATATACTAACTTCATAAACTAAAATATTGGAATCAATGTTTATAAATTTAACACTTTGTATCAAATTTTGTTAGTCTTTTGTAAACATACTAAAATTTATACAGTCACATGATTTTTCCTATTTTTTTCACATTACACATTTATATGGACACATATTTACTTTTCAATTAAAATGAAAGTATCCATGTTAATTTAAGCAAACTATACCAAATGATTTAATATTTATTTACAACAAATAATTAAAATAAGTAAATAAATATTTAAAGGCTTTTACTGAAGGGATTTATTAATTTTCTACATTAAAAATAATCAATATGTATTTGGAGGATTAAATTTGTTCGTAGCTTACTTTCCTTTAAAAAATGACATCATAAAATGTATATTAGATATTGATCTGGATTATGATATAAGTTGTTATAACTGAAGTTGTGGGAGTAATAACAATTATAAATTAAAAAAAACAATTTTTGGAATTTCTCATTGAGAATTAACCTTAGCCTCCCAGATTTGCACTAGCTAGATATATCTGAGTCTGAATCCTTGCTCTGCAATGTGCCTGCCATGTTACAATAAGCAAGATATGAAGCTTCTATGAACAACTGTTTCCTCATCTGTAAGATGGTGCAATAATTATCAAGACTAGAATAATTGTGTTAAATACTCAACACCTCTTGATATTTCATGGCCATCCAATAAATGCTACCTCATTAGTATTATTCTCACAGTATTATTTTTCAGTTTCATTTTGATTATAGTCAGAAATTATGACCCAGGTTTGGCTTTAGATGACATTAAATTATTTTTGAAAACAAAAATGTACTCAATTAAGATCAGACACCACTAATGTTATCCATAAGAATATTTCAGAGACTTTAAAGGCAATTCATTTTTCTGAAAAGTAACTGGTTGAGTAACATTTGTGAATGTATACATTTTAGACTGTTTGAAAACAATGCTGATGTTCTATAATTACTCATATATTAACATTTGAATTCATTGTATTCTCTTTCTTAATAAATAGAGGATTATATAAAATCATATGTCATTAAGTAGGTATTATTAAATCTAAGCCACTAGGCTTTAGATCATTCTCAGATTGCTTGCCTATATACTAGTATGAATATGTTATTTTTGGTGTTAGTTTTTGTTTCATAGTTTTTATTTGAAAAGAGGTTTGTGGTGTGTTTGTGTATATGCGTGTCTTTTTTTTTATCAGCAACTAATATGCCATAGTAAACAATCTTTGAAATAAATCTTTGCTATAATATTATATGGGTATATGATTTGTGGGTTCTGCATGACCAGTAGGACATGCCTTAGTATTGAGGAGCATGTATATACTCAGAACTTTTTTTATTAAAAAGGAAGGAAAGTTATTTGCATATGTCTTGCTCCACAGGGAAAACGAGAGGGTTAGAACCATGGTTAAAAAGAACAAAAATTATATAAATGACTCTGCTACCTCCATTTGTTATTGGAAACAGGTCGATAATTTTGCATATTGGTCATTTTGGTGTGTATTGTGCCAAGTTCCAAAACCTAATGGATACAGCATAATCATTTATGAAGAATTTTCTTTCTTAAGGGTAGCCACTAGCCACATGGGGCTATGAACACTTGAAATTTGGCTTCTATGACTGAGAACTGGAATTAAAAAATTTTAAAATACATCTTTATTGGAGTATAATTGCTTTACAAGGCTGTGTTAGTTTTTGTTGTACAACAAAGTGAATCAGCCATATGATACATGTATCCCCATATCCCCTCCCTCTTGAGCCTCCCTTTCACCTTCCCTATCCCACCCCTCTAGGTCATCGCAAAGCACCGAGCTGATCTCCCTGTGCTATGCTGCTGCTTGCCACTAGCTATCTATTTTAAATTTGGTAGTGTATATATGTTGATGCTACTCTCACTTTGCTCCAGCTTCCCCCTCTGCCTGGTGTCCTCAAGTCCATTCTCTATGTCTATGTCTTTATTCCTGCCCTGCCACTAGGTTCATCATTACGATTTTCTTTTTTTTTTTTTAGATTCCATATATATGCATTAGCATAGGGTATTTGTTTTTCTCTTTCTGACTTACCTCACTCTGTATGACAGACTCTATGTCCATCCACCTCACTACAAATAACTCAATTTCATTTCTTTTTATGGCTGAGTAATATTCCATTGTATATATGTGCCACATCTTCTTTATCCACTCATCTGTCAATGGACATTTAGGTTGCTTCCATGTCCTGGCTGTTGTAAATAGTGCTGCAATGAACATTGTGGTACATGTCTCTTTTTGAATTATGGTTTTCTCAGGGCATATGCCCAGTAGAGGGATTGCTGGGTCATATGGTAGTTCTATTTCTAGATTTTTAAGGAACCTCCATACTGTTCTCCATATTGGTTGTATCAATTTTCATTCCCACCAACAGTGCAGGAGGGTTTCCTTTTCACCACACACTTTCCAGCATTTATTGTTTCTCGATTTTTTGATAATGGCCTTTCTGACTGGTGTGAGGTGATATCTCATTGTAGTTTTGATTTGCATTTCTCTAATAATTAGTGATGTTGAGAATCTTTTCATGTGCCTCTTGGCCATCTTTATGTCTTCTTTGGTGAAATGTCCATTTAGGTCTTCTGCCCATTTTTTAATTGGGTTTTCTGTTTTTTTGATAGTGAGCTCCATGAGCTGTTTGTGTATTTTGGAGATTAATCCTTTGTCCGTTGTTTCATTTGCAAATATTTTCTCCCATTCGGAGGGTTGTCTTTTCATCTTGTTTATGGTTTCCTTTGCTGTGCAAAAGCTTTTAAGTTTAATTAGGTCCCATTTGTTTATTTTTGTTTTTATTTTCATTACTCTAGGAGGTGGATCAAAAAAGATCTTGCTGTGGTTTATGTCAAAGAGTGTTTTTCCTATGTTTTCCTCTAAGAGTTTTATAGTGTCTGGACTTACATTTTGCTCTTTAATCCATTTGGAGTTTATTTTTGTGTATGGTATTAGGCAGTGTTCTAACTTCATTCTTTTACATGTAACTGTCCAGTTTTCCCAGCACCATTTATTGAAGAGGCTGCCTTTCCTCCATTGTATGTTCTTGCCTCCTTTGTCATAAATCAGGTGATTATATGTGCTCAGGTTTATCTCTGGGCTTTCTATCTTGTTCCATTGATCTATGTTTCTGTTTCTGTGCCAGTACCATACTGTCCTGATTACTGTAGCTTTGTAGTATAGTTTAAAGTCGGGGAGCCTGATTCCTCCAGCTCCATTTTTCTTTCTCAAGATTGCTTTGGCTCTTCATGGTCTTTTGTGTTTCCATATGAATTGTAAAATTTTTTGTCCTTATTCTGTGAAGAATGCCACTGGTAGTTTGATAGGGATTGCACTGAATCTGTAGATTGCCTTGGGTGGTATCGTCATTTTCACAATATTGATTCTTCCAATCCAAGGACATGGTATAACTCTCCATCTGTTTATGTCATCTTTGATTTCTTTCCTCAGTGTTTTATAGTTTTCTGAATACAAGGCTTTCGCCTCCTTAGGTAGGTTTATTCCTAGGTATTTTATTCTTTTTGTTGCAGTAGTAAATGGGATTGTTTCCCTAATTTCTCTGTGTGATTTTTCATTGTTAGTGCATAGGAATGCCAGAGATTTCTGTGCATTAATTTTGTATCCTGCAACCTTACCAAATTCATTGATTAGTTCTAGTAGTTTTCTGGTGGCATCTTTAGGATTGTCTATGTACAGTATCATGTCATCTGCAAACAGTGGCAGTTTTAATTCTTCTTTTCCAATTTGGATTTTTAAATTTCTTTTTCTTCTATGATTGCCGTAGCTAGGACTTCCAAAACTATGTTGAATAAGAGTGGCGAGAGTGGACATCCTTGTCTCATTCCTGATCTTAGTGGAAATGCTTTCAGTTTTTCACCATTGAGTATGATGTTTGCTGTGAGTTTGTCATATATGGCCTTTATTATGTTGAGGTAGGTTCCCTCTATGCCCATTTTCTGGAGAGTTTTTATCATAAATGGGTGTTGAATTTTGTCAAAAGCTTTTTTGCATCTATTGAGATGATCATATGGTTTTTATTCCGTAATATGTTCATATGGTTTATCACACTGATCGATTTGCATATACTGAAGAATCCTTGTATCCCTGGGATAAATCCCACTTGATCATGGTATATGATCCTTTTAATATGTTGTTGGATTCTGTTTGCTAGTATTTTGTTAAGGATTTTGCATCTATGTTCATCAGTGATATTGGTCTATAATTTTCTTTTTTTGTAATATCTTTTTCTAGTTTTGGTATCAGGGTGATGGTGGCTTCATAGAATGAATTTGGGAGTGTTCCTCCCTCTGCAATTTTTTGGAAAAGTTTCAGAAGGATAGATGTTAGCTCTTCTCTAAATGTTTGATAGAATTCACCTGTGAAGCCATCAGGTCCTGGACTTTTGTTTGTTGGAAGATTTTAAATTACAGTTTAAATTTCATTACTTGTGTTAGGTCTGTTTATATTTTCTAATTCTTCCTGATTCAGTCTTGGAAAATTGTACCTTTGTGAGAATTTGTCCATATCTTTGTGGTTGTCCATTTTATTGGTATATAGTTGTTTGTAGTAGTTTCTTGTAATCCTTTGTATTTCTGCGGTGTTAGTTGTGATTTCTCCTTTATCATTTTATTGATTTGCGTCCTCTCCCTTTTTTCCTTGATGAGTCTGGCTAAGGGTTTATCAATTTTGTGTATCTTCTCAAAGAACCAGCTTTTAGTTTTTTTGATCTTTGCTATTGTTTTCTTCTTTTCCATTTCATTTATTTCTGGTCTGATCTGTATGATTTCTTTCCTCCTACTGAATTTTGGTTTTCTTTGTTCTTCTTTTTCTAGTTGCTTTAGGTGTAGGGTTAGATTGTTTATTTGAGATTTTTCTTGTTTCTTGAGGTGAGATTGAATTGCTCTAAACTTCCCTCTTAGAAATGTTTTTGCTGCATCCCATAGGTTTTGGGTAGTCGTGTTTTCACTGTCATTTTTTTCTATGTATTTTTTTATTTCTTATTTGATTTCTTCAGTGATCTCTTGGTTATTTAGTAGTGCACTGTTTAGCCTCCATGTATTCGTGTTTTTTTTACAGTTTTTTCCTTTAATTGATTTCCAATCTCATAGTTTTGTGGTTAGAAAAGACGCTTGATATGACTTCAATTTTCTTAAATTTTCCAAGACTTGATTTGTGACCCAAGATGTGATCTATCCTGGAGAATGTTCCATGTGCACTTGAGAAGAAAGTTGATTCTGCCACTTGTGGGTGGAATGTTCTATAAATATCAATTAAGTCTATCTGGTCTATCATGTCATTTAAAGCTTGTGTTTCCTTATTTATTTCCTGTTTGGATGATCTGTCCACTGGTGTAAGTGGGGTGTTAAAGTCCCCTACTATTATTGAGTTACTGTCAGTTTCCCCTTTTATGGTTGTTAGCATTTGCCTTCTGTATTGAGGTGCTCATATTTTGGTTGCATAAATGTTTATAATTGTTATATCTTCTTCTTGGATTGATCCATTGATCATTATGTAGTGTCCTTCCTTATCTCTTGTAACAGTCTTTAAATTAAAGTCTATTTTATCTGATATGAGCATTGTTACTCCAGCTTTCTTTTGACTTCCATTTGCATGGAATAACTTTTTCTATCCCTTCACTTTCCCTCTGTATGTGTCCCTAGGTCTGAAGTGCATCTCTGTATACAGCATATATATGGGTCTTGTTTTTGTATCGATTCAGCCAGTCTATGTCTTTTGGTTGGGGCATTTAATCCATTTACATTCAAGGTTATTATCGATATGTATGTTCCTATTACCATTTTCTTAATTGTTTTGGGTTTGTTATTGTGGGTCTTTTTCTTCTCTTGTGTTTCCCGCCTAGAGAAGTTTCTTTAGCACTTGTTGTAAAGCTGGTTTGGAGTTGCCAAATTTTCTTAGCTTTTGCTTGTCTGGAAAGCTTTTGATTTCTCTGTTGAATCTGAATGAGATCCTTGCTGCATAGAGTAATCTTGGTTGTAGGCTTTTCTCTTTCAACACTTTAAGTATATCCTGCTACTCTCTCTGGCCTGCAGAGTTTCTGCTGAAAAATCAGCTGATAACCTTATGGGGATTCCTTTGTATGTTATTTTTTGTTTTTCCCTTGCTGCTTTTAATATTTTTTCTTTGAATTTAATTTTTGTTAGTTTGATTAATATGTGTCTTGGTGTGTTTCTCCTAGGGTTTTTTCTGTATGGCACTCTCTGAGTTTCCTGGACTTGGGTGACTAATTCCTTTCCCATGTTAGGGAAGTTTTCCCCTATAATCTCTTCAAATATCATCTCAGACCCTGCCTTTTTCTCTTCTTTTTCTGGGACCCCTATAATTTGAATGTTGGTGTGTTTAGTGTTGTCCCAGAGGTCTTTGAGATTGTCTTCAATTCTTTTCATTCTTTTTTCTGTATTCTGCTCCTCGACAGTTATTTCCACCATTTTGTCTTCCAGCTCACTTATTCATTCTTCTGCCTCAGTTATTCTGTTATTGTTTCCTTCTAGTGTATTTTTCATTTCAGTTATTGTGTTGTTCATCTCTGTTTGTTTTTTCTTTAGTTCTTCTAAATCTTTGTTAAATATTTCTTGTATTTTCTCTGTCCATGCCTCCATTCTATTTCCGAGATTCTGGATCATGTTTACTATCATTACTCTGAGATTTTTTTTGAGTAGAATGCTTATTTCCTCTTCATTTATTTGGTCTTGTATGTCTTTACCTTGCTCCTTCATCTGTGACATATTTTTCTGCTGTCTCATTTTTTTTTTTTTTTTTTTTTGATGGGTAGGATTGTGTTCCTGTCTTACTGGTTGTTTGGTCTGAGGCTTCCAACAATGGAGTTAGTAGGCTCTTGGGTAGAGTTGGGTCTTGGTGACAAGATGAGGACCACCTGGAGGCTTCACTCCAATGAATGTTCCCTGGTTTCTGAGGTTCTCTGTTAGTCCAGCGGTTTGGATTCAGAGCTTCTACCACAGGAGCTTTGGCTTGACCCCTGGCTTGTGAACCAAGATCCCGCAAGCTGAACAGGGTGGCAAAAAAATAAATAAATAACTAAATAACAAAGAGTAAAAAATAAAATTAGACCAGGAAACTAACAGATATGTTAGAAAGAATATAAAAATAAAAATATAGATGAAACAACAACCAAAAGATAAAACAGAACCACAATAGTAAAAAAGAGGAGAAGAAAAAAAAAAAAAGGTGGAAAAGGTCTTGGCTGTGGAGGGCAGGGCCTAGGCAGGGGCGGGGTTTGGGCAGTGGGTGGGGTCTATGCTTAGGACCCACAGGGCTGGAAAAGGCCCTGAGGAGTGTGGGGGGTGGGGTTTAGATTCAACAGAACAGAAGGGGCCCCTATGTGCCTCTGGTCTCAGCAGGGGGGATTCCAGCCTGGGAGCCCAGCAGGTTTCCTGGGCCCAAGTGGGCGGGGCAAATGCCCTCTGCTCCTCTCCCGCTCCTCCAGTCCTGGAGGGCCCCTCCCGCCTGCCTTTCCTGTTCTCTCCTGGCCTTCCTTATATGCCCCCTGGACCAATGTGGCCTGGAGAGGGCCTTGGACGTCAGGGAGTCCGGACTGGGAGCTCAGCGGGTTTCTGGGGCTCTAGAGAGCCGGGCAAATGCCCTCTGCTCCTCTCCTGCTCCTCTGGTCCTGGAGAGCCCTCCTGCCTGCCTCTCCTGTTCTCCTCCAGCCTCCCTCCTATGCCCTCAGGACTAACGTGTCCTGGAGGGGGCCTCTGAGGGTGTAGGAGTTTCCCCGAGAGCTGGGCAGACTTCCTGGGCCGATTGGGCAGGGGAAACGTTAGGCTCGCTGCCCCCCGATCCGAGCCCCTGAGGGTCCCTCCAGCCATGGGAAACCCTCCCTGCCTCAGCCACCCTTCAGGGGCACCAGCCCTGTCCAGCCCCCACTTCTCCTCCCCCCTCAGTTCCCCCATTTCCTACCGGTTTGCTTGGGGGGGTTCCTCCCATCTCCTTGGGCATCGAGGTCCCCCACCAGCATCCGGCAGGCACCCTAGTCCTGGGTAGACATGAACTCCACGTCTTCCCTCTCTGCCATCTTCTTAAATTTTATTTACTATTGGTTTCTTTATATTTTCATAGCCATATGTGGCTAGGGCATGCCTTATCAGACAGCGCAGTTCCAGATTTATGTGTGATTTTCATATATAGTTACATTTATGTCGTGGCTTGCTGCAGACAATGCCCAGGGTACAAGTGCCCTGGGGTGACATGTCCTTATACCAAACTCATCTTATAGACACAGCCCATGCAGGTGATTACCATGCAACATAATGGCAGAGATGTGACTCAGCTCTCCAGATATTGGGTCTCAGTCTCAACATCCACACCAGAACTTAATTTCTGATTTCCTTATGACAAGTGATAAACTTGGTATATGGTGATAATGATATACAAAACCCACAATAATTAAACTCTATGTCCCTTTCTGTGGTGTGCTAAGAAAGGAGAAAAAGGAGGCAGAATAAGAAGAACATTTTTGTGACTACTCTCTGCTTCTTATCTCTCCAGTGAGTCTGTTGACAGAAGTGGACATATTCTTTTTTTTTTTTTTTTTTTTTTCGGTACGCGGGCCTCTCACTGTTGTGGCCTCTCCCGTTGTGGAGCACAGGCTCCGGACGCGCAGGCTCAGCGGCCATGTTTCACGGGCCCAGCTGCCCCGCGGCATGAGGAATCTTCCCGGACCAGGACCCGAACCTGTGTCCCCTGCATCAGCAGGCGGACTCTCAACCACTGCGCCACCAGGGAAGCCCAGACATATTCTTAATAAGCATTATCATTGGGCTTGGTTACAAATCATTATCTGAGTTTGCTCTGTGAAATCATTAATCTGAGTAACACAACCCTATTTGATAAAGAATAACATTGATATGTAAATCCAATAGGGTAACTTCTCAGAATTATTTTCTGATAATAAAATGTGGACTATTTTAATAATAGTAAACTCACCTTACACTGAACTACACAGGGTAGGCGATTTGGGAATCAAAGGACCATTGCACATAAATTACTGAACAAATGCCAAAAGCCATCTGGAGACTGAGACAAGAATCTTTATATCTTCTTTTCAGTTATATACTAGCTGTTTGATATTTTGTTCTTTTGTTAAAACAGAATATCAAACAGGTAGTATGTAAGAAGCAAATAAGTACAATGTATGTGCCCTTCAAAGTTACCATAACCATGATAGAACACAGAAGAAATTGCCACATAGCTTCTTTCATTTTCCCAGTCTAGCTTTCACAGTGGATCTCTCAGGTCAGTCTTTCTATTATTAGGATTTATTGATAGGAGGGCACATAATAAGAACTTCTGATCCATGGCACTTCAGTAATAATAATTTCGGCAATGTTTTTGCACGATTAAATTTTTAAGATTTCACAACTTCTAATTCCGAGTGCTATAGACTTTGTGGTAGAATTTTAGTAGATATTAATAATATTTCTGCTAGAAATTACACTCAGGCTCAAGTTCTATTTAAAATGTATCCTTGCAATTAATAGTACTAAGCTGTTAGCTATTTATAGGAGCTAATCTTATGTTTAGAAACTGTTTATAATATTCTGGTGTTGTCTATGAATATATGAAATAATTCCTGTCACCAACAAAATTTTGTTTGTGGAAAAGGCGAATGCTCTGAGTTTTAAATATTGATATATTTTGAACTTGCCATGAATGCATGTGCTTTTTATTTTCTTGAGATGTTGTTTTAAAATCCTCTGTTTAAATTGTTCTTCTCTGAGCTTCAGTAATAATTATAGGTTCATATTGAGTAGTTCATCAAATCTTGGGCAGAAAACAACAGAAATAATATAAGAGAGATCCTGAATTTAGAAAAACAGAGACCAAAGCTGGGTTTAAAGTTAATCACACTTATTTTGGGTCTATATGATCCACACTGGATATCTACATGGATTTTATATACTTACTTTTTTCTTGACGTGCAACTTCTTTTTCATCTTTGTGGGTAACCTATGAATATAAAATTGACACTCGTTTAAACTTGCTATCTCCTATTCCATTGGAAAGATCTCTGTTTATAACTACAGGAAATAAGGGTAAGTGTACACATTTCTCATATTAAATTATTAATGAAAAGAGAGAGCTATCATTACTACATTGTAATTATACAGTAAGTCTTAGGTGATTTATTTAGTACCTTAAACTCCTAGGAAATTTCACTAGTTGGCAGCAACTGGCAATGCGTATTAATTACACGCTCAATCACACATCTGAAATAAAAGGAGAACGTCAGGAATAGACCAATTCTTGTTTCCTTTTGAGTATCATGTTTTAATTTCTTTTATGTTTCTTTAATCTTTTCAGCAGTGCTTAAGGATTTGGAAGATGTTGATTAAAGCATTTCCTCTGATTAATTATATTTTGGCTTTCAACTGTTTTATTTTAAAATGAAGCGCACACACATTGTCTGGATTATAGGAGCATCTGCTCTTCCCAGCCTCTGCAAATATTTATATAAATCTTACTGCCACCCTGTTCTCTCCAAGTTCTCACTGCTTAGCTAATCCTGATTGCATCTCCTCATTAAGCCATGTTCAGGATATGGAAACATAAATAAAACAGACTAACAGCCTACATTTCAGGAATATTTGTGTGCATGGTTTGCCGTTTAACTTATGTTATTAAATTCTCAGAATTCATTCTGAAGTCATAGGTTTCCCTTACCTCTCTTTATTTATTTACACATCTGATTACTGTTAACCTAAAAACTATTTTGGGTATAATAGCTTGGCCCTTACCAAGAGGATATACTATTTTTAAGCAAGGTCTGTGAAATTATTATGACTGAAAATTTAGAATTAGTAGGAAGTTTAAAGGTAACACATAAATGTTGAATGTCTTCTGTATTTGTTTTTCTTTCAATTATCCTTAATATTTGTTCCCTCCTTTTTTTATGTGTCTGTGGGCTGAGAGAATATATAAAGATAGTACCTCTCCACAGGGATGGAATGTTAGTACTTTCCATAAAAATTATCCTTCACCTGGGTTTCCTTAACTAATTACAGCTTTCATATGGGGACAGTACTTTAATCTGGGGTCTTAGCTTTATATCATGCTTTGATATAGAGTGAGAGACATCTATTTGACTTCATTTTACAAATTGTCTTTGACCATGTAGTTTCTATAGACAGAATGATTTTTTTTGATAATAAATTTCTAAGACTGAGAATTTCTGTTCTTGCAGCTTTATGTAATTATGTTCAAAGGGGTTTGAATTAAAATGGAACAGATGTGTCCATCTTTAATTATGGTGTAACAAATTGTGTTACTCTCAGTCTTTATTAAGTGAAACGCTCATCTTTATGTAATAATGGGTCAGACACTTTCAAAATGATATCAGTGAACACAGTGTATTGCCTATTCCAATTAGACTTCAAAAGGACTGTTAAAACTCAGAGGCTATGTATGTAGAGCCAGAAGAAACTATGGAAAATACATATATATATTTGTTTTTTTATTCCAAATTAAGTGAAAACAATCGTTAGAAATATATGATGAATCGTAATGTCATCTAAATAAGACAAAAAATGTAATATTTGTCTTGACAGGTCTACCTAATGAATAGTGGGACTATACAACTGTCTGCAGGGAAACACCATTTCAGGATTTCCTGAAAACCCTTTTGTATTTCTTTGTGCAAACACTCTCTTTTAAATGAGTGGCCAGGGAAGTCTTTTTTTTTTTCATCTCTTCTAAGTCAGTACAACAAAATCCTTTTTAGGAATAGCTAGTAGCTACCTAGAGAACCAAAAATTTGCTAGAATAAAATGAATTGGCACAAATCCTGTGACGTTAAGTCCCATCCCACTGTTTCCATTTCTGTCATTTGTACCAAAATTCTTTCATGCTTTGAAACGTCTTCAACTCCTCATATATTTTGCCTTTCCGTAACTCTATCTGTTATCGATTATTATTTTTATTTTCTGAATTATTTTCTTAACATACTCTCTGCGCCATTATCATCACCACTCTAATCCAGGCTCCATTACCCCATAGCCAGGATATTGCAACAGCTTTCTAATGAGCTTTCTTGAACTTTGTCTCCCCTTCCCATTCTCTAATTCATCACCAATCCAATGTAAAAATAATAGTTTTATTATGACACATTATTTCTTAAAATATTGTGATAGATGCAGGCAAAACTCAAAGGTATTGTGGGTTCAGTTTCAGACCACCACAATAAAGTGAATATCACAATAAAAGGAGTCACACAGATTTTTTGGTCTCTCAGTGCATGTAAAAGTTATGTTTGCACTGTTTTCAGGGCAGAAATAGAGACACAGATGTAAAGAACAAATGTACGGACACCAAGGGGGGAAAGTGGCGGGGGGGATGGTGGTGGTGGTGGGATGAATTGGGAGATTGGGACTGACATATATAGACTAATACGTATAAAATAGATAACTAATAACCTGCTGTATAAAAAAATAAAATAAAATTCAAAAAAGATAAAAGTTATGTTTGTACTATACTGTAGACTACTAAGGGTGCAATACCATGTTTAAGAAAACAACGTACATAACCTTAATTAAAAAATACTTTGTTAAGAAGTGCTAACCATCATCTGAGCCTTCAGTGAGTCACAATCTTTTTGCACTAGTAACGTTAAAGATCACTGATAACCATAACAAATATAATAAGAATGAAAAAGTTTGCAATATTGTGAGAATTATCAAGATATAACATAGAGACATGAGGTGAGCAAAGGCTGATGGAAAAATGGTGCTGATAGACTGGCTCATGCAGGGTTGCCACAAACTTTCAATTTGTAAAAAACTCAGTATCTGTGAAGCACAATAAGGCAAAGCACAAGAAAACAAGGTGTGCTTGTATTAATTGTCCATTATATGAAGCCATACGTTTTTTTACATGTATCTATTCTTTTTTATATTCTTTTCCCAATTATGTTGTTACAGAATATTGAGCAGAGTTCCCTGTGCTATACAGTAGGTCCTTGTTGGTTATCCATTTTAAATATAGCAGTGTGTACATGTCAATCCCAAACTCCCTAACTATCCCTCCCCCCCATCCTTCCCCCCTGGTAACCATAAGTTCATTCTCTAAGTCTGTGAGTCTGTTTCTGTTTCGTAAATAAGTTCATTTTTATCCTTTTTTTTTTTTTTTTAGATTCTCCAAATAAGCCATACTTTTCAGTCTGACCTTGAGGACCATCCATAATCCGTAAGCACCTTCTTCTCACTACTCCTTAATAAAGCTAGGGATAAGATCTTCTTTCATAAAGTACCTTTACTTTCAGTACGAAAAACAGCTTCCTCCAGGAGGATTGTTCATTGCATCCCAACATACATGCCTTTATCTTCACCTCCATGCTCTTTCTCCAACCTAGGATGACCTGGTAGCTTTCTCATTAAACACATCCCTTTTCTTTAAAGGCCAGATTCTCTGTGATGCTTTTTTCCCTTTTCCCTGTCTCTGAGATATCAATTCAGTTTTGATTCATACCCTAATCGTTTTCTGAACTGGTTTTGAATCCTCATAAAGATCTTCATCTCCTCAGGTCTTATTCAGAGTGACTAAATAAGGAATTAGAGTGACTGAAGCAAAAGTATAGATTGGTTGCTCAATTGACATGCCTTCCTGAGGGATTAATTGCTGAGGCTGTCTTCATGGTTATTGGGATGGGCAAGGGGCAGAAACATGAGATGGGTAAAAGAGAAAATTTGCAGAACAAATATTTTATTTTATTGCAATGTCCATAAAATTGTTGGTCTTAAGGGAACAAATACACTAAGTTCAAAGATGAGAAAAAAAAAAAAGTAAACTTCACAGAGCTTTAGTAAACACCAGATGTTGAAAGAGAATCTTACCAGACAAGCCTTCTTCAGCTTTCCTCTCTAGGAGATGAATTACAACAGTGAATCAAAATAAACATTAAGAAATCATAGAGGACATTAAGTGACAATGCAGAGCTATAGATTTCAAAACAGAAGACACACCCAGGGAGCCATTATCAGTGTGTCCCTTCACTATCTAGGGTTGCTGCTCTGAGTCCTTCTGCTTTCACAAGAATCTGCTGCTCTCTGTTATTTTGCCTTCCTTTCTTTTCCCCCAACAGACAAACACAATCACAATTTCAGTATCCAAAGAAGGGAACAAAGCTCGATTTTCTGGTTCCATCAGGGCAGCAGGATAGCGATGTAGTTAGATACTTTCTCCTGCTAATCCTCAACACAGAACTCTGAATTCTCATCTAAGGACTAAGAATACCTTTAATTCCGATGAATCAAAAATAAGAACTATAATTGAGTTACTTATCTAATATTAAAAAATGAAGAAATGTTGATCATTGGGTTAGCTTGGTTCACTAAGTGTAGTTTTATGATTTGTACATATACAACGATATAGGATTTTTCTTCTTTAATAACCAATTTAAAGTAACATAAATCTCATCTACATTAAAAAGTATAGGGATGGAAATGAAAAGTAATATAATCAGAGTATGATGCTACAAATGAATGATACCTTATTAGATAAATAGATCTGTTATTGTAGATCAAATAATGAGGTGCAAAGTGGACATAGCTTCAGAGAAGATGTTGATTTCTTGTCTTTTATTTTTCTAATATCAAAATTATTATGTTTATTGTAGAAAATTTGGACGGAGAGAAAAATATGAAGCAAAAAATTACCCTTAATCTCATTCTACCATCTAGTGATAACCACAGTCAATATGTTGGTCAACATCTTACCAAGAGGTAGTTTTGCACAAACATTTTCCTATTACAAAAATATCACATTATATGCTAGTTATTAAAAACTTTTCACTTAACAATATATAGTCATTTCCCACATCAAATAATATAATATGCTAAAACTTTTATGCCTAATAGAAACAACACTAAATGTAGGCTAGCTCTTATTTGCCTTATTAGTAGGCCAATTTATTTAGTTACAAAAACTTATTTAAAATCATATTTTTGCAAATACTAAATTTATTTTAAAATGTTAATTTAAAAAATCTCACATTCCATGAGATGTCATTAATTTTTCATCATTGGAGATATTCTTTTGAGTCACTGCTTTTTTTTAGGGTTTATCATCTATCCTTGTGTATCTGTTTATGATGCTGTTACTGGAAACCTTATCCCAAGATATAAATATTCATTTATATAACATTAAGACTTTTAGTATTATTGTTAATTGCCACAATATGACCTTTTATCATCTTGCTTTTAAAAGGGATCTTGTTTACCACAATATCATCACTTGGAATTATGTGGCCAGACTCCAGGAAAAACTATTAAATATGTGTTAATTTTCTCCAATTCCAGTTTTTACAGTTTCAGTCATATTATCTATTTATTTATCATTTATCTAGCTATCTTCTATCTAAATATACACACACATAAAACTAACATTGATGAAGGAAATTTGAGGCTAACGTCTTCTCCCAATCCTCGTAATGCTATTCAAGACAAAGGAATTGAGAAAGTACCCTTTGAAAAGATTGATTTAAGCTTTTTTGAGGGATCATTTTGTGAAAAAGGAAGTTACCTTATATTTGAGTATGTAGGTTATAGGAAAAAGGATGATAGGATTATGTGAAATATGTATTTGAGTTTTTTTTGTTTAACACTTAATAAAGGCTTTTATACTCCACAATTAGACAATCAGAACTTTTTTTAAAGAACATTGAATCTGAAAGTGATTTTTTAGATTTCTTCAGCAGATTGCCTATCTCCACTTCACTTAGTTGTTCTCCTGGGGTTTTATTTGTTCTTTCATTTGGAATGTGTTCCTCTGTCCCTCATTTTGCTGTTTTTATTTCTTTGTATCAGGTAGGTTGGTTATGTTTCCTGACCTTGGAGAAGTGACCTTTTGTAGGAGACGTCTTATAAGTCCCAGCAGCGCACTCCTCTCTGATCAGTAGAGCTATATGCTCTAGGGGTGTCCCCTATGTGGGCTGCTTGTGTCCTCCTGTTGTGGTGGGCTGACTATTGTGGGTGTCTGGTAGGTTTGGCCAGCCCCTGGTCCGGTTGGTTGCCAGGCTCTGCCTTGTGCAGAGGCTGCCGGATGCTGCATGGTGGGTCCACCATGACTCAAGGTGGCTGGTTGCAGAATCTTGTGGGGGGTAGTGGGGGGCTAGTGCTGGCCTACTTGTGGTCAAAGTTGGGGTCCAGAAGATCCTGGGGCTGGTGCCTGCCCATTGGTGGGTGAAGCCAGGTCCTGGGGCTAGTGCTGGCCTACTGGCAGGCAGATCCAGGTCCTGGGGTCTGACTGCAGGGCCCATGGGTCCCAGAGCTAGTGTTGGACCTTTGGTGGGTGGGGCCAGTTACTGACACAGCGGCTGGGTCTGGGAGACCCAGGGTGTCTCAAAGCTTGTGTTGGCCTGCTGGTGGGTGGGACCAGGGCCCAGGGGGTCCCATGGCTAGTGCTGTCTTGCTGGTGGATGGGC
This sequence comes from Pseudorca crassidens, assembly GCF_039906515.1. Taxonomy (NCBI): domain Eukaryota; kingdom Metazoa; phylum Chordata; class Mammalia; order Artiodactyla; family Delphinidae; genus Pseudorca; species Pseudorca crassidens. Next base: position 108,706,250 of record NC_090300.1, on the reverse strand, counting down.
TGGGCCCACAGGCTGTGGGGCTGTGGTCGTCCTGGGATTGGTGTTATCTCACTGGTGGGTGAGGGTAGTCCTGAGGCTAGAGCAAGCTTGCTGATGGGTGGGGCCAGGGATTCTAGGGCTGGTGCCTGACCACTGTTGGGTGGAGCTGGGTCCTGGCGTCTCTGGCTTCAGGGCCTTGGGGGTCCCTGGTCTAGTGCTTGCACACTGGTGTTTGGAACCTGGTCCTGGGTCCTCTGGTGGGCAGGGTCATGTCCAAGAGTGGCTGTGGACACAGCTGAATCCTAGGGTGTGTCTGTCTGCTAGTGGGTGTGTCTGTGTCCATGCCCAGTTAGTTTTTTGATCTGAGGCATCCCAGTACTGGTGCCTTTAGTCTGGCGGACGTGGGCAGGGCTGGGTCCTGAGGGAAATAAGCTAGAGGTAGAACGAGCACCCAAATATACTTGCTGCCAGTGTCTATGTCCCCAAGAGTGAATTCCAATTGCCTCCTGCCTCTTTGGGAGACTCCAAGATCAAGCAGGTAGGTCTGACCCTGGCTCCTTTCAAGTTATTACTTCTGCCCTGGCTCCTGAAGCCTGTGAAATTTTGTGTTGGAGTCCCTATTTCCCACAGCCCTCTGTCTCGCCCCAAAGTAAGCCCCATGGCCTTCAAAGTCAGATGTTCTAGGGGTTCGTCTTCCAGGCTGGGGAGCCTGATGTGGGGCTGGGTCCTCTCACTCCTTGAGGAGAACCTCTGCAATTGTAATTATTCTCCCATTTGTGGGTCACCCACTGGGGATATGGGTCCTGACTATATTTCAGCTCTGTCCCTCCTATGCTATGGTTCCTTCTTTATATCTTTAGTTTTAGAAGATTTATCCTGGTAGGTCCCGACCTTTTTCATCAATAGGTGTTCTGTAAATAGTTGTAATTTTGGTGTAACTGTGAGAGGAGGTGCATTCAGGGTCTTTCTACTCCGCCGTCTTGACCAACTTCCCCGCCTAGTACACTCTATTTCAGGATAATTTCCCCTTAATTATCTCGTAAGAAATCCTGCATTACTTGTTTAAGAAAATGAAGATAAACTTCTCTGCTTTTTCTCCTGAGAAATACTGCCCTTTATTATCTGTATGGATGCTGCTTCCTCTCTTACAGTTCCTTATTTAGGGAATATTACTTAGATGAACTAAGCTTAAACTTATTTCCTAGTTTTTCAGCCCCACATTATCTCTGGCATTCATTTATTTATTTGTTCAACAAACTTACACCTATTGAGTAATCTGTTATTTTGCACTGAAACAAATGAAAAAGATAAAATTTGTGATAGTCACTAGGGCTATTCTCAACATTCCAATTTTTCTATTTCTAGGTATATGGTATGATTAAATTGCATTTCTTCATCTCCTTGCCATTAGATATAACTTTATTACTTTATTTAGTTATCTATGCTTGACTCTGCTGGATCTCATTTCCCCACCATGGAAGCATATGTTAAGAGGGAACCTCTGTCAGTCTGGGTCCCTGAGTGACCACCACAAACAGAGCTGTTCTCCTGGCCAATGTTGGACAAATAAGATGAAGGTATTAAACTACTGAGAGTTTAGAGCTTGTTACCACAGCTTAACTTAGCCTATCCTGATGGATAGAAAGCCCTTGCTTTCAAGATCCTCTTAATTTAGTGGAGTAGAGGTGATAATGAAGCATTTCAACTACACTCTTATCAGATTTATTATTAAAACATATTTCTATATAATGGAAGGACCAAGGAAAGAAATCAGACTTAGGAGTCAGATAGCCCTGAGTTGAAATCTTAACTCTATCTTTTAGTTGTATTTAAGTTATTAAACTTTCTAAATCTCACTTTCCATGTTATAGAATATGGGCATTAGTACTATTTATCTCATAGGGTGTTTGTAATAATTAGGTGAGCTACATAATAAGCATTCAATAAAAAGTAGTTACTACTATTATTTTTAATATTGTTATTTTCTAAATCTGTATTTGGTATAAATGGGTAATGTTGGATTGGCAAAGTTTCATATAAGTAATGCTGAACAGTTGAGGAGTTGGGGAGTTGAACTGTGAAAGAGCCATATCTGGTAGAGGCTTGGGCAAATATTTTGGGTGAGGAGATGTTATGCATAGAATACAGGTGAATGGTGAGAGGTTAAGCTGGAAGGTAGCCGAGACCTGAAGGAGAAAGATCTACCTACCATGACTAGGAAGAAATGGTGACACTGATGGAAGTGAAAAGCATCAAAATTTTAAGATGAAATCAACATTTTAGAAAGATCATTAAAGTAGTGGAATGGAAGAGGGATTGGAAGAAAACATGAGATTGGAAACAGATCTGTAAAGGTGTTACTGAAGTCTTCCAGGGAGAAGAGAGTAAGTATACTGATAATATTTGAAACCATGGATGCACATGACTTCATAAAGAGGGATCTCTTGATGTCAGGGCTTGGAATTGGTATTGCTAACATTCCAAGGGTTGCATGAAGCAAAGTGTTCTTGGGGAGAAAAAGGACAGGGAGGAGAAGACAGATAGGAGCCAGGAACCTTGGCTATCATGGATGCCAAAGTAGGGGAGAATGTGAGCAGGGGATAATCAACGCTGTGAAATATGGCTGAAATGCAAAGTAAGATACTGTCTTAAGACTCTTTTATGTCATGTAAGAATTAGGAGGTCATGGTGGATTTGTGTGGAAGAATTTTGGTAGATTGCCAGAGGTTAAAGACAGACTGCCAAAAATGCATGAGGGAGGGTGGTGGAGTGTGGAAGTAGAGTGGGTAAGAGTACTTTCAAGATGTTTGGCTGTAAATAATAGGGGAAAAGTGGGGACATAGAGTAAGGAAAGTTCTTTTCTTTGAAATGGAAGTGACTTTAACATATGTATGCTTTGGAGTGTCCCTCTTAGATGCAAGCAAATGTTTCTCTTACCCTGGGTCTATACTTTAAAAGGACACCTCTGTCCTGTTGACCACATCTGTCCCCAAGGCAAGGAATCTCAAGCCCAAAAGGACACGCACCACTGAAGAGACTTCTGGACCCAAATGTCTCTGATCACACTTCCAGAACCTACATAGACTTCTTCCCTGAATCTGCCCTCCTGAGGTTATGGGCTGCTAGGATGTTCACCTCTAAGCTTAGGTGGTGGCCATGGAATAGCTGTCATGAAGGTGGAGAGGTGGGTGGGTGGGAAATCCAAGGAGTCTAGGAAATCTAAATTCAAATCTGGCCTTCCACGTCATCATAGGGCAGTAGTTGTCAAGGCAAGGTGATAAAATATATTCTTGTGGTCTGTTAGGTGGATCGATTTATCTTTTAAAAGCTTCAAGTTATAGTTAATGTATGATAATCTGCACATATTCAAATTGTACATTTTGATGTTTTGACGTCTGTATAGACTTATAATACATTACCACAATCCAGATAGTGAACATATCTATCCATCATCTGCAGAAGTTTCCCTGTGCCCCTTGTAATGACATCCTCCATGCTCTCCTGCTTGCCATGCTCCCTGGTAACCACTTACCTGCTTCCCATCACTCTGGATTCGTTTGCATTTTCTAGAGCTTTATATAAATGGAATCATATACCATGTATTCTTTTTCTGTTTGTTTACTTTTGGTCTGGCTACTTTCACTCACAACAATTATTTTTAAATTTATTAATGTTATTGCATTTCCAATAGTTCATTCCTTTTAATTTCTGCTTATTCCATTATATGGATATACTACAACTTGTTTAGCCATTAACCTGTAGGTGGGTATTTGTTTCCAGTTTTTGCCTGTAAGAGATAAAACAGCTATGAGCATTCTTATACAAGTTTTTATATGGATGTGTAAGATAGAATATATATATTCTCTTAGGTAAATACTAGCAAGGAAAGGGCTGAATTATATGGTAAATGTGTGTTTAACTTTTTAAGAAACTGCCAAAGTGTTTTCCAAAGTGGTTGTATCATTCGACTTTCTGGCCAGCAGTGTGTGAGAACTCCAGTTTCTCCACATGTTTAACAACATTTGGTATGATCGGTGTCATTAATTTTAGGCATTATAATAGGTGTGTAGTGGTATCTCACTATAATTTTAATTTGCATTTTCCTAATGACTAATGATGTGGGCATTTTTAATGAACTGATCTTCTTTGGTAAATTGTCTATTCAAATCTTTAGCCCATATTTTAATTGGGTTGTATGTTTTCTTATTGAATTTTGAGAGTTCTTTATATATTGTGGATAGAAGTCTTTCATTAGATATAAGTTAGACAAATATCCTCTCCCAGTCTGTGGCTTGTCTTTCCACTTCCTTAGGAGTATTATTTGAAGAGCAGAAGTTTTTTGTTTTGATGAAGTCCAACTTATTTTTTCCTTTGAGAAATGATGCTTTTGATGTCATATCTAAGAGATGTTGGCCTAACTTAAGGTCACAAATAGGTTTTCTCTTAAAACTTTTATAATTTTAGGTTTGACATTTAGATTTATGATCCACTTTGAGGTTTTTTTTATGGTGCAAGAAATTGATCAAATTTTCATTACCATTTGTTGAAAAGACAATCTTTTTCCATTGAATTACTGTTGCATCTTTGTCAAAAAATCAGTTTTTTATATTTGTAGGAATCTATTCTCTTTCAATGATCTGTGTGGCTATCTTGAAGCCAGTATCACACTATCCCGGGTACTACAGCTTTACATATCTTGAAGTCAGGATGCCCTCCAAATTTATTTTCCTTTTCAAAGTTGTTTTGGCTATTCTAGTTGAGTTGTATTTCCATATAAATTTTAGAATGGGCTTATCAATTTCTACTAAAATATCTGCTGAAAATTTGATTGTGATTGCATTGGATCTATAGATAAATTTGGGAAGAATTGATATCATAACAATATTGATTCTGATGAATCAAGAACAAATTATATCTCTCCATTTCTTCAGCTCTTTTAATAATTTGCTCAACATCATTTTGTTGTGTTATTGTACATTTCACATCATTCATCAGGTTTATTTCTAAGAATTCCATCTGATGCTATTGCAGATGGTTTAAAAACATCTTTTTTTTTAGTTTTTTATTGTTCATTGCTAGTATTTAGAAATACAATTGATTTTTATATATTGATCTTTCTGGAAATTTTGATAAGCCAATTTATTATCATTAGCAGCTTTTTGGGTAGATTTCATCAGACTCTCTATAGGCAATAACATAAACTACAAATAGACACGTTTCTTTCTTTGTTATATGGATACGTTTTTCATATGGATAACTACAGTAGTCTGAACTCTCAGTATAAAGTTGAATAGACATAGTAAGAATAGGTTTTCTTAAAAATAAGGAATGGATATTAGATTTTGCCAAAAGTTTTTACTACCACTATTGAGATAATACATTTTTTTCCTTTTATTTTGCGAATATGTGAATTACATTGATTTTCAAATATTAAACCAACCTTGCTTTTTTAGAATTAATTACTATTTGGTCATGATATATTACTTTATATATATTTATAGAGATATCTATCTATATTATCTATCTATCAATCTATCTATCTATGTATCTATCTATCTACCATCTATCTATCTGTCTATAGAGAGAGAGATTAAGAATGAGAGAGATTGAGAGAGTTGAATTCTATTTACTAAAAATGTGTTTATAATTTTTGCAACTCTATTCATGTTTTGATTTTGGGGGATTTATTTGCTTTTCTTTTTCTAGTTTCTTAAGGTGGAAACTGAGGCAGTTAATTTGACCTCTTCTAATATAGGCATTTAGTGCTATAATTTCCCCATTAATACTGCTTTCTGACATTTAATTTTTATTCAGCTTAAACTGTTTTCTAATTTCCATTCTTATTTCTTCCTTGATCCCTGGGTTATTTGGAAGTGTATTATTATTTCTAAAATATTTGATGACTTTCAGATATTCTGTTATTGATTTCTAATTTAATTCCATTGTGGTCAGAGAACACTTTTATGACTTGAATACTTTTGAACTTATTGAGACTTGTTTTATGGCCTAAACTGTGGTCTGTCTTGGCAAATAGTCTGTTTACTCTTGAAAAGAATGTGTATTCTGATGTTGGGTGGAGTGTTTCATAAATATTCCTTAAATTTGTGTATTAAGTTTCTTGAAGTTATTCCACAGCTGACTGATGCTCCTTAATTTTTCAAATATTATTTCTTTCTCTCTGTTTCATTTTTAATAATTTCTATTATGCTCTCAAGTTTACCAATCTTTTGCAATGCCTAATCTACCTCTAATTCTATTCAGTGTATTTTTTATCTTAGTCACTGAAGTTTTTATCTCTAGAAGTTAGATCTGGGTCTTTTTTATATTTTTCATGTCTCTACTTAATTTTGTAACACTGAATACTGTTATTATAAGCATTTTGTTTTCCTTCTTTACTAACATTTGTGTTAGTTCTGGGTCAGTTTCATTTTATTCATTATTCTCCTCACTATGGGTCGTTTTCCTGTTCTTTTTGCAAGTTTGGTAATCTTTGACTAGATGCTGTACATTGTGAATTTTACCTTTTTGAGCACTGGATCTTTTGTATTCCTGTAAGTATTCTTGAACTTTATTCCAGGATATAGTTATTTAGAAATAGTTTGATCCTTTTTGGTTTTTCCATTATGACTTGTTCATTGGGCCTAGTTTTGTGCTCATCCTGGGTTAATTTTTTCCTCACCCTGAGGCAAGACCTTTGTGAGTAGTCCACCTAATTACCTGTGAATGATAAGTTTTCTTAGTCTGGGTGATGGGAAAAGGCACCCTTCCTAACCCCTTGGTAGTGCCAGGCATAGTTCCTGTCGATTTTGCCCTGGCTTGGGGTAGTTTTCTCACATGCACACACTATAATTTTTCTGCCAAATTATTGAGCTGATCCTCTGCAGACATCCAGGGTTCTGTTTCTGTGCAAGTCTCTCCTCTTGGGTACTCTGTCCTTTGAACTCTAGCAGCCTTATTCTCCCTGTACTCTCAGCTCTGTCTCCTCTATTCAAAGAGTCCACTGGGGTCCTCCCGGATTCTTCCTCCTCTTTTGTGGCCTGAGAACTCTCTCAAGACAGTAAATTAAAGAAATTGTAGGGCTCACCTCATTTGTTCCCCATTTCTCAGGGATCACTGTCATCTGTTAACTGTTGTCCAAATTCTTAAAAAACATTGTTTTGTATGTTTGGTCTGTGTTTTTGAAGCATGGGTTTGTTTCAGGTGGGATAGTAAATCTGGTTGCTGTTACTCCATCCTGGGTAGAACCAGATGGTTCTGTTAGTTTGCTTTATAATTTTTAAATATTTAAAAAATTGTACACAGGCCTCCATTTGTACTTTTCCCCTGGACTTAGCAAATGTTGTGGCGGATCTAGGAAAAAGTCAGTAGTATGAAAATATATGAAAAAAAAAGAGAGATAATTGATGTAATAACACAATCTCAAAGGGAAGGAATCATTATTCTTAAAATTTTTACAGAAAGGAGAAAATAAAAGATATTTGAGGAATATGGCTTATAATATATGCTGTCAATATTTAGAGATATTGTTGTTTGTTGACATGTAAAAGGTTTACTGAACCATAGCAATAGCACAATTGCTTTGGAAGGTCTTATACTTTTGATAGTTAATACCCAGTTATGTATTTTCCCGTTGGTTTTTAGCAGTGTTGGTGTGAAGCGGAGCAGCTAGTTTGTTAAGTTTGTCTATGTCTTATGTGGGGAAAAGAAAATAATGGAGCACAGATTTTAGGCTGGATATGGAAGAAATTAGGAGAAAATGAACAAATTTAAGAATAAATAAATGGGTACAAAATAACTAACATTTATTTAGCACCTATTATGTTCCATACCCTACACTATGCTAAATGTTCCATGTTGCCTCATTTTATCATCATAACAACTGTATTAGATGGACATGAGTATCTGCTAGAATAGACATAATTCCATTTTCTTTATAGGAGGAAATTAGGCCTTGTTTAAGTTGACACAGCTAGGAAGCAACTGATCCAGGATGTGGATCCAAGCAGACTGATTTAAGAGCCCACACACTTAACCACTGACTCTGTTGCCAATGAGGTTAAAATGGAAATGGATTAAAATACACAAGGGAGCTGGAAGAATTGAGGGTTGTGGTCAGAAAGCAAGATATTAATGTTAAAAGTGTCAGAGACAGAGCTGCTTTGGGTGACGTTGGATCTCAGGTGGGTGGCTGAAATAGAGCTGAAGTTAATATAATTAAGTTAAGGCAATTTAAGAAACTTTAGGCAGGGTTTTGCTTAATTTGTGTTCATGGATATTAAAATCACCCATGATTCTGGCTGAATTTGAGATGGAGGGTAAGACTAATGAAGTTTTATTTTTCTATTTGTCCTATTGGATGGTTTTCTCTAAGCCTTTAGAAAAACTCAAGAAGTTGAGGAACCCTAACATTGGATACCTTATTTAATCCGTCAGGAAATGTTCCCAGGTCCCCAAACTGTCAGGAGACAATCTAGTAAATGGATATACTTACTCTACTGGTGTCCACTACTTATCACTCCTGAAGTAATCTGGGTCTCAATCATGTATCCCTTCCCCAAGGAGAGGTCTTGATGTCATTGTTTGAGATTTACTATCTATGCAGAGTCCTTTTGGCCCCTTCAGTCAGGTGTTTCATCAGTGCCAGAGAGGAACTGCAACACCTAGGAGAGGGGTCATCTGAAGTTTCCTGCTGTAATAAGGGAATTCACCAGGATAAATATATATCGAAAGGCCAAACTTGTGGAACCCTTGAGTTTCTTGGTTGTTGGTTTAATATTTCTCAGGTAATCTCACAGAGTATCAGCTCTCTAATGTCATCTTAACTCACAGTATTACATTATATTAATGTAACATATCATTATTATTTTAATAACAAATTCCTTTAAAAGGCTTGTTATTTATATAAATTCTTTGATGGGGATTACAGAAAAAGGTGGTGCCGATTTCACCCTATGAAAGGAGATTATCATGGATTCTATACTGTACCCGATGGGGTTATAAGGTGAAAATCAGTTCTAAAGTAACTGTACTTTGGCAATATTCTCTTTCCTCTGATTTTGTTTAGTGTGGGTTTCCTGCCCTGTAGCATGTGATTCTCAGCAGAGGATTTTAAACTCTAGCACTTTTGAAGTCCAACAGACTCACAGACCTATGCCAGGTCCTGGGTTTCCAACTGTGGCCAGTTCTATGATTAAAAAGCTTCAAAGCACGTCTGTGACAAGGCAGAGTTGACATTCCAGGGCAGTCAGTTTGTGTAATGGTTAAGCCACAGTTGTATGTGGGTATCATATTGTCATCATGTTCTAGAGTGAGTCGACCAAAAACCAAATGAGATAGGGAAGGCATAAAATCAACCTATAAGGCAAATTAAGAAAGAGAAATTTGTTTTTCTAAAAGAGAATTGAAGTTTTCATGTCAGCAAGTCTTAAAATTTGGTTTGTAAATGAGTCTTGGAGTTGAAAACAAAATAATTTTATTTCCTCAAGCCATAATTCTGTGTGCCCCACCACGTTTATATTTTAATAGAGAATGAGTACATACGGGGTAAGTTTAAGTGGTGTGTTAGAGTGATCACTATCTTCTAGGATTAAAAAAAAAAAGGTGGTGGTTATATTGAAGGAGGAGAATGAGGGGCAAATTAAGGGTGAAATATGTAATTGGAGCCGATGCAAGAAACAAGGGAACATATTATAAATAGCATAATTAATACTGTAAGTTAAAATGTTTTTTGGTTTTTTTTTTAGAAAGTTAATTTGTGCCTCAATCTGCCCCTTTATTACTCTCAAGGGAAGCTTTCTAATTCACAGGAGGGAATAGAAGAAGAAATTAAGGTGAAAAAGAAGAGTCAGATAGTTGCTGGGTACTTTGAGGCTTCATATGTGAAAGTCGTGCTCAGAGTGAGTCTTAATTAAGGATGGGGCACTAGATGTTTAAGGCTGAGATGGGCAAAGTGTCATATAGGGACAGCGGCAGGGAATGGAGAAAGGCTGTGTTGAAGATAGTGCTTGAACACAGTTGCTTAGTACATGCTGAGTTTTATTTTTCATGCATTATTACCCTGTAGTATTTGTAACGAAGATAAAAAAAAAAAAAGAGTTCCAAAGCTATTAGAGATAAAAAACAAAAGCAAGAAGTTTTAAGGGGACTCCACATTTTATACTTACGTTTCCTTAACATTTAGAAATCTGTGTTTTCGAAACTGGTCTTTCACTTTGTTGCAGACAGTGCTTTGGAAAACAGATTCCTAAGTCTGAAAAGGTCAACGCAAGCCCTTCACACCAACAAAAATGCACATTTTCCTTTCATCACTCAGGAATAGTTCTTCTGATGCTGTTGAATATTGAAGTAATGAAGAATTTCTGTGTTATCTAAATTATTTGTTTTGTTCTCTGGGCATATGAGCTAGCTAATTTACAAAGTCTGGCTGAAAAACCCTCATTTGGATAGCATTTAATAAAAATGCAAGTCTTTTGACTAATGGTAAGATGATAGTATTTGGTTTTTCTCCCAAGTAAACAGATTTGTTTCCAGGAATTTGAGTGATGGAAAAATGACCTTTAAACCTATCTTTTAAGTTGAAGAGACTGTTCTGTTGTGAAAATTCATATACAAATATTTTGGAGAGTAAAAATCTCCAAGGAATTAATGGGGAACAAACAGCTATGAACTAAACAATATGGACTTCAGATGGTATTATGGACATTTTTCTCCTATAAGTAAACTAGTTTTATAATACAAATTTGGAAGAGTTTTATTCTAATGAAGAATAAGTTTCACCATTAAAACTTTTTCTAGCCAAATTGACACATTTATGCTATTTTTTAAGTTGATAACTGATTGTCGAGGGTCTATTAGCTACAAATCCTCTTCTAGGCATTGAGAATACAATAGTGAATAAGACAGTGTTTGCCTTCAAAGAGTTGAAATTCTTACTGGGAAAGATAGATAATTAAAAGAAAAATATGAACAATATATCAAATAGTAGTAAGTAGAAAAAGAAAATAAATTAGGGACAATAAATTACTTCAGAAGAGACTGTACTTGAATTGGAATTTGAATGATGAAAAGGAGGTAGGCAAATTAAGATCTGGAGAAAGAGGTCTTAAAAATAAGTAATAATAATTGAAAAGGCCTGAAGGCAGGAACAAGCTTGGTATTTTTGTGAAATAGAAAGAAGGCCAGTATGCTTTCTTTCATAGGAAAGAGAAAAAAATTTCCAATAGTTTAAAACGATTAGGACACATTTCGGCTCACATAACCAGAAGTGCAAAGGTCAAGTAGTTTCCAGGCTTGTTTGATCCTGTTGAGCCAGTGGCATCTGTTGACTATTTTATCAGAAGTAGAAGTTCAAAGACAGTTTTGCCCACTGCATCTTGGTTGGAGTCATCAAGGAAGGCATGACGCAGGCAAGCACTGGATTGGATATAGGGAAGGGACAGAGCAAGATCAGTTCTGGAGTGGGCGTTGGTTCCCCAGGGCCAGCAGTTCCCTCTGACAGCCGATGTAGGGCAACTGGCTTACATGCATGTCTCGTGTGCTGTAGCAGAAGGAGTCTCTCCTTGCAGGAGCAGCTATTGCAGCAGGGTTGACCAGGTGCCATATATTGCACATGCTTAAGCAGAACAGTGGAGAACACACTGAATCAGAAATAGGGAAAGATATTCCCATGCAAAGAGATAAGCCCAGCACGCTTATGGCCATGAGGAGTCTTGATGTCTTGACAAGGATGTGTTCCAGGCCCAAGGCCTATTCTTAAGCAGCTAAGATGAGGTGGAAAGACTGCAAGCAGAAGACTGCCTTTCCCAACAGATCCCATCATCAAGAAACCATATTTTTTTCCCTTCTTTTCATTTTCTTCCCCAGTATATTCGCATTAACCTTTGATTTGTACTGAAGGTCAGTTCACTTTGTGGCTATAGGATGGAGGCTGGTATCCATCAGACTTTACTCATTCAGGTTCAGGGGACAAGAAAATTAATTCCCAAATCTCTTAGAAGAATAAGGAACTTTCTTAGAAGCTCTGTCAACCTCTTTTCACCTGCTACCCAAATCTTTCAAACAACCAATCCTGAACTAATCAGTGGTGAAGGTAGTACAATTATTCTTAGGTATATCAGGTCCACCTCTAAATATGTCTGTGGAAGCAGGAAACCTATACTTCCCACATTCCTGAGATATGTAGCTTGTATAAAAAAACAAGAACATGAAAAAAATTATCATTCTTTTTAGAGGAATAGGGTGGGGGCAAACTGTTGATTAAGCAAACTATTGATTACCTGATATAGCTATTATGGCTATAGTATAGTGAATAAGGAGGAAAATGGAAAGAAATGAGGCCAGATATTTAGACAGTGGATAGATTATGGAGAGTCCTGTAGGATATTGAGTTTGCACCTTACTCTACTTGAAGGGAAAAGCGATTTTTGGATTTTTAAGCCACTGTGTATGTGTGTGTTTGTATGTGACATGATCTGATTTGTGTGTAAAACTGATCACTGATAATAGGTGGTGTGACAAGTTCAGGCAGTTCTTCCTGAAAAAGACAATTACAGAAACTGGAAGAAAAGCAAAAACAATCATTTGAAGATACTGGAAAATGACCAAAGGCAGGCAGAGACTTGAGAAGAGTTTACTACTGAATGATTGCCACTATGTCATGTAGAAAGTACAATTTTGTGGCTTTAAAAAAAAAAAAAAAACTCAGCCTAAATACTCAATTTCAAAGCAGGAAAAATCACTGGATATTTAGGAAAAAACTTTAGAAGCAGGAGTACCACAAAAGAGTTGAAATCCAAAAATATGAGTATAAACCTTGTCCAAATGCTTGGATGACCGGTAGAGTATGCATGCGTATGGATGACCCCAGGCATTCTGATTCAAAAGCAGGGAGAAAGTAGAAATGGGTCTCTTGAAAGACAGAATTAATTCTGTTGAAATACTGGAGTTTGTTATTCCTTTGATTGAGTGCATTCCCTAGTACACAGAGAGCTTGAGTGGCAGAAAACAGTAGGCTTATTAGATTGATTTGTCAAAAGAAAGAATTCTGGGATAGAAAAGCAACTGGAAATTTACTACAGGGGCCCTGGAGGCAGGAAACCACCAAAAGGATGAGCCTAAAAATCTGAGTATCAACTCAGCTAAATTCCTTGGCAGACATCTAAACTAAACAGGTACAGAAGAGACCAACATGGGAGCTAGGCCAAAAAAGCAACTAGAAGCCAAGAGAACTTGGCAGAGGTATCATCTTTTCCACACTATGGGACAAACAAATTTTAGTTTGAGTTCAGGCAAGTTCATGGCACCAAAACCCAATAATCTTAAGAAGAAGAAAAGAGGTTTCAGAGTAACTATAACATATTATCTTCTTATAGACTGATTTTTTTCAATTCATGTGTTGAAGCCCTATCCCCAATGTAGCTGTATTTGGAAATGAGGCCTTTGAGGAAGTAATTAAGTTTAAATGAAGACATAAGGGTGATGCCATGGTCCAATAGAATTTGTGTCCTTATAAAAAGAAACACCGGAGCATTCTTTCTCTCTCTGCACACACACTGAGGAAAGATCATGTGAGGACACAGTGAGAAGACAGTGGTCTGCAAGCCAGAAAAAGAATTCTCATCAGAAACTGAATTGTTTAAGAGATAAAGGAGAAAATAAATTGTGTAATAAAAATTATTTGTTTAACAAAAAAGAAGGTGGGAAGGAGGAACAGAGGAATAAAATGCAGGTGAGGCAAACAAAAGATGAATAGCAAAATGTCAGAAATAGGTCCAACTATATTGATAATTATATTAAATTTAAACAGACTTGAATCAGTATATTGCCACAATAGAAAAAAAGCAAGACTCTCACATATTTTGACCATAAGAGATGGATTTTAAATATAAATATCTTGAAAGTAGAATAATAGAAAAAGTATAATATATAGACAGTAAGCATATGAAAACTGAAGTGGCTATATTAATATAAGATTAAATAGACTTGACACAAGGACTATTACTAGACACCAATGTAGAGATTTCATAATGATAAAAGTATCAATATAACAAGAAGATATAACATTTATAATGTGAATGCATCTAGTAACAGAACTCCAAAATACTTCAAGAAAAACTTTATAGAACTGAAAGGAATAATAGACACTTTAACAATTATAGTTATTACCACTCAATAATTGGTAGAACAAGTTGACAGAAATTCAGTAAAGGTATACAAGAATGAAACAATACTCTTAGCTGATTTGACCTAATTGTTATTTATAAAATACTCTACCCAACCACAGAAGAATACATTTATTTTCAATAGTATATCAAACTTTTAGCAATGTAGACAATATTCTGGGCAATAAGACACAGTATCATTCAAAAAGATGTATAAAAGAACATTTAAAAGTCATAGAAAGTATGTCCTCTGACCATAATGCACTAAATTAGAAATCAACATCAAAGATATTGGGAAAATCCCCATATATTTGAAAATTAAATAATGCTCTTTTAAATAACTCGAGTTAAAGAAGAAATAAAAGGAAATGAGAAAATATTTTGAACTGAATAAATTTAAAACACAACACAACAAATTTAAATTTGAAACACAAACTTGTGGGATACAGTTACAGTGGTATTAGAGGAAAATGTTACAGTAAATTCTCACAGAAAGGAAAGGATGAGTCAATTATCTAAGTTTCCACTTTAAGAGGCTCAAAAAAGAAGAGCATATTAAATCTAATGTAAGTAAAATAATGAATATGAGGGAAATTATTGAAATAAAAATAGAAAAAAATGAGCAAAGCAGAGAAACTCAATGAAACCAAAAGTTAATTCTTTGAAAAGAAAAAAAGAGATAAATATCTAGCTCAACTAATGAAGCAAAAATTAGAAAACACAGATTACCCATCTCAAGAATGAAAGATGAGACTTCAGTACAGATACTGTATTTAAAAAGGATACAATTATAAACAACTTTGTGCCAATAAATGTCACAAATTTAATGAATGAATAAATTTTTTGAAGACAAAAATTACAAAAACGACTCAAGATAAAATAGAAAACCTGAATAGCCCTATAGCAATAAAAATAGATGATTGAAATCTGTAACTTAAAATTTTTCCACCAAGGAAGTCTAGACCCATATGGCTTCTCTGGCAAATTCTATCAAATATTTAAGAAATAATACCAATTCTATGTGGATTCTTTTAGGAAAGGATTACTTAGGCTGCTTTATGGAGAATGGATTGTAGAAGAACAAGAGTTGAAACAGGGGGACTGGTTAGGAGTTTACTAGAACAATGCAAATTAAACTGAAAAAATAGAGTTGTAACAGTGGACTTGATGAGAGTGGTTTATTTGGAGATGTATTTTGTAGGTAAAGATGACAGGACTTACTGAGTTTTGACAGGTGTGGGACATGAAAGAAGAACAATTAATATGCCTGCTTAGTCTTTGCCCTAAGCAATTAAGTGGATGAGAGCTATTAGCTACAAAATAAGGGACAAGAGCAATGTATTTGAGGGTGAGGGAGTAGTGAAGAATTCTAGTTTGTATGTGCTAAGTTAGATGCTTCTGAGATATCCAAGCAGAGTTGCCAAGTGGGCAACTGATGGAATGGTACTGTGTTCAGCAGAGAGGTTCTGGATGAAGACATGGATTTGGGAGTTACTGGCATATAGAAAAGTGTTACTAAGGAACTGGATAAAATCATCTTAGGCTGTGAGTGTAGATGATGGAGTAAAGATGTTATGGACAGATTGCTGAGATCCACTAGACTTTTAGAAGCATATGTGAGCAATAGAAGACAGAAAATTATGTGACTATATCTATTCAATACTTTTCATTTCTCTATGTCTATTCCAAAATTCTATTTCACAAGCACTCAAAACTCACTTCTGACACCAATATTTACTCAAGACACCAGATCTTCTCCTTCATTTTGACTATGCAATGGCCACTCTTTCCTTTTTCTATCCCTCCAGGCTAAAATCATTCCCATTTTGGATTTTTAAACTTGCTATCTCCTTTTTCTGGAACATTCCTCCTACTGGTCTCCCCATAGTAGACTTGACCACGTTCAGATTTCAGCTTATATTAGCCAAACTCAGAGAGGCCTCCCTGCTTTCCCTTGCTGACCAAGAGCTATCCACTCAGTCTCTATCTAACTGTCTTATTTAATTTTCTCCAAAACCATGTCATGATTTATAATTATTTTGATTATTATTTGCCATTTCCTCTTTCTTTTCTCTTTTACCCTATTTCTAAATATTGGTGTTCTCCACCATCTACTGCAGCTTTTGTTTACTTGCAGCTATATTCCTCCTCACTCTAGAATATATTAACTGGGTAAGTTCAGGTTTTTCCCTGTCTTGTTCATTTCTGTGTCACCAGTTTATAGAACAGAATCTCTCTTGCACATTGTGGATGCTCAGCAAATATTTTTTGAATAAGTGAATGAATATTGAGGACTTTTGACCTTAGTTACTGAAAATGACAAATTTCAGTCTAACTTTCTGTAGATCTTCACCTATCTCCTTCATCTTTTCTTCCCAAAGAGAAAATTCTCCTCCCTGTCCAAGATTGAACTCTCTTGGTGTTTTCTAGATTCGCTCTTATTTCACTAGCTTCAGGATCTAGCTCTTTGAATTATAATCTCTGTTTCAGTTTTCAGACACCCTTTATGTTCACTAGTTTTTCAGCCTACAGATATATTCAAAGCAAAAAAAGTAAAAACTTTCCCTTACTCCTGTCATTTCCTCAAGCAAACATACTTTCCCTCTTTCCTTTTGTGGCTAAATTTATAGAAAGACTACAACATCTGACCTTCAAGCCAAGCTTGAACTGGTTTTGGCCTATCCCAAGCTTTTTATTCTAAAGTTACCAATAATTCCTAGTTGCTAAACCAATGACTTCTCTCAATTCCCATCCTCCTCAACCACTCTGTAGCACTTAATACCACTGCTTATCTTTTCTTTTTTGTAACTCTTTTGTACTTTGGTTTTCATCCACATCTCTGAATTCTCTATCTCAATCTCAGTTGTTGTCTCAGGTTACCTAAAAGAGAAGATATTCTTTAGGAATTCTTTCTTCTACTCTCCTTCCAATGTCAACCTCATTTGGTGTCATACTTTTAATAATTAACAATGTGCTGATGATCTCAATCCTGTAGTTTGACTTTTTTTTTGCAGAACTCCAGATCCTTATATCCACTGTTTTTTTTGGATACCTCAACCTGAAGTTCTTACCAAAACCTCAAAGTCAATATTTCTAACATGAAACCCATCATCATTCTTCCCAAACATCTGCTTCTCTACGTAAACTTGGAAACTTTGGTATTTTCTTTTACTTGGTGCCCCTCTACCTAGACTTGGGAACCTTGGTATTTCCTTTGACTTCTCTCTTTCTTTCATCTTTCTATTATATTATTTATCAAGTCCTGTTTATTCTACCTGTATTATATCTATATATTTGTCCCCTTCTCAACATTCCTATTGCTTATTACTCTTTTCAGACACAGGTACTACCTTTGACTTTGAATGATTGAGTCTGTATTCCACCTGCTTTTTCCAGATTGCATCATCTCCTTCTCTCATCCATGTTACATTCTGCTGCTGAATTAACTTTTCTAAAGCACATCTCTAATAATGTTGCAGATTTCAATATTAATAGTAATAATAGCAAAACTTAAGGGCTTATTACACGCTACGCACTCCTTTCAGCGCTTTAACATTAGCCCTTACACAAACACTGTAACATAGGTACTCTTAATATCTGTACTCTTAAGATCTCTCTCCAGAAGAGGAAACTGAAGCACAGAAAAAGGTAATATGCCCATGATCACGTAGTTGGAAAGTGTTAAAGCTGGTATTTGATGATTTTAGCCAACACACTGTGTACTGCCTTAGCTATAAAACCTTGGGACTTATCTACACAGTGATCATCTGTTAATTTGATTCAATTGACTATTTTAATGGAAAAAAATTTAGTCTTGTCTCTAACAATGATATCAGTGAAATTAAAGATTTTGCGTGCTAATATATTTTTTTACATATCCATAAAATACATATAAAGCTGTTAAAATTAAAAATGCCATCAAAGTACCACTGAAAATCATACTGCACACCGTACTTCAGCACATGTCTGCAAAACAAACTTAAAGTCGTTATGGTGTAATGCAAATTTTTTTTGCCATTCAGATTTATTAATGATCCAAGTCCATCTTAAATATGTAATTTTATTTCCCACTTCTATCCTTTATTCTTCCATCAGTAAAAATAAATTAATTAATAAGTGTGGCCGCTCCTCCTTGTATATACCCTGTATGCTGGTTTCCTTTTGGTTTCTTGACTTTTGTTCATGCTGTTTCCTTATATTTAATACTCTATTAAATGAACTTTTGAATATGTCAAAATTTTATCCATTTTTTCCACTCATGAAGACTCAGCTAAGTGGGTTTAATAAATTCCTGCAACTTGATAGGATATTTCTATTTTCTAAGCCAGTGTTTTCCAATAAGCCTCTTCACAGTGATGGAAATGCACCACTGTCCAACACAGTAAACATTAACCAGTAGTGAGCACTTGAGATCTGGGTAGTGAGACTGAGGAATTAGATTTTTAGTTTTATTTAATTTTAATTAATTTAAATTTAAATAGCTGCATATGGCTAATGGCTCCTGTACTGGACAGTACAGCTCTAAACTCAATTCATTACATTAATATTGCTGATTGACCAATGTATTTAAAAAATTTATATTATAGCAGCATACAACTATATTGTCTTATTGTTTATAGTGTTCTGAAAGGAAGGATTTGCATTTTATAAGTTTTGTGTGTATTTTAACGCACCTAGCACATTTCTTTGTGTGCAAAAGTACACTAAATATTTATTATGTGACTAAATGGATGACCATCTGTTAACTTCAGTATTAGGTATATAAAAAGCTGCTCTATAATTTAATTTTTTCAAGATAACAAAGGTAAAATAAATGCTTATAATAAACAACTTGCCTTCATCTTTGCAATTGCCTATGTGATTCTTTAAAGTAAAGTGCTTTTGTCAGTTCATCTTTGTTTGCGTGGCATTGCTAGAAATGAAAACATCTATTTTGTTAACTATCTCAATTCCAAGGTCAACCAAACTGCAAAGCCCCAGATTTACAATAACTAAGTCAACAAACCTGGAACATGTTGACCTAGATTCATCATGGTTCTAATCAGCATTTTGCACATGGGAAGCTCCCCATGTGGCTCAGACCCCTGTGACACTCATTTCTTTCTAATGCAACTGCCTGCTTCTCCCTCTGCTTGTTTCAGAATAAACGTCTTGTCAACAAAAGAATTAGATTTTGACAGCTTTTTCCTATGGTTAATTGAGGTGATAGATATACTTGACATTTATCTAAGAATAGAAGATTAAGAAATATTTTTTTCCTGACCTCCTCCTGAGCTCCTCTAAGAGCTCTGCAAAAAAAAAAAAAAGTCAAGCTACAGGACTGAGATCATCAGCTCACTGTTAATTATTAAAAGTATGACACCAAATGAGGTTGCCATTGGAAAGAGAGTTGAGAAAAGAATTCCTAAAAATATTCCTGACCTCTTCTAATACTTTCTCTGTTTTAGAGGAGCTCACTTTCTGGGGTCCTTTTAATATGCCTGTGCAATTAATAGTAGTGATAATTCTGCTTCATATCACACATCTTTAAAGTTCTTCCTTCAAACTTACAGATGAACTTTTCTTTTTGTAGGGTTTGAATTATTCGAGTCTTAATTCACCCTCTAGTTCTTCCCCAGTTCAATCCTGTAAATTAATAGTAGTTGAAAAATACAAAAACTAGTGTGCAAACCCACTTAGTTCAAAGAAAATAGGGAAAGAGGGAAGTAGTTGAGAATACCTTCATTATTGTCCCTCAGTTTGTAAGGGCAGTCCCTGGCATTGTTAGGCTGACAGAAATAACATTTGAAAGTTTTTTTGTGCATATTAAAATTTCCTTAGGATTTAGTTGTGTTTGTTGTTGCTGATAGAAGTGCATACTATCATTTTAAAAAATTTTCTACATTTGTTTTATTTAAAAGTTTTTTTTTAATCATGCCAGGGTTATCTCATGTAGATATCTAATAATGTCTTCAGTCTTGAGGCTCATTATGCAATTTAATGTTAGGTATTCATTCATTATAGCTACTATATTAAACATTGTATTGTGTTTGCAGTATTTCATTTCAGCCTGTAGAACATTAAAAAAACCTCAAAATATATAAGTACATTTTTGCATTTGTGAAAGGGATTATGAAAACATAAATGCTTTTGAAACTGTTAATGAAGTACTTTATTGTTATAACTATGATAGGTGATGTTAATATTTATTGAGAGAGTTAATACAAATAAATGGAAGATTAGAAAATGTATTTAAAAAGGAAAGCAAAAATAATTTTCAACTTAGAAAAGTAAACCATTCTTTTTAGGCTAAACTTTGAACACAGGGAGTAGGTGAAGGAAACTAAAGTAGTAATGTTAAAAAAAAAAATGTTTGCAATGTAAGACACAAAAGAATTAGCCAAAAAGAATATTAGATTATGTGAATAAATACTAGTGGCTTACAAAAGGAATCTGGTAGCAAGGGCTTCAAACTGAATGTTAACTCTTTCTTAAGTATTACATTTGACTTTTATATCACTTATTAAGTTCATTAAAGACAATAACACTATTTAGAAAACTATTTAAATAGCACTATTAAAACCAATAAAACTATTTTAGAAAACTATTATTTCTAAATAGCACTACTTAAAAAATAAGGCTATCAAGTTATATTTCTGTTGACTGGCAATGCCCATGTAAAAGGGAGTAGAGTAGGTTAATACTTCTAAAGTATATTCAGAATTAAGGCAAGAAAATAACGTAATAACTATTAGAAATAGAAGAAAAATAAATAAGAGCATTGTGCCAGGAAAAGAAAATGAATGGGATAGATTCACTATTTAAGTTTTTGGGAGGCAAAGGATTCATAGATTTATTTTTATTCCCTGCACATGTTGAGCTATAAAGAATTAATGACTTCCTGACTGTGTTTAATTTATTCCTGCCAAGGAGCTTAGATAGTAGAAAGTTTGAGCTTAAGCTATCTTCTTTATACATGTGAAAACAGGATATCAGTCAAAGTAGCGATTAAATAAGTTCCTCATGGAAGAAGTTACTTAAAATGCCAGTCTCTTGCTTGTCTCAGATGGAGACAAAAAGCCCCTAAAAAAAGGAAAAGACAATTCAATGGCCTTGCACATGTGCTAAGATAGGGTAGGATCCAGCCATTGTCCTGAGATGAGAGTGTGGCAGAAGCTTTGTTTATTACAGTTACCACTCTTAAATGTCACTGGTCAGGAGATGTGTTCCTTGAGAGAAAATGTATCTGTAAATGAAAATCTGGGGCTTTCTTGAAGGAAAGAGGTCAAGAGCCTAAATATACCTCCTGGGAACTCCTAGTACAGGAGACCAAGTAGAATGACTCTGAATGGCCCAGGTGAAGAACTAGTGGCAGACAGAGGCAATGAAATAAAATTTCCTTTATGAAAGGAGTAGTATGGGGTAGTTCTTTAGGTGGTACACAAGGGACCAACTTTTTATTGTTGTTGTGGGGGGGTGAGGTCTTGGTGGTTACGATATGGCATGGGGCTGGGGCATGAAGACCCTCACACACATAGCTTTGTGGCTGTCACATGGGGAACAGTCAATAAGTGAGAGGTTTTTAAAAGAGGTACTGTGTATCTTCGGACTCCAGCATGGAGACCCACTAAGGCTATCTTGGCAGATAAAATAAACATCTACAAGATTGGGTAAAAGTAAACTTCAGCAGTAACACAATTTTAAAAGTGAGAAACAATGGCAATAATGGAAGGACCAACTATGAGATCCTTAAAAGCCTGATTTCAGAAGAGGGTTAACTTCCATTCCATTCCTTCCAAAGCCTGATTTCAGAAGAGGGTTAAGCCTTTAGCGTCTTTTGGGAGCAATTGAGGAAAAAGTGGGTCGTAGTCGGAAGAAACAGGCTTCCTTCTGATAAGGCATGCAGGGGCTCAAATAATGAGTTAGAAAAGTAAAAAGGTATAATTATACATGGTACTTCACAGCAGTTCAGATCTAATGATAGAAGTAACTATTATTCAATAAATTAAGCTTAAAAGATAGTCTGTACTGGCCAAGGATCAGCTGTGAATGCTGGCTTCACCCATTCTGAGAAGAGTGGTCACAGGCAGTTCTTTTACTCTGGTCCTCCTCTTTATTTCTCTCCTCACCTGCTCCTTCACCCAGTTTTTCTACCAAACGAGGACTTTCTCTGTATTCCTCTCATTCAAACACCTCATGAGAAAGGATCTAACTTGTTCAGTCAGTCACTATTCAGTATAGAACTTTTCTATTGAAAATGGTTCTTGGGCTAAGCCATCTCAGAGATAGCTTCTTACACAAAAGATGGCTGCCTTTGAGAGAGGAACTGATCCTTAGTACGATCCTCTGTACTCAGGGTGTCAGTATTGAGAAATTGAAGGGTAAATTGGTCCCCATAATTTTGTGATCAGAAGGGTGATGACATGATAGCCCTACCAGCCTGGGCAGAAGCTGCCAACTGATGGGGCTTTATTGAGACTTCTAGAGACCTGAGCACTGAGAATATTATGATACTTCTGGATGTGTAATCAAAATGTATTAATCTGTACAATACATATACAGAAGTCCAAAACAGTTCTGATTTTCTCCACCAAGCATTTTTGCCCCCAAGTTCTTGCTGCTGCTGTTTCTGCCTCTGTGAATTCTACCTTGCAGGAACCCTTGGCAGCTTCTCTGTTCATTGACAAAATACTTCTGGACAAATCTGAGCCTGTAGTTGGGTAGGAAGGGGTACTGGGCCCAGCTGTGGAGATGTGAAGATGGAAAATTCAGAAGAAGCAAATCATGGACTCATCAACTCTGAACAACTTTGTCCTTGTGGTTAAAGTAGCTCTGGCCTTTGAAAATTCATATCCTAGAGGCCTGATATCAATCTTATTTTTTAAAAAACTAATGGATTCTGTTAGTGAACAGAATTGTTGGTTCACTAATGGCTCACTAATAGTTCACTTGTGCCCATGCAAACCTAACCTTTCATTTTTACATTATTAATTAGCTACATGTTTCTAGTTTACTTTAGCGAGTTATTTGGATGAGTGGATTAGTTTAGTTCTAATTTAGAACTAAACTAACTTAGTTTAGAAGCCATTTTCTACCCTCACACTTATTAAACTAACCCAGTGACATTGCAAGACAGCTTACCTTTGCAGACCTAAAATTAGTCTTAAGTGTTTCCTCCTCCTCTTCCTTCTTTTTGGGAGGTCCCTTAGAAGATGCAAATTAGGGCTCCTATAGGTCTCTCCTGGGTCTACACTTTAATTCTCAGATTCAAAGGGTACTAACTTAAACTTACTGAAATAGAAAACAAAAGATGAGAGGATATGTAATATTGTAGAAAGAATATATACTTCGGAGCTGGGCAGATATTATCTCTAATGTAAGATCCATCATTCACTATTTATGAAATCTTAGGCAAGTTCTTATCATCCTGAGGTCAGAATTTTTATGTGTAAAGTGATGATGACAATGCATACTTCAGAGTATTGTACTAAAGGAGATAATTTAGATAAAATACCCAGCACAATGTTTGGTGCACAGTCAATTCTCCATTATTTTTAGCTCCCTTTCCAGATGGACACTCAGGGAGTCATTTTACTGTTTACTCATCAGCATATGGCTTAAGTGGTATTTCTTGTGCTTGGTTAGTCATAGGCCAGATCCTGGGAGTTATTCATCATTTTGAACAGCTCATGGAAGTCTGTTTCTTCTCATGCTGTAGCTTTGCTTTGACACTGCAGATATTTGTGCAGAAAAAGAAAATAATAACTTTTCCCAAATTAACCTTTATGTGACAGTTCATATTCATTTATTACTTCATTCTGCTCAGAAATATTTATCAGAGTGGTTATTTTGTGTCAGGTTACCTTGGTGACTAAGGTAAAGTCCCTGCCCTTATGAAAATTGCATTCTAGTAGCCTGGGATGGACAACAAACCAGGAAGCAAATACATAAAACAAGTAATTACAGACTGTGAAAAATGATAAGAAGGAAATAGTATATTCAATTAAAGTAACTGGAAGGAGAAAGGGTCGAGTTTTGATTGGGTGGTCAGGAAATTTTCTTCCTTCCTTCCTTCCTCCCTCCCTCTCTCTCTTTTTCTTTCTCTTTCTTTCCTTCTTTCTTCTTTCTTTCTCTTTCCTTCCTTCCTTTCTTCCTTTCATTCACTGAGACAAAGTTTTTTTTTTTTTTTTTTTTAAGCTAGCCATGTTAAGAGCCAGGGGAAGAGAAATGCTAGACATGGGAATAGCAAGTGAAAAGCTCTGAAGCTGGAAAGAACTTGGCAGGAATGAGGAGAGTAAAGGAAGCCAATGCAGCTGTTGCATGGTGAGATGTGACAGAGGGATAGAATGATATATTATGAGATAAAAATAATTTGACAGGAGCCATTTTTTCCTCCAAAGAACAATAGGAACTCCTGGAACCATATCATACAAAAATGACATGATTCAACTTATGTTTTAAAAGAGAACCATTTTTTGTATCTATGGAAAGTGGCCAATAGTGAGATAAAAATGGAATCAGGGAGACCAGAGCGAGTTGCAGTTGTCCAGGTAGGAGATGCTGATGGCTTAACTAGGATGGAGAAAAGTAGAAATGAAAAGATTGAGATATAATTAGGAGGTAAAATTGAAATGATATGGTGATAAATTGGATTAAAAGAGTGAGGACACTGGAATAATAAAGCCAGGCTTATAAGTAAATAAAAAGATGGTATGTCAGTCTGAGATGTTAAAGATTGAAGGAGAACAGTATTGGGGGAAGAGGGAGCAAAATTTCTTTTTGAGATGAGATATATTGGAGGAACTTAGCTTAAACCATCTAAGTTGGAGATCTAAAATGGGTAGTTTGTTATAGGAATTTAGAATTTAGGCAGTTGGGAATAGGAATTTGGAACTGGGAAAAGGTATTAGATGAAGATGCAGATTTAGAACTAATCATCATAAAGATATTTCATACTTTAAGGTCATGTTGGCAGAAAGTATAAGATAAAAGATGATTCCAGATAGTTTCCTGATGCCAGCCAATAATTTCATGTGGTCACAGGAAGAAGAGCCAGCCAAAAAGACTGAAAAAGCAGGACTGGTGAGGCAGGAGGAAACCTTGGAGTGTGTAGTGATATAGAAGCCAAGAGAAGAGAGGTATTCAAGAAGGAGGGGTGAGATCTTTAATGCCACTGAGCCATTATGTAAGAATAGAATGGAGAGATTCAAGTGAATTTTGGGAATGTATAGCTCTCTGGTGACCTTGCAAGGCAAAATCCCCATCATTTTGGGTAGCTAGAAACCACAGTGAAGGAAGTTGAATTGGAATTGGAATATGAGGATCTGGAGATGGCAGCTGTAAACAACTCATTAAATAAGTTAAAAAAATTTTACTTACTATTTATTTAAATGAGCTGAAAAATAGATGGTACCTGGAAGAGAATGTGGGGTCAAGAAAGTTTGCTTTTTTTTTTTTTTAATTAATTAATTAATTTACTTTTTTTTATTTTTACAAGAGATAAACTGACACCAAGCATTGTAAATAGATGACCACAACAAAAGCAACAATGATTACTATTACCAAACATGAAACACACTCATACTATGTCATAATATTGACATTCAGTCCAGTAATCCTCCACTGTAACAGCTCCTTTACTTTGCAGTGAAAATTGATTTGTGTATTTTTTGCCTCTGAGTCTTTGTGGGGTATTTTTTTTTTATTCAAACAGAAAGTCACAAAAATTATAATCATCCTCATCAGTTCACTCAGTCCCATGTATTTAATTTTTTTTTATCTTGATCTTTTGTTAGCACTTTTATGAATTCATCAGTTTTCCATTAGAGTTCTGAAAATGCTTATTCATTCAGTTGAGCAGTATAGTCAATTACCAGAAACCTGTACTTGTCAGAGTCTTTTCCATGAATTCCTTGAAGATGAAACCCTTTTATAGGAACATTTTTGCGAAAGCATCAGAGTACACCCAGAGCTGTCTGTAAATGACAAAAGACTTAAAAATGACCACGGTTAAAGATTTGATGAAAATTCATAATAATGCAATTGACAAGGAAATTTAGTTATTTCTGAGATATACATTTTAAAGTAATAACTAGAATTATGACATAACATTATACCAGAAAATATAAGATTTTTAGAAATTTCATGTGATGTCTGAAACATTTATATTAACATATTTCCATACAAATAACCCAAAGAAAGTTTAGTATTAGTTGTTTTGTTTGTTTGTTTGTTTGTTTATACTGCAGGTTCTTATTAGTCATCAATTTTATACACAACAGTGTATACATGTCAATCCCAATCGCCAATTCAGCACACCACCAAGAAAGTTTGCTTTTTAAATATGAGTGCTACTGGAACATATTTTTAGGCTAATTAGGAATAATTAAAAAGAAAGAGAGAAATTGGTACAGCAGGCAAAGGGAAACCCCTTGAGAAGATGAGAGCAGTTGGAATCTGTAGCACAAGCTGACAGATGAGGTCATGCCACCTATTCCATTCTAACAGGAAGAATAAAAGATACAGAAGATGGTCATGTAAGGAGGTGATTTTTGTAGATTTGAAGGTGGGAGAATGAAGGAGTTATCTTTCATGGCTTCTATTTTCTCAATAAAGTATGCAATCATTTACAAAAAATGTAAGAGGGGTAGGTATGGGTTTGTTCAAGGACATTGGAAAAGATGTGGAATATGAGCTGGAGCATAGGAAGGTGGATTTACTTGGGAAATGTAGTAAGACTGAGAGTAATATGGAGAATTCAATTCAAGTTGAAATTTATGAATGGAAAATAAAATATGCTGTCCATTTGTGAAATAGTTTTATAGCAATATTCAATTTCTTATACGGAAAGTAGAGAGAAAGCAAATAATTTGATTAAACCTGGTCTGAGGTTTGGCAAGGCATGGATGACAGAGAGAGGAAAAAAGATTTGAGGCTATTTTCAGGGAGTGATTATAATGACCAAACATGTATTCTAAACTGGATTAAGAAGGTGTAAGATGTAAAGTGGGGGAGAATAGAATACCAGAATCAAGAAAAATTGGTGGGGTTATTAATCATATAGTGTGGGTAAAGTTGTAAGTGAAATGGAAGAAAAGCATATGGTGGTTAGCAAATGGAATGCTAAAATGGAGATTTCTAATGTAGAGTAGTTACTGATGTTGAAAAGTCCAGAGTGTGACAATATGAGTGGGTGGCTGAGGTTGGGGAAAAGAAAATGATAGTTAAAGATGAGGAAGTCAAGGAACTGAGACTAGAGTTGTTAGGTGGGTCATTCACATATATAATGACGTCACTCAGGATAAAACCAGGTGAGACTGAAGGAAGATGTGGGATGGAAATGCAATGAAACAAAAGCTAAAATCTTCAACCAGTAAATAGAAGGTTAGAAGGTACCTGGAGATAAAAGTGAGCAAGAAACCCTATTCTCTATCTAGTCATTTTATAATTCTGTTTTTGATTTCAACATTACAATAGCCAAAATCCTTGAAATATAATTGGCTGCAAACACAGGCTTTTACTAAACTATACCATTGTATTTATGTATCCGACTGTAGAGACTAGATATAGCCACCATAATTCCCATTATATACATATATATATATTAACATCTTTATTGGAATATAATTGCTTTACATTGGTATGTTAGTTTCTGCTTTGTAGCAAAGTGAGTCAGCTATACATATACATATATCCTCATATCCCCTCCCTCTTGCCTCTCCCTCCCACACTCCATATCCTACCCCTCTAGGTGGTCAAAAAGCACCAAGCTGATCTCCCTGTGCTATGCAGCTGCTTCCCACTAGCTATCTATTTTACATTTGATAGTGTATATATGTCCATGCCACTCTCTCACTTCGTCCCAGCTTACCCTTCCCCCTACCCATGTCCTCAAGTCCATTCTGTATGTCTGCGTCTTTATTCCTGTCCTGCCACTAGACTCTTCATAACACTATTTTTTTCTTTAGATTCCATATATATGTGTTAGCATACAGTATTTGTTTTTCTCTTTCTGAATTACTTCAGTCTGTATGACAGACTCTAGGTCCAACCACCTCACTACAAATAACTCAATTTCATTTCTTTTCATGGCTGAGTAATACTCCATTGTTTATATGTGCCACATCTTCTTTATCCACTCATCTGTCGATGGACACTTGGGTTGCTTCCATGTCCTGCCTACTGTAAATAGAGCTGCAGTGAACATTGTGGTACATGCCTCTTTTTGAATTATGGTTTTCTCACGGTATATGCCCAGTAGTGGGATTGCTGGGTCGAATGATAGCTCTTTCTTAGTTTTTTAAGGAACCTCTACACAGTTCTCCATAGTGGCTGTATCAATTTACATTCCCAGAAACAGCACAAGAGGGTTCCCTTTTCTCCACACCCTCACCAGCATTTATTGTTGGTACATTTTGTGATGATGGTCATTCTGACTGGTGTGAGGTGATACCTCATGGTAGTTTTGGTTTGCACTTCTCTAATGATTAGTGATGTTGAGCATCCTTTCATGTGTTTGATGGTAATCTGAATATCTTCTTTGGAGAAATGTCTAAGTCTTCTGACCATTTTGGATTGGGTTGTTTCTTTTTTAGATATTGAGCTGCATGAGCTGCTTGTAAATTTTGGAGAATCCTTTGTCAGTTGCTTCCATTGCAAATATTTTCTCCCATTCTGAGGATTGTCTTTTTGTCTTGTTTATGGTTTCCTTTGCTGTGCAAAAGCTTTTAAGTTTCATTAGGTCCCATTTGTTTATTTTTGTTTTTATTTCCATTTCTCTAGGAGGTGGGTCAAAAAGGATCTTGCTGTGATTTATATTTTTGTTTTTATTTCCACTTCTCTAGGAGGGTCAAAAAGGATCTTGCTGTGATTTATGTCATAGAGTGTTCTGCCTGTTTTCCTCTAAGAGTTTTATAGTATCTGGCCTTACATTTAGGTCTTTAATCCATTTTGAGTTTATTTTTGTGTATGGTGTTGGGAAGTGTTCTAATTTCATTCTTTTACATGTAGCTGTCCAGTTTTCCCAGCACCATTTATTGAAGAGGCTGTCTTTTCTCCATTGTATATCCTTGCCTCCTTTATCAAAAATAAGGTGACCAGGGCTTCCCTGGTGGCGCAGTGTTTGAGAGTCCTCCTGCCGATGCAGGGGACACGGGTTCGTGCCCCAGTCCAGGAAGATCCCACATGCCGCGGAGTGGCTGGGCCCGTGAGCCATGGCCGCTGGGCCTGCGCGTCCGGAGCCTCTGCTCCACAACGGGAGAGGCCACAGCAGTGAGAGGCCCACGTACCGCAAAAACAAAAACAAAAATACGGTGACCATATGTGTGTGGGTTTATCTCTGGGCTTTCTATCCTTTTCCATTGATCTATTTTTCTGTTTTTGTGCCAGTACCATACTGTCTTGATTATTGTAGCTTTGTAGTATAGTCTGAAGTCAGGGAGCCTGATTCCTCCACCTCGTTTTTCTTTCTCAAAATTGCTTTGGCTATTTGGGGTGTTTTGTGTTTCCACACAAATTGTGAAATTTTTTGTTCTAGTTCTGTGAAAAATGCCATTGGTAGATTGATAGGGATTGCACTGAATCAGTAGATTGCTTTGGGTAGTATAGTCATTTTCACAGTGTTGATTCTTCTAATCCAAGAACATGGTATACCTCTCCATCTGTTTGCATCATCTTTAATTTTTTCATCAGTGTCTTATAGTTTTCTACATACAGGTCTTTTGTCTCCTTAGGTAGGTATCAGTGAGGTTTATGCCAGGAATGCAAGGATTCTTCAATATATGCAAATCAATTAATGGATAAACCATATTAACAAACTGAAGGAGAAAAACCATCTGATCATTTCAATAGATACAGAAAAAGCTTTCAACAAAATTCAACACCCATTTATGATAAAAACCCTCATTTTCAGCAGATTTTTAACCAACCAAAAATTAGTGATGAAGATAACTTGGCTAATGAGAAAATGTTTATGTGTATGCAGGAACAAGAAGGTTTTCCAGAACAACAAAGGAAAATAAATAAGATGCCAATGAACTGGACAGCCAGTCTTATATCTGATTACTATTAAAAAAACAACTTTTTCCACTTCCTGATTTGGGCGCCTTTATATTCTGTATCCTAATACTCAATTACAGACTTGCATTTAATTAGATAATAAATTCTATACATTTACAGTTCCTGTAAAATAAGGGACCATTATCTTGACGTGTTTGACTTAATCTGCCAAGATTCTGACCAAAGCCTGTAACATTTTGACATTACATTTTGCAAAAAGCTTTTATATATCGAACCTTCATCAAATTGAATAATATATGTGCAGAGACTGGAAATACGTACTTTGCTCAGTATACTGTTATTAACATAACTGGCCTAGCACCAAAAATGATGAGAAGAGTTACATTTTAAAACACATAGGTATTTAACAGACCACTCTTTCATCTGTCACTAATAGTTTATATGTTTTTCTGTGTATGTGATTCAATCAGGAATTTATATGGGAAAAACTAATCAGTAAAGAAGTAAATGAGAATTGTCGCTGCCTAAAATAGGATTGGTAAAAGAGGAAGTCTAATAATATAACTGCTTTCAGAAAAAAAAAAAAAAGGATAAGTACTATGCTAAAATAAGTAGGAAAGAGTTAATTAAGAAGCCAAACTTGGAAGAACACTATGGGAAAGGAGGATTATGATAAGGCTTATCTCAAGGCAGTACTACAAGTGGGAGAAAATAAAAAGAAATAAAATTCACATACCAATATCATCCTATAGACTAAGTGACAGCCTACACACAAAATTACAATGCACTCCCATGAAAAAATTTAAAATATAATGCGTATTTTATTCTTTTTGTTGCAATGGTAAATGGGAGTGCTTCCTTAATTTCTCTTTCAGATTTTTCATCATTAGTGTATAGGAATGCAAGAGATATCTGTGCATTAATTTTGTATCCTGCTACTTCACCACATTCATTGATTAGCTCTAGTAGTTTTCTGGTAGCATCTTTAGGATACTCTATATACAGTATCATTTCATCTGCAAACAGTGACAGCTTTACTTCTTCTTTTCCAATTTGGATTCTTTTTATTTCTTTTTCTTCTCTGATTGTTGTGTCTAAAACTTCCAAAACTATGTTGAATAATAGTGATGAGAGTGGACAACCTTGTCTTGTTGCTGATCTTACTGGAAATGGTTTCAGTTTTTCACCATTGAGAACAATGTTAGCTGTGAGTTTGTCATATACGCCCTTTATTATGTTGAGGTAAGTTCCCTCTCATGGACAGTGAGGGGCCCGTGTACCGAAAAAAAAAAAAATCTGCTGAATTTACTATCATGTTTAGCTATGGAAGGAGTCTTCCATGGAGGAGATATATATATACACACACACACACACACACACACACATACTCTCTTTATAGGATTATTTCTCCCCTCTGCTCAGTTTAAGACCAAATAGTAACGTTTGTTGTTTCATCCGTGTAACAAATGTATAGTCTCTTTTGCACTGTTCTAGGAAATGAGCAGATATCAGTGAACCAAATAAACAGAAACAAAGTAAAAAACCCTGCGCTCATCAGCTTACATTCTAGTTGGGGGAGATAGATAATAAAATAAATAAGTTATATGGGTATATTAGATGGCAATTAGTGTCCCACAGAAAGAAAACACCAAATAAGATTGGGAATATTAGGGTAAGGTAAAATTTAAAATAGGGTGCTCAGGAAGGCCTCACTGAGAAAAGAACATTTGATTAAAAACTATTAATACATGGACATGAGAAAATGAGGACTGTGTATATCGGGAGGAAGATTGTTCCAGGAAGTGGGAATAGCAAGTGCAAAGGTCTTGAGTTGGAACTCATCTGGCTGTGGAACAGCTCAAAAGCCAGTGTGGCTAGAGGGGTGTAGGGGAGGATGAGAGTGGAAGGAAATGTTAGATCATGGAGGGCCTCCCAAAGCAGTGTAAGAACTTTGACTTTTCCTCTGATTGAGATTGGAAATTAGTGAGCAGAGAAATGAAATCATCTGACATAAGTTTTAAAACAGTCACTCTGTGTTGAGAATAGACAGTACGGAGAGCATGGGTAAAAGCAGGTAGAATAGTTACCATATATTGAAATAATCTAGGTGGGAGATTATAGTGGTTTATAACAGGTTGCTGGGGGCAAAGATGGTGAGGAGTAGTTGCATTTTAGATGCACTTTAAAGACAGAATGGGGACTTCCCTGGTGGTCCAGTGGTTAAGACTCTGAGCTTCCACTGCAGGGGGCACGGGTTCAATCCATGTTCTGGGAGCTAAGATCCTGCACGCTGTGAGGTCAAAAAAAAAAAAAGACAAAACCAACAGTAGAAACCTACTACAAAAGTATGCACTGGGGTGCATGACAGTGAAAGGAGACAGAAAAACCTGTATTTTTTCCTTTATTAAGCTGAAGAAGCGCTGGTTTTTCTAAACTGGGGAAGTGTTCTATAACAGTGCTAACGGGTTTCTCTCCATTGGAAAGAATCTATGCTTGTATAATTCCTTTCTTCTGAGAAAATCACCAGAATAGCTTGTGTCAATATGCAAATATAAAATAAGTACCCCCTCAGTGTTCTGGAGAAAGAGTAAAAACAATCTGTCTGAATCAGAGAACAGGCTCATCTCTGAATATAGATGGGATTTTAAAGTCTTTCCCTCTCCTGCATGAATATAAGAAGAATAAATAGCTTAAATTTGGGGGGGAGGAAATTTATGTGCATGTGGAGGATGGAGTTGTACATTTGGATAAGTATAAGTTCAAAATTATTACAGCACATCTGATGTATTTGGCTGAAGCCAAATGAGGCTGGCAAACAGGAATGAGGAAAAAAAGGCTCTCTTAGAGCAAGCTTACTTTTACATGTAGCATATTTGGACCAGTGATGAGGAGTAAACATCAGGACATGAGATTTTGAAGGTAAAAGTTTTACCCAAGCCCAGGAAGTGAGTAGTGCTAGAACATTCCATGGTGCAGTAGCACTAACCTGGCACTGTGGCATGTACTGGAAGAAAATGATTACCCCCTCCCCCCTGAATAAGGAATAAAAGAGCTGGTCATGAAGCACTGCAACACTTCATCAGGCTGTGGACCAAGTGTCACACCCATTGAGTGGTCTTCTCAGAGGGACATACCATCTACGAATATTTGTTGAAATAAAAATATAACTAAAGAATAAACAACTAAATTAAGCAGACATTTCTTAATGTCACTTCACTTCTCTGGTTAAAAGTTGCATATTTTAAAGGTACATTAATTCTATTAAGATGTGGAAGTACTGCTTATTTCATGAAGTATTAATTAAGGAGTTCTTGAAAAACCTAAAATAATTAGTACAGCAATATATGTGTCTTTTTTTTAAACCACGGATTATTTTAAGGTCTAGGAAAATCTAGGTTTCTGCATCTGTATTTTAATAGATTTACATAAGATAGTATACTGAGAAAATCTATTAATGCTCTAACAACAGCATTAATAACATTATTTTGTTATTTTATAGCCTCTTCCTAAAATGTAAGACTTAAAGAAAACTTCATCAGTGCTTATTTAAGAGAAAGTCTTGCATGATGATTAAGAATTTGGGTTCTGGAATCAGACTGCTCTGTGTTCATTTCCAGCTATCATTTTCCAGCTTTGTGATTGGGCCATATTATTTAAACTTTGTATGCCTAGTTGTCTCATAAGCAAAATGAGGATAATAGTACTCAGTAGGCATCTGTAAGGACCAATCTATATTTCTATCTATGTATCTAGATCTATCTATAGATATAGAGATAAGGTAAAAATATATAACTATCCTAATATTAGTGCCTACTGCATAATAAGAACTAAAAAACTTAGTTATTATTATCTTGGGAATAATTTTTCCAATTATGATTTTTAGATTTTAGCACTGTTGAATTATACTGTTCACTCACTTATGTATACAACAAATATTGAGAACCTACTATGTGTCATACAATGTGCTAGGCACTGGGGATATATCTGTGATCCAAAAGGATATAATACTTACACTCATAGATGTTACAGTTGTAGGGGAGCAGAATAGGCCACACCGAAATGTGCCACTTTGGCATGTGAATTATTTGGAGCTGAAGACAATCAAGGTCCAGAAAACCCAGGAAGAAATTTTTTACTTCCCCCTTAACTGCCATAAAGAATTTAGAAAAAGGGTCTGGTTGAGGAAGAGAGCTATCACCAGAGATAACTACAAAGAGTGTAGGCTAGGTGTGGTAAGCTGTGGGGAGCTCAGCAGGGTTTGTTTATTCAAATTACTCTCTGTGTCCCATTGTCTCTGCATGGCATGACAAACATTTGCTTAGCAAACATTTGTTCTTCCCATCTTCCTGCGAATTGTCTTCTTTCCCTTTGAAGCCACAGAGCTCTACCCCTTCTTCTCAGCTCAGGGTGGCATTTAAGCCTCAATGTTCTGACTCACTTGAAGTGTTTCACGTATATGTAAGGCTCCTGTATGTATGAAATTAAATTTTTCTACTGTTAATCTGTCTTATGTCAATTAAATTATTAGGCCAGCCAAAAGAACCTAGAAAGGTAGAGGAAAAAAATTCCTCCCTTAAAGTGTACAGGGCATAACATATTTAAAATACTGAAAAAGCAAATGCAAACTTGAAAAGTAAAATAAACAGGTTTTAAACGTTCAAATAACAGGTCAAATCTAAGCTAGAATAATTTTTTTGTTCTTAAAATTATATTTAAGATAAAAAAGATAAGGCAATCCATAGATTCAATGCACTCCTTATCAAAATACCCATGTTATTTTTCACAGAACTAGAACAAATAATTCTAAAATTTATATAGAAACACAAAAGACCCTGAATAGCCAAAGCAACCTTGAGAAAAAAGGAGAAAGCTGGAGATATCACACTCCCTGATTTCAAACTATAATACAAAGCTAATGTAATCAAAACAGTATGGTACTGGCACAAAAACAGACACATAGATCACTGGAATAGAATAGACAGCCCGGGAATGAACCCACACTTACATGAGCAATTAATCTACAACAATCAAGGCAAGAATATGCAATGGGGAAAAGACAGCCTCTTCAATAAGTGGTGTTGGAAAAACTGGACAACTACATGTAAAAGAATAAAACTGAACTACTTTCTCACACCATACATGAAAATAAATTCAAAACAGATTAAAGCCTTAAATGTAAGACCTGAAACCATAAAAGTTCTAGAAGAAAACAAACAGTACACTCTTTGACATCAGTCTTAGTAATATTTTTAGGGGGATATGTCTCTTCAGGCAAGAGAAACAAAAGCAAAAATAAACAAATGGGACTACATCAAACTAAAAAGCTTTTGCACAGTGAAGGAAGCCATCAACAAAACAAAAAGGCTGTCTACTGAATGGGAGAAGATATTTACAAACTATGTATCCAATAAGGGGTTAATATCCCAAATACACAAAGAAGTCATACAACTCAGCATCAAAAAAAACAAACAGCCTGATTTAAAAATGGACAGAGGGGGCTTCCCTGGTGGCGCAGTGGTTGACAATCTGCCTGCTAATGCAGGGGACATGGGTTTGAGCCCTGGTCTGGGAAGATCCCACATGCCATGGAGCAACTAGGCCCATGAGCCACAGCTACTGAGCCTGTGCGTCTGGAGCCTGTGCTCCGCAACAAGAGAGGTCACGATAGTGAGAGGCCCATACACCGCCATGAAGAGTGACCCCTGCCTGCCGCAACTAGAGAAAGCCCTCACACAGAAACGAAGACCCAACACTGCCAAAAATAAATAAATAAATTAATTAATTTAAAAAAATGGGCAGAGGATCTGAATAGGCATTTTTTCAAAGAAGACATACAGATGACCCACAGACACATGAAAAGATGCTCAACATTACTAATAATCAGGGAAATGCAAACCAAAACCACAGAAATGTCACCTCACACATGTCAGAATGGTTATCATAAAAAAAAAACCCAAAACAAAAACAACAATGAAAACAAATAAGAAGCGTTGGCAAGGGAGTGGAGAAAAGGGAACACTTGTGCACTGTTGGCAGGAATGTAAATTAGTGCAGCCGCTATGGAAAATAGTATGGAGATTCCTCAAACAATTAAAAATAGAACTATCATACAATCCAGCAATTCTACTCCTGGGTATTTATCCAAAGAAAGCACTAATTCAAAAAGATGTATGCAACCCTTTATTCATTGCAGCATTATTTACAATAGCCAAGATATTGAAGTAACCTAAGTGCCCATCAATAAATGAATGGATAAAGAAGATGTTTTTTATATATATATATATATATATATATATATATACACACACACACACACACACACACAATGGAATATGTCTCAGTCATAAAAAAAGAATGAAATCTTGCCATTTTGTGACCACATGGATGGACCTATAGGGTATTATGCTAAGTAAGGGAAATTTTACTTACTTACTTACTTATGAAGTAAGCAGGTAGAAAAAGACAAGTAATGTATGATTTCACTTATATGTGGAATCTAAAAAACAAGACAAATGAACAAACATAACAAAACAGGAGCAGAGTCATAGCAGAGAACAAACAGGTGGTTGCCAGAGGGGAGGAATGTGGTGGGGGGAGGAGAGAAATAGGTGAGGATATTAAAAGGTGCAAACTTCCAGTTGCAAAATAAGTGAGTCAAAGGTACAAACTGTACAGTGTGGGGAATATAGTAATTATGTAATATCCTTGTATGGTAACAGATTGTAACTAGACTTATCATGGTGATCATTTTGAAATATATAGAAATATCAAGTCACTATGTTGTGTAAAAGGAACTAACATAGTGTTGTAGATCAATTATACTTAAAAAAAAAAAAACAAGCAAAGAAAATCATAGAAAAAGAGATCAGATTTGTGGTTACCAGAGTCAGGGGTTGGCGGGAGGGGAAATTAGATGAAGACAGTCAAAAAGTACAAACTTCCACTTATAAGATGAATAAGTACTAGGGATGTAATGTACAACATCATAAGTATAATTAACATTGCAGTATGTTATATATGAAAGTTGTCAAGACAATAAATCCTAAGAATTCTCATCACAGGAAAAAAATTTCTTTTTCTATTTCTTTAATTTTGTATCTATGTGGATGATAAATTTTCACTAAACTCATTGTGGCAATTATTTCATGACATTGGTGAGTCAAATCATTATGCTGTATATCTTAAACAGTGTTGTACATCAATTATATCTCAATAAAACTGAAAGAAAAAGAAAGATAAGATTGTGTAGTTTTGTGGAAATATCCAGGTGAAGAATAAGGAAAGAGTATTCTAGGCTGAGGGAATAGCAGGGGCCAAGAACCAGAGCCAAGATTTGTTCAAGAAACTAATAAATCCATCATCACTGGAAGTAAAGGGAGAATTCTATTGATGAGGTTGTAGTAAAAAAGAATGAGATTGTGTAAAGTCTGGTAAGCCATGCTAGAGAGCTACAGCTTCACCCTAGGAGCTGTGGGAAGTCATTTTATATGATTAATGGCAAGAGTAATATGATCATATATGCATTTTAAAAAAAATTACTCTGAAATTAGATAATGAGACTAACGGAAGCAACTGAGAGTGGTTGCATTGGGAACAGTGAGGAGACTTGAAGCCATTCATTCAAGAGTGATGGTGGCTTGATGATAGTTTGAATGAGGAAAATGGATGGAAGAAAAAAATATTTTAGGATATAAAACCAAAAAATATTGTAATTATTTGGATATTAGAAAGAGTAACAGAGAGAGAATAGCCAAGAACAACCCCCAGATTGCTGGGTGGATCACCTGAAAAGATTGGGGTGCCATTTATAGAAATAGGAAATATAGAAATGGTTGGGGGGAGCAGGGCAGGCCAGAGCAATAGAAGATAATACTTACTGCTTCAAACTGTGAATTGTGAATGTATTAATGCCAAGTAGGTAGTTGGATAAGTGGTTACGAATTCAGGAGAAAATTTGAGACTGAAGATAGCTGTTTTTGTTATACTTCAAAATAGTAACTAAAGCCCAGTGGGAGGAATGAGATATCTCCAGGGCTAGACTGGGAAAGAGAAGGAGGCTTAGGATAGATCTTGAGGAATTCATTGGAAGAAAAGAAAGAAGAAACAAAAATAAGGAGGAATAGTCAGAGAAATAGTGAAAAAAATAGCAGAACGTGGGGACATGAAATGTTAGGAAAAAGAGAGTTCTACAACGGAGGAAGCAACCAGCAGTTCAAATTCTTCCAAAGTTAGGCAAGGTTAGAACAAACACATATCAGTTGAATTTTGGAGAAGGTAAGATATTATGACTTTTCTAAAAGTAGTATTAGTGGATCTGTGGAAATTGAAACGAGATTGGGATGGGCTGGAAACCGAAAATGGTGTGAAGAAATGGAGAAAAGTGCTGTCAAAAAATTGCATCTGTTTGGATGGAGAGATAAGAGATAAAATACTAGCTGGATTAGTGGGTCAAAGAAATATGCTTTTGTTTTAGTTTTATTTATTTTTTAAAGATAGGGCACTATAAGCATTCTTTTTTTTTTTTTTTTTGCCGTGCCTCAGGGCATGTGGGATTTTAGTTCCCCTTCCAGGGATTGAATCTGCATGCCTCCAGCAGTGGAAGTGCGGAATCTCAACCCCTGGATCACCAGGCAAGTCCTTATAAGCATTCTTAAAAGCAGATAAGATTGAGGTTAAAAACACAGTTGAGATACCATTGAGAGGTAGATAATTAACAGTACAAGGTCAGAGATGAGAAAAAGACTGCAGTCTACAGAGTAATGAGAGGACTAGCCTTGGAAAGGATAAAGGGCATTCTTTCCTTTGTATTAGAGAAAAGGAGAAATGAATTTAGCTGTACATTGGATTATGTCTTTGGTGGTAAGAGTTGGAAGAAAACTCTCACATATCTGCAGAAGATATGAGGGAAGATGGAGGGTTTTAGTTTCAAGCAGACTGGAGAAGGTTCAAAGTAGTTATGGGAAATGGAGAAGAAAGCAGCTTAGGTAAACTTAATAAGTTAGAGAAAAATTTCAAAGCCCAGTTGAAGAATATTAATTTTTTATATTAATCTGTAAAAGATATTCCTCCACCTGGATTATAAGCATGGAGAATGTACATAGTAGATTCACCTGGCATTAGGGATTTGGCATTTATATGTGGACAAAGGACTTTTAGAAATGGAAAGAATGTAGTGCATAACATGGATCATAATCAAAAGAGATGGGAGGGATACAAGTAGAGATATTGATAGACAAATGGATATAGACAGGAGAGATAGATACAATGATAGAAAAGGAAATGGTTTGATGGACTCAGCAATATTTTTAAAAAGCATAATTGCAGTAGCAGATGATATGTCCAGAATTTTAGGAGATTGTGGTCAGACAGTGAGATTTCTGAAGTAGTTTAATGTGATTGTCTGATTTATTCTGTGGTTATAAAAATGTGTGGTTAAAATGGAATGGAGAAAAATACCATTGAAGATGCAGAATTTGAGATGCAATATATACAATGTAGAATTTAAAAATAATAGTACAGTTTGGCCAGAGAAGAGCAATGTGAGCTGGGTGCCAAGGTTACTAATGAATAAGGAAAAATGACCAAGAGATTGGTAGATGGTATGGAGGGTTAGAGAAATGAAATGACATAAGCCACAAATGAGCAAGGGTAATTGTCTGAAAGTAGTATTAGGGAACAAGGAAAACACTGAGACAACTCTATCATTTTACATGGTGTGTGGCGCAATATATGGCCCTGAAGTAGAGAAGAAAACCAGGGATATGGTGTTCTCAGAGAATAACAAGTTTCTCAAGAGAATAACGTATCAGGTCAGTAGATGTAGGGAGTGCTCAGTGAAAACTTTTAACAGTGTACAGGAGATTGTTAAGAAATATATGAGCTGAACTACTCTTGAAGTTTTGAATGGGGTAGTGGTCAAAATAGTTTTAGGTGGGGAAGAAGTATACAGGTGCAACAAGGAAAGAGAGATAATGGAACACCATGGGGGCTTAATTTTTGGCATTTCCCAAAGAAAATAGGGACATAAAATGATTACTGCAAATTCTCTCAGTTCCTTGAGTAAGGTGTGTCTATTATCCCCTCACTTTGAAATAAGGTATGGTCTCAGTTGTGTTGGCTGAGGGTTTTTATTGTCTTGTAGTCTTCACTTATTTTTCAACCCATAGTATTTAAAAATTAAATTAGTTCTTTCATTTACTTAATTTTGTTGAAGTATAATTTACATGCAATAAAATTCACCCACTTTTATGTATAGTTTGATGAGTTTGACAAATGTGTCCATCCATGAAACCACCACTACAATTAAGTTATTGAACTTGTCCATCACCCAGAAAATTTCCCTGTGTCCATATGCCATCAATGTGACCACTCACTTCCCTAGTCCTAATCAACTACTAATCTGGTTTTGTTACTATAGATAACTTTTGCCTTTTCATATAAATGGAATCCTAGAATATGTGCTCTGTATCTGGATTCTTTTGCTCTGTATAACATTTTTGAAATTTATCCTTGTGTTTTCATGTCTTAGCTCATTCCTTTTTATGGATGAGTAGTATGGATATACCAAAATTTGTTTACCTATTCACCCATTGATGCAAATTTTGGTGGTGTTTGGTTTGAAACTATTATGAATAAAGGTGTTTTCTTATTGAGTTGTAATTGTCCTTCATATATTCTAGATACAAGTCCTTTGTCATATACACACATATTCACACACGTACATACACATACACACACACATAAAATCTTCAAGTTGTCTTTTCATTTTCT
The DNA here is from genome assembly GCF_039906515.1 of Pseudorca crassidens. NCBI lineage: Eukaryota > Metazoa > Chordata > Mammalia > Artiodactyla > Delphinidae > Pseudorca > Pseudorca crassidens. The sequence continues at coordinate 108,665,346 of NC_090300.1, read as the reverse complement.
TAATCGTGTCTTCTGAAGAATAGAAATTTTACATTTTGTGAATTCCACTTTATCAATTATTTATGGTTTATCCTTTTGGTTTCTTTTCTACTCTGTCTCAGAAATTTTTTTCTAGTTTTAAGTGTAGAAGTCTTTTACTGATTTTGCTTTAAGTGTTTCATATTCTTATGTAATTTAAATTGCATTATTTAAAATATTTATTTCATAATTGTTTATTGCAGTTAATTACTTTTAACTGGTGTTCATATTAAACTAAAATTTTTGAGCGTCTACCATATGTACTCACTTGCTCTATCTTGGAGTTACATGATGAGTAAAGTCATAAGCCCTCTCTGCTTTTTTAGAGTTTATAGTCTATTGGAGGAGACAGACATTGATAAACAGGTCACACAATAAGTGCAATAAAAGAGGAGGGCCTTGTTTCGTAGGGTATAGAATCAGGCAATTTGACCTTGCCAAGAGGGTCTTTCCTGTGAAAGCACTAGGGAGTTGAAGTCTAAAGGATGAATAAGAATTGACTAGGCAAAGGAGGGAGAGGAGAACTGTTTACTTGAAAGAAAGAACATGAACAAAGACCCTGGGGTAGAAGGAAGCACAGTGAGGAGGTGGCACTGAGAGATGATCATGGTAGTTAGGAGAGGGCAAGGAGAAGTTAGATTTGGCTCAAGAGATGTCTTAAGTGACCAGATCTTGTTCTCGAAGCCATGGTTGTCTTTATCCTGAAAGGTTGTAGGCAGGAGTATAACATTATTGTAGTTACATTTTAAAAAGGTCAGTGTGGCAGCCATGTGGGTGATGGTTCGGAGGAAAGCAATAGTAGAATTACAATAGTTAGGTGGATATTACAATAGTCCAAGATGGTAACTTGGAATAGGGTGGTGAATTGGAAATGGAGAGAAGTAAATACGTTCAGGAGATAATTCAGAGAAAACAACCAATATGAGTTAATGGTGTATTGTATTGAATATGGCAGGTAAGGAAGAGGGGAGGGTCAAGGGTGGTATCAATGTACCAGATATATGGCAGTAACATATTTAAGACAAGCTAGAGGAGATGAGGCTGATAAGTGTATTCAGAGCTCAGAAAAGAGGTCTAGGGAGTAATAGAGATTTATTGCCCAAAGGATTATAGCTGTCAATTGAAGTCTTAGGTGAAGATAAATTTACCTAGGTAAGGATTATAGAATGAAAAGAGAAGAGGTCCACGTTCAATTTCTGTTCTCCCTCTCTCTAATTCAAATACATTTTAGCTATGTGTGTCAAGATTATCCTATTATCTTGTTCTTTTTTCCCTTGAAATTTCCAAGTTGTCAGTTTTTCTCCTTTGATTTCTTATCTTTTGTCTTATATTTGTGATGGTTTACTTATGATGTTACACTTGTACTGTTATTAATCTTTTGTTAGTTTTATCAAATTCTATAGAATAATAAGACAAATGACAAAGGATAACTTGTCAAAACATAAATTCCTCATGTGACACTACAAAACTGACAAATAATGAGGGTTTGCTGAGCAAACCTTTGGGTGGGCATATTTACTTTGTAGGTGATCACTAGAAAGATAAAATGTGAATAGGCTGAGGAAGAAAAATTGAGAATGAAGTAGAAGAGATGTGTTATAGTATCTATATTCATAAAATATTAAAATTATCAGTGAATGTGAGTATTGTGGAAAATCTGCTTCATTATTATTATTATTATTATTGGAATATCTAGTTATTTTTTTGCCTATTTCTTTCTTGCAAAATACCAGCATAATATGAGGCATCTCAATTCCAAATAGTAACTATTTTACTACTAAATGTGAAATGTAAGAAGTAGACTGAAAATATATAAATTGTCCTTTCCCCTTTTAGATACCATCTATTATTTTACTTATTCATAAAGCAATTCTTAATCTGGGAACTGAGCCAGTAAATTGATTTCATTTTCATGACTTATAACAGCTTTTGGATAAGAACCATTGTTATAATTTAGTAAAATTGGGTAACTGTTTCCTGATAACCTATAGAAAAAAATATGATTTCCTATAATAAAACACTGAACTACATCCAGTTCAGAGAAATATACAGAATTCATAAACAGAAAAATAAATCCTCTAATGCAAAATGAATATAGATATTATAGCCACTGGAATTGTTCTTAGATGTGAGCAGCTATTACTTATGCAAAGTGTCCAAGGAAGATGAATAGCCCATTGTTGAAGCCATTGAACAAAAAGCTTTGATTTCCAACAGTGATTTTAATCAGGACTCATTATATGACTTAGAATAAGATACTTAAAAATTTTATGCTCCTATTTCATCATCAGTGAACTAGGAAGAAAAATATACTTTCTCTGTCCTTGAACTCTTAAAGTTGTAAAATGTATAATGCTAGAGTATCCTACTAATATAAATGCAAAAACTTCATTACTTAAAAATTATTTAAATCCAAGCACCACTTAGATAACTTAATCCTAAAATAAATTAGGAGTATATAGGACTTAAATATTTTAAAATGCTATATATATACCAAAATATATGTTCCATCTTTCCCAATGCAACATTTTCCACCCAGGTTGTCTTTTAGAGGAGAACAGCATTTTGAATGTGAAGAGAAATCATAGACATCAGATCCAGACACCAGGAACCTTTATTTAATGATTACAAGTTGAAAGCTAATCTGGCCATGAAGTCTTGAGATACTAGAGAGGACATCTTGATTTATCTATAACTGGGAGCCTTGTATATGGAGACAGAAAATTTCTTTATTTGGAATAGTTTTTCATTCTTATTCCATGATGGCAGGTTATGTGTGCGGCTCTCACAGTCCCTTGTACATGTTAATGCTCAATAAATATCTGAGGAAGGCATGATACCAAGTGAGATATGCACTTACTCATTTAATTAATATTTTTAAAAAGAAATAGAAACTGTCCTAGGTTCTAAGGATACAAATACACACCAAGGAGTTTAAGATCTGTCAAAGAAGGATGTACAAAAAAGTATAATAAAATACTAACTTGATAGGACATTAATGTTGACATATGTAGTATTTTTGAATAAAGTCATTTTAGGGTGCTGCATAAGAGGGATCCAAAAATAGTGTAAGACTGAAAATATTTTGAAATACTTTTAGAATAATTTTGTTACTATGAATTCTGTTACAGAAGATTTTGCTTCACTCTTGGGTCAAAATAGCTGTCTTGGGCTTTTTCATTAATGTTTTTAGAAGACAATTTATTGACTTTCAACACTTGAAAACAATCACATTTACATCCAAAAAAATATATTATCACGAATGCAAGGGACTTTCAGGAATGAGTATCCAGGGTGGGTTGAGAAAAGTAAAGTAGACCTACCCACTCTGCTCCTGCATCCAAAGCTTGGACACACTAACATGGACCAATAGGAGTCTAATTTTTATGTCAATATTTCATTTATCCTTTCATTCATTCATTTGACAAATGTTTATTTAAAGTGCCTACTATGTGCAGGCAATGCACTGAACATTGAGCTTGGCTGTGATTAAAAAAAACTGATTCTTCCTGGTAGAGAGAATAATATGACAGGAGCATAGGCCTGAGACTGAAGTGGGACTTTCTACTTCCTAACTTAAAGACAGCTGGGCCCAGGGTACTGATTCAACCTGCGTTGCCACCCTAACTGCAGTCAGAAATGCTGGAAAAGAAGACAGAATGGAAAAATCTGCTCTGTGCAAGGTCTCCTGCTCCAATGTGCTTTTTGGTGAGGGGAATTTACAAAGGTGAGCTCAGAAAGAAAAATGAACTGGAGAGCAGGTCTTGCCTTTAGGCTTAGAACCAACCCAGACTAATAAAATATAACAGGGGTCCCCTTCTCCCGGGCCATGGACCGCTACCGGCCTGTTAGGAAGCTGGCCGCACAGCAGGAGGTGAGTGGCAGGTGAGCGAGTGAAGCTTCATCTGCCACTCCCCTTCTCTCCCCATTGCTTGCATTACCTCCTGAAACATCCCCCCCCACCAACCACCTGTCCGTGGAAAAACTGTCTTCCATGAAACTGGTCCCTGGTGCCAAAAAGTTGGGGACCGCTGTAGTATAGCACATAAAATATGGAGAATGTACAATGAAATGAATGATTGAAAAGTGAAATAAAGGGAAAAGTATAAACTATTATGCACTAGACACATCATAAAATGAAACATATAATAAATATAATATCTGAGAGTAGAAAAGTAATATTTGTCCTCATATAAAATAAGTGATAGATTATAATTTAGTGGTCAGATGATAAACGTTAGAGAAATTTTGGGTGAGAAATCTACTTAAACTAGAATAATTGAGGGCTCAAGGAAATGTTATCATCTGAGCTGGGCCTAGAAAAACAAGTTATTTCATTCAGGATTTAACAAATATTTACTAAAAGTCTACTATCTGGCAGCAATGAGACTCTTGGACTCACTTGTAGATGGGAGGTTGAATTGAATGACATTTGTGCATCTGAACCACTCACTACATGCTCCAATTCTATGAGTAAAGAGGTAAACTTTGTTAGGTGGCAGGAATAGAAGAAAGCTGTGGTGGGCAGAATAATGTGTCCCCCAAGAGGTCCACGTGCTAATCTCTGGAACCTGAGAATATATTATCATATGTGGCAAAATGGATTTTGCAGATGTGTTTAAGTTAAGGACCTTGTCATGAGGAGATGAGCTGGATTATTCAAGTGAACGCAATCTGATTACACGGTCCTTAAAATAGAAGAAGCTACCTTAATGTTGTAAGAGAGAGGGAGATATGACTATAGAAGAATAATTAGAAAATTGCAACATGGTTGGCTTTGGAGATGGTAGAAGGCCACAAACCAAGGAATATGGGGACCTGTAGAAGCGGCAAGAGGAACGCAGCCCTGATGACACCTTGATTTTAGCCCAGTGAGACTACAGAACTGTAAGCTGAGAGATTTGTGTTTTCTAAGCCACTACATTTGTGATAATTTGTTGTATCAGAAATAGGAAACTAATGTAAAAGTGTTCATGTAAAGGTTACAGTAGGTCCGTGTTGCAGACGGAGAAAAATATGAAGTGTTGTTAATGAACAGAGGTAAGAAATTGGTAAGAAATTTGGCTGAAGTGTAGAGTACGTGTAGAGACATAATAGATGACTCAGTACACATGGCTCGGTTTAGGTTACTGAGGGCCTTGAAATTTAGGCAAAAAAGTTTTACTTATTTTATTATTTTTTGTATGATGAAAAATAATGTTATCAAAAGTTGTTGAGCAGTATATGAGTTGATTCAGGAGAAGAAAGCCAAAGTAGTTAATACTATTGCTCTTTGCTTTTCAAGAAATCAATAAAACATAAATCATAAAAGTCAAATATAAAGTCATAAAACTAGTAATATAGTATGCATATTTAAAGAACTATATTCTGATTGTTTCACAAGAGCTTAAATCCTCTTTATAGTTTTTAAAATATGATTGACAATAGCAAACTGTCATTATTTTTTTATTTTTTATTTTTTTTGCGGTACGCAGGCCTCTCACTGCTGTGGCCTCTCCTGTTGCGGAGCACAGGCTCCGACGTGCAGGCTCCGCGGCCATGGCTCATGGGTCCAGCCGCTCCACGGCACGTGGGATCTTCCCGGACCGGGGCACGAACCCGTGTCCCCTGCATCAGCAGGCAGACTCTCAACCACTGTGCCACCAGGGAAGCCCGCCAGTTCTAGTTATTTAAATAAATATGACTGTATGCATACATAACCTACATGATACCTTGAATTTCAACAATACAATGAAACAGAAACCCATTAGTTAATAGTCCTTAGTTTATAGGACTTAGTTTATAAGTATGGCAACTTATAGATGTTTTCATTTAATTTAAAAAAATATCTTTTAGGGACTAACTTGAGAAACAACGATACTTTTTGCAGAACATTTTATTCAGAACAGGTTTTGACATTGCTATAATGGAAATACAAATGACTGGATAAAGTCAGCCTTTTAGGAGAAAGATGGGTTTCTTAGGATTGTCAAACTCTAAATGAAGAGTTAATGAAATGCTTAAATCCTGCTGCTGTATTAGTGAAAAGACTCAAATGCAAAGTCTCTGTGGAAAGTTGTAGTCTCTGTCACTTTCAAGAAGGGGCTAACCAGTCCAACTTCACAACTGAGTAGTATATTTAAATGGGTTTTATATGAAAAAAAAATAAGTCAAAGGGGGGAAAAGGAAAAGGAGGCGCTGGGGGAAAGGGAAGAGAGGAATGGGAAAAAACCAGAGGGTTTCTAAGGATGCTAATATTTACAAAAGTATAAATTAGCTAAAAAAGTTCTGATTCATAGGTAAGTGATCTCTTGCTAAGGATCGAGCTAATTTTGGGCTTGAGAAAAATGGTTGAGAGCAGCTGTCTGCCTCTGTTTTGGAAAGAAAGGGAATCTGCTATGTTTCACTCATCATTCTTTGGGCAACTCACTGTAATATCACACAGAGTAACATTACAAATTGGTACAAAATGGGTTAAATGGAAATTTAGTAAACTGCTTCAAGTCCAAATCCAGTAATTTACTGCTTAAAAGACATGCATTTGAAAATTTGAAAATTTGAAAATTTAATTTCACTTAAAAAAAATCTAACAATGTTATTCAATCTCATATTCACCAGAAAAATAAACATTAAAAGTATTCTGATACTATCATGTGCAGGTTAGGATATGGAATAAAGGGAACTCTTATATGTTGGTAGTGGTTGCATAAATTGATGCAGCAAGTTTTAAGAACAATTTGGCAATATCGTTAGGTTGATCAGGATCCAACATTCCACTCCTAAGTGCTGTATTTACTTCAGAAAAACTCTTGCATATGTGCACAAGAAAATATGCACAAGGGTATTCAATGTGACATTGCTGTTTATAGAAAATAAACACTAAAAACAACCTAAATATCCATTATTATAAGGGAATAAAATTATATACAGCAGGCACAATGAATAATAAAAATAATAGAAAAATGTTGAAAGAAAAAGCAAACTCTTGGGCTTCCCTGGTGGCGCAGTGGTTGAGAGTCCACCTGCCGATGCAGGGGACACGGGTTTGTGCCCCAGTCCGGGAAGATCCCACATGCTGCGGAGCGGCTAGGTCCGTGAGCCATGGCCGCTGAGCCTGCGCGTCCGGAGCCTGTGCTCCACAATGGGAGAGGCCACAGCAGTGAGAGGCCCACGTACTGCAAAAAAAAAGCAGCAAACGCTTAAGAATTCCTACAACATTATATGTGTTATTTAAAAATTTGAAACTTAAAAATAATATGTTATATGTAGACATACACATATATATTATATATTTGTATGTAAAAATATGAAAACATGGATGGAAAGGATACATTTCAGTTTCAGAATGGTGATTATTTCCAGGATGCAAGGGGGATGGATGGCATGGAAGAGAATAAATTAGGCTGCACAAAAAGGACTTTGATCAAAATTTTACTATTTTATGTCTTTTCACAAGTATCCAAAGAAAATGTGATAATATGTTTTATTAAGTCTGAGAGGTGGGTACCATGTGTTTGCTAGATTACTGTTTTGTACTTTTCTGTATTTTCAAATATAACCCAATTAAAAAAAGACCACATTTAATTATTTTATCATATGTACTAATTATCTCATACATAATCTGGTATGGTTTTAATTTGGGTTGTTTTGTGTGGTTCTGTTAATCCTGTTGCAGCCTCAGACCATAGTTTTCACTTCAGTTAGCTGGCCTATATTCCTCCCTAGATTGTGTGTTTATAGCACAGAGGTTTCTTCCAATACTATCATGCATTTGATGATCCATTTGCAAAGTTATTTGATGATCCATTTGCAAAGTTATTTCTTGAAGATATTCAGAATATCTATGGAGCTGTACTCTGCAATATTTCTATTAGTTTTTTTTTTTTTTTTTTAAGATTCAGTTGAATGCCCCAAATATGTTTTATTAAGCACAACCTCTGGAAAAATAAGGTCACCATTAAAAAAGGTAACTTTACTCTGCGCTGGCTAATCTGATTGATGGAGATAAATATGTGTTATTTCTGAGAAAAAGACTAGCTTGTCATTAGCAATATCTTGCTCATTGATACCAAGGGATAATAATGGAGGTGTCATTGTTCTTTCATCTTCATCCTTTGGAGAACAGCCTTGACCCTTAGTTGCTTCGTTACCGTCTTTCGCAGTAAATCATCAGCCCATCCTGGACAGCCATTTAGAGAGCAATAATAATAGTAGTTAACATTTAAAAAGCTTTTATTATTTGCAGCGCTGTGATCAGCACTTTACATGGATTATCTCACATCATTTTAACAACCTGTGAGGAAGAAGCTATTATTATTTACCTTTTATAGTTGCAGGAACTGAGGCTTAGAGGGGCCAATGAAATCTCAAAGAAAACAAAAACTCTAGGCAAATGACAGCACAGTCCTAAATTAAATTGTAAACAAAAATATTTCATTCTGAGTTTGGTAAATGTCTTAGCAAAGGAAGTCTATATTTTGATCGGCCAAAAAAAAAAAAATCTGGAAAGAAGTTGGAAATGCTTTGCTGGTAGCAGAAAAAGGATATGTGGGAGAGGCAGAGAAACACATGGAGACTTCCAGCAAAAAGAAGCAGGTTCTATTTCTTTCCTGATAATATTGGGAGAGAAGCCCCACAGATATGATTTATTTCTCTTCTTTGTTTTCTATGTAGCTTGAGGGTTCCTGTGGAAGAAATCAAATTCTAAATAACCAGAAGCAAGACCGAGCAATAACAGAAGGCAAATGGTGAACCAGGGAGAGGTTTAGGAAGTGAATGACCTCCGTAAGGGGTAGTCTTGAAGAAGATGCACTTAGATGGCTGTTCAGGAAGCAGGTGGGGTTGGTAGTAGATGTAAGCAGCACAGGCGTACAGCGGAATCCTAGGAAAGTTAGGTAACTGACTTAAACAATATTCATCGTTTAATGTTGCAGAAGTATTAGAGCAGTGTGGCCCAGTAGAATTTTATCTCTACACAGGCCCAGTTGGAACAGGTTTACATGAAAAAGGGATTTTTTTTTCTGTAAACTTTGATCTGTTTATACCCATTGCACTCTCAACTTTCTCTTTCTTTGTCGCAACTTTCCCTCCTTTCCATTTCTTCTTCTTTTTCTCTCTTTCCAGAAATTTGACTTTGCAATCTATAATCTAACACAATTTCCTCATTCTACCTGGTCTGCCCCTTGTACTGAGTTAGTACTTTTATGCTCCTAATTTTAAAATTGATGTCTTTTCCTCATTTAGCTCTTTCCCTGTTTTTCCTTTGTTCACACTTCACCTGCATTTCATCTTTCATTTCATGCTTTCATCTACTCTTTTCCATATGCACTTTGCCCTTCCCACTCTGCTCCGTGTCTTGTGAGACTGACCTATGTGGACAATATATCAAGAGGTCCCCTTTCCCTCTAGCGATCACCTCCTGTTGGCTCTGCCTCTTGACCACAGTTTAGAGCTCCTGTCGAAGTAGCTCTTCTTCCAGGATCCTCTCTTTTCTTCCAGGAGCCACATACTCTTTCTCAGGTTAGCCTTAGGAATATTAATAGCTCAAGCTTTTTCTAGCCTTGGACTCTGGTGATATCTCCTGTGATTGCTTTATTCTCTGCCCACACCTTGGTAAACGATTCATTAATTAGACCCTCTTCCAATCATCTGAATTTGAGTGTGTCATCTGTTCCTTGTTGGGATTTTTCTTTATTTTACACTATACTGATTTAGTTGATCCTAGGCACTCCTTTATCTATCTTGTATTTATTAACCCTGTTTTAATCTATATTTCATGTGATCATAAGCAGATCATTTAATTCCTCTGAACCTCAGTTTTTCTTTTTCATCTAGAAAATGAGGAGGGTTATATTAGATGATTTCTAAGATTATCTTCTGGCTTCAAGATTCTGCAATTTCATGAAATAAGCAATATATAATATTTATAAAGTATATAATATTTTAATCTCAGTGATTGCTCAGAATTAGTCTCTGCTTTATTCTGACTTTGTATGAGGACTATTTCTTTATGAAAAAATCAGTACCTTTTATATGTAAAAAATTTAAATATAAGAAAATAAACCTGAATGAGTTTAAGATACAAAAATGCTAATATACATATGAAAACACAAAATAAATGGCTATCATGATTAAGTAGCTTTGAATTTGAAAACTAAACAGTAAAATTCTATTCAAAACTAGAAACAGAAGAAGAAAGTTAAGTGCAGGTAGTTATTTAATGCACATTGCTTGTATGTACTTTGAACATTTAGATTCAATGAATACAATTTACTTATATTTTTATTCATGGGATATGGAAAGAGCAGTTGCTTTAAATGTTATCTATAAAAGGTTTAGCTGTCAGTTGAACTTTTCCATTTCATTTTCCTCTTATCACTTTAGAAGTGAACAGGTAATTTTTTGAAATATATAATGTTCTAAATGGGGGGAAAGAGACACTCTACATTGAATGGTCAAATCTCAGGGAATATTCTGTCTATATTTTAGCTGAAGGATATAAGATTGAATAATTTTAAGATGGGCTTTTTTGGCCATTGTTTCATTGGACTTGATATTAAAATACCAAACCATAATGTGATACTAATATTCCAAATAACATTGTGCATTTTTCTTTAGCTGGAAGGTGTTTTCTTTCAAAGAAGTCAAGCAGATACACCTGTGCTATTAAAATTCTTTATTTTTGAGAGCCCCTGAAAAGAAAAAAATGTACATAGCATTTAATATTTAAATTCTGTACTTGAGGCAGACCCATGCTGCCAGGCAACTGGCCACAGAATTCAGTTCTGTCACGGAATTCTCCCCATGGAGATCACCAGGCAGCTCCACTCTCAAGTGGCTGACAGAGAGGCGAGGGAGAGTATTGCATTTGCTTTGCTTTGGCTCTGACTTAGGAAAATTGCTCAAGCAATTGCTCTTTGTAGCATGTAATGCTGTTAGCTCCTATCCCACTGCTAACAGCCTTCTACCTCCAAATAGACCACAGAGCTGATGGAAGGAAGAAAAACTACCACTTCTACTAACCCTATTGGGCCATGTATAAATAGAGAGCAGTAGCTTTCCAATCCTACCGCCTCAGACTCTGTATGGGCTTGAGGACGCCAGCATGGAATCATTTACTCAATGTTGAGCCAGGTATTACCCAGCACTGTGCCAACATTCTTTTTCTAATTCAAATAGATTATATAAGTTTCAGAAAGAAAGTGAAAACGTCAGAAAAGGTAGAAAAAGAAGGGGAGATTCTGAATGCATATTTACACATTTCTTGTAACGTTTATTATGCTAAATGTGTGAATACACACATTTTACATTTTTAAGGATTGATACCAAACAAGATTTTGCTTCTAGATTCAAGCCAGCAATACAAGGAGCTGATGTTGAAATCTGATCAGCTGCTTGGTAGCATATATAGTGTTGACAATAATCTCTTTCTATTTTTGTTATCCTAGTCACTGCATCTGATAGAGGTCAGTGTGTCACGTCCACCCATAGTGCAGGTGGTGACACAGGTGGCCATGCAGGCTGAGAACTTACACTTTAGGCTTAGGGCTACTTTCATAAGCAAAGCTTTATTTACTGTAAAGGTGATATCCTTTGGGAGAGATTCAGGGAAATACCATGGAATGGATTTATTTTTATATGTAATGGATTAACTTTCACATATACATTAAAGCAGTACATTCAGTAGAGCAGAAAGAGAAAACACGTCATTCCCAGTACTAAATTCACTCCTCAGTGGGCAAATCGCTAACAGATAAATAGAAAAAAGAAAGGGAACACTCAGTCTTCAGACGTCATGCCTTCTTTTATAGTTTTCACATGGGCAATAGTATGAGAGAGGTATGAGTTTTTCCTTAAGGAAATGTAGACAATAAGTGGAGGTTTGCTTATTTCTATTGTTCACCACAAGTCTGACAAGGTTCATTTAGCTTCTAATGGTTTGTTTTCTTGAACTCAATAATGAAGTTCAGTTTTCTTGTCTGTCAGACCAGACTTGACCTTATGGAAATACAAATCCCTCATGACTTTGTGAGGATGGAACAAAAAAGAAGAGTAAACACTTTCTCACTAAATCAGCTGAATAATCTTAGGGGAATAGTATAGCAAATAAAATTTAAATTTATCCTGATAATTTAGAACCAAGCCCTCAAAAGTGTTATTAACATAGAGAAAAGCACCCTGTTACTTTATTTTACATGGAATAAAGCATTCACAGGGGAGACCATTAAAATTCTCATCTTCCAAAATGTATATGTTCAAGGCTGGCCATTGTAAGAGGGGTTACTGTGATCTGAGAGCTGCTTCTCTCCTACACCAGATATCTGTATTCCATTTTGAAACTGTGCCAAACTATTTATCTCAAAGATCAGAGCACCTAACAAGTTAACTGGAGGGACTCCCTTTTGTTTTAATGTTTTGGTGGATTCATTATCAGAACCAGTTTTCTTTAGCAAACATATAAATTTATCATAACTTCAGACCCCTGAAAGTGATGCAAAATCAATCAGCCATGACCATTACTGCCAACTGAGACCATTGGAAGGGGGCCCTGGAATAGTGTAATTAGTTGCCATTACGTGGCTGCAAGCCTGCAATTTTCCTACTGACTCTGACCCACTGCCTTGCCTAAGTAAGTATTTGCACTCAAACTCATGATAATCGATCCCCTTCTGTGTCAAGTGTCTTCATAACTTTAAAAATTAAAGATGCAGAGTGTCTCACGTGGTTTGGGTAGGCAATTTTATTCCAGTTTTATTATCACAATGGGTCCATAATATGCATGGAGTGTCCTTTCTGATTAGCCATGCCTCAGCAGTCATCCACTCTATTTCCATATTTGCCTGTCTTTCCCTCCTCTGTTCCTCCTTTGCTTCCAGTCTAGGCTTCCCTTCATTTTCTGAGAAAATGGAAAAGGCTGCTTGCAGCAATTAACTAGCTATTCCAATTAGCTGTCCAGAATCAAGATTGGCTAAGGCAAGATGATGTTCCCTGGTAAAGAGCTGCCTCTGATACACATGAAAATGATTTCTTTTTATCACTTCTGAGACTGAACAAGTGGGGCTGGGGGAGAAATGCCTCAGTGGCCAGGTCCAAATGAAAATTTTGCTCTAATCATTGGAATGTATTTTAAAATTCTCTCAGTACCAAATTATGGAAAGCGAGTGTTTTATGTTCATCTAGCCTATCGATGGTGCTGCTATCGCCTAGGAATGCCTGGGGCGCTCACCAGGGCTTGCACTCTTTGTGGTGAGTTCCCCCATAGACAGTTCTCTGTCCAAAGCCAGTGCTGTGGCTGGACTGGACCTTGTAATTCTTATTATGATTGTCAGACATGCCTCAGCAACAACCATCGAGGAACTTTGAAAAAACAAGCTTATTAATTCACACACGTGTCCTGGTGGGTACATGGCCACCCAGAGACAGAGCTTGCAGATCTGGGGCTCTGCCTTTATTGGAGCCAAGGGTAGGGTTCCTGAGATTTCTTCGGTTCACTCTTCTTTGATGAATTTAAAACAGAAGGAATTAAAGTGCTGGAAGAGAAAAGCAGGGTCCTCAAGTGGTCAGTTATCTGGGTCACCTGAGGTTTTGTAAAAGGGGAACTTCATGGGTGGGGCCGCCTGGCCCTTTATCTCCTTGTGTAGCCGGGAATATGTCTGAGGTGGAGTTCTTTGAGGTAGATGCATTGACAATCAAAAGCTTAATGTCAGGCACTTACATTACAATCAAAAAGGCTAATTGCCAGGCACTTACACTACAGTGAGGCAAAGAGAAAAAAAAATTAGCTTATTTAGCAGACTGTGAAGTGGCAAAAATTATTTTAAAACAAATTGTAGCACGCATGAATAATATTATAAACAAGTTGAATGTAAGTAATTAGGGAGCAAGTTAGTTAATGACAAGATCAATTTGGTTTTTTTTCTTCAGATTCTTTTATCATATTTCTATTTTTGTTTCATTTCCTAGTAAAGTTGGCAATCGTGTCTTTAACTGTATATGAGGAAGTATATTATTCATTTTATTGGTCACTTATAAGATGAAACAATAAAAACTCAAATCATCCTTTACTACAGGAGCAGTTATAAAAGCAATGATAATATCCAACTTCCGTAACAAATACATCAGGGCAAAGTATTTTTAGCTGCCCTAGGGCCATTGTCTGAACCTGAATTAGGACACTTGTGTGTCACAAGAGGCCTTTTATCCAACAGTAATTGAGAAATACTATCTGGGCTAAGTCAATAAATCAAACTCCAAAGTCTTCAATAGAAAGACTCCAAATTTTGTCACAAAATGACTAAAAACATTTGGGCATTCATTTTATTTTGCAGGCAGTGTGGTTCCCTGATATAAATAAAATCATGAAAACTGCACTGGGGCAGTAACTTTAATCAAATTCCAAAGTTTAGAATATCCTGAAGATGACCCACCCCTACGTATTTCCAAAATTGAGAGGGTTTTCTTTTAAATAGAGATTTATTCGTATAACTATAAATGGAAAGGGTCTGTTCCTTTGTAGCACATGCAGAAATCAATGGAGGCAGGTGAAAATCAGACCCATACTTGAGATCATTTGGAGTCCGACATTTACAAAGATCTCTAGTTACAGAAGCTCATGCTTTCCTTGATTTGTTGCAGTGTGAACCACTGGTCCATTCTGGAAGCTCTCTTGCCACTAAAGTCCTTTACAGGGACTTCTCTTTTGTGACTATCTGATTGACAACTGTTCAATAAATTTTCAAAATGAGTTGTTCATGGGATTACAGACATTGGTTATTACCTCTAAAACTTAATTTTCAAGTCAAATATAAATTATTTCCAAGTTTAGTCATTATATTCTTATTTCTAGTTCCCCATACCCATTATTGTCAGATGTTAAATCTAAATATGAATTTAATTATTGTAAAATGCTGCCATTTGATCACTTCCTGGCTCTAAGGACAAGAAGTCAACTTCACAATGAGTTCTTAACATAGTGGTGACTTATTGTATGAATTTTGGTGATAAATACTTGACTTCAGTGCCCACAATTACTCATCTATAAAATACTTTTGTTATGCTCACAGAGATGGAGCAAAACAAATAGCAAGAGAATAAAATGCTCATGTTGTCTTCAAAAATAAATCTATTTCCCATTTTAACTGGTGATTGGGCAAGATATATTTAATGTTTAAAATTGCAAATGTTTGTGGTATAGTATTGGAAAATAAGTTTTTATTACCTTAAATTATTTACTGTAAATTTCCTTACACAGACAATTGAATCTTATATTTATTACTCATTTTTAAATAAATGAGAAAGATAACTTTTTATTATAATTAAGATGAAAGTTTTCTCTTTACAAACACTAATGAGGAAAACATCAAAGGATGAGGTACGATTAAAAATGTGTTTTAGGGGCTTCCCTGGTGGTCCAGTGGCTAAAATTCTGTGCTCCCAATGCAGAGGGCCTGGGTTTGATCCCTGGTCAGGGAACTAGATCCCACATCCCGCAGCTAAGAATTCGCGTGCTGCAATTAAAGATACCACGTGCCGCAACTGAGACCCGGCACGGCCAAATAAATAAATTTTAAAAATGCGTTTTAAAGGTATAGATTTTTGTGGGGCTCAGACAAATCTCAATTTTCTCCTAGTTTGGAAGCAAACTTAAGCCATGTTGCTTGTTTTTAAATTTCAGATATTCTATAAGGTCTACAAGTGACATGAAATTTACCACACATTTTAGTCTCTATCTATCTATCTATCTATCTATCTACCTATCGTCTATCATCATCATTTCTGCCTTGTCTTCTGGAAATGATTAGGTTCTTAAAAAGACTGGACTACGAGTTTCATTAAGTATATACTAAAGTACTATATAATGAGATTCCCTAAATTGAATCTCTGATTAGCCGTTACGCAGATACGGATTCTCTAGACTGCCCTGTCTGATATTGTAGCAACTAATCCTATGTAACGATTGAGAACTTGAAATGTGGCTTGTGTGACTGAAAAACTGAATTTTAAATTTCATTTAATTTTAATTAACTTAATTTTAAAACTGATACTTTATTGGAAAGTTTTTAAGTTTGGAAAACTTGGGTATGTGAATGTATTCTTTCAATTATAGACTTATTAAATCTCAATACATACTAAGTATTGCTGATGAGTATTTAGTGTCTGAAATGAGATGTTTTGTAAATGTAACATACACTCCAGATTTCAAAGACTTAGAGCTGTTAAAAGAAAATTTCAGATCTAGTTGGCTTTTATTCAGCAATTTATGAATCGGGAATCATCCCAGAGAGGAGCTTCAAAACGTTGCACAAAGTGAGAGGGTTTTATAGACCAAGGTGAGCAGGAACCAGGAAGTTACAGGAATTTGCTGATTGGTTAAAGAAGGGTTACTTTCCTTGTATGGAGCGAAAGGAAGACTTGGAGCTGGTCGTGTAACTTGTGCTGAGCAGACAAGTGCTGGTTGGTTGACCTAGACCTTCTTTTTCTGGGAGAGCTGAGCATAGAAACAGTTAAGTTCTGGTTTGCTGAGGTGAGGCTAAGCATGAGGGACTCCACGTTGATCCTAGTCTGGACACTTTAACAGTATGAAAAACAAATGGAAAATATTTCATTAATAATTTATCTAATATTGGGTAAATGTTGGAATGACAATATTTGGAAAGATTACATTAAGTAAAATATATTATTAAAATCAGGGCTTCCCTGGTGGCGCAGTGGTTGAGAGTCTGCCTGCCGATGCAGGGGACATGGGTTCGTGCCCCAGTCCGGGAAGATCCCACATGCCACGGAGCGGCTGGGCCCGTGAGCCATGGCCGCTGAGCCTGCGCGTCCGGAGCCTGTGCTCTACAACGGGAGAGGCCACAACAGTGAGGGGCCCGCGTACCGCAAAAAAAAAAAAAAAAAAAAAAAAAAAATCAGTTTCACATGTTTTTCTTTAATTTATTTAATGTGGTGACTAGAAAAGTTGAACTTACATACTTGGTTTGCATATACTTTTATCAGACAGCACTGCTAGAAGAATACCCTAAGAGAAAGGCTACTATTAAATGCTCTGTATATAAAAATAAATTTCAAATGAATTAAAGAGTGATGTGAAAATAAGTCATAAACAACTGGATGATATTCCTTTTATTTTTGTCTGAGTAATGGTTTTATCAGAATAAAGAAAAAGGAAGAAATCATAAATAATATATTGATTGCTTTGACTATATAAAATTAATGACCTGTGTGTTTCTGTGTGTGTGTATTTTAAGAATCCATCATGAAGAAAACTAAAAAGCAACAGTTTACTATCTTGTGGAGGCAGTTCTTCCTATCTTCTACAGTGGGGGAAGGTCTCCTGCTCATTCCCCAGAAGTGGATAGCACTGGATCATCCTTTTGGACCCTTCCCCTAGAGAAGGAGTGAATCACCTCATTCTTATAACTGTTTTAAAGATCATTGTTCTTCTTATGAATTGGCCTTTTTCTTTCCTCAGAAGAACACATTGTCTTTCTTCATTTCTGTTTTGTGAAAAGTTTCAGTTCTTAGAAAATATTTAAGTATGCTTGGAACAACTTGTGCACACAGATCTGCTCTTTCAACTGTAAATTTATGAAATTGTAAATTTCTATTGTAAATCTATATGGATGCGAGTGGGTATGGGGGTATATGGTTTGTCAATTTTTCAGCCACTGATGGCAGGATGGATGGATTAAATTGTTACATTTCAATGGGTAGAAGTAGGTGTCCCTGTTTTGGCTTTTGGGCCAAGTTATATTCTTTTTTAAAAATTAACTAATTAAGGTATAATTAACACATAACATTGTATAAGTTTAAAGTGTACAATATGTTGATTTGATGTACTTATATATTGCAGTATGATTATAATCATACTGTTAGATAACACCTCCATCACATCACATAATTATCGGTTCTTTTTTGTGATGAGAACATTTAAGATCTAGTCTCTTAGCAACTTTCAAGTATATATTCTTTAGTATTCCTGGGGAATGTTTTGGTTAATGAAGTTGATAGTGTTTTAACTCCAATTTGCCTTGTGTGACTCTAATTTACTTTAATTTAACGAGCACTAACTCATGATGTAAGGCATTGGGAAGTATGTCTAATATTCTATGTAGACTCTTGTCAGCTATGTTTGACGTAAATCTAATGATGAGAAAACAGTCAGATACATCTAGAAAGTGAGATGGTCTACTGGTTGATTGACCTGGATCCTTTGAGGAGTCAGTATCATGAATGACCAAGAAAGGGAGGTATAGCTTGTCTAGATTGAGAGAACTAAAGACATATAATATTCAAATGATATAAACCATGGATCCTGAAAAGATATTTTGAGGGTAATTGAGAAAATTTGTGTAAGGATATTGGATAATACTGTTGTTGATTTTCTTAGGTGTGGTAATGATGTTGAGGTTTCATAGGAAATAATGTTCCACTTCTTGGGAGATGCAGGCTGAAGTAGTTAGGGGTGAAATGCTATATCTGCAGCCTACTTTGGAAGGTGTGACAAAAGGCGTGTGTGTGTGTGTGTGTGTGTGTGTGTGTGTGTGTGTGTGTGTATGGATAGATAGCAGGTATGGATAGATAACAGGTGTGGAAGAATGTTAACAGTTGATGAATCATGATGGTTTCTCTGTGCTACTTTTTCAAACTTTCAGTGGATTTAACAATTTTCAAAATAAAGATGTGTACATAGGCATTTTTTATATGTGGCATAGGGAATAAGAAATGTGATTAATAAATAATAATTAATAATTCCATAACCCCAACATAGAAGTGAGAAATATATGAGCATATATAATGAATGATTAATAAAACTAGTATGGAAGAAAATTTTAAGATCAATAAGAAAAAGAAAATTGGTCAAATAACATGAATAGGTTATGAACAGAGGAATAAAGACAAATGGCCAATAGACATACCAAAATGTTTATCATTGATAATCAAAGGCAGGAACTTAGATACAATACTGAGTTGTTAAAACTCAGTTTTCCACCTGTGTTTCTCTCTTATTTTCACGCAGAGCAGTTCACTTTTGTCACCCAATGTTGGAGACTTTCCCACACCAAGCAATTCTCTGTGACACGATCTGGATGTCCTACAATTGAACTCAATTCTAACAGTGAAGATAGTGTCGGATTCCACAGGCTAAGGGCTTTTTCCCACAAGACAGCTCTCACCTTATTTCACATGCCAATTGCAGGAAGTAGGTCCCCAGATTACCCACAACTTCTGTCTGAAGAGGTTCCCATGAACCCCTCCTCATTTTCGACTAATTTGCTAGAGTGGCTCACAGAACTCAGGGAAACACTGACTAATGTTTGCCAGTTTATTAAAAGATATGATAAAGGATACAAACAAACAACCAGATGAAGAGATCCATAGTGCGAGAGTTGAGAGGATCCTGATTGCAGGAGCCTTCTGTCCCTGTGGAGTTGGGGTGCATCATCCTCTCAGCACATGGACGTGTTCCCAACCTGGAAGTTTTCTGAACCCTCTACTCTTGGGATTTTACTGAGGCTTCATCATGTAGGCATGACCAATTATTAACTCCATTTCCAATCCCTCTTCTCTGTCTGAAGGATGAGGGGTAGGGCTGAAAATTCCAAGCTTTTAATCATGGCTTGGTCTTTCTGGTGACCAGCCGCCATCCAGGAGCCATCCAGAAGGCCACTCAGAGTCACCTCAATAGAACAAAAGATCTAGCCCCGGGTGCGCTAGTGGCTAGGATTCCTGGTTTTCATCCAGGCTACCCAGGTTCAATTCCTAGGCAGGGAACTAAGATCTCTGTTCAGGGCTGCTCATTGCTGTCTCACCGAGATCAGTACCAACTGTATTCATGTTGTTAACTCCACATCTTCTTCTCCAATAAAACTAGCCAGTCAGGCATGGTTATAAAAAAAAGAGAGAAAAGAAAAAAGAAACACCCCCAGTGATTCAGATATTGGAATCATCAGACACAGATTAAAAAATAACCATGCTGGGCTTCCCTGGTGGTGCAGTGGTTGAGAGTCTGCCTGCCGATGCAGGAGACGCGGGTTCGTTCCCCGGTCTGGGAAGATCCCACATGCCGTGGAGCGGCTGGGCCCGTGAGCCATGGCCGCTGAGCCTGCGCATCCGGAGCCTGTGCTCCGCAACGGGAGAGGCCACAACAGTGAGAGGCCCGCGTACCGCAAAAAAACCCCAAAAAACAAAAAACATGCTTACTATGTTCAAGGAGATAAAAGACTGAGAAAAATTAAAAAAAAAAAAGAACAAAAGATGCTCCTAGTGTTTTCATCATTTAGGCAATTACAAAGGCTTTAGGAATGCTGTGTCAGGAACAAGGGACAGAGACCTGTACATGTATTTTCTATTATCTCACAAATACCAAGGTAGAAAATTTGCCTCTCATTTTGTGTGTGTGTGTGTGTGTGTGGTACGCGGGCCTCTCACTGTTGTGGCTTCTCCCGTTGCGGAGCACAGGCTCCGGACGACAGGCTCAGCGGCCATGGCTCACGGGCCCAGCCGGTCCGCGGCATGTGGGATCTTCCCGGACCGGAGCATGAACCCGTGTCCCCTGCATCGGTAGGCGGACTCTCAACCACTGCGCCACCAGGGAAGCATTTGCCTCTCATTTAATAAAACATTTTAAAACTATAAACAATATGACAGTCCAAGGAAAAAGATCCTCTCAAACTGCTGGTAAAAGTATAATATCTTGAGAAAACTATTTGTAAATTTGTATTGCATAACATATCCTAAGAGAATCAGAAATATCAGCAAAAATGTACTTATGAAGTTTTTTTTAAAAGGAGATTTTTTTTAAAGGCAGAGTATTACGGATTCTGGCTTCTGTTTCCTCACATTCAGAATAGAAAACATTTAAAACGCCTGCCTCTTAGTGGAGTTGCAAAGTTCACCTGGCTTCAAGAGCCACGTTAATGTCCAGAGCCTGCTTTACAAGTCCTAAAGGCCGACCCGGGAGGTATATTTCCTTTGTCCCTACAGCATGAAGTGAAGCGCCTCAGCAGGTGTGACAAGCTGAGGATGTAACATTTTCCCGTTAGACTTTAAGTTCCATTGAGATGTTCTCCCATGAATCTATGCCAGAATTCAGAAACACAGAAGCCAAGGTTAGCCTCACCCTCTAGAAGGCTTAGATGAAATAGGGTGATAGAGGCTTCAGCCAGCCGCAGAGGAATGGAAGTCAGAGGGATTCAAGAAAATGGCATTTGCATTTGCACTGTGTTTATAGCTTCCACATCTTCCTGGTGAATCAAATTGCTCCCTAAAGAGGCACAGGCCTGAGTGCAGCACATAGCGGAGATAAGGAGACCCAGTAGCATTTTCAAACCTCAGATAAGCAGATCAAGGTAGCATTAAAATTAAGAGACAGAGAGATCAGTGATACATTGTTATAGCTTTGAGATTGGGTGGAAATTATTATACTTCTACAGCATCTTTGCTTCTGAGACACTTGCTATACCGTATCACTGAATCATAGACATCTGTCACCCTTAATACATTTACTCCTTGTCAGCAGCTCTGGGCATAGGGAAAACGGTGCTCAGTTTACGACAGCATAACTATAAATCCTAATCCATTAATTTACTTTTTCTCAAGATAAGTTCTTGCAATTCAAATTACGTGATTAAAAAGCTGCTATTTTATCAGTCAAAATAAAAGCAGCTTTTCTTGTTTGCTTAATTTCCAAATTGTAGTATTTCTCCTTTTTAATTGCCCATGCTAATAGATTTAAGTGTATGGGCACATATGCAATAGTACGGCATGAAAATAACTTAGATCACCATGAGTGTTGTTCTGAATTCTTCCCAGTTTACTGCATTATTAAACATTACATAAATTATTCAATGTCCTTTATATCAAACATATATTTTTTCCTGCAAAAAGGATCAAAACTAAGTGGCATTACTTAGGATTACTAGACACAGATTATATAGTATCTTTTCTTCTTTTCCAACTAAGAAAAAACGTGCCTTTAATTTATATATTTCACTGTTTGAAACACAGGGGAAATTGTAATGACAGAAAAATGGGGAGGCAATTTAGTCTATTTACACAATAAATAGCCACATTTGTTGGTATTTAACGTTTGTTGTTTTAACTGCCTCTGTGCCCTGAGAAAAAGATTTGAGCGTGCACTTTCTTCTTGGTTATCTGGTCCCAACAGAATGTTGCCTGGGAGCTGGAAGGGTAGACATTTAAAAACCCAAGTATTTAATTATGTCTGCTGGCCTGGTTAAGAAGGCAGAGAATGTCCTTTAGAGAAACAAGAGTGCTTCTGCTTGGGCTGGTTCTTGGTTGTGTCTGAGAATGAATGTTTGGCACTCCTTCCATGGGATGGGGGTAGGCTGAGAGCGTATCAGCTTTATATTACTGCCTATTTGTAGCTCTGATATTTTCCAGGTTGGTGAATTCCCAAATTGGACATACTGAGAACCAACTACAAGTAATAGGCATGCTAAACAAGGTGGCCCCTTTTTTAAGTCAGATCTGATTGTTCATTTTATTTATATTGATCTCAAATTTGCTTCCATGTAACTGCCACCCATTGGTCCTGATTCTTCTTCCTGAAGCAAAATAAAAGAACGCTTTTTCTTTTCTATGCCATAGCTCTGGTCTATTTGACATTTTCTATGATCCATGGAGGCCCATGT
Organism: Pseudorca crassidens; assembly: GCF_039906515.1. NCBI lineage: Eukaryota > Metazoa > Chordata > Mammalia > Artiodactyla > Delphinidae > Pseudorca > Pseudorca crassidens. Next base: position 108,642,694 of record NC_090300.1, on the reverse strand, counting down.
TAGACTATGCAATATTTTGAAGTGTTTTCCCTGAAATAATTATGTATCAGTATTTATACATCTATATTAGAATATATAAAATTATTTCTTAAAGATCAAAGACTAGCCCTTCTTGAGACCTAAAAGAAAACATGTAAACTATTTTCAAATTAATAATATTAAATCACAGCATCTTTGTGTCACCATAAAAAATTTGGGAATTAATGAATATGTGATTACATATTAAAGAAATATGAGAAATTGAGACTAATAGATTTTGTAGTTGTAGTTATAAAGAAATCGCTTGACCTAAATGAATAATAAAATATATCTTCAGGGCATTGTACTTCTTATGAAATCAGAATTTATTGATAATTCCTTTGGACTGTGTGAGAGGGTGCATGGCACTGGGGTGATGAGAGGTGTTTTGATGAAAGCCAGTGGAATATTTCCTAAGAATTTAATTTTAAAAGAAAAGAAAAAGACCATAGTGCAGTTAACATATTGCATGCCCATTGGTATCTTACTCTAAAAGTTCTCTCCACACAAGAGTAATTTTAATAATTAAGACTATCATTATGCTACTGCTGACAACTTTCTAATGTCTGTAGGGAACTAAAGATCAGTGTGTGTGTGTGTGTGTGTGTGTGTGTGTGTGTGTACATCCATTTGGGTACATTTATCCTCTATTCCTCAGCAGCATTTAGTCTGGCATAAAATCAGATTTCACTAGTTAAGAATAGCCTTAGTCAATGAGGGCAGGTGAGGGGAAAAGGAAGTAAAATTCTAAGATTAATGTTATTTGAAATTAGGCATTTAGTTCATTATTATTGTTTCTTTGTGCTTTAAATCTTTTTCTCTTGAATATGGAGAAAACAACAAAGATAACTTTTATAAATCCCTGTAATAAAATAAACACCAACAAAAAATCTCTTGCTTTAAGTGTCAATTCAGACCCTTTAAAGTCTTGTTTGAGATTCCTTTTAGAGGGGTTGGAAGGCCGTTCTGAGGTCCAGAAGCCTCTACAGTGGTTACGCACGATCAAGGCAGAGGGAAAAAACGAGACATTCTCACTCCCATTCCCTCTGCATCAGAATCACCTGGAAGATATTTTTAAAATACTGATCATGCCCAAAGAAGCTCTGATGTTATTAGTCCGAGATGGGACTTGTGCATTGGTATTTTTTAATATCTTCTTAGGTGATGCTAACCTTGTAGCCAGGGACTGGAACAACTAGTCTGCTTTAGACGATCACAGACGTAAAACTTTTTCTTGGCAGACTCCCCACTTGTTGTAGGCACTTCATGGAGATACATGTCACTGTCTTTAACTAGCTGTGATGCTTTATTCAGTTCCAAAAATATGGTTGTTGGTTAATAAATGGTTAGCTTAATACTATAGCCATTTATCTTATGCCTGGTTACCACTTATCAATAAGGCTAAGTGGCTAATCTGCCTTGCCTCAACTGCCATTCTGCCCTTCCCACACCCAAGGCAGGCATTTCTAATAATCCCCTATCAATTAGCCTAAATAAAGCATCATGATCTTTCCAAATGCAGCATTTAAGGCAGCCATGACTAAAGGGTCAGAGTTTTCATGTGATATGTAATCTTTATAATCTGCACAAAAGTTAAAGCTCTGGGCATTTCCTCAGACATTTGAAATGAGATTTATATAAGTTATGTGTTCACTGACTACAGTATATATAATAATAAGCTAGTTTTTTTTCATTATTTATTATAAAATGAATGGGAATACACACTCATAAAATTGTACAGCAAAAATGTTTAATCAGGACCCACTTATGCGGGTTACAGAAGATAATTTAGAGGGAGAGTGAAATGCAGAATTGTGGAAAAGCAAGAGCAATATTTAAGTTATATTCAGTTATATTTAAGTTATATGCTATGCTCTTGGGAATATTTCTTTCTGTATTTGAGCACATGTCTTTGTATATATGTTTCTTTTCTCTGCATGGTTCTCTATGGGTTAATTTTTGAAATATTTATAAGGATCTTTATGTCCATCTATTTGTATCTGTATCTTTGGCCTTCTGGGTCCTGCAATGGGCAGAGCACTCATTTCTCTCTTTATCTTTCTATATATTCGTCTATTTGACATTCTTTCATTCCCCTTTTTTCATTATCATTTTTCTTTCTTCCTGTGTATCTTTTTTTGTCTAATTGAAAAATATTTTAATTTCTGTTCTTAAACCTGGGCAAGGAAGGATATTTTGGTTAGTTATCTTTCTCTTAAAAACAAACAAACAAGCAACAAACACCAGCCATTTCTCTACTCCTCTCCTACAAGACAATGTCAATTTAGTGACCCTTTTCTTTTGTGACTTTAGTGAGATTTTTCTCACCGAGAGAGAGAAAATAAAGATTCTCTCACATCTGTGACCTAGAAACAGTCCTACAAAAACAAAACCAAACAAGCCAAAACAAAAACACAAATATAACCTTGGAATTAACATTTAAAAATATTAGCTTAACTGCTATGTCAGAAAGAACAAAGTATATATCTTTCCAGAAAAAGCAATTGTTAATCTGATGTAGGTGAATTTTAGATTAAATTTTTATTTATATATCTAAGAAACAACGAATATTTGGTCCATTGTTCCTCCCTTATTTTCATCTTCTGTTACTGAATGAATGGAGGCATGAAAGTTACCCTATAGGCTAACAGCCCCTGGAGAGTCTTCCAGGTCACACGTCTGAAAAGTTAGCATTTCCGACCTATGTTCCTTTCAAAGTCCAGGCTTTGACAAACAACTTTTATTAGGCATATTTTCCACAAATAACATTTATAATGCCTTGTATCCATTTGAAAGTAAATTTAAAAACAAAACAATAAATAAAAAACCAATACAACTGAAGTTCCCTTTATCTTTGAACCTCTAGGACAGAAATGCAAATTTTGGGGTTTAGTTTTAAATAGTAGAAGTGGATGATTGTTTAGGCAGTAAACAGCATGAGAGCAGGGGATTGTGTCTGCCTGGTTTACTGCTTATTTTCTGATATGTAGCACTTATTGTCTTGAACTCAATTGAGCAGGTGGTCAATAATTATTTGTTGGACAAATTCAAACATTTGAAAAGCAATTTTCTCGTTGATCTTCAAGATATCAACCATAGAAGAATCTTGAAATGGAGTAATTACCTCAAGTCTAATACTTGTGGTTCAAAATAATTGTGGGTAGTATTTAGTTTTCTATTTGGGGACCTTATATATTTTATTACAAAAATGATAATGGATAAGAGGAGGCACATGTAACTATCCATAACCTCACCTTTTCTCACAGAATAGTCTCATCATTAATTTGAAAACTTCTCAAATATATTTATTTTCATTCTCCTAACAGGAAAACAAAGTGCTTTAACAAATTTCAAGATACCCTGGTGAGCAATGGTTCTTTAGCTCACCTCCATACGTTTCTCTTTTACAGAGACAAATTCTATTGCTTTTAAAAACATTTACTTTTTTCTTATAGTGTTTTCATTTTATGATCATATTTTCTCTCTTGATTTCTTTTACACTAGAAATAAGAATGAGATTTCACACTAATATTTATTGTTTTACTTTTCTGAAAAAAAAAGAATATTAAATGAGAGAATATTTAATTTGAGGTAATCCACTTAACTTCCCATCCTTCCAACATGTGAAGAGGTTTGATGAGTATCTGTGATATTCTCTAGCATTGGATACATGAGGTGTACAACTCAGTGCTCCAGTTTTTAGGGTTTTCTTGTTGTGTATGTCTAGATTTCTGGATTCCTGTTCCAAGCTGAGCAATCGTAAGAAAACTGTTGATATATCGGTTGATAGATGGACACCTTTACTCATGTATTTTTTTCATTCTTTGTCCCTAGGTAGTAGATATTGTAATATTCACAGAAAGCATAAACATGATTTATGTTTTTACAGGCAAAATATAGAAAGCATTTCTCTACATTGAGGATCAAGAGGAACAGAGATTGATGGGTACCCTTTTGTCTCCTCCCTGTTGTTTTGGCCTCTTTCTTACAAGTTGTAGTAACATTACAAGACATCAGAAGTTTCCTTTGCCTCACTGCACAGACTTGGGAGGCTATGTGGCAGATCAGGGGACTGTGTTCAGCAGCAAGGAGGAGATGAAAAGGACGCCAGCAGCAGAACAGTTTCTTATAGCAGAGGAGAATCCCGTTTTATAGATAAGAACCTGAGGCACCTATGATATGAAGAAAATCTGACCAGGTCTCCATGTACTTTTTTTTGTGCCTGGCACTCTTTGTTTTCTCTCCCCCAAATATGGTATGCTTTTCATGCCACCCTTTGAAAGAGGAAAATGTTTACATTTTTTTCCCCCCAGAATGTAGAAGGATACTGTCACATTTAACTTCTCACTGGGATATTTCTCTCAAGTGAGTTTTAACCTTACCAGCATTTTGGTGAAGCTGTGATCGAGATTGTTTTTAATTTTTCTGTCCTTTTTTCCCCCCTCCTTATTCCTGTCCCTTGCTCTTTCTCCTGAAAACTTTAAACTGCTCTTATTATTGTCTGACTGGACATGGTGCTATACTTGTGGATTTTGATGGATAACCAGTACTGGAAATACTGTCTTGTCTTGGGAAATCATAGTGTGTAAGGGATGTATGAGCTGGTATAGTAAAAATGTATTATTATTCTAGAGTATTTATGTTGTCTCAGTTTTGCATTCTTGAAGCTAGGACTAAAATAATTTTACATGTCCATCTGACCCCATATACTCTGGACGTGTCAAATGAGAAAAATTTTCGTTAGAATAATCCATCTTTGAGGTGACGGCACAGCTGTGTCAGCTGTAGCTGCTGAAAGAGGAGCCAGGAAGTTACCAGGCAGTGAGAGAGCCCTCTCACCAGAACTGAGAAGAAAAAAACATGGAGGCAAAAAGCTCTTTTTACAAATTTTGGCTTTAGTTTTTCAATAGGAAATAAAGAAGAGGTAACAGGAACTGCATTGGACTTGTAGATCAATTGGAGGGAATTGTCATCATGAAAATAAATATTGAGTCTTCCAATCTGTGAACATGAAATGTGTCTCTATTTATTTTGATCTTTAACTTTCCTATTAATGTTTTGTACTTCTCAGTGTACAATTCTTACCCATTTCCTGTCAAGTTGATTTCTACACATTTTATTCTTTTTGATACTATTGCTAATGAAATTGTTTCTTATTTTCATTTTCTGATTGTTCATTGCTGGAATATAGAAATAGAATTGATTTTATAATGATCTTGCATCCTATGTTCTTTCTAAACTTGTCTGTTAGTTCTAATAGTTTATTGTGGATTTCTTGGGATTTTCTGTATAAAGAATCATGTGCCTGGTGAACAGAGACTGTTTTCCTTCTTCCCTTGCAATCTGGATTTCTTCGTTCATTTACAACGTTGGCTTGAGCCTCCAGATAATGTTGAAGATTTATTTTTGTCTATTCTTATTTCTCTGTCACAATAAAGAATCAAATTAATTCTGGAAGGTATTTCATATTCTCAAAATTTGAGGTTGGGTTTGGACTCAAAATTCAGTTGGGTAATCACACCACTTACGATCCATATATACATACCATAAATTCTCATTTCCCTGTGGAACATCCCGTGAACTTTTGAAGGGTTCTCTTTGTCATAGTCACCTCTGGCTTTTATTTCCCACCTCCACTAAATGCTTGTTCTTTGCTATTATCTTGGAAATTTTACTTTATGGCTTATATTCTACCTATCCACTGTTCCTTTGACCAAATCACTACAAAAATGAATCTTGGCATGTACTAGAACTTTATGCATTATATAGAACTTGTATTTCTTTTCAGGGAAAGGGATTATACACATAGTTCTCCAGCAAAAAACAAACAAACTTAAAATTACATGCTAGAATCTTTGTTGTTAACATCATTTTGGCTCCTTGATATAGGTGACTTCTCACTGGCTTTATTAATATATACAGGCCTGGCTACTCTTACCATCTTGATGGCCCTTCTCTCCCCATTTCAACTCTGCTATATTCGTCTAACTCTTCCTTCAAAGTCTTACTCCTGTTATGCAGAGAATTTCAGCCCTTACTTGTCCTTACTTCCAAACTTAGTTCCAGGCCTAACTTTTCCTATTGAATGAACTTAACATTGTTTAATTGAATGAATGTCTGTTTGCTGAGTTCATAATCCTTGAAAAAGATTATGCTCTGGAATATTTTTCTCTGTGTTAAATTGTCATCGCATTAATTGGACTACATGTTCATGTGGCGCATACCATAGAAATAACCCTGATGAGCTTTTTGTACACTGTTGATGAGCTTGAGTCACATCTGTTGTAAAATGGAGGTGACTTCACTGTCTAGTATAATAAGAATTGTACTAAATTAATATTTTACTTCTCCTCAAGGGATCTGAGGGCAACTCAAAAGGGAAGTTATACTTGGGGGAGGCAGTTTTTAAAAAGTGCTAAAAATTATAATGTTAACTGGTGACACGTGCTTTAGAGAATAAAAATATAACAGTGCATCACAACATCAGTGGGAGAACTTCCATCATTTCCTTAATGTCATTTTCCAAAAGTATGCAAAGTTCTGTCATTGGCTTCTTCGTGGACAGATCACTACAGATATTAAGTGTTGATATCTATATTTTAATGCTTATCAATGAAAGAAGGTAAATTCAGGAACATATAATTATTGGAACATAGCTTCTCTGATTTAATGTATGAAAAAGTAATATTTAGTGTTTATTAGTTATGCCTTTAATGAATTATTTACTTCCAACCACAACCTTTAACAAAACATTTTTCTGCATGTGAAAATCCTGTAACATAAACTTAGGGAAGAATAGTGATGTAATATTTTAAAGAAAAGATTATATAAGAAATTGAAAAATGTTTCCAGCTTAAGGAATGACCCTAAAGAGGTAGACAACGCAGATTTGGGAGTGTCAAATTTGTGTTGTATTTTTAATTTTCTCTTAGAATAAATCCAAAGATACAAAAAGAAACTTCTTATGAAAATTTATATACACAGAGGCACATCACTAATGTTTCATTTCAGAGAAGCTACTCTAGTTAGTTCCAAAATGATTCTCCTAAATAGTTTTACATATTATGTAATTAATTAAGAAAATTATATACCATACAATCATATTCAGAAAATTCACATTTTCTGGAGATTAAAACATACATGATAGAGTTGATTTACATTTGAGAATACTTATAAATGCTGTTTAAATCAGATGTAATTAGCTCTCCATGACATTTAGTATTCCGAATAATCCAGTCTTTCTCTTTTTTGCATCAAGATAGACTAAAGGCAAAGTAAGATACCATCTTCTTTCCTTCCAAATGTTAAGACTGCCAAACTGAAATAAGTAATAAAAATAAATAGTTGTAGTTAAAACGTTATACTTTAATTCTTTAAATTCTAATTTTAGATATTTATATCACCCATATTATATCCTAAATATAAATTGAGATTAATTTTATCCAGTCAACTGTTTTCTTATTCATTCTATAATAATATACAAACTTGACTGTAGAAAATATCTTTTCTCTACAATAATGTTACCTGTGTTAAGTGGTCTAAGTCAGGGGTCCCTAACCCCCGGGGACCCCTGACTTAGACCACTGACCCCCTGTTAGGAACTGGGCCGCACAGCAGGAGGTGAGCGGTGAGCAAACCGGCGAAGCTTCATCTTCCCCATCGCTCGCATTACTGCCTGAACCATCCCCCCGCCCCCATCCGTGGAAAAACTGTCTTCCACGAAACCGGTCCCTGGTGCCAAAAAGGTTGGGGACTGCTGTTCTAAGTGACCAAACATAATTAAAGTCGTTTTATTGCTACGAAATGTCACTAATACTAGTACCAGTAGTGGTACTACTAGTGGGAGTAGTGGTAGTAGTAATGTAATGAACATTTGTATAACACTTTTAGTTTTACAACATATTGACATATTCCTTATCTAATTTAATATTCAAAACATTATTATCTGTATTTTACAGATGCCTGTTTGGAGACAGAATTTGCTTTTCCACCAAGATTAATTGGTAGAACTCCAAGCTAAGCTCCTGTCCTCCAGATTTGCATTCCTTTTGTTATGCTACATGTTGTTATAGGGTGGTAGCAAGATTTAAGAACCTTGATTTTACCCAATGAAGAAGCTGAAATCTTGTGAAGTTAAGCAATGCATTCACTGAGCATTCATTTATTCTGTACACACGCTATGTGGGAAATTTGCTAGTTGTTGTAAAGGAACCAAGAATATATGAGCCAAAGTTTTGTAATAAATGTTCTAAATATTTTCGCATAACAGACACCTACTTTTAAGTGAAAATTGTCTTTTCCTCAAGAAAAAAGAATAAAAGAAAACAACACAAAGGAATTTCTAAAATGTTGTTTCTTGAAATTTATGCAAAACTTTGAAAACCAGGAATATTTGAAAACTTTCTTATGCTGTTTTGAATTAAGATCGCTGTATATTTGTTAGACATTATAAATGTAGTAAAAGTTACCCTAGTGGCCAGAGTTAAAAGAACTTTTTAAGTGTCTATATCAAGTGTCTAAGCATTGATCCTAGGAAGACTGAATACTCTATAGCTTTCCTACTTAACATGTGATCCAGGGACCAACAGCATCAACAGCAACTGAGAGCTAGAAAAACACGCAGATGCTGTGGTCCTGCTCCAGACTTACCGAATCAGAATCTGTGTTGGGACAAGATCACAAAGTCATTCCTATGCTTCATTTTTCAGTGAAGGATAGAGGGACTCCTAACTGCTCAGCGCTGCACCTTCTAACTAGTATTAACTATTCCCATGAGGAGTTTGAGAAGATATTATATCTACAGAGCAAGGAAAAGCTGCCATATATATGTATATACTCATATATATGTATTTGTCTCTCATATAACGAGACAATGCTCCCAAAAATTATAATGGCAATTCCTGAAATTATTGGAAGACTAAAACCCTGCTAAGGTTTTCTGTGTTGCCAAAGAAATCTCAAGTCCGACGGATGATAGCCTCAGAAGTTCAATCCCTAAGGTAAATTCTGTCACCAACTCCACTTACAAGGAAAAGCACTCTTGGAATTCTTGTGTCCCATCTCAGATGTAGTCTTAGAGGCATCAGGGCTCATGGAAGTTAATGAGTAGGGGGTTTCACATGAGAAATCAGAATTCCAAGCATGTTCTACTTTTTGCCTACAGTATCCATTCCATCCTACTTCCCACTTCCTAAATGAATACTGTTGAATATTCCCAATATCATTGAAATATCCATCCCTCCTCTGTCCAGCCGAGTGCTGCAATTGATTTTATCCTCAGCATCAGGGGCTGGCAGTTAAATAGATAATCCTGTTTTGGTAATCCCAGCTCTCCGGACAAAAATTTATATGTAGGAGTGGGCAAGCAATCTAACTCTGGCCAGTAGGATGTGAGTAAATTCATTGGTGGGCGTCTGGGAAGAATTTAATGATTTTTAAGAAAGAGACACAAGAGGAAAATAGTCTCTTAACTGTCTCTGAATGTTTCCAAGTGTGTGATGCTAAAAATATATAACATAAAATCATCTGACTACCAAACTGAGGGTAAACCAATACTGGGAGGAAGGCAAAGCCAAATCAGAGGTTTACGTAGAAGTGGATTCAGAGGTTACACCTTCACTTGGAATCCACTACCCTCTGTATTTAATGCTATACGAAATATTTCCTCATTGTTAACCAGGCAAGTAGGGTTTTCCATTACTTGCAATCCTTAAAAATATCCTAACTGAACATTCTCAAGGCACATACAGTATTATATAGACAGTTGAAATTTCATCATCACATGGTAGGGATTTGTAGTAACTTAATGTGGATATTCTCTTCACCAAATGGCTAAATGAGAAAACCTGGTTCTTATACATTGTAGGTCTAAATCAGCAGAACATCTTGAAACTTATATACATAACTTATATACTTAGTGTGCAATTATGTATATATCAGGGAAAGTATGAAAGAGAGAAAAAATAAATGGAGAAGTGAATATAAGACAAGAGAAAGGAAGGAAATACAAAAGAAAAGAAGGCAGTCATATTTACTGCAAAATATTCCTTAAAATCTTAATTACTTTATCCAAATTAGCAAGGTAGAACATATTATATTTAAACCTTGTAAACACTTTATTTAATATGCATTACCAGATGCCAGATAGTTTGTGAATTTTAAGCAGTAACATTTGTTGTTGTTTTCTTTTTTTTTGAATTTTATTTAATTTATTTTTTTATACAGCAGGTTCTTATTAGTCATCAATTTTAGCCACATCAGTGTATACATGTCAATCCCAATTGCCCAATTCAGCACACCGCCACCACCACCCTGCTGCTTAAGTGGTAACATTTGAAAGAATTAAAGGGTAACCAGGTTTTCTGCACTGAAACACTGGATTAAATTTAAAACATCAAGACCATTAAGGGAGATTCCCAAATAGAGAAGTCTAGTGATATACTACCCAGATAATTTTAGGATTTAGTGAAGCTGATATGAATTGAAAAAGGGTATAAATGAGCTTTTTTTCTTAAAAAACATCTTTGATCCTAAAAGGCATGTCTGGCCACAGTTCATAGTCAAACTGATGGTTGAGTTATATCATGCTAACAGGATGGCTTTCTCATTAAACATAATCCTTTCATGAAATTTAAACAAAATCTAAATTTAATTATAAAATACAAAAGTGTACAAACTTTTAAAAGAAAAGAAATACTACATAAGTTCATAATTAAACTAATTAAAACAACATTGGGTGTTTGAAGCTGATGAGCTAGTTCTCCTGAAAATGCTATCTGATTATTCAGGAAGAATGAAAATCCTCATATGGTCCTGATAGCACATGGAATTTTATTGGGTCAATTAGCTTTCTGGATAGTTACCAATTGCATTACAACAAGAAAAAGAAAAGCAACTAGAATTCGTGGTATACTATTGTTATACTGCAAAACTTTAATTTCATAAAATGGTCAGTACTTAAAATTTTGGGACAAATCTGTTTGTATGTGTGTTTATACAAATCTGTTTGTATGTGTGTTTATGTGTGTGTGTGTGTACAGCATTTTTAACAGAAAAGTGTGAGTAACACTGTCTTCCAGTCAAAATTCTTAGTGTTCATGATCAGGAAAAATTTACCTTGGGTTGGAATGAAGTCCCATATGCTTGAAAGTAAAATTTGAACTGGTCTTTATTTATTTGAAATCTATTTCTTAATTCAATAAATGTACTATTAATTAGAGCAAAAAATGATCAGTGCCTTTTCATTATCAGGCCATAACTCTTCTCTTTCAAAATTTTAAGTAAATGCCAAGTTTAGTTTTTTCACACTCATTTAATTTTCCATTTTTCCATTTGGTGTCTAAGTAATATAATGCTAATGCTATCTAACTCTTCCAAGATCACAGCCTACTTTAAGGAAAACTAAGAATTTATCTTGTTGGAGGGCCATTAACAGAGAACAAATTCAAATCTCATTAAAGGTCCTGCTCAATTAGTGGCATATGTTTCAGAATTCATGGCACACTGCCCTCAGTTAAATGGAAGCTAGTATATTTCAAGTCTGACTGGACTTTAGCAGGAGCTAGAAAATTGTGCAATGCCTTCATGATTATGGGCCAAAAAGGGACTCTTTAATTATAAAATCATAATATTATTACAAAACTATTCTTAAACACCTTCAATCTGATCTCATATTGTATACATGTATATATTACATTAGAAAAAATTATAAGTTAACAATTTTTTTAAACATATTTATTGGAGTATAATTGCATTACAATGTTGTGTTAGTTTCTACTATATAACAAAGTGAATCAGCTATATGTATACATATATACCCATATCCCCCCCTCTTGCATCTCCCTCACACCCTCCCTATCCCACCCCTCTAGGTGGTCACGAAGCATGGAGCTGATCTCCCTGTGCTATGCAGCTGCTTCCCACTAGCTATCTTTTTACATTTGGTAGTGTATATATATCGATACTCTCTCTCTTCATCCCAACTTACTATTCGCCCTCCCCGTGTCCTCAAGTCCGTACTCTACATCTGCATCTTTATTCCTGTCCTGCCCCTAGTTTCATCAGAACCATTTTTTTTTTTAGATTCCATATATATGTGCTAGCATACGGTATTTGTTTTTCTCTTTCTAACTTACTTCACTCTGTATGACAGACTCCAGGTCCATCCACCTCACTACAAATAACTCAATTTCATTTCTTTTTATGGCTGAGTAATATTCCATTGTATATATGTGCCACATCTTCTTTATCCATTCATCTGTTGATGGACACCTAGGTTGTTTCCATGTTCTGGTTAATGTAAATAGTGCTGCAATGAACACTGGTATATGCCTCTTTTTGAATTATGGTTTTCTCAGGGTATACGCCCAGTAGTGGGATTGCTGGGTCATATGGTAGTTTTATTTGTAGTTTTTTAAGGAACCTCCATACTTTTCTCCATAGTAGCTGTATCAATTTTCATTCCCACCAACAGTGCAAGAGGGTTCCCTTTTCTCCACACCCTCTCTAGCATTTATTGTTTGTAGATTTTTTGATGATGGCCATCCTGAGTGGTCTGAGGTGATACCTCATTGTAGTTTTGATTTGCATTTCTCTAATGATTAGTGATGTTGAGCATCCTTCCATGTGTTGTCTTGCTAGTTGTCTTGCTAGTTGATTGGCATGGGGCGTCTAGCACTGAAGCTTGCTGGCCGTTGGGTGGAGCTGGGTCTTAGGGTTGAGACAGAGATCTCTGGGAGAGCTCTCGCCGATTGATATTATATGTGCCCGGGAGGTCTCTGGTGGTTCAATGTCCTGAACTCGGCTCTCCCACCTCAGAGGCTCAGGCCTGACACGAGGCTGGAGCACAAAGACCCTGTCAGCCACACGGCTCAGAAGAAAAGGGAGAAAAAAAGAAAAAAATATATTAAAATAATAATAATTAAAAAGAAGAAGAGAGCAACCAAACCAATAAACAAATCCACCAATGATAACAAGCACTAAAAACTAAATTAAACATAAAAATTAGAAACAAATCAGTCACAGGCAGCAAACCCCAAGTCTACAGTTGCTCCCAAAGTCTACCACCTCAATTTTGAGATGATTCGTTGTCTATTCAGGTATTCCACAGATGCAGAGTACATCAAGTTGATTGTGGAGATTTAATCTGCTGCTCCTGAGGCTGCTGGGAGAAATTTCCCTTTCTCTTCTTTGTTCACACAGCTCCTGCGGTTCAGCTTTGGTTTTGGCCCCGCCTCTGCTTGTAGGTTGCCCTCAGGCATCTGTTCCTACCCAGACAGGACAGGGTTAAAGCAGCAGCTAATTAGGGGGCTCTGGCTCACTGGGGGGGGGGGGGGGGGGGGGGAGGGGTATGTTGTTATAATTGGAATGCTGGGCAAGCCTGCTGAGTCAGAGGCCTACGTGATGTTGCAACAGCCTGGGGCACACCGTGTGTTCTCCTGGGGAACTTGTCCCTGGATCACGGGACCCTGGCAGTGGCAGCTGCACAGGCTTCCAAGGGGGTGTGGATAGTGACCTGTGCTTGCACACAGGCTTCTTGGTGGCTGCAACAGCAGCATTAGCATTTCATGCCCGTCTCTGGTGTCCTAGCTGATAGCCTCGGCTCGCGCCAGTCTCTGGAGCTCCTTTAAGCAGTGCTTTTAATCCTCTCTCCTCTCCACCAGGAAACAAAGAGGGAAGAAAAAGTCTCTTGCCTCTTTGGCAGGTCCAGACATTTTCCCGGACTCCCTCCCGGCTAGCTGTGGCGCACTAGCCCCCTTCAGGCTGTGTTCACGCCGCCAACCCCAGTCCTCTCCCTGGGATCCCACGCAAGCCCAAGCCTCAGCTCCCAGCCCCCGCCCGTCCCAGCGGGTGAGCAGACAAGCCTCTCGGGCTGGTGAGTGCTGCTCTGCACCGATCCTTTGTGCGGGAATCTCTCCGCTTTGCCCTCCGCAACCCTGTTGCTGCGCTCTCCGTGGCTCCGAAGCTTCCCCCCTCCGTCACCCGCAGTCTCCGCCCGCGAAGGGGCTTCTAGTATGTGGAAACCTTTCCTCCTTCACAGCTCCTTCCCACTGGTGCAGGTCCCATTCCTATTCTTTGTCTCTGTTTTTTTCTTTTTTCTTTTGCCCTACCCAGGTACGTGGGGAGTTTCTTGCCTTCTGGGAGGTCTGAGGTCTTCTGCCAGCGTTCAGTAGGTGTTCTGTAGGAGTTGTTCCACAGGTAGATGTATTTTTGAAGTACTTGTGGGGAGGAAGGTGATACCCACGTCTGCCATCTTGAAGGTCCCCCAAGTTAACAATTTTTGGTAAGGCAAAATAATTTCCCAACATCAGAAATACTAAAATGTTTTAAGAATCCTGGCATAAAAATAAAATCAAGTTCAATTACTGTTATCAAGGACTGCTTTATTATACATCTATCTCAGATTAGTCTTAAAAATGGGCTACCACTCACTATTACTTCTTTAACAACATCAATTTCACTAACGTTTAACACTGAATCCTTACTATTTTCTTTTTTTTAATTTTATTTATTTTTTATTGGAGTATAGCTGCTTTACAATATTGTGTTAGTTTATACTGTACAGCAAAATGAATCAGCTATACATATACATATATCCCCTCTTTTTTTTGGATTTCCTTCTCATTTAGGTCACCACAGAGCATTGAGTATAGTTCCCTGTGCTATACAGTAGGTTCCCATTAGTTATCTATTTTATACATAGTATCAATAGTGTATATATGTCAATTCCAGTCTCCTAGTTCATCCCATCCCCCCTCCCCCTTGGTATCCATAAGTTTGTTCACTACGTCTGTGTTTCTATTTCTGCTTTGTAAATAATATCTTCTATACCTATTTTTCAGTTTCCACATATACATGTTAATATACCATATTTGTTTTTCTCTTTCTGACTTATTTCACTCTGTATGACAGTCTCTAGGTCCATCCATGTCTCTACAAATGGGTACATATATACAATGGAATATTAGCCATAAAAAGGAACAAAATTGTATCCTTAGTATTTTCTATGTCCTGAGATAAACATGTTTTTCCATTTCACTTATCCTCCAAACAAAACTGAGTTTCCTATTAACCCTTCCTAGATTACAAAGGTAATATCTGGAAAAAAATTTACAAAGGCTAAGAAAACTGTTCAAAACACTCAATAAATGGCAGAGACTATTTCAAACCCAGATGTGACTAATTTCCTAATCCATGTTCTTATTGATTCTGGCTTAGTATTTTACTCTCTACTTCACAGCTAGATGTTTGCAACAACTTTCTAAAATAAATTCTACTGAAAATCTACAAACTGCTATCAGATTATCCCAAAAGTGTGTTTGTTGTCAGCTTCTCTGGAATTTTTTACCAGATCCCCACTGGCTACTGGATTACGTAAAATGATCGTCTGTACATTCACATTCCTCTCTCTATTGTCCCCACACTCCCATCTCACCACTCCCACAGCCTCATCTCTTCTTCAACCTGCCTCAACTACTTCAAATTCCCTGAACATGGTCATGATTTTCTCTCTTCTCTTATTCTCTCTCCAGCATTCTGACTTTTGAAATCGGGTGTGTTAAAGGCCTTTCCCAAATATGGCATCTTTCCCATGAAATCTTTTCTAACATCTTTCTACCCTCTATCTTTCAACCTCCCCCAATTTCTGAAACCTTACATGTCCCACGTTTCTTTGCCATTCACTGCCTTGTTGATAGCAGTATTACCGCATATGTGTTATTCGAATAATGTGACGTCTTGCCCATACATTGAATACAGACACGTCAGAACTGTGCCCCTATGTTTTGTTGACTGGAAAAAGAAAAAAGCACAACGTGAGAGTTGTAGGTTAAGTTTTACTTGGGGCAAAATGAGGACTATAGCCTGGGAGGTAGCATCTCAGATAGCTCTGAGGAACTGCTCTGAAGAGCTGGGGGTAGGAGGAGAGGAGTCAGTATACTGTGATTTTGGTGAAGGGGGAGATGTGCAGTCAAGCACACATGTTGGCAGAGGCTTGCTGCCAGTAACGAGGAGGTTGCTGCTAGTCATAGGAACAGATGTCTCCATTAATGATTTTAGTGCTTTCCTAGATATGAGAAGATGCAAGAAATTGGGCTCATAAAACCTTCCCCTGAAAATATCTAACTATCTGAAGGCCTGTTCTGCCAGGTTTTCCCAGAGCACAGAGTGTCTCATTCCTGATCTCCACCCTGAACTACTTTCAGGTGTTGTAGGTCAGCAATTGCAGTAACTAGTGACTCAATCCTTGTAGAGACAGATGGCAAGTGACAATTTTTATTTGGCAGTTTCTAGGCTAATTTCTTTCTTATAGAACTTACTTTGAGGTCTGTATTTATAAAGAAATGCAGAGTCTAATAGAATGAAAAAAGATAATTTGATAAGACACATTCCTCTGTGATAGTTATTACATTTTTTGTAGGTTTGTTTGATTTTAGTTTAGTTACTTTGAAAAATCAGGGAAAAGTTGGCACTACCAGTTTGCCTAGGGACTAGGATTCAGTGCTTTAAAAAATTTGTTTTGAGGGAGATGCCCAGCTTCTAGTTTACACTTGAGTAGTTACATTAACTAAGGGGACCTTATGATTTATTTTTTAAACTGGGACAGCTTTAAGAGGTAACAGGGTATAATTCAACCAGGACGGTCTTGGGAAATTCTGGTTCCATTAACTAGCTGGATGATCGTAGGCACGTTTTTTTTGTTTTTTGTTTTTTTTTACATCTTTATCAGAGTATAATTGCTTTACAATGGTGTGTTAGTTTCTGTTTTATAACAAAGTAAATCAGTTATACATATACATATGTTCCCATATCTCTACCCTCTTCGTAGGCAAGTTGTTTAATCTCTTTGGGACTCAGTTTCCTCATCCATAGATGATAACTTTGAATTAAATGTTTGAGATTTCTTGTGGCTCTAAAATTTCTGAAATTACAATGGTATTGCAAATTTGTTATAGTTCCTTGGTAATACTTTGTATTTTTCATTTTGGATTCTGAATTCAGGGATATGTGAATGCAGGAAATGGTAGTAGCAAAGAACTCTTTCAAAAAATGATAAACTTAGAAAACTCTTAGTTGGAGTTAAGGATTAACTTTTTAGACTAACTGGGAAAGAGTTCAGTAGCAATTAAAATTGACTAGTTGGTAACACACAATAGCCTATTAGAGATGAATACAGATAGTGAATGTAATACAGATATTGAATATAATCTTCAGGTTTTAAAAAGGAGTTGTGTAGGAGAAGCTTTGGAAATGTCTAGAAGAATTCTGGTAGATAAGAAATGAAAACTGCTCCAGAGAATATGCTTATGCAAGTGGGTATGAGAAAAGTTTATATGACTGTTTGGGGAAGGGTAAATTGTATTAAATGTTTTAGATCTTTCTGGATAATGAGTTCTAAGGCTGGTAAAAATATATATTTTTAAATATGTTTCATCCAAATTAAATATTAGTGTTAACTTAATTTTTATTTTGTTTTCATGTAGAAACACAAGTTTGTCGTTTCCTCCCCCTTCCCCTGCCTCTCATGCCCTGCCGCTTAAAGTGGCTTTAGAGGTGTGTGGTCTGTTTTCATACTGTATACTTTAATGTCTAGTAGCTGCCTACGTTTCCGAAGTCACCTAGAGATTACCTCAGCATCTTCATGTAGCATTTTTATGCAGTCATCCTGTTACCTCATCCCAAATGCCAGGAAATAGCCTGACCAGATGCAGATAAAAATATTACACTCTGTTTTAATGCCATTATTTGAATTTCAAAAAAGAGGAAATGATCCTTAATTGTAGATTCAATTGTTATTTGCAGGTGCAAAAGGGAACTTTGGCTGTCTCATTTAATAACCTGTTCCAAGAGTTCAAAGGTGAATTAAAAGGATAGTGAAATTTAATAAATGCCTGATTTAACTAGGTGTTGCCTAGACAAGTTTATGAGTCCTTCAGGGAAGGAACAGTACATTATACAGCAAAAAGAACTTCTATTAGCTAATCACACAACATCAGAAAGGTATAAACCTGTTTTTCTTTTTTAAGACATCATGCTTAATTTTTTATCTCTTGCCAAGAAAATGATTACAGTTTGTTGTTATTCATGGTCTAGGTTTGGAAGACATAAGTGTGTCTGAAACTTGCCTACTCCACATTTCTACTCAAATAATTCAGCTTCTGCAGAGAGGGATATTTTATTACTGTGGGAAGAAAAATAAACATAGGGATTAAATGGAATGTTTCTTGGTTTCCTACATTAACTGATTTTGAGGTTATTTCTTCCTTCAGCTGTTGTATGAACAATAAAGCAATAAAGAAGTGCATTTCCATGATCGATTATATGCTGGGATATAACCAGTAGAGTTTTTTTTTTTTTTTTTTTAATCAGACTCTTCAGTTTCAATAGCCTGATATTTTGCTGAACATTCCTGTACACTTAAAATATCTGACATGTATTGGAATATAATCTTTTACATGGAGAACACAATTTTTCTCTTTAGTTAAATAGGATTTCCTTAAACTTATTGTGAAATTATCTTGCTGCATCTAGATACAATAGTTCTGATTTCAATGTAAGGTCCTCCTTTTTCATTCATTGTGAACTGATTCTCCATACGTGGACTTTATATTTTTATCCAAATGCATGCTTCAAGTACAACAATCAGAATGAAATACCAGTGTGTGGCTATGTTTTTACAGGAGTTTTCTACATCCAAAGTTTAGCTTCTTGTTATCATCTTTATAAAATTTAGTAGAAATCTCAGTAAAACAAAACAAACAAACAAAAAGACTGTCTTAAAACAGAAACATGGCTTAGGCAAGTTAAAAAAAAGAGTAATTTGTGAGATTTTTAAATAATTACATAATTCTTGGGAAAATCTGAAAATTAAATAGCTAGGCAGTAAAGTCAACAACAGATTGGGAAGGCCAAGATCCACATATCTCTTGTATACATGCCATGCTAGGTTAGGATATACGTGTCTCCTATATATAGGATACATATATGTGCGTGCACACACACACACACACACACACATACACATCAATTAGGTCCTGTTAATTTCTATTTGGTCTCTGAAATCTTTACTGAGTATTCACATATATATCTCAATATTTCATTCCTTATAATTACATAACTAAGGGAAACCATTATAGGTTCCCATAGACATGAACATCCAAATACAAATTGACTGTAAAGAGTTATGAGAGGTATTTACATAATTTGAGTTTCTACTGTATAATGGGTAATTATTTTATAATAATAAAAATAACAATTTATTGATTATATATGCTTTATTAGGCATCATACCAAGTACTTTAACTACATTTCACATTTATTCTTCATAGCAAAGATATGAGATATGCACTGCTATTGTCTTTATTTTACAGACGAAGAAACAGGTTTACAGAATTTAAATAATTTGTCTAAGATCATAGGGCTAGAAAACAGAAGAGCTGGGGCTGTACTATTGGTTTACCTAAACTAAATTTTTTTAACATACCGTATTAAAAGTATAAAAAATTTTAACCCTCTTGCATAATTTTCTTCCTGATCGTAATGAGTTCTTTTAGAGTCCTATTATGTTTCTTAATACAAAGAAACCTGGGTACAATCAATGATCATATATTATGATTAATTAATTAGAAAATAGAGATATTTTCAGTGTAATTTTTCACAATATAAATAAACTATATTCTAGTTTAATTGCTTTCATAACTGACCTTTCAATTGGTTTAAAAAATAGAAATAATATATGTTTGCTTCTTAACAATAAAACTAAAGTACAAATTCCACACTCAGGTATATCCAGCTGAAGTTGTGAAAATAATATAGAAAAATGATTTTTCAAACTTAATGATTTTAATGCTTTTTATTTCTTACACATGTTCAATACTCTGTCTAGTTATATGAGTTAAAAAATATTCTACCCAGTACCTGAGGGTTTGTAAACATATTGTTTATATTAAATGTCTGGTGTTTGGCACTGCTGTTCAATACAAACATCTGGATTTTACCTCAAATACTTAAAATTGTTGACATAGCAATCTTTGATAGTTTTGTAAGTGAGGTGCATATAAAAACAATGAGCTTGATATAAACTAGCAGAAGGGCTTAGGAATAGGAGTTAGGAAAAATGAGTGCAAGTTGAGAAAAGAGGTGCATAGATTTGGGTCAGAGAGAAAAGGTCAGAAAGATGAAGAGAAAAGTCTTGGAAGGTATGTAGGGGATGACTGAAAACAGATGCTGGCAGCGGTCAGCCAAGAGGAGATGATGATTCTGAAAGTTATTTATCCTTTAAAGATAGAAAACCAGAAATAGCCTTCTGTATCCAAAGGGAAAGACTGAGAAGAATATTTATTATCCACCTTTGAAGAGAAAAATCATGAAGTCAAACCCATCATGTCCATACCACAGGGCTGGATCATTGTTCTTGCAAAAATGGAGTTAATATGAATATCTACTGAAAAGGGTTGTTGTAGAGCATTTAAAAAATTAATACATAAGCAAAGACTAAGGATGTAAATGCTGTCAATTATTATTATAATTATAATTATTTCAATATTACTTCATTTGCCATTCCCCAGTTTTCTATGACTAGAAATATTTGGGAAGTAGAGGCATAGGAAAAAAGCAAAGGGGTAATGGAATCATCCTGATTTGTGATATCAAAGGTCTAAATAGAGTTTTCATTTTTTGTTTATACTTTCAGTGTAATGTTTTAGGAAAAAAATATAACAAAATTCCTATTGTAGTATCAGATAATGTTTTCAAGAGAAAATATTGAAGAATTGTTTCTTATAGGAAGATTTTTAAGTTTATACATTTAAAATGACAATATTAACTAGGTAAATAAGATAACCAAAAATTGATTTATCTTTGTTTATAATTTGTTTTTCTCAAGATTATTTGAAGGAATTTCAGGAAAAACACTGGAGGGCAGATAAATATCTTTTAATTATAAAATCAAGGGCATAGAAGATTTAGATTTATCTTTTAAATGGAAAACCTTTTAAAAAATGATATAAACTAGTGAAAAAATTTAGGTGAAGACATTAATAGTAGTTTATTTCAAGAAGGCCTGTAAGTTTATTTTCCAAATGAGCAAAAGGTTATGCAGTACTTAAATGTAGTAAATTACAGGGTACTAAAATGTTACCTGTCATTATGACAATATTTTAGTTTGTTATCATGGTGAGAAAATTAATTTGCATTTGGAAAAGAAAACTAATATTGCTAGCTACTTGCCAAATATGATATTTTAAAATATCCTATTTCATTCTTATCTTAAAATGGTAAACATTATGCAATTTTCAAATACACAAAGATATAGAAATGTTATGTATATGTGTTAACTATTTTAATGCATTTGGAACAAAATCTGCATTACTGAAATCTAATCATTTTATATTCAGACTGCAAGTGGTGTTCGGTCAAGTGAAAAACATGAATCAAGCAGTATGAAGGCAATGTGTAACCTACCAAATTATCCATTTGAGGCTATATTCTTGATTTCGTATAAGCAAAATTTCTTGAAATAGACATGAAATATAATCAACAGATTTCTTAATGTGTCATGGTTTTCCATAAGGTTCTTCCCTTTGTTTGCACAGCTGCTTTCTAGAGACCTGTATATCACATTTCCCTTACATTATTGTCAATGCTGTTTTAAACCTAGTGACCATTTCCAGGAAGAAAGTTGCTTGCACATATGCTTGATCTTATGAAAACTTAATCCACTGTTTCATAACCATTGAAAACCTCAATTTTTGTGCAGTCAAGATGTTTGAATTGTTCAATATATTGTTAAACTGTGATTTCATTAAAAAGGGAGAAATATTTATGAAAATTTAAGCTGGAGAATATAGTATAGCATATTCCAAAATGTATTGCATTCAGTCATTAGAAATATTATGTTATTGGGCAATTGATTTATAGATTGATTTATTGGCTTTGAAGAAATATAGCTCAATCTTGAAATAATATTTGGCTCTAAAATAAAACTGATAGATAGGCCAATAGTGATGTGAACTTGATGCTGAATTACATTATTGAGTTTTGAGCACATACACTTCTTTTTTTAAAATTGAAGCATGGCTAATTTACAATGTGGTGTCAGTTTCAGGTGTACAGCAAAGTGATTCAGTTATATATATATATATATATATATATATTCTTTTTCAGATTCTTTTCCGTTATAGATAATTACAAGATATTGAATATAGTTCCCTATGCTGTAGAGCAGGTCCTTGTTTACCTATTTCATATATAGCAGAGTGTATATGTTAATCCCAAACTCCTAATTTATCTCCCCCCAGCCCCTGGCTATCCCCTTTGGTAAGCATAAATTCGTTTTCTATGTCTGTGAGTTGTAAATAATTCATTTATATAATGTTTTTAGATTCCACATATAAGTGATATCATATGTATTTGTTTTTCTCCATCTGACTTATTTCACTTAATATGATAATCTCTAGGTCCACCCATGTTGCTGCAAATGGCATTATTTCATTCTTTTTTTATGGATGAGTAATAATCCATTGTTTATATATACCACACCTTCTTTATCCATTCATCTGTTGATGGACACTTAGGTTGCTTCCATGTCTTGGCTATTGTAAATAGTGCTGCTATGGACACTGGGCTGCATGTATCTTTTCTCTGGATATATGCCCAGGAGTGGAATGGCAAGATCATGTGGTAACTCTGTTTTGAGTTCATTTTTGTATATGGTGTTAAAGAATGTTCTAATTTAATTCTTTTACATGTAGCCATCCAGTTTTCCTAGCATCACTTATTGAAGAGACTGTCTTTTCTCCATTGTATATTTTTGCCACCTTTGTCATAGATTAATTGACCATAAGTGTGTGGGTTTATTTCTGGGCTTTCTATCCTGTTCCATTGATCTATATGTCTGCTTTTGTGCCAGTACCATACTGTTTTGATTACTGTAGCTTTCTAGTATTGTCTTAAGTCAGGGAGCATGATTCTTCCAGCTCCATTCTTCTTTCTCAAGATTGCTTTTGCTATTTGTGGTCTTTTGTGTTTCCATACAAATTAAAAAATTTTTTGTTCCAGTTCACTGAAAAATGCTATTGTTAATTTGATAGGGATTTCATTGAATTTGTAGATTGCCTTGGGTAGTATAGTCATTCTAACAATATTGATTCTTCCAGTCCAAGAATGTGGTATATCTTTCCATCTGTTTGTGTTGTCTTTATCTGCTGACAGCTTCATTTTTGCAAGGGTCCATTACCTGCAACATTGGACACCTCCTCTTTCAGTGTCCAGTGTTACTGCTACAGTGAATTTCTCACTGTCTGTCAATGTTTTAGGTTCTTTCATACTTTTGTGCCTTTCAATAGGATGACATTCCCCTGATTCTTCAATGGTAAAATGATCCTTCAAAAACCCAGTTCATATGTCACTTCCTCTTTGAAGCTCTTATACTCAATAACAAATATGAACACACTTACTGAAGCATGGATAAATAAAATGATTAAGGACTTAACACATAGAGAAATATAGGTAGCCAAAATTCAGTTGATATTCAAGATATGAATATTAATACAAGTAGTCATGAGGTGGAGACCAGCAAAAAGATAAATATTTAAAATATTGTATAGCCAGAGTTTGCAAGGTAGCTAAATGTCACTTGTCTCTTACTGATGGGAATGTAATTTTTTTTTTAAATGAATTTGCTGGAGGAAAAATTAGCAATCTATTTAAAAAAATCTTAAAATATAAAATTTATCCTATGATTCTAATTCTAGAAAGTAATCTAAAAGAAGCAGAGATGTACAAAAATATTGGCTAAGATAAAGATCTTCAAAACCTTACTTTTAAATAATGGTATTTGGAAAAAGAATGATGGACTACAGACACCAATTAAAATTTTATTTGAAAAGAATATGTTGTAACATGAAAATATCCATGTTACTACATGAAACAAAAAAGAGAATTATGAGTATCTTATATTTGTATAAAAATGCAGATACATAGAAACACTAGAAAGATATCCATACACAGTAACTCAGATGGGATTATGGGTGGTTTTTATTTTCTTGATCATAGTTTTTTATTTTTTTCTAAGTTTTCTACAACAAATATATATTACATTTATCATCAGAATGTTTAAATGATTAATCATCCAGGTGTTTTAGTTAGCCCTGTCTTTGCTAGGACAAAAACAAATAAAATTTTATTTTGAGGAGTTACATTACCATAGAGATATATTAGAAGTTATTTTCTTGACTTAAATGACCCAAAATATTACATAATTCATTTGCTTTCTAAAAATTAAATTTCAAACATACAGAAGAAAAATGATATTTGAAATAATCTCCATACCTGAAATATTGTCTGGGGTCAATTTACATATTTTCTGCATTTTCAGTATTTGCTAGTGTCTCTGGAAAGTACGTGGTGAAGGAGATTGGGAGATTGTTGGGATTGGATAGGAAGGTTATTAGTTGGGTAGGATAGCACTGTCTTCTTTGTTTTGTATTTTTTAAATGTAGAGCAGTTCTGTCATAACATTGCTTATTTATTTATTTATTTATTTATTTATTTATTTATTTTTGGCTGCATTGGGTCTTCGTTGCTGTGCGTGGGCTTTCTCTAGTTGCAGCAAGTGGGGGATACTCTTCATTGTGGTGTGTGGGCTTCTCATTGCAGTTGCTTCTTTTGTTGCGGAGAATGGGCTGTAAGTGCGCGGGCTTTAGTAGTTGTGGCTTGCGGGCTCCGTAGTCATGGCTCGCAGGCTCTAGAGCGCAGGCTCAGTAGTTGTGGCGCATCGGCTTAGTTGCTCCGTGGCATGTGGGATCTTCCCAGACCAGGGCTCGAACCCATGTCCTCTGCCTTGGCAGGTGGATTGTTAACTACTGCACCACTAAAGAAGCCCAGCACTGTCTTCTTAAGCATCACAGAACTTGGACATTTTTTCATATTTGTAATCTTGAGGTCCTGGGTCATGCATATACCTCAAGAAACCCTGGATTCCTACACAAAACAGAACAAAGAGGTTTTGTTTGAAGATACTCTTACAACAGGTTATCTATATCTGTACATCTTTGTCTATATCTAAGCCAATTAATGTTTATTTTAGGTAATCCATAGATCCTAGTTGACCTTTTGCTGCCCTATTAAGAGTGAAAACTGGAAGACAAATCTCGTGGTTTCTCCCAAAGTATATAGAGGATCCCTTCTGTTTATGACATTAGGCCAAGATGTGTACTGCTATAGCACAGATTTGCAGGATGGCCTACTGTTTTTGTGTAACATTATTAAGGTTCTCTATTCCCCAGACTCCCATCATACAAAGATACATTAAACTCCAGCTTTTGCCAATCTGAGGTGTTCTTCTATGCACAGGGAACCTGCAGTGTATACATAAATTTAGAAGTTTTCAGCAGACTTGGGATTTTGCCTGGCAAACCGAAAGATGTGAAATATTTTCTGATGTATGAAGTACCACTCACTACTTTATAGGTCAGGGGGAATTGAGCTGGATGTATGACTATAAGTGATTTGTTTATGATTTTGACAAAAGTATATGTAATTTTGTTTATGCATGTTTCTTTAACAGTGGCTTCTCTGCTCCTTTGACTGGCAGAAAGTGTTCAGACATTGACAAAACAATATATTTCCTAAAAGTCCCCCCACAAAAGAATTTTCTTTTGGACTTAACCTCTTCCTTCCTTCCTTCATCATTTTTAGTATATGTAATAGATCAGATAAAAAGGAAGTATTTTCTTCTTTTTTTTTTGAGAACTTCTTTTTCTTAACCTGAATTATTATTCTCCTTCAAAAAATGGACATTGAAAGTTTTCCACTGCCCAGCTAATCCTCCTGTCTCTGGTATATGACGTGCCATCACTTTTCCCCTGTGGTTCTTCTTTTTCTCCTATCTACCAATATAGCTGAGTGTTTCTCTATTTTAACAACATCAACCAGACTTCCCTTAAAGATAACCTTTTCCAACTGTACTTAACTCTTCACAGTCGAGTTCCTTAAAGTCAGCCTGACTGTAATGGCTCCACTTCACACACATTACTCTTTGGAAATGTGCTCTCAAACAAGTGATTTGTGAACTCAAGGATTTGTTTTCAGTCACCACTCTTGAAATCCTTTTATAATTTGATTCTATTTAATGCCATTTATTTAAGTGGCAAAAATTATTTCTTGGACTTTTAAAAAATTTCCCTTCACATTTATTTCTCTCATCACTACTGTACGGTATCCTTTGTGGGTCCTCCACTTCTTCTCCTCTTCCTCAGCTTCCTCCCTCTTCCTTCCAAATGTAAGTCCCTCAGAGGTTCTTATATATTAAGCTCTGCCATCTTTCCTTTTTCTTCTTTTTTGCCACTTTCTGTTTCAATTCCTAACATCATCTTTATTCTTCAATTTCCAGAACATTTTCTTCATTTTGCTGTGTGTTGTCTGATTTGTTTTAAATCCATACCTGGCTTACTCCCTCTTCTTTAAGTTTAGACTGCATATGCCCTAATAATCTCTATATTTTTACACCTATCATAATTGGCTTTAAAGTGTTTCATGGAATTAAATTCCCTTTTCTTTCTTCTGCGCTTTTAATATTTCAGGAAAACTATGTTTTGTGTGTGTCCCCAAAGTGCCTTTCTGAATGGACTCAACAGGGATATTTTCTAAAAGTGGATGAAAACATGAACACTGTGGGTGGGAAGGGATGAATCCTAGCAAACTGTCTTGATTCACACCGTGCCAAGGAGCCACCACTCTTTGCCGCTACTCCTTAGTCTCTCTCATTTTTGGATTTGGTTTAGATTCGTTGCACCCTACGCACTTGTCATGGGGGAAGAGGGTAGGTATGACATTATTATTCTGTTAAGATATGGAAAGTGGATGTTTTAACATTGTTTCTGAGGAAATTTTTCTGAAATTAAAACCAAAAATAAAAATACAGAAGCCTGAAAATTAATGGATTTTTACAGAGCATATTATTCTGTGGCCTTGTTGAACATATCCAGTGTATCTAGTGTGGCCAAACTAGACTGACTTAGCTCTTTACTCACCAAACCCATGGTTCTTGAATTTGTCTGAGAGATGAAGACAGAGAGGATAGACAGTGTCGAGTCCAGCTGCGTGGCAGTGATATTTGGCTTCTGGATGGATTCCTGCAGAGCTCATGGGTAGACTCCACTAACAGGTCCCTATGTTTGGGTGACAACTTGATTGAAGGTGAAAAATGGCAGAATTTGCTCACAGTTTTTATGGAATAGAGAACTGTAGAAACAGTAGCCATTATATTTAGGTATATTTCTTTTTCTGTGCATTAGAACATAGTCTTCTCTGGATTGCTTTTCTTCACAGGGAATGAAAGCAGCATATAGTCTACAAGATTGCCTGGCGTGAGAGTAGCTCTGTTTCTAAGAATCATTGAAACAGCCAGATTTTTAGTTTTCATGAAACTTCTCTTAGTAAGAGGCAATTTTACAATCAAAAATATGTAGATTAGTGAGCATGAATGATAAAAAGAGTTCAGAGAAGGTAGCCTTGAAGTATAAATCTGAGAGATACTCTCTTGGGTGTGTATATGGAAGAAGATGAAAGCTGAAATGTCTGAGTTCAACAAGGTAGAAATGTCAGGTACTCATGTCAGGCTAGAGATAAACCTCGGATTACAGAGGTTTCTTCTGAAGTCTTCTGTACATCTAAGCCAGAGCCGCTTATGCAGTTGGTTCCCAAAAGAGGATTATCCTCTTTGAGTGATCAGTCCTCACTCTGAGTTTGGTGCATTAAGATTTCCAAGAAATTCTCTAAATTCAAATCTCTTGAATTGTAAAAATCTTAATATAGGCCTGAGAGTTTGGCAGGCAGGAGTCAATTTGGCTTAAACAAATCAAACAATTGAGCAGATTAAAACACAATGCTAGCTTACTTCAGCCCAAAATAAAAACAGATTTATATATTACGTGTTCTGAGTATTAACTCAAGTAGAAATAGTTAGAAAATTAATCTATACATACAACAAGAATACTGAATATTTTAAATCCTAAACCAATCTTCACCAGTTTTTAAGGCATTGATGCATTATTTATGTTTTTATTGCATGGGTTTCCTGGTGCATGCGTTTATTTCTCTTTTGATGGTTTATTGAGAACACAAAGCATTTGTCTCATTGTACTCTTTTTGTTTTAGAAGGGCTTACATTTGAAAGAGGTTGGCTTGTGGGTCTATTTTTGTTTTATATCAGTTCTTTTTTCTATCATTTTGTGAACGTCTTGTTCCCAAACACTCATCTGCAGATAAGATTCCTGAGACTGGTAGTAGTAGTATACTGATAAATGGATTTACTGCAATTTGTTAATCCATTCACTTGCCGATGACCATTGGGTTATTTCCAGTTTGGACTATTAAACTAATGCTTCAGTGAGCATATTTCTATAAGCCTTCTTATATAGGGTATGATTCCTTTTCTCTCAGGTACATACTAGGAGTAGACTGGATTATATGATACATGCATACTTCGCTTTTGAAAAAATGGTCAACTGTTTCCAAACTTCTTGTGTTATTATATATTTCAACCAGCAGTGTATGAGAGTTCCATTTTCTCTACATCCTTGTCAATGCTTAGTATGGCCAACTTTTAAAATATTAACTGTTCTAATAGGTATTTAGTTGTCTCTCATGTGGTTTCAATTTGCATTTCCTAATGAATAATGATGTTGAAATCTTTTCTTTCTGTGTTTCTTTTTTTTTATATACAGCAGGTTCTTATTAGTTATCTATTTTATACATATTAGTGTATATATGTCAAGCCCAATCTCCCAATTCATCACACACACACACACACACCCCACACTCCATTTTTCCCCCTTGGTGTCCATATATTTGTTCTCTACATCTGTGTCTCTATTTCTGCCTTGATGAAATCTTTTCCTGTACTTATTTCCCACTCACATATCATCTTTGGAAAGCTGTCCAAATATTTTGCTCATTTTTTATTGGATTGTTTGCTTTCTTAAGTTCTGTCTATAAACTGTTAATAACAAGTCCTTTATCAGATATATGCTTTGCAAATATTTTCCCTATGTTTATGGCTTTTTCTTTTCACTTTCTTAACAGTGTCTTATGAATAGCAGAAGTTTTTAATTTTGGTGAAATTCAATTTATTCATGTTCTTTTATTGATTGTGCTTTTCGTGTCACATTTAAAAATCTATGCCAAAATGCAAAATCACAAAGCTTTTCTCCTATGTTTTCTATAGTTTTATGTTAGATGTATGATCCCATTATGAATTGATTTTTGTGTGTAATGTGTGGTATGTATCAAAGTTTACTTTTTGCAGCTGTATATATCTAATTATTACAATGTCATTTGAAAGGATTATTCTCCACTGAATTACCTTCACACTGTTTTCAAAAATCAGCTATCTACATATGTGTGGCTCTATTTCTGAGCTTCTTATTCTGTTCTATTGATCAATTTGTCTACCTTTATGCCAATACCAGACAGTTTTGACTATTGTTGCTTTTTAATGTCTTGAAATCAGGTAATGTTGGTCTTCCAACTTTCTTCTTTTTCAGTTTTTTGTGTGTTTTAGCTCCTTTGCATTTAGACCCTTTACCCAGGTTTTCATAATGTTAATATCTTACATAACCATGGCATATTTATCAAAACAAAGAAATTAACATTGGCACAATACTATTAACGGAACTACAGATTTTAATAGAATTTCACCAGATTTTTCTTTAATATCTTCTTGCTGACCCAGGATCCAGTCCAGGATACCATGTTGCCTTTAGTCATTATGTTTACATTTCTCCAGTGTGTGACAGTTTCTCTGTCTTTCCTTGTTTTTCATGACTTTGGCACATTTGAAGAGTACTGGTGAAATATTTTGTAGAATTTTCCTCGGTTTGGGCTTGGCTGGTATCTTATGATAAGATTGGGTTCATGGATTTTGAAGAAGTGTATTATCTTTTTTTATAGATTTTGAGATTTGACTTGCTAAAATTTTGTTTGGAATTTTTGCATCTATATGAAGAATATTGGTCTATAGTTTTTTTATAATCTAATAATGTTTTTGTTTGAATTTGGTATCAGGGTAATGATTGATTCATAGAATGAGTTAGGAAGAAATTGTTCCATTTTAATTTTCTGGAAGAACATTTGCAGAACTGGTATTCTTTCTTTCTTAAATGTTTTGTGGAATGCACCAGGGAAGCAATCAGGGTCTTGTGTTTTCTTTGTGGGAAAGTTTTCTTGCGGTACGCGGGCCTCTCACTGTTGTGGCCTCTCCCGTTGCGGAGCACAGGCTCCGGACACGCAGGCTTAGCGGTCATGGCTTACGGCCCCAGCAGCTCCGCGGCATGTGGGATCTTCCCAGACCGGGGCACGAACCCGCGTCCCCTGCATCGGCAGGCGGACTCTCAACCACTGCGCCACTAGGGAAGTCCTATGGGAAAGTTTTAAACTTCAATTTATTTAGTAAATTTGGGACCTTCAGATTTTCTATTTATTCTTGAATGAGTTTTGGCAATTTTTATCTTTCAAGAAATCTGCCCTTTTCCTCTGAGTTGTCTAATATATTGGCATAATATTATTCACAGAATTACCTTATTATCTTCTTAAATATCTGTAGAGTCCATAGTAATGCCAACTCTCTCATTCCTGATATTTGTAATTTATGTCTTCATTTCCCTTGATATATCTGGATAAATATTTTCGATTTCATTGATCTCAAAGAACCAGCTTTTTGTATCCTGCTTTTCTTACTTCTAACTTATTTAGCTTCCAATCTCTATTATTTTCTTTCTTCTACTTAATTTTAATTTAATGTGCTCTTCTTTTCCTAGTTGTTTAAGGAGAAAGTTAATATCGTTATTTGAAAACTTCTTTTCTTATAGAGTCATTTAATGCTACAAATATCAAAAGTTGATTTCAAATGTTGATATTTAAGAAATTTCTTGATCCATGTATATTGACTTAGTAAAGAGTGACTTCCTTGAACTTTCTGAATTTTAATATATATTGATTCTGTTAGGTTTTCTATATTCTAAATTGGGTTTTCAACCATATGCTATGCAGAAAGATTATTTAATTTCTTCCTTTTCAATAGTTATGTATCTTTCTGTTTCCTTCTTTACTGCATTGGCCAGATCTTAAACAACATTAAATTGTAGTAGTGATAGTGGATATGCTTGTCTATTACCAATCCCTAATGGGACTAGCTCATATTTCAATGCCAATTGAATGATTTGATTTTGTTTTCAAATTGATGTTTGCTTTCATTAAATAATCTGTTTTTTCTTAGTAGTTTACTGACTGAGTTTTATGAGAAATGGAGGTTGGATTATATAAAATTACTTTTTTGAATACCTATTAAGATTTGTGAATTATGAACAT
Organism: Pseudorca crassidens; assembly: GCF_039906515.1. Taxonomy (NCBI): domain Eukaryota; kingdom Metazoa; phylum Chordata; class Mammalia; order Artiodactyla; family Delphinidae; genus Pseudorca; species Pseudorca crassidens. The sequence goes on along the minus strand of NC_090300.1, from coordinate 108,611,311 downwards.
GACAATTTAAATGTTTCCTAATAATAAATCATCATTACATTGTTTGAATGAGATCAAGTTGGTGACAGTCAATTATTATTTTATTGTAATGTTAAATTAACTGTTTTATTTTATTTAGGAATTTTGCTTGTGGTATGTGTTATCACTTTATTATTTTCATTTTAGTTTTGAACTACTACTTTTGTTATGTTTTAATATCAGAATTATATACAACAGTTTCACAGAACAAATTTAGAATATTTTTATGTTCATAATATTCTGAAAAAGTTTGTATAACATTTATAAATATATCTTCATTGAAAGTTTGAAAGGACTCAACTGCAAAAAGAATTCGGGCACAGAGATTATTTGTGAATTAAGTCTTTCATAAGTCATATTCATTTTCTTCCCATAGTTATAGCTTCAGTCAAATCTCCACCACTTCTTGCATTGTATTTAACATTTATATGCTGTAGCAAAACATTCTTTGAAATGGGAATGTTATTTGTCTGAAAGTGGAAAAAAATTCAAGAATGTTATTTTTCTCTTTTTTCTTTATCTTATATTCTTATTAGTTCCATTTGTTTTGAATTTGTTTATTCCCCTCCATATGATAGCAGGATTTCTACACTGCATTCTTCTCCTCGTCCCCCTTTTTTCTAAGTTTTCATTGCATCTGTGTGCCAGAACTTGGTTCATCCTTTAATGTTTCAATTTTCAGTGAAAATTTGTGGCAGATGTGTCTTTTCAAATTAGCATCAAGTTATGCAATTTTAAAATTTTTATTGAAATTAAGAAACACAGAAAAATACACATAGCGTAACTATGTTAGAGCTCAATTATCACAAAGTGAATTCACCCACACAATCAGCATCCAGGTCAAGAAACAGACCATTATCAACACCCCAGAAGCTTTGTGTTCCCTCCGAATCTCCACTTCCGTAAATGTATTATTATCTTGACTACTAACACCATAGTTAGTATGAACTCATTTTGTACTTTCACACATAAAATTATGAATTATTTTTTGTGCATATAATACTTTTCATTCAACATTTTGTATGTGATATTCATCCATGTAGTTGCATGAAGCTAGATTTTCTGTTAATTTTCATTGTTGTTTGGTATTTTATTGAATGAATATATCACAATTTATTTATATATTCTATTAATGATGGACAGTTAATTCTAGTTTGAAGCTATTAGGAATAATGTTCCAATGAATATCCTAGTATATGTATTTTGGTACAATATTTATGCATTGCATGCCTCTTGGAATGTACCTAAGAGTGGAATATAATATACACATGTGTGTGTATATATAAAATATACTATTAAGCTACATAATCACCAATTATTGGCTTTGTCAGTTTTCATATTATTTTAGTCACATTCTAATAATGTGCAGTAGGATCTCTCTGTAGTTTAAATATGCACTTCACTGATTTCTATGGAGGCTGAGTGTTTTTTTCAAATGTGCATTAGCATTTGGATATCTTCCTTGTGAAGTGCTTACTCACATGTATTGCTTATCATTCTAATTGCATTGCCTGTCTTTTCTTAGCAACTTGCAAAAGTTGTAATGGATATGAGTCTTTTTTTAAGTATTGTAAATATTTATTTCCATTCTTTGATTTGCCTTTAACTCTTTCTAAATATGGTATTTTTTGATGATTGGGAATTCTTGATTTTAACTTATCAATTTTTAATGGTTATAGCTTTCTATGTTCTTTTTTAAAACATCTTTATTGGAGTATAACTGCTTTACAATGGTGTGTTAGTTTCTGCTTTATAACAAAGTGAATCAGTTATACATATACATATATCCCCATATTTCTTCCCTCATCTGTCTCACTCCCTCCTACTCGCCCTGTCCCAGCCCTCTAGGTGGTCACAAAGCACTGAGCTGATCTCCCTGTGCTATGCGGCTGCTTCCCACTAGCTAGCTATTTTACATTTGGTAGTGTATATATGTCCATGCCACTCTCTCACTTTGTCCCAGCTTACCCTTCCCCCTCCCCATATCCTCAAGTCCATTCTCTAGTAGGTCTGCGTCTTTATTCCCATCTTGCCCCTAGGTTCTTCATGACATTTCTTTTTCCCTTAGATTCCATATATATGTGTTAGCATACGGTATTTGTTTTTCTCTTTCTGACATACTTCACTCTGTATGACAGACTCTAGGTCCATCCACCTCACTACAAATAACTCAATTTCGTTTTTTTATGGCTGAGTAATATTCCATAGTATATATGTACCACATCTTCTTTATCCATTCATCTGCTGATGGACACTTAGGTTGCTTCCATGTCCTGGCTACTGTAAATAGAGCTGCGATTAACATTTTGGTACATGATTCTTTTTGAATTACGGTTTTTCAGGGTATATGCCCAATACGGGGATTGCTGGGTCGTATGGTAGTTCTATTTTTAGTTTTTTAAGGAACCTCCAAACTGTTCTCCATAGTGGCTGTGTCAATTTACATTCCCACCAACAGTGCAAGAGTGTTCCCTTTTCTCCACACCCTCTCCAGCATTTATTGTTTCTAGATTTTTTGATGATGGCCATTCTGACTGGTGTGAGATGATATCTCATTGCAGTTTTGATTTGCATTTCTCTAATGATTAATGATATTGAGTATTCTTTCATGTGTTTGTTGGCAATCTGTATATCTTCTTTGGAGAGCTGTCTATTTAGGTATTCTGCCCATTTTTGGATTGGGTTGTTTGTTTTTTTGACATTGAACTGCATGAGCTGCTTGTAAATTTTGGAGATTAATCCTTTGTCAGTTGCTTCATTTGTAAATATTTTCTCCCATTCTGAGGGTTGTCTTTTCGTGTTGTTTATGGTTTCCTTTGCTGTGCAAAAGCTTTTAAGTTTCATTAGGTCCCATTTGTTTATTTTTGTTTTATTACCATTTCTCTAGGAGGTAGGTCAAAAAGGATCTTGCTGTGATATATGTCATGGAGCGTTCTGCCTATGTTTTCCTCCAAGAGTTTAAAAGTGTCTGGCCTTACATTTAGGTCTTTAATCCATTTTGAGTTTATTTTTGTGTATGGTGTTACAGAGTGTTCTTATTTCATTCTTTGACATGTAGCTATCCAGTTTTCCCAGCACCACTTATTGAAGAAGCTGTCTTTTCTCCACTGTATATTCTTGCCTCCTTTATCAAAGAAAAGGTGACCATATGTGCGGGGGTTTATCTCTGGGCTTTCTATCCTGTTCCATTGAGCTATATTTCTGTTTTTGTTCCAGTACCATACTGTCTTGATGACCGTAGCTTTGTAGTATAGTCTGAAGTCAGTGAGCCAGATTCCTCCAGCTCCATTTGTCTTTCTCAAGATTGTGTTGGCAATTCGGGATCTGTTGTATTGCCATAAGATTGTGAGATTTTTTGTTCTACTTCTGTGAAAAATGCCAGTCATAATTTAATGGGGATTGCATTGAATCTGTAGATTGCTTTGGGTAGTACAGTTATTTCCACAATGTTGATTCTTCCAATCCGAGGACATGGTATATGTCTCCATCTATTTGTATCATCTTTAATTTCTTTCATCAGTATCTTATAATTTTCTGCATACAGGTCTTTTGTCTCCTTAGGTAGGTTTATTCCTAGATATTTTATTCTTTTTGTTGCAGTGGTAAATGGGAGTGTTTTCTTAATTTCACTTTCAGATTTTTCATCATTAGTGTATAGGAATGCAAGAGATTTCTGTGCATTAATTTTTTATCCTGCTACTTTACCAAATTCATTGATTAGCTCTAGTAGTCTTCTGGTGGCATCTTTAGGGTTCTCTATGTATAGTATCATGTCATCTGCAAACAGTGACAGCTTTATTTCTGCTTTTCCATTTTGGATTCCTTTTATTTCTTTTTCTTCTCTGATTGCTGTGGCTAAAATTTCCAAAACTATGATGAATAATAGTGGTGAGAGTGGGCAACCTTGTCTTGTTCCTGATCTTCGTGGAAATGGTTTCAGGTTTTCACCATTGAGGACAATGTTGGCTGTGGGTTTGTCATATATGGGCTTTATTATGTTGAGGTAAGTTCCCTCTATGCCTACTTTTTGGAGGGTTTTTATCATAAATGGTTGAATTTTGTCAAAAGCTTTTTCTGCAGCTATTGAGATGATCATATGGTTTTTCTCCTTCAGTTTGTTAATATGGTATATCACATTGATTGATTTGTGTATATTGAAGAATCCTTGCATTCCTGGGATCAACCCCACTTGACCATGGTGTATGATCCTTTTAACGTGCTGTTGGATTTTGTTTGCCAGTATTTTGCTGAGGATTTTTGCATCTATGTTCATCAGTGATATTGGCCTGTAGTTTTCTTTCTTTGTGACATCTTTGTCTGGTTTTGGTATCAAGGTGATGGTGGCCTCGTAGAATGAGTTTGGGAGTGTTCCTCCCTCTGCTATATTTTGGAAGAGTTTGAGAAGGATAGGTGTTAGCTCTTCTCTAAATGTTTGATAGAATTAGCCTGTGAAGCCCTGTGGTCCCGGGCTTTTGTTTTTTGGAACATTTTTAATCACAGTTTCAATTTCAGTGCTTGTTTTTGGTCTGTTCATATTTTCTATTTCTTCTGTTTCAGTCTTAGAAGGTTGTGCATTTCTAACAGTTCGTCCATTTCTTCCAGGTTGTCCATTTTATTGGCATATAGTTGCTTGTAGTAATTTCTCATGATTCTTTGTATTTCTGCAGTGTCAGTTGTTACTTCTCCTTTTCCATTTCTAATTCTATTGATCTGAGTCTTCTCTCTTTTTTTCTTGATGAGTCAGGCTAGTGGTTTATCCATTTTGTTTATCTTCTCAAAGAACCAGCTTTTAGTTTTATTGATCTTTGCTATCATATCCTTCATTTCTTTTTCATTTGTTTCTGATCTGATTTTATGATTTCTTTCCTTCTACAAACATTGTAGTTTTTTGTTCTTCTTTTTCTTATTGCTTTAGGTGTAAGGTTAGATTTTTTATTTGAGGTGTTCTTTGTTTCTTGAGGTAGGATTGTATTTTTATAAACTTCCCTCTTGGGACTGCTTTTGCTGCATCCCATAGGTTTTGGGTCATCGTGTTTTCATTGTCATTTGTTTCTAGGTATTTTTTGATTTCCTCTTTGATTTTTTCAGTGATCTCTTGGTTATTTAGTAGTGTATTGTTTAGCCTCCATGTGCTTGTATTTTTACATATTTTTTCCTGTAATTGATATCTAGTCTCATAGAGTTGTTTTCAGAAAAGATACTTGATACGATTTCAATTTTCTTAAATTTACCAAGGCTTGATTTGTGACCCAAGACATGACCTATCCTGGAGAATCTTCCATGAGCACTTAAGAAGAAAGTGTATTCTGGTTTTTTGGATGGACTGTCCTATAAATATCAATTAAGTCCTTCTTTTTTTTTTTCCCCCTTTCTTTTTCTTTATTTGTAACTATTTAAAGCTTTCATATAACTATCTGCAGTATGAGCTGATACTAAATAAAATATCAGTTAGGTGATGAAACTAACATCCAACAAGCAAATATAATCATTAAACTTTCTGCTGTACCCATTTTTTAAAATCTTGGTTCTGGTAAAATAATATCACAGTGATTTTTTTCTCCTGTCAGAGAATGGCTATACTTGCTTTTCAATGATTGTGTTTTGTTCAAACATATATATTCTCTGTATTCAAAAACTGTGATAACAAAAGAACTATTTTATAAGAAATTTAACATAATAGCCTCTACCCTTGGGTAGAGTACATTAGAATGTTTGTACAGTTATTTCGTAGGTAGTTTGATGAAACAGTATTTCATTAGAGGAAAATCTGTACTTATCAGAAGAGGATGATTCAGTGGATATGCAAATGAGGTGGCTAGTCTTCCTTATATTTTTCTCACCTCCAGAATAGCCAGAAAGGAGTGAGAATTCTAGAGCTACAATCTTTAATTTTTTTTTTTTTTTTTGTTGTTGTTGTACGCAGGCCTCTCACTGTTGTGGTCTCTCCTGTTGTGGAGCACAGGCTCCGGACACGCAGGCTCAGCGGCCATGGCTCACAGGCCCAGCTGCTCCACAGCATGTGGTATCTTTCCAGACCGGGGCACGAACCCGTGTCCCCTGCATTAGCAGGTGGACTCTTAACCACTGCGCCACTGGGGAAGCCCTACAATCTTTAACTTTATAAAGGCAGTTAGCATCTTTCTTTGATGGAAATATTAGAACATAGCATAAGATTTTTTCCTCTTTTGAGAAGACCAAAGCTCTGAAAATGTACTTGGATTATTAACACCTAAGTCACAGCAGTTCAAAAGTTCAAGGATAAATATGGATCTGGAGATAATCCCTGAAAGAATTCCACCTTAGTAGACAAAGAAAATGGCTGAGATCACATCAACAGGACTCCCTTTAATAGGTGCAAAAATAAGGTCACGTAAGAAGAGAAGAAACTCTTGTCAGCTCCTCTGGAGGGAGGATATGAATAGCAAAAGAAACTAGTAGAAGGAGTGGGAAAAACGTTGAAGAGACAAGCAGTTAAAGACCAAGTTAAGATCAGAAGTAGCTACGAAACTTTTTCTTGCAATGACAATGGAAGCAAAGAGGCATACAGCCACATGGTAATTCCTCTCTCTCTGCTCATTCTGAGTCGTGTCTGTTCTCTGTGTTCTAATAATGCTATGTTGATATACTTATCACTTCACATTGTATTATTGGCTTACCTCCCTCTCTAGTCACATTAGGAGTAGACTGAAAGCAACATGAAGTCTCTTATTTCTTTATCCTCAGTGCCTAGCACAAGATCTGGAATATACTGTTTATCAACTGTCTGTCAAATGAATGAGCCAGGTTCAACACTATATGATCTTGAGAGAGACAAAGTAGTCAAGTAAACATCCAAAACCAAAATAAGTATTACTTTAGAGTAATCTCTGAGATAATATGGAAGTACACATAATCGATATAATTCCAATTAAACGCAAAGACATTTGACACTACTTAGCCTATATGTAAATGATCCTTTATAGACCAATGATAATTTTGCATTAGGTATTTTGAAATATTGAAAATAGTTCATTAATGCTTCTAGGTAACTTTATTGATTCCTAGTTGGACGCTAGTGAGCTAGAACTCAAGAAATCCATGAGATCCAAGTTCTGGAGTGTTCCTGGACCTGGGCTATACCTGAGTTTATAGGTGAGTGTCAGATGATGCTACTCTCAGGATAGGAAAGCTGCCAACATTGGGAAACAAAGACACAGCCTGATATCTCACATCACAGTTCTTTAGAGTTAATTGATTCATTACTGACAGTTCTGTTTACTGCGGTTCTGAACATTGTTGCCAGGGAAAGTGCTTAAGGAGAGTTGCTGAACATCGAACCTGCACATCAGCGCTTGCCCCAAGGTGAATCCAGACATTTAAAAGAGACTTATATTGGGCTTCCCTCGTGGCACAGTGGTTGAGATTCTGCCTGCCGATGCAGGGGACATGGGTTCGTGCCCTGGTCCAGGAAGATCCACATGCCGCGGAGCAGCTGGGTCCGTGAGCCATGGCTGCTGAGCCTGTGCGTCCGGAGCCCGTGCCACGCAACGGGAGAGGCCACAACAGTGAGAGGCCCGCGTACCGCAAAAAAAAAAAAAAAAAGAATTATATTGAAGGTCCTTCTTTTTTAATGTATCATTCAAAGCTTGTGTTTCCTTATTTATTTTTATTTTGGATGATCTGTCCATTGGTGAAAGTGGGGTGTTAAAATCCCCTACTATGATCGTGTTACTGTCATTTTCCCCTTTTATGGCTGCTAGCATTTGCCTTATGTATTGAGGTCCTCCTATTTGTGGTGCATTAATAGTTAAAATTGTTATATCTTCTTCTTGGATTGATCCCTTGATCATTATGTAGTGTCCTTCTTTGTCTCTTGTAATAGTCTTTGTTTTAAAGTCTATTTTGTCAGATATGAGAATTGCTACTCCAGTTTTCTTTTGATTTCCATTTGCATGGAATATCTTTTTCCATCCACTCATTTTCAGTCTGTATATGTCCCTAGGTCTGAAGTGGGTCTCTTGTAGACAGCATATATACGGGTCTTGTTTTTGTATCCATTCAGCCAGTCTATGTATTTTGGTTGGAGCATTTAATCCATTTACATTTAAGGTAATTATCGATATGTATGTTCCTATTCCCATTTTCTTAATTGTTTTGGGTTTGTTATTGTAGGCCTTTTCCTTCTCTGTGTTTCCTGCCTAGAGAAGTTCCTTTAGCATTTGTTGTAAAGCTGGTTTGGTGGTGCTGAATTCTCTTAGCTTTTGCTTGTCTGTAAAGCTTTTAATTTCTCTGTCAAATCTGAATGAGATCCTTGCTAGGTAAAGTAATCTTGGTTGTAGGTTTTTCCCCTTCATCAGTTTAAATATGTCCTGCCACTCCCTTCTGGCTTGGAGAGTTTCTACTGAAAGATCAGCTGTTAACCTTATGGGGATTCCCATGTATGTTATTTGTTGTTTTTCCCTTGTTGCTTTTAATATTTTTTCTTTGTATTTAATTTTTTTTTTTTCTGTACACGGGCCTCTCACTGTTGTGGCCTCCCCCGTTGCAGAGCACAGGCTCTGGACGCACAGGCTCAGCGGCCATGGCTCACAGGCCCAGCTGCTCTGCGGCATGTGGGATCTTCCCAGACTGGGGCACGAACCCATGTCTCCTGCATCGGCAGGCGGTCTCTCAACAACTGCACCACCAGAGAAGCCCTGTATTTAATTTTTGACAGTTTGATTAATATGTGTCTTGGTGTGTTTCTCCTTGGATTTATCCTGTATGGGACTCTCTGTGCTTCCTGGACTTGACTATTTCCTTTCCCATATTTGGGAAGTTTTCAACTATAATCTCTTCAAATATTTTCTCACTCCCTTTCTTTTTCTCTTCTTCTTCTGGGACCCCTATCATTTGAATGTTGGTATGTTTAATGTTGTCCCAGAGGTCTCTGAGACTGTCCTCAATTCTTTTCATTCTTTTTTCTTTATTCTGCTCTGAGGTAGTTATTTCCACTATTTTATCTTCCAGGTCACTTATCCGTTCTTCTGCCTCAGTTGTTCTGCTATTGACCCCTTCTAGAGAATTTTTGATTTCATTTATTGTGTTATTCATCACTGTTTGTTTGCTCTTTAGTTCTTCTAGGTCCTTGTTAAACGTTTCTTGTATTTTCTCCATTCTATTTCCAAGATAGATAATTCCTGTTCATGCACACAGGCTTCTTGGTGGCTTCAGCAGCAGCCTTAGCATCTCATGCCCGTCTCTGGGGTTTGCACTGATAGCCACAGCTCACGCCCATCTCTGGAGCTCCTTTAAGTGGCACTCTTAATCCCCTCTCCTCATGCACCAGGAAACAAAGAGTCAAGAAAAGTTCTTGTAGGTCCTTGTTAAACATTTCTTATATTTTCTCCATTCTATTTCCAAGATTTTGGATCATCTTTACTATCATTATTCTGAATTCTTTTTCAGGTAGACTGCCTATTTCCTCTTCTTTCATTAGTTCTGGTGGGTTTTTACCTTGCTCCTTATCTGCTGTGTGTTTCTCTGTCTTCTCATTTTGCTTAACTTACTGTGTTTGGGGTCTCGTTTTTGCAGGCTGCAGGTTCGTAATTCCCATCGTTTTTGGTGTCTGCCCTCAGTGGCTAAGGTTGGTTCAGTGGGTTTTGTCGGCTTCCTGGTGGAGGGGACTAGTGCCTGTGTTCTGGTGGATGAGGCTGGATCTTCTTTCTGGTGTCACGTCTGATGGTGTGTTTCGGGGTGTCTGTGGCCTTATTATGATTTTAGGCAGCCTCTCTACTAATGGGTGGGGTTGTGTTCCTGTCTTGCTAGTTGTTTGTCATAGGGTGTCCAGCACTGGAGCTTGCTGGTCGTTGAGTGGAGCTGGGTGCTGGTGTTGAGATGGAGATCTCTGGGAGATTTTCTCCATTTGATATTACATGGAGCTGGGAGGTCTCTAGTGGAACAATGCCCTGAACTTGGCTCTCCCACCTCAGAGGCACAGCCCTGACGCCTGGCTGGAGCACCAAGAGCCTGTCCTCCACATGGCTCAGAATAAAAGGGAGAAAGAACGAAAGAAAGAACGAAAGAAAGAACGAAAGAAAGAAAGAAAGAAAGAAAGAAAGAAAGAAAGAAAGAAAGAAAGAAAGAAATTGATAAAATAAAATAAAATAATTAAAATAAATATTAAAAAATTTTTTTAAGTAATAAAAAAAAAGAAAGAAAGAAGAGAACAACCAAACCAAAGAACAAATCCACCAATGATAACAAATGCTAAAAACTATACTAAAAAAACAAAACAAAACAAAAAACCGGACAGACAGAACCCTAGGACAAATGGTAAAAGCAAAGCTGTACAGACAAAATTACACACAGAAGCATACACATACACACTCACAAAAAAAGAAAAAGGGAAAAAAATATATGTATTGTTGCTCCCAAAGTCCACCTCCTCAATTTGGGATGATTCGTTGTCTATTCAGATATTCCACAGATGCAGGGTACATCAAGTTGATTGTGGAGATTTAATCTGCTGCTCCTGAGGCTGCTGGGAGGGATTTCCCTTTCTCTTCTTTGTTTACACAGCTCCCGGGGTTCAGCTTTGGATTTGGCCCCGCTTCTGCGTGTAGGTTACCTGAGGGCGGTTCTTCTTCGCTCAGACAGGAGGGGGTTAAAAGAGCAGCTGATTCGGGGGCTCTGGCTCACTCAGGCCGGGGGAGGGAGGGGTACGGATGTGGGGCGAGCCTGCGGCAGCAGAGGCCAGCTTGACGTTGCACCAGCCTGAGGCGTGCCATGCGTTCTCCCGGGGAAGTTGTCCCTGGATCACGGGTCCCTGGCAGTGGCGGGCTGCACAGGCTCCTGGGAGGGGAGGTGTGGAGAGTGACCTGTGTTCATACACAGGCTTCTTGGTGGCAGCAGCAGCAGACTTAGCATCTTATGCCCGTCTCTGGGGTCTGCACTGATAGCCGCGGCTCGCGCCCGTCTCTGGAGCTCCTTTAAGCAGCGCTCTTAAACCCTTCTCCTCGCGCTCCAGGAAACAAAGAGGGAAGAAAAAGTCTCTTGCCTGTTCGGCAGCTGCAGACCTTTTCCCCGGATTCCCTCCCGGCTAGCCGTGGCGCACTAACCCCTTCAGGCTGTGTTCACGCCGCCAGTCCTCTCCCTGCGCTCCAACTGAAGCCCGAGCCTCAGCTCCCAGCCCCCGCCCGCCCTGGTGGGGGAGCAGACAAGCCTCTCGGGCTGGTGAGTGCTGGTTGGCACTGATCCTCTGTGCGGGAATCTCTCCACTTTGCCCTCCGCACCCCTGTTGCTGTGCTCTCCTCCGCGACTCCGAAGCTTCCCCCTTCCGCCACGCCCATCTTCGCCAGTGAAAGGGCTTCCTAGTGTGTGGAAACCTTTCCTCCTTCACAGCTCCCTCCCACTGGTGCAGGTCCCGTCCCTATTCTTTTGTCTCTGTTTTTTCTTTTTCTTTAGCCCTGTGCAGGTACGTGGGGATTTTCTTGCCTTTTGGGAGGTCTGAGGTCTTCTGCCAGTGTTCAGTAGGTGTTCTGTAGGAGTTGTTCCACATGTAGATGTATTTCTGATGTATTTTTGGGGAGGAAGGTGATCTTCACGTCTTACTCTTCTGCCATCTTGAAGCCTTTTTATGTTCTTTTAAGAAATCTTTCCTTACATCAAGATCATGGAGTTACTCTATTATTAGTATCTAGAAGTTTGTTAGAGTGCCACACATATATAGTAGGATGTGCCATTCCCCCTCCTTTTAAAGTATTGGATGTCAAAACACACCACACAAAGCCAGCAAGTAACTTCAGTCGTTATTATTCATGCCGGCAGAAGCAAAATGAAGAAAATCTTTGGGTGAGGAGTAACTATGTCTCACCAGCAAGAGTTTGCTTTGGATGTGTGACAGAGGAGAGGGAAGAGAGTGAGTGAGGTTATGGGGGAAAGATATGTAGAGGTTAATATAATAATACATTAGTTTACCTGAGATATGCCTATGGTATAAACTGAAATAGTGGAATTGGATAGAAGAAAGATGAATTAAAGTATGAAAGAGATAAAACCAACAGGTCCTGGTTTCTAAATCATTTTAGAAAGTGAAGCTGTCCAGGGTGTTTTCAAAGATTTTGAATTAGATGACTAGGTTTTAAGAACCGAGAGAGAAGATATACAAAAAGATGATTTCTTTATAAGGAGAAATAACTTACTGATTTTTATGTTTTGTGCCTGAATTGTTTTGGGGAATTTTGGATGGAGAAGTCTGATGATTAATTGGAAATAGAATTTCAAAGCTAAAGAGAAAACCAGGACTAGATACAAAAAAATTAGGAAGTCATTGGTGTGTAAATAATATTGTTGATACTTGGAGAATTCCACTAAGAATGACTCAACACTTGAAAACAAGTGAATTAAGATACTAATAAGTTATATTTTTAAATAAATGTAAATAAGATTAAATATGTGGAAAGACACCTTAACATAAGGGAAAAAATTCTAGCAGTAGTAGAATTGATAGTAAATAAGTGGATAAGTTGGCATATATGAGGAATAAAGTTGTCCATCAGAAATTGGATTAGTAAGTTACTGAAGCATAGAAATAACCATGAAACCAAATTCTGATAGCTCTCATTCTTCAAGGGCCTTAAAGTCAGTGTTCTAATTGGCTAATCCCTGCATCAGTTGGAATTACTCTTGGGTTTTTTGTCATATAGTGTGTTTTAGCCTTAAAACCTGAAGAACAGACCCTTGACCATGAAAAATGCACTGAAATAGTGTCATGTTAAACCATGTGTTGCTTTTTTTTTTTTTTTTGTGGTACGCGGGCCTCTCACTGTTGTGGCTTTTCCCGTTGCGGAGCACAGGCTCTGGACGCACAGGCTCAGCGGCCATGGCTCACAGGCCCAGCTGCTCTGCGGCATATGGGATCTTCCCGGACTGGGGCACGAACCCGTGTCCCCTGCATCGGCAGGTGGACTCTCAACCACTGTGTCACCAGGGAAACCCATGTGCTGCTTTTTAAGAAGCACCATAGCTCTGTTTCCTGAGTAGTAAATGCTTGTATTGCTTTTGACCAGATAGAAGGTTCTGTTTTTTATAAACTTTCTATAGTTCATTTTTAAATCCTAAATGTAACTAATGTGATTCCTTAGGAATAAAGTGAAAATAGGACAGAACTGGTGATGTAAGTCTGAGAACTACTCTGAGGTGAGAAAAGAAAAGAATTCAGTGAAGATCTATAGAGAAATAAGAGAATGAATGAGAGAATCAGAGTAGAGAGAAATAATGGACATGAATGAAGAACATTGTTTGAAAAGGTAGTGATCAACAGTTTCAAAAGCTGCAATAGTGACAAATAAGACTAAGACTGAAAGTATGCAATAGACATTCAACTAGAATTATGGTCTTTTGGAAGTAAGCTAAAAGGTGGTAATGATGGGTAATTGAATCTAAATTGAAAACTAACATATCAGAACTTCCATTTCACTTTCTTTAAGATTCTCTTATTTCATGCAATAAACTTATCACAGACTTTTTTTTTTTTTTTACACTAAAGCAATCATTGAAAGAGTACCGAAAATAGCTATTACCTTTTATTGAGCATCTCTTATATCTTGGGCACTGTTACACATTTTAGATATATTATTTAGTCTTTAGCCCAATAAATTAAACATTATGTTTACCTATTTTACAGATGGGCAATTGAGAATTTAGAAAGTTTAATTCAAAAGTTACACACACAGTAGTTCTCTAGTCACTACAAATTGTTTGAGAAAATTAATATCCCTATCAGGATCTCTTCTGAACCTTCTTCACTCTTTTGTTAACAGGCATTATTTCCTCAAGAGGAAAAAACTCTAAAGAGAAGACAGAGAAGAATCTCAACTGGTGACATTTTTTTCAACCTCATTTACACCTCAGTTTTGAAACGCTCTATAATATTTAGGAATTAACAAAAAGATTACATGATAGATGATATAAACTACCTAAGTTTTTTATTTAAAAGTATTTGTTGTCCATGGAATCCAGCTAAAAGACTCTATCAGTTACTAAAACATCCCTGCAAGACAACTGCTTTCAGAAAGACCTCTAGACTAGCACAAGTTGGTGCCACTAGCATACTATGATCAACAGTTTGTGCCATTAGAACGCTCTTACCAACTGGCCACAAGCAGCTCATTAACACCTCAACACACAGATGAAAAACAAAAGCAACCCAATAACCAATCTGTGGTCAGAGTAGAATCCCATAGTAATAACCCTGCAGTGCATCCCCTAAACTCTAACCAGAAGGTACAGAGATGCTCAATATTGCCCTCTGCCAAGTGTCAGGACACAATTTCACGGGACCTCTATAACAGGGTTCTGAAATCACCATTATCTCACTCCAAATATCAGGCCACACCTTCACTACACCTCCACCAGAGAACTCCCTGTGGCCTAATAAGAGAGGCTTGAGCTCACCGTTGTCCCACGCCAAACCTCAGATCACATCTTCACTTGACCTCACCAAGACATCATTGCCAGAGCCCAATCAGACAGCCTGGAGCTCACAATTACCCTTTCCCAATCCTCAGAATACATCTTCCCTAGACCTTTGCTGGATATCACCTTCACCGAAGTCTAATCGAAGGGTCTCAAGTTCATCATTATATGCCCTCTAACATCAAGAAACTCCTTCCCCAGACTACCTATGGACATTGTCATCTTTGGGACCTAATCAAAGAGCCTTTAGCTCAGCGTTACCCGAGTCTAAGCCTCAGAAAGCGTCTTCATTGGATAGCCTTTGACACTCTTTGTTAGAGCGCAATCAAAGATGTTTGACCTCACCATCATTCAACTCTACACCTCAAACACGACTTGGTTCAGACATCACCTTCTTTGGAGCCCAGTCAGATGACTCTGAGCTCATCGTTACCTGATTCCAGACCTCAGACAACACCTGTATTGAGCTCTAACTCCAGTGTTCTGAGATTAACGTTGTCCAACTCAAAAGAAAGGAAATCACCTTTACCACATTCTATGCATCAGTCAAAGAGTTTGCCATTGTTCCAGCCCAAAACACTTGATCGTAACTTCAGGACCCTGGGTTCACCAGTGTGTCACTCAAAATTTCAGAACACCACTTCACTAAGTGACAAACACAAGGCCACAGATCTTCCCTCACCCCATCCCAAACCAAATATCTCAGGTCCATCATTATTAAGCTCCAAACACTGCATCAGGAACATAGCTGCTTTAACATTGGGCTCCAGGCTCCAGAGTAAAAGCAGTTTTGGTCTTTATGAAAAGACAGAACCAAATAAGGAAATTCAATGGACTTTAGGTTATATTCATCCCTGCATTATCAAAGGTGGAACGGTCCCTGATGATGTTGTAAATAAAATTGTCAATTCTCTCTCCAAGACCAGAATCCAGAGGGATCTCTGTAGGCAGATTCTCTTTCGAAGGATGAGGGGAAGGGCAAATCCTCATCCTGGACCCCGCCTTTCATCAAGTTATATGGTTTGTTTAGCTTGTGCCTCCTGCATAAAATCTCAGTGTAACCATCTTACAGGAAGGAAAGACCCTCGTGCTGCAACACTATTTGTCAGCCCAGCACCTGAGGCCACTCCTGAGGGAGAAATAGAGGTGAAACTAGTTTTTATCCTCTCCCTACCAGAGACTTCTTTTTCATTCCCTGTGAAAGAAAATCAGCCTGATGAAGTCCCTGAAGAACACTTTGGAGGAATTGGGAAGATATCAAAATTTTTCCCTACATCTGAACCTGATATCACCAAGGAGGCTAATGTGAAGAAAACATGGCTGACAGTAGCCCCTGAAAACCAAGCTATAAGCCAACAGCCCCAGGCTATAGACTGGCTGCTCTATGTTAAGGAAAGTAGTAACCCTCAGTCGCAGTTCCTACTCCCCTCATCTTCTTCCTCATCGTCCTCTTCTTCCTCTTCCTCTTCCACTACACCCCCTTTACCTCCTCATCCTCTGAAAGAGTCTACCACATCTACCGTCTCAGGCTGTGTGTCCACTAAGGTACTTAGTTACCACCGGCTGCCTCCAGGGGTCTCCTGGCTTGAGTTTATATGTAGTAAAAATCACCAGCCACTTCCTGGAAAACCATGTCCAAGCCAATCACCATCTCCCCAAACAAGGCCTATGAGGAATAGCACCACAGTAAAAAGGAGAAAGGGGCCAAAGATACTGTTCAAAATGTTCCAGACAAAGGTTCAAAATGAGAGAAATCTTGATTAAATTAACTTTTTTGTTTCTTTGAAGGCAATTGACCTCTTAGTTCTTTGACATTAGAGATTGATTTCCTATCGTGCTCATTAAAATTCTTAGTATTAACTAAGCGTGCCTCTATAATTCAGCTGATGAAGCAGCTAGTTGAGGGGAACTATTACTCTTAAATCTATTTTCTACTTAAATAATAGACTATGATCTCCTAGAAGCCAAATTGAATCCTATGTTTTTAACCAAATGCCTGGCTTACAGTAACCACTATAAAATAATTGTTAAGTGAATTAATAATAATTGGCCATAGACCAGAAACACCTCATTTGTCTTGCCCTGAACAGTATCTAACTCATTGTTATTCTCCTTCCTCATAAGATATAATAATGACAGAATCCTTAAACCAGTGTATGCTAATCCGTTTCCCTACCTCTAAAGAAAATTCACATCATGTTCAACAGGTAAGAATATATATAGAAAGGAATCTTTTCAGTTATGTGTTCCTAGGGAAAATTCTTCTATGCTAAGATCCCACACTCCAAAATGCAATGATTTACTCAACCTTAGTTAGCAAATCTCAGGAAAGAATAACTAACTGATGCAGACAATCCTACCTTATGCTGACTGTGCCAACATTTAAATTACGGGCTCTAAAGTCACTTGTTCATCACTTCTACCTATACAACATAAACGGATTAATAAAAATGTTTAAAAATGTTTTTGTTTCACTGGGTCCACTAGTAGTGGGAAAAGGAGGGAATTGTCTTACCTATTACCTTAAGTGATTATCTCTAACCCCAAGGGCTAGAATTAGCTTCTCTTGCATGCACTGATGGCTCACACTTCTGCCTCTCCGCTCCACATCTTTCTGAACACCAGCTTGCATATGGGGCTTTTCCAGTGGAACATTGCACAGGCACCTCAAACTCAATATGGTCAAAACAGAATTTATCATCTTTACATTTACAACTTGCATCTTTACATTATAGTCCTTTGCCCTCTGTGTTCCCTATTTCAGTGGATGTACCACCATCTGTCATGGAGTTTGACTGTTTTTCTCATTGCCTGCCCCTCTCCAGGCCCATGTGTTCCATGGCCTTATTGTCTCCAGAATCCAGCTTTTTCCTTCAACCCCACTGCCACTATTCTAGTTGTGGTCACAGCATTTGTCAGCTAGATTACTCCTAAACATGTATTTTAACTTTTGAATGCATTTCTGAGACAAAATTTAATAAGGCCATTTCACTGTTTATAACACTTTTATCATTGCCCACTGTTTTCTGGGAAGAGTCTAAATTCCTTTTATGATTGAAACATGATAATTTTTCAAAATTATTTTCCAAAATTTTTCAGAAATCTTTTCAAAAAAGATTTCTTATTCTTCTCCAGTTTCAGCCACATTAATTTCTTTACAGTGTGACGCAATCATCCTACACTTCTAAAACAACAATTCTGCTGTCCAGAAAGATCCATCCTTCTATACATTTTTGCTCTACAGGGCTCTATTTTGTCTTAACATCTTCTGGGAAGCCTTTTCCTGATCGACTTACAAAGAAAGAGTTTAGCTGGCCTTCTTATTACCATGAAACTCTGTTTTTACTCTTTATACTGCTTTTAACCATATTATAAAGCAATTATTTCTTGTCTGTCTTCACTCACTAGACTGAAAACTTCTTATTCACCATTTTATTTCTAGTTTTTATCTAGTCCTTGAAATAGAGTATATTTCCTGAAATATGTATTGATATTGAATTAATGCTACTGAAGCTCTTCATCTGTTTAAAATTCTCTGAAATAAGTAATGCTTCATCTGTTTGCTTCTTTCCCATATTAGTATTGAATTGCTTTTTGTACTTTTTGTCTTGGTGAGAACATGCATAAAAATGTTACTGATGACAGTAGTCATCCTTGTCTTATATCTTATGTTAAAAGTGTTCCTTTCTAGTATTTCAGTATTTAATGTGATGTAGGCTTATGCATAGCTGATCAGTGATGATGAAGAAGAACTTAGGTGTGTCATAATGTGTTCAAGGCTTTCTCTAACCTCTTTAGAAAACCCTTGACGTGTGCTTAATTCACCCTGAATATCTCTGTTGATGACACACATCATCTGTATAATTACTTCTTTAATATGTTTTCTACTAGACTAAACTTCATAAGGGGAGGTCTTGTGTCTGACTTGTTTACCACTAACTTCTCAGGACCTAGTGATACCTGGCACATACTAAGTATTCAATAAATATTTATTGAATAAAATTAAACCAAGGAGTTCAACTGATTTTTATTTGTTGTTGTAATTTACATGTTTAATTTTCCATTGTTTAGCTTATTTTCTAAACTTTATGCCTCATTTTAAAATTTTTCTTTATTTATTGGACTACGATTTAATTATTTTTAACTTCTCCATTGTACTGGCAGTTATTTATTTTGTTCTTAATTAGAACAGGTCTACTTCCAGAAAAAAATTTTTAAGAATTCGTTAACCATTATTTCCTAGTTTTTAAATTTGGAAATAAAATCGCATGAAACTTAATGGGAAAAATACACAGCAATGGCAAATATCCGACTCACTCTTCCAGCTTCTATTGATATACCAAGAGATTTCAAAATAGGGAACAATATGTGTTGTGCCAGAAAGGTCAAGAAATTTCTGTCAGATCTTATACAGGTGAGAGCAGATTTCAGAAGGGCAGAAGGACTCAAAATTTACTGTATTTAAATAAAGAGATCAACTGAAAAGTAATAAAAAAAGATTTAATTGTGTCTCATTAGTGCCTTTTCCCTTAAATGGAAAGGCCTGGACATGAAAACAGGCTACATAGGAATTGGGAAGTAGAAAGTAGATTCTCTAAATTGTCACATTTTTATCAAAGCAATTGATATAAAATGGTATGACATATCTGGATGATAATTTGATAATAATATCAAAACCTTAATAATATACATAATCATTTTCCTTAGGATCATCTTCATTGGAATTTATTTTAAAGAAATTGTCATGACTATGTAGAATCATATAAACAAGTAGGCATTGTGTTTCTTTATAATAGTGAGGGACTGGAAAAAATCTTGTTCATTAACAGAAAAGTGTTTAAATACACCATGATCCATACATGTGATGCTTTTCCTAGTGAAAAAAAAAATGTTATTTCTAACATTGCACCTACATTTATGTTAGGAATAGAAATACTTTCTTTAGGAAAATATCTTGAGAACCCTTGAGCATGGCTAGTGATCCTGAGCATGTTGAAAGAAGAAAGTGAAACAAAGAGGAGATAGATAAACTAATGCATTTAAGTTTCAAAAAGGAACTGTTCGATCAGAGACAGTGAAGAGAGAGAATTTATCATTTATGATTTAAGTGAAAACATACTCAGATTATAAGACATCACATGCAGTTTATATATGATTCCACCTTGAAAAACATTGAAATTTTGCATATATGTATCTGTGTGTACTTGTGTAAAATCTCTTTCATATGTATGAGAAAGATGGAGTGACTGGAAGTAAACACCAAAATGTTGAATAAATGTGGTTATTATGGGACAATAATTATAATGAAGTGTTTAGGAAATGGGTAGATTTTTTTCATTTTCTTTTCTATATTTTCCAAATCTTCAATGAATATGAATTCCTTTTATAATCAAATGTTATGAAAATGAAAAAATGAAACATGTCATCTCGTCTATTTTAGATAAAATATGTAGCATACAATTTTGCTGTTCTAATCCTTTCTACTTATTGGTATCATTTGTGGCTTTGCTAATAATACATATAGAAAATACATATTTCTATGAGATATCTTCAAAAGAAATGCATTTCTATTGTTTTAAAGTCTTAAAATATTTTTTAAAAATTTCACATTCTCTACTTCAGTATTCATTGCCAGACTTATACCATTCTTTTATTTATTCATGCTTTTATTTTTATTATGAATTATTTTAACCCATAGGGAATAATAGTCGGGCTTCCCTGGTGGCGCAGTGGTTGAGTCCGCCTGCCGATGCAGGGGACACGGGTTCATGCCCTGGTCCGGGAAGATCCCACATGCCGCAGAGCGGCTGGGCCCGTGAGCCATGGCCGCTGAGCCTGCGCGTCCAGAGCCTGTGCTCAGCAACGGGAGAGGCCACAACAGTGAGAGGCCCGCGTACCGCAAAAAAAAAAAAAAAAAAAAAAAAAAGTCAATATATTTATGAAAGTCTTTTCACTACTACCCAGCTTTATCTAATCTTATTCTTTGGTTACATTTACTTCATGTGTTAAAGAAATAAAACATTATTGATACAAGTGCTAACACTTGTGTATATAATCATCCAGGATCCCGATCCTATCCTGCATTCTCTAGAAGTAAACACTGTCAAGGATTTGCTGTAGGTCATATTTATCTATTTTTTTTAAGAAATTTACTAAATATTTACGGAGCCATAGAAATCAATCCTTTTTGGATGTTTTAAAGTTTTGTACATATTTTATTATAATGTATTTTAACATTTTAAAATGTGTGTTTTGTTTGTTTGTTTGTTTGCGGTACACGGGCCTCTCACTGCTGTGGCCTCTCCCGCTGTGGAGCACAGGCTCTGGACGTGCAGGCTCAGCGGCCATGGCTCACGGGCCCAGCCGCTCTGCAGCATGTGGGATCTTCCCGGACCGGGGCACGAACCCGTGTCCCCTGCATTGGCAGGCGGACTCTCAACCACTACGCCACCAGGGAAGCCCTAAAATGTGTGTTTTTTGATCTGGAGTATGTTTCTGAAATTTATCCTTGTTATAAGATACAGATTTTCATTTCCATTTATATACATATATATATACACATGTATATATGTGTATATTGTCTATATACACATACACACATATACATACATGTATATTATATAACTGCATAGTGTGGAGTTATTACAGTTTTTGGTTAGTTTACATTTTTATCATTGCATACAGTGTTGCACTGACGTTCTTTAAAAACTTTTTTTTTTATTGAGGTATAATTGACCTACAACATTATATCAGTTTCAGGTGTAGAGCATAATGATTTGATATTTAGCTATACTGCAAAATGATAACCACAGTAAGTCTAGTTAACTCCATCCTCATACATAGTTACAAATTTTTGGTGTGAGTGTGTGATGAGAACTTTTAAGACCTAGTCTCTTAGCAACTTTCAAATATGAAATACAGTATTGTTAACTATAGTCACCATACACATTCTTTTTCATGTCCTATTTTGCGTCTGTGTGGGAAGTTCTCTAGAGTCATGCTGTGTAACATTTTATCCATGGGTTAGCAGCATCCGTATCACCTAGGATCTTGTTAGAAAGATCACCTCATCTCAAATATACTGAATCATAATTTGAACTTTATAAGATCCTTAGGTAAGTTTTATGCACTTTAAGCATTTGAGAAACTTTGTGTTAGAGTACATAACCTAGAGTAGAATTGATGATTGCAACAGTGCTGTCCAATAAGAATATAACATGTCATAAATAATTTAAAAATTTCTTGTAGCCATATTAGAAAGCAAAAAGAAACAGGTAAAATTATTTTAATAATATATTTTAATACCATATATCTAAAAGTTTCCCATTTCATAATGTAATTAAGACTTGTTCTCAACCAGGGTTGAATTTGCTCCTAGGGGATATGTGGCAATGTCTGCAGACATTTTTTTTTTTTTTTTTTTGGCTGCTTTGGGTCTTCGTTGCTACTTGCAGGCTTTCTCTGGTTGCAGCAAGCGGGGGCTACTCTTCATTGCAGTGCGCGGGCTTCTCATTGTGGTGACTTCCCTTGTTGCAGAGCACAGGGTCTAGGCACACAGCCTTCAGTAGTTGTGGCACGTGGGCTCAGTAGTTGTGGCTTGCAGACTCTAGAGCGCAGGCTCAGCCTATGCGGTGCATGGGCTTAGTTGCTCTGCGGCATGTGGGATTTTCCCAGACCAGGGTTCAAATCCGTGTCCCCTACACTGACAGATGGATTCTTAACCACTGCACATTCAGGGAAGTCCTGCAGACATTTTTGATTGTCATCACTGGAAAGATGTTTTAGATGTTCTAGATCATGATTAGGTAGAGGCCAGGGAAGCTGCTAAATATACAATGCAAAGAATAGCCTCCAACGAAGAATTATCCAGTCTAAAATGCTAATAGTGTTAAGTTTGAGAAACTTTAAATTAATATACCAAATATTAGTGATATATATATATTTATATATATGTATATATGTTATATATATATATATATATATATATATATATATATTTGCTCTTCAAAATCTGTTGACTTTAACACTTAGAGCACATTACAATTCAGACTAGCCACATTTCAACAACTCAGTAGCCCCAATGAGGAGTATAGGATTATATCATGAAAGTATTTTAAAATTTGTTGGATATTGCCAAATTACTACTCAAAGTATTTATACCAATATACATGCACACAAATAATGTATGAAGCTCCTACTGCATTGTAGCCCCATCAGCATTAAATAATTTTCAGACTTTTTGATTTCTGGCTTACACTAATAATATGGTTCATACAAATAAAATGATCTCCTTTTACTATGCTTTAAATTTTTACCTCTCTTATTGCTAGTTACCTTAAACATCTTTCCATGTTTATTGACCTCCTAGCTTTCCTCTTTTGTGTCTTGCCTTCAAAAGCTTTGCTCACCATTCTATTGAGTGCTTTATTTTTTATTAATTTGTAGAAATTTTTATATGTGTATTCCAAACATACACTCTTTGGCCTGGCTTGATATTAACCCATCCTTATGCTCTCTCCATATATGTTACTTGGTCATCATGTGTTATTATCATACCCTGCTGAATTCAGTTTTCTAAATCTGATTTATAATTATACATCTGTGTTCAAAAGTATCGTAGAAATAAACAAAGACTAACCAAGTGAAAACAAGCAAAGTCTATCTATTAAGAGCTTGCTATTGCAAAGGAGTCAGCCACCGTTACTTGCATTTGGCAAAAACTCACAGGCAGGCAGAGGAGTGGAAAAGCTTTATAGTAGGAAAAAAGGGAAGGCTTCAGGTATGCCTTGATTGGAAGCTGTTGGCATGGGGGAGCTGTAGGCAAGCTAACTAGAGGAAGGACATCATATGTGATTGGTTAGGAGAACATATTTTTCTCTCTCTGATTGGTCCTAAGTTGGAAATGGGGACAAAGATTAGGGAAACTATCAGTTATTAATCATGTCCTGGCCATTTGGGGCCAATTGTCACAGGGGTTATTGTTTGGTTTCCTGGATTGTTAATAGAGAGAGTGATCATAGACAGCAGGCTCGCTTCCTGGGCCAGTTACTGCAGATGAAGGGCTGGTTTCCTGAGCTACTTCTTTCAGGTTGTAAGCCAGAGTTCTGTCTTATATGTGGTCTGGCCATTGTCTGTTTTTATATTCAACCTCACAGATTTGCTTTGTCTTTATTTGAATCAGCTACCACTTTTCTTATAGGCAAAATCTCCAACTGAGGTTAACAAAATTCACAGTACACCTCCTGTCAAGATTCAAATAGCTCCCTCAAAATCTCTCCCCAG
Organism: Pseudorca crassidens; assembly: GCF_039906515.1. Taxonomy (NCBI): domain Eukaryota; kingdom Metazoa; phylum Chordata; class Mammalia; order Artiodactyla; family Delphinidae; genus Pseudorca; species Pseudorca crassidens. The sequence goes on along the minus strand of NC_090300.1, from coordinate 108,587,575 downwards.
AATTAATCAACACCCTATACACACAAAAAAATCCCTGCAAAGTATAAAGCCCATAGTAGAGTACAAGTTCAAGGACTCATTATCCCTTGTACTGGTCTCTGTAATACTCCTGTTTTGCTGGTGGGAAAAAAAACCCCAAGGGCTGAGGGTGAAGGTTTGTCCAGGACCTTCAAGCAATAAACATTGTTATCCCTTGATACTGTCTTTTTCCTAAGCCTCATATGTCACTAACATCCATTCTGACAGGCAGTAAATACTGTAATTGATTTATGCAGCACATCTTTACTACTGTATTTCAGTTGGTGAAACTAGTCAGTATCTACAATTCACCTGAACAGTAATGCCTCAGTATTTTACTGAGCGTCCTCTTATTTTTCACAAATCCTGAAGCCTTATCTGGATGTTAAAATTTTCCCTAGCGGTTCTACTTGGTTGCAATATGTGGATGATTTATTTCTTTGCTCTCTTCTTCTCAAGTCTCCTCACAGAAAGACAGCATCCATTTGCTAAAGCTTTTATCCTTAAAGGGACATAAAGTCACCAAGGAAAAATTACACTCTGATCAAACCCAGTTTTGATATTTAGGGCATCTGATATCAGAACAAGGACTACATCTAGATACAGATTGAATTCATGCTGTCGTAAGTTTTCCAAAACCCAAAATTAAGTACCAACTGCAAGGTTTTCTCGACTAGTTGGTTATTGCTGAAATTAGATTCCAAATTTCTCTCTTTGGGGCAAACCTTGGTACATTTCACTAAACGATAACAACCCTGACCCAATTTTTATGTGAAGACCTGGACGACATAGCTTCCAAGGCCTTAAGGAGAGTTTGATTAACCCACCCGCCATTGGTCATCCCAATGATCAGATTCCCATTTTCCTTTCCATATATGGAAAGGAAGGGAATACCTTTGGGAGACTCACTCAAAAACATGAGACCATCAGTAACCCAGGGGGTATTCTAACCAGCAACTGGGCCTTGTGGCACAAGCATGCCATCCTTGCCTTAGAGCCATTATGGCCACTGCCTTTTTGGTTAAGGTCACTGGGAATGGTTGTGAGAGCCCCTTTAGCCATTTTTGTACCTCAGGCAGTAGAAACCCTCCTGAATTCTCACCACATGCAACATTTCTCAGTCAGCCACCTTACCTCCTATGAAGTCCTTTTGTTAACTGCTCCTCACATAACTCTTTTCCTCTCTAATAACCTTAACCCTGCTAATCTTCTCCCCTCTGTCACCAATGAAGTCCTTCACAACTGCTTACTGCTGATGGATTACTTCCTGATTCCTCATGATGACCTGCAGGAAATTTCTTTGGGCAACGCTGACTTCTCATCGTTCACTGATGGCTTTAATTTAAAAGGTGACAATGGCAAATATTGTGCTGCATATGCTATTGCAACTCCTTTTGATGTCATTGAGGCAGCATCTTTACATATGGCTACTTCTGCCCAAAACTCTGAATTATACACTTTTACACAGGCTTGCACTTTAGCCAAGGGCAAAGATGCCAATATTTATGCTGATAGTAGACATGCTTTCAGAGAAACTGATGACCTCAGAATATTGTGGAAGCAATGTAGCTTCCTTACTTCCAGTGGAAATAAAACTAAAAATGCTCCTATGTCCAGGAGTTACTGGATGCAATACTTTTACTTGCTGTGTTAGCTATTATTAAGATTCTGGGGCATTCTAAACTTGACTCTGGAAGCTAAGGAAAATCACCTTGCTGACATTTCCATAAGGAATGTTGTCCCTAAAGGAACCAACAACAGCCAAAACTCTGTCATAGTACAAAGGGATATTTCCCCAAATGATAATTTAATAAAAATGGGCTAGAGAAGCCCAACAATTGGCCTCAGAAAAGGAAAAACAAGATTGGAAATTCAACAATTGTTGGTTTGATAAAAAAGAAAGTTCTGGTTTGGACGAAATAATGATCCAGTCCTACTGGAGACTCTAAAATTCCCACTTCTCACCACTGTACATGCATTAAACCATTGGTTTACTGACAAAATGATGGCCTTCATAAATCAATATTGGTGGGAAACATTAATAAGGCCACAAAAAGTGCCTATCTCACTGTCCCACTGTCTGAAATACAAACCAGGAAAGTCTGTTAGTATTGCTCCCAGACATTTTAAAATGCCTAATGGACCATTCAAATTCTGTCAAATAGATTTCATACAACTTTCTCTATCTCATGGAGGATATAAATGTGCTTCAGTCATGGTATGCATGTTTTCACATTGGACTGAAGCCTTCCCTTGCAGACAGGCTACTGCCTCTTCTGTGGTTAAAGTCCTTTTTGGAAAAGATTATCTCTACCTGAGGAACTCCACTCAAACTTCATAATAATTGAGGAACCCATTTTATTTGTCAGCTACTTTGACAAGTCTGTGCCGTTGGCTGGTTTTACAGCACTTTCACTGTGCTTACCCCTGTGAATCCTCTGGTTTGGTCAAACACACTAGCACTAATGACATTATTAAGACTCCATTTGTCTCTGAAGTAAAGACAGGCTACATCATAAAGAAAATACTTGATATAGATTCCTCCCTCCGTTTACAATATGAGCAGTAGTAATAGTTGTTCAACCTTAGCTTCAAGTATTCAGTTTTACCTTATAGTTTAAAGAAAACTTGAAAGGATGAACCAGTGGAGGTTAAACATTTTTTCTTAATTGTGCTACATTTAAACTTATAAATGGTTTTAAAATTTGTTTCGTTAACTTTTTTTTTTTTACGGTACGCGGGCCTCTCACTGTTGTGGCCTCTCCCGTTGTGGAGCACAGGCTCCAGACGCACAGGCTCAGCGGCCATGGCTCACGGGCCCAGCCGCTCTGCAGCATGTGGGATCTTCCCAGACTGGGGCACGAACCTGTGTCTCCTGCATTGGCAGGCAGACTCCCAACCACTGCGCCACCAGGGAAGCCCTGTTTCATTAACTTTTAACATAATATTTTGCCTTATTTTAGCTACTATAGATGAAGGAAATGAATCACTAAAGGTAAAGATGGGAAGTTGGGCGTACGGAGGTTCAGGAAAGAAACCAGGGGAGCATTTCATGAGAGTGGAAATTGAGAGAGGCTGGTGGACAAGATTCTCTGTGTCGCTCTCCCTTATTAGCGTTCTCGATTAAGTTTTGCTTTTGTGCCAGCTGGATTTTTCTTCAAAACCAATTTTCAGGTTACTGAATTTTATTGCAATAAAGTGTTATTTCCCCCTTTTTCTTCTTTTCTCTCTCCTCCTATATCTCTTCTTCCTCATCTTCCTCTTTTTTCTTTTTCTCCTAATCTGGAACAATCTATATAAATTATTTGTCAAATAGAAACTTGAGGGAAAATAAAACCCTCAGCTTTAAACTTCTTTCATTGGCTTCTTCCTTTCTCTAGGAAACTCATCAATCTGTCTTCTGTTATAATTCAATGTCAAATATCATTTACTTTTCCAGTCCTTCCTCAGCAACCACGGCCTCGTCCCCTCCCTGTCCCCCCAACACACACAAAAAGAACCAGTGAATTGGTAAATTTCCTAAACAAGACACTGGACTTGTTTTCACACTAACAAACTATAAGATCCTTGGGAAGAAAGTTAGCCTCTAATAATCTTAGTTTATACATCTTTGAAGCAAAAGAGTTAAAGTGTATGTTTCCTAGAATTCTTGTATATTTTGACATATAATGTCCTTAAATCACAAATTAGAGGTAAATCTGATCATCCCCACTTAATCACATGGTATGTGACTTCCTTTCTTCATGCTTTTGTTCCAAAGTATTCTAAACACTTGTCATAATTATATAGTTACTAACATCATATTAACTGATCCTGCATACTTTTAATAAGAGCCATGTAAACCACTGTTTATTTTTGCATTATTTAGAATCATCAAAAATGCGAGGTGCTTCAAAAAACAAAAACATGAAGTTGAAACTAGAGTCATTTCTTGATTCATTCACTTATATAACATCAAGTGTACATTTTACCCAAGTTACTTTCCAAGGAAACTGCAGTCTCTGGAACATCATCTAAACTCCCTGTGCCTTAAACTCATTCCAGAAAAAAAATGGAACTGGATTATATATCTCTCAGGTCTAAATATTTGTTTCTCTTCCAGGTTGAAAAATAAAAGTTCACTTTAACGTTCAGGGGTAGTGATCACGTGTTCTACACTCCTGGGCTCACTCTCAGGCTCTGTCACTAGCTGCACAGCTTTACAAGTCATTTAATCACTGTGAAAACCTGTTCCCTCAACTAAGAGAGATGATATAAGGGGAGCATCTGTCACACCGTAATCCTGAAATAAATAGTATCACAACTACCTTTATGACTACTTTGTTGAAATGCTTCTTTTTTTTCTTTTACATTATAGATCTACTTTATGCTTTAACAATTATAGTTTAGCAACATAACTTAAACATTTTTTGATGTTTTAGGATAATAATGACCTAAGGTCCTTATTCAAACATCAGTTACAGAGTCTGTAACTGATGTTTAGCAGTCTTCCTTCTGTGTGTTAAATCTGTATTCCATTTTGACCATGGCCATGCAGGTCAAGGCTGCTTATTGCTCATTGAAAAAAGTCCAGACTTTTCAGCCTGCTATAAAGGTCCTCCATAATTTTGTCTGTATCAAATCTCTTTCACCATCTACTATTCTCAAAACATACTATGTCTATAATGCACTTTAACTCCATGTAATCTTTGCCTCTTGCAATTTCTCAAATATGCCCAGTATTTTTCTGCCTCTCAGACCTTGCTTATGCTGCTTGGCCCCATTTAGAACACACAACATCCACATCCAACTACATCAATATCCTATCCATCACCTGAGTTCAGCTCTGTTAACAATCTATCAACACCCCTGCTTGCACCTTAGACCAAGTGATTCTTTTTCTTTTGCATTCCTATGCATCTGGCCTGGGTTTCTTTGATTATATTTACACATAGATTCCTCCAATTAATTAATTTACTTTTCCATTTCACCAACGAGGTTGTAAATACCCTAACGTCTAAACCTTTTCAACATATTTCCTTCACTCTTTACATTGTACTGTATAGTGCCTAGCCATCAGTAAATGACTTGCTAATAAATATTTAAATGAATATTTGGTGCTAGATAGAAATTATGGGGGATGTACCGAGATTGACTTCTGTTACTTATAGAAAATAACTTTCCTAAAGCTTGTATTAACTCCTACAGTGAGAAAAATGGTGTGTCAGAATTACATTCTGGGATTTGTGCCAGGCTTACACTACAAAAGTGAGAAGTGTTTGAAAAGGTAATACTGAAGTGTTAAAATTTTTCACTAAGAAGTGTTAATTGCAGTACTTTAGAATATGAAAATGAGTTGAAATATAACTACACACTTCTCAGTCAACCAAAAAGTATAAGATGTAATATACATATAATAAATTGGAAATGGTTATTTTAAAGGTTGAGACCATACCATATTATTCATACTAGAAAGAAAGTACTGAGATCCATAATATGAAGTATATTGTATTTGATACTCTTATTCATGGCTAAACTTTAAATTAGGCTTCATCTCTTTGAGCAGTTTGCAATTATCTTGAATGTTCATTAGAGGAAAAACATTTTATTTATTTACTCTTCATTTTCAATAATTATAATAAGTCCAAAACCACTTGTTTTGGGAAAAAAATTTTCCCTTCACTGGGGATTATATTTTATACTTTCAAAATTGATCCTTTTTCTAATACTTAAATATATTTACTATAAATCTGTAATTCTGAGCAGCTCATAGCACTATCTCGAGTATGAAAAATTATCTGAAGAATTTCTAAAAGGTTGTTTAGAGATTTTAAAAGATAAACATTATTATTAACACCCCCAATGTGCCATCTCCCCTAGACCTGCATAATATTTTTACAAAATTTGAAGAGTATTATGATCTCAATTGCACTGAAGAAGAAATGGAGATCCAGAGCAGGGCTTATTAGTCTAATAATATGGTTTACACAACTGTCAAGGAACTATTTTATGTTTTTTTTTAACATCTTTATTGGGGTATAATTGCTTTACAATGGTGTGTTAATTTCTGCTTTGTAACAAAGTGAATCAGCTATACATATACATATATCCCCAAATCTCTTCCCTCTGGCGTCTCTCTCCCTTCCACCCTCCCTATCCCACCCCTCTAGGTGGTCACGAAGCTCCGAGCTGATCTCCCTGTATTATGTGGCTGCTTCGCACTAGCTATCGGTTTTACATTTGGTAGTGTATATATGTCCATGCCACTCTCTCACTTCGTCTCAGCTTACCCTTCCCCTGCGTCCTCAAGTCTGTTCTCTAGTAGGTCTGTCTTTATTCCTGTCCTGCCCCTAGATTCTTCATGACCTTTTGTTTTTTTAGATTCCATATATATGTGTTAGCATACAGTATTTGTTTTTCTCTTTCTGACTTACTTCACTCTGTATGACGGACTCTAAGTCCATCCACCTCACTACAAATAACTCAATTTCATTTCTCTTTATGGCTGAGTAAGCAAAGAGATCTACAAACAATAAATGCTGGAGAGAGTGTGGAGAAAAGGGAATCTTCTTGCACTGTTGGTGGGAATGTAAATTGATACAGCCACTATGGAGAACAGTATGGAGGTTCCTTAAAAAACTAAAAATAGAACTACCATACGACCCAGCAATCCCACTACTGGGCATATACCCTGAGAAAACCATAATTCAAAAAGAGTCATGTACCACAATGTTCATTGCAGCTCTACTTACAATAGCCAGGACATGGAAGGAACTGTTTTTTAAATGTCTAGAACTGTGCTTTCCAATACAAGTGGCCATTAGGTACACGTGGCTATGGAGCACTTGGAATGTGGTTAGTGCCACATTTTAAAATTTAAAAACTAAAGGAATGTAAAATGTTTTTCCAATAAATACAATATTAAAGTTTTGGTAAGACTACACTTTCTTTACCTATTGCATCACTTTAAGATATTATTGTTTTACTTTAATGTGCGTGTTGGGGCATGTGCCTCATTTCCAGTATCGCACGTAACTGTGTCACAAATCTAGATGATAACATATTGGCTCAACTCAAATGACTTTTTTTACACAGTGAAGTAATATTGTAATGTGTGTATTTGAATATTTTATGTGAACAGCACAAGTTACAGTAACATTTATGTAAATTGTAATTGGTAATTAAATGGAAATAATATGAGAGTTTTCATTATAATTAAAATATTTTTAGTTTACAAATAAGTATGCATGCACTGTAAATTTAGAATGAAAACATATAACTGTGCAGAATAAAATGGAGATGAGGAAGCTGGTACTATGACTAAAGGAACAGAAAAAAAAGTGGAAGAAGTTTTTTCAAAAATTTGTAATGAATGTCAGTTGCAATCTGCTGCATCAGAGCAATACGAAAAAGCTTATCTATTCACTGTGTTAAAATTAAGATAATATAGTGAATAACAATAGGAAACATTTTCAGCAAATAAGTTTTCTATCAACAGTCAATGTGTCAACATTATTAGTTGCCTGAAATCAGAATTACATGTCTAACAAAACATTTTACAATTATTTTTAACAGAATTTTTTTCTGAATCAGTATTGACATTATTAAAAAACAAACAAAAGTATTCTAAAGATTACTTTGGGATGTATAAATATAATGTAGATTTAAACTGCTGGCAATTAATAATGGCCAGCAGTTTAAATCAAACTAAACCAAAAAGTGGAATTCATAAACCTTAAAACATTTTAACATTCTTATAATTTTAAAAAGGAAAGCAACTATATTGTGCTGTGTATCCTCTGAGATATTATGTGTGACAAAGTTTTATGGACTACTATTTTAAGGATAGAATTGAGGATATTTCTTTCTAAATAATTGAAAAAGGAGACTAAGAAAAATTTGTCCAATCAAAGGCAGTATGATAGGATTTTTTAAAGTAGTTTTTAAAATGCAGATTAGTGAAAAAACATAAAATAGGATGGTGGATCTAAATTAAACATATCAGTCATTGAAAAACAAGATACATTTAATAAATAAATTTTCCAATTCTAAATACGTGCAAATTAGAATTTAACAACCTAGCTAAATGCTGTTTTCCAGTAATTTGCCTAAAAAGTAAAGGTAACCATAATGAATGGGACAGAATCAATATTTTAGAATTTTTATTTATTAATTTAGTTTTTAAACATGATTTGAATTTGTAATTTTGGCAGGCTCTAAAGTGGCTTGGATTCTTGCACAATAAATGATTTTTATATGGAGGAATGGAAAAATTATTACAGTTATGGAAACTTTGTTACAAAATTATGAGGAAAGACTAGAAATGGCATATTCCTAAAGTAAAATATCTTCAATTAAGGCACCATACAATGACTCTCAGAATATAAACCCTTTCTATAAAAAAAAAATCAAATTAATTTAAAATTAGAAAAATTGCAAACCCTTTTCTTTAGTTTTAGGTAAGTCATGCATTATATGAGACACTATCCAATCAGTATTTTGGGAGCATTTTTCCTCTGAGGACATGCAAGTTAACAAAGACATGTTATTTAGAAACATAAAAATAGAGATTGTAGCTTAGATATTTTTGAAACTTTCCCATCTGCTAAAGATGAATTTTAGTTAGATTATGGAAAAATTAATTTCTATCCTTATGTATAGTCCTTCAGCTAGTTATTCTGGGTCAAAATTCTAGATTCATTGGAATTTAAACTGATGTTTCCTTTATTGTTTCATTCCACTCTGTAATATATACTAAAAATATTTGCGCTCAGATTTCTGAAGCAATTATATAAAAAGTATAATGTATACAGTTGTTAAAATTATTCAATATATGTATGCAAGTGCTATGAATCACTGCCAGTTTATGAAAACCATTGAAAGAGAGAAGAGAGAATAAATTTAATGATCTTGTGTTCTTCGCCAATTTTTGTTGGTTGTGTTATGGGTGAATGCCATAAAGATTTACTGTACTGTTAATTTAAAATTTTCTTGAAACAAAAAAGATTCTTGCCAAATGTTCAATAATCTAAGACAAAAAATTGTAATTTACATAATTTATCGATATGACATTGCATATGAGCAAGCAGAATTTGTAGCATCAAAGAAAGAAGAAGCTTATTTGTGACCTAGCAAGACATGTACAAAAAAAAAGAATTTATGTTGGAATGACAGCTCTTCATAGTACAAATCAATGATAGTATCTATACATTTTCCAATATGAATCAATGTGCAGATTTTAATTGTAATTTACAGGATTATGTAAATTGTCCTCAAAATGTAAAAAAAAATTTGAAGAACACTAGTACTGAGTTGACACAAAAGTTAATAAACATCCTTAACTTGGACAGACATAGTTTTGAAACCAAAATGCTTTTGATGCAAAATGATAAAAAATTCTTCTGTAAAATTAGTTTTCTTAATTTGGATACTAATTATAAAATTAGTTTGTCTTAATTTCTATAAAATTAGTTTTCTTCTATAAAATTAGTTTTCGTAATTTTGGTAATGGATTTAGTTATTTGAAACCTTTGAAATATGCTTAGGACAACTTGTGTATATAAGTGTACTTTTAAAGACTGTATGTTTATCAACTTTAAATGCAAATCAAGTATATCTGATGAAAATTTAGTGTCCAAATTAAGATGTGTTATAAGTGTAATATACACACCAGATTTCAAAGAAAATGGCACAAAAATTGTTAAATATCTCATTAATAATATTTAAGTTGATTACATGTAGAAACAATAATATTTTGATATATGAATTTAAGTAAAATATATTATTAATGTTAATTTTAACAGTTTCATTTTACTATTTTGGTAAGACTGCTAAAATTTAAAATTACATATGTGGCTCACTTATGTCTCTATTGGACAGTGCTCATATGGAATATAAATAAGGCAAGGTTGCTGAATGTCTTGAAAACTACCATTTCCCAGGCCTAAGGGAAATATACTTGGCATATGGTTGGTAGTTAACAAATATGTCTGGGTGAAAAAAAAGTCTACAGTGTGTTTATATCTGAGAGAAATTTTACAGTATGTATAAGCAGAACTATTTTCTTCCTCTATTTCTCTGTCTGGCTCTACTTTTTTCTCACTAGATGTGATTATAATTAAAACTTCAAAAGTTACAAAGTTTAATATCTGTCTTGTGATGCCACTCTGGAGAAATTATTTGGTATGTCATTTTGACTGGGTCACAGCTATCATTCTTTTTTTTTAACATCTTTATTGGAGTAAAATTGCTTTACAATGGTGTGTTAGTTTCTGCTTTATAACAAAGTGAATCAGCTATACATATACATATGTTCCCATATCTCTTCCCTCTTGCGTCTCCCTCCCTCCCACCCCTCTAGGTGGTCACAAACCACTGAGCTGATCTCCCTGTGCTATGCAGCTGCTTCCCACTAGCTATCTATTTTACGTTTGGTAGTGTATATATGTCCATGCCACTCTCTCACTTTGTACAGCTATCATTCTGTTTCCCCACATTTTAAAAACATAACAGGCATTATTATATACACACTTTGATGTTACCTGCTCATATTAGAGTTTTACGAATTTTGATTGTGCAAGTAGTGCATGATTTAAAAATTCAGACAATAGACAAATATATACTATTGAAATCAAACATTATATTTCCCTCTTAAAAAGTAATTTTTAGAAGATTTTAATATATTGTTCCATATTTTGTTTATGCAAATGCAAACATGTATTTGTTTTTTAAAAACTGGTGGAATCATACTATACACATATAATGGGTGTATCTTTTCATTGTTACCTGCCTTGATACCGGAAGGATTAATCTCATTTTTTCTTTCAGTCTGTCACTGAGAAAAATCTATTACTCTAGTCATCATCACTTTTGGCCAGCACTCTCATCCCATTATGGCATTGCTATTTTTAGCCCTCCTTCTTACCCCTGCCCAAATACAAAAATCCCTTCCTCTGAATCTTATGGTATAACCAGTCTTCAGCAGGATTTCCTGTACCACATGCTCACCTCTTTTCTGATCATTCCCTTCCCAGTGGGCTAATTGGGTGAAATTTGGGCCTTTCCTGAGGACACTCCATCTCTCAGGTTTTTTCTACATGGCATATACCACTCTTTTTGAAATGGGGGGAGTTTCACTCCTTAATTCTCATTGATGTTTCCAAGCCATTTTCTCTCTGTAATCTCTAACTCCCTCCTTGAGGTTTCAATGTTATGTCATCAGGTGTTTCCTCAGCTATCTCACATTTTTTCCCCTGTCATTATTTTCTGAACCTAGTGTCTGGTGTCAGTCTTATTTGTACTCTGGCTTACTTTCCTTCTCTTTATTACTATGCCTATTAAAACTCTTATAAACCTTCTAATATTCTGAGTTCTCATTTCCTGGATTTCTTCATCCTATCTGACCCTCTCTGTCTCAAAACCATGGTCATAATCTTGATCTTTTCATTATCAAATACTCTAAAATTTCAGTTTCAGGTATCCCGCTCATTTCCTCTAGTGCTCTCACTCCCACAGTATTTTGACCCTACCAGGGATCACAGTCCACTGATCTTACAAACATTTGAACGTCTTTTGCCTCCTTGATGGCTTCCTAAGCTAGCTTAAATTTCAAGTCCATTAATATAAAATCTATTGCATATACCCTCAAATCTCCTGCCATATCCTCATTTTGTAATTTTTCTGGCAAACTTCCAATCCTAGTTAAATTCTATCCTCTATCTACTTCCACCTTCCATCCCTGCAGGTGAATATGGCTAGAGAGAAGTTACCTGCTGACATGTCTCACTTTAAATCTCAGATGAATCTTTAATGCTGTCCTAAATCATAGCATCATCTTTTCTACTCTCCTAGGTAACTACTTCATATCTTTTCCTCTCCTCAAAATTTCAAGACCCCCTTGAATATTCTCAGTCTCAACAATGCGCTGCTTTCTGTTTGAGTTTTCAGTGTCATGACCTAAAGCCTTTCCCTTTGCACACTTTACCTCATCTTCTCTTAGCTACAAAAGGGTAATTATCTACCAATCATCCTCTGTATGATCAATTCTCTCTTTTCCCAATTTATTTCTATTAGCAAGTAAAAATGAATGTATTTTCTATCATTCTAAAAAAGGAAACTCTTTTTTCTCCAGTTCCAGCTACTGCCCGTTTTGCTCACTTGTTTACCCATTCAGAAAACTTGCTGTTATGCTTGCTGTATTGTAGTCTTGTGATATATATATATATATATATATATATATATATATATATATATATAAATTCTTTCATACACCCACTCCAATCAGGGTTTCAGTAACACTGTACCAAACTCACTGTCAAGGTCACTATCACCCTTTGTGTTGCTAAATACAATTCTCAATCCTCAATCTTCAGTCTAGTTGAATTTTCAGTAGGATTTCATTATTAAATTTATTATTCCATTCTCCCTGAAATATATTCTTACTTGGAAACATAGTACCACATGCTCCTGGTTTTTCTTTTTTCCCTTCTCAGTCTCATTGGTTACTTTCTTCCTCATTATTCTAATGTCTGAATACTATAGTGTCCCAAGATTCAGTCCTTGGACCTCTTTTTTATCTATACTCCTTTCCACAGAGTGGCTTTCAATACTACCTCTTAGCTGATAATTCCTGAATTTGTACCTTCAGTCCAGCTATTACAACTCCAAACTGCCTACTCAATATCTCCAATGGTAGTAGTCATTTCAAACTTAACATGTTACAAACCAAACTCCTCATATCTGTTTTTACATCCCTGAACCAATCCCACACTTGTTTCTTCTGAAGAGTTCCCCATCTCAACAAAGAGTAACTCTATTCTTCCAGATTAATTTGTGGAGGATGGCAACTTAAAAATTTTACATTTAAATCATGAAGTATAGGTTCTTTTAAAGATTATTTCTAGTATTTTTTATAATTGTTAGAGGTAATACTCGACATTAAAAAAATTACTAAAGGCTAATTTTGTATGCTGACAATTTAGAAGCACTTTTGCTGAGTATATTAAGTGAATAAGATTTCTTAGAAAAACTGTCCAATAAGAAAACCAATCTCTTGTTTGTCCTTAAGTATATCTTTTTTAAAGAAAAAGATCAGGAATTTAAATTATCTTATTACACTGTGGGTTGCTTCAAAAAATTAAAGATGATGCTAAACATTTCCTTCCTCTTAACTTTCTCAGTATCAAATCAATTAGAGGCCACGAGGAAACTCTAAGGGACATCTATTAAAATATTTCAAACTCAAAGGGAAAGTCACGAAATAATTTCCAGGTCTCTTGGGAATTTTTAAAAATACCTTGAAAATACATCTCCCAGAATTGCTAAGGCTAGTATAAAATAGTTTTGAGAATAAGAAAGGCAATTGTATTTTATGTTTAGATATGAAAATAATTAGGATGCAATCATATTTATTAAGGTATTCATTTCCTAAATTGTGGTTTGTGAACTAGTTGAAAGGGAAGTAAGGGAAAGGGCATTTGCCACTTTTCCAAAGTGTCTACACTGGTCACCAGAAAACATAATAAGGAATCAGGAATAAGCATGTCTATTTTGAAAAAGTTCTAAATATAATTCTGAAAGGATTCTCATGAATTTTGAGAATAAATAGGAATGTATTTTAGGGAAAGGCACACTCTTAGAAGACTTGAAATATGTCAGCAATAGGAGAGGTGGAGTTTAACTTGGACTTGAACAGAACTTAGAATTGGAATCAGAGGCAAAAAGAAGAAATAATATTTCAGGAAAACACAGATACGCTGTCAAATATATCGAAGTTAAAAAGGAAAGAACTGACAATTGCAAATGTGGTGAAGAGTACAAAACCTATGAGTTTAGACACAAATCATTCAATTTACCTGGAAATGCTATTTTCATCCTAGGATAAATATTTAGCAAACTTGGTGAGTTAGGGAGTAAATTTAAAAACATTAAATGGAGAAAGTAGGGTGAATGATTAATTTTTTTCTTGATTATGTATCCAAGTTTCTATTATGCATTAAGGACTTTAGGTTCATTATCTCATTTAATTCTCAAAAGTCTGTGAGGTAGGCACTCGTATTTATCCTTCCTGACAGTTCAGGAGACTGAAGCAGAGAGGTTATATAACTTGCTCAAGGTCATAAAACCAGTGAATAGCGGACCAAAGTCCAAACTCAATGCTGTATCACTACACATCCATGGATATTGCTAAAACTAAAAACAACAGCAAAACAAAAACTGGCAATACTACTTGCTGGTTAGGGAGTGAAGCACCTGGGCTTTCCATACAATGCTAGAGGGAAAGCTAATGACATAGCTATTTTGGAAAAACAGCTTGGCAGTTTCTTATATAGTTAAACCTATATTTATCACATATCCAGCAATCCCACCCCTAGGTATCTGCATAAGAGAGATGAAAAGTTAGGTTTACACAGAAGCCTGCATATGAATATTTATAATATCTTTATTTACATCCTCCAGTTGAGACCAGCCCAGATGCCATATTGAAATACTACTCAGAATATGAAGGAATAAACTATTGATTATTACAACAATATGGATAAATTTTAAATGCATTTTGCCAGACCCAACGGGCTACTATTTTATGATTTCATTTAGCTGACACTCTGGAAGAGGCCAAAATTATAGAGATGGAAAATAGACCAAGGGTTGCCAGGGGATAAGAGTTGGGGCAGTGGTTTCCTACAAAGGGAAAGAATTGTAGGGGCATTGGAACTGCTCTGTATGAAACTGTGGTTTTGGATACTTAATTCTATGCCGTTGTTAAGACTCTATAGAACTTTACGTCTTAAAGAGTGAATTGTACTGAATAAATTTCAAAAGAAACAAACAAACAGCCATGACATGAGGGTGGTGGTGGAATACTGATTATGACAAATAAATCTAACTATATTACAAGTGAATCACATAATCACACTGAAGGGCATGAGGAATAAGGAAGCTGACTTAAGTAACTGTGGAATTATTTTGAATGGATACACTAAGTGTACTGGGCACTGCACACAAATATTGTATTCTGGTAAATGCATTTCTTACAGGAATGTGTGTTGGGAATTTTGAAAGGACTTTATACTAAGATTAAACCAATAAGTAGATAATGAGAGCCAGGTTTTTCATGGTCTGAGAAGGAAGTTACAAACAGGAAAGGGAGAAGGCTAGAATAAACTCTGTGGTGCTGGATTGGAATAAGAGCTATTAATATGGACCCTTTAAAAAAGTTATGTATACAGATAGATATGGAGATAGGAGATAACTACAGATGTGTGCCTGTGTGTGAGTGTGTGCGTACATGGGTACAGATATATGTTTTCTAGCTTTGTCCACTAAGAGGCAATAAAAGCAGTGATACACACCCAAGTAAAAATCACAATACCTAGCACCCAGAACTGGTTTTTAAATAATCTTTCTTCAGTGAAAGTACACAAGACTTTTTGGATAGCTAGAAGGACTCCAGAGCTGAGGCAGGAAAAGTAAAAAATGAAACTGGAGCATTTTTTAGTTTCAGAAAGCAAGAAAGTGCTAAAAAAAGAAAAAGAAAAGAGAATATGGGGCACAGGATCCCATATGGAACAGCTTGCAATGGCTACAAGCAAAACAACTTGTGTGGCATAAGAAATAACTCTGGTCTTGCGTTATACCTCAAATTAAACAAGAAGAATCAATACATATTTAAGTAAATGAATAAACACCTAGGGAGTAGGGGCAGCTCTTCCTGACAGAAAAATTCCAATTAATAAATGTAGGTAGAATAAGGGAAATAGGAAATCACCAGAACCATAGTAATAATTGCTGCAGGCAAGACCCATTTATAGATGTTAAAATGAGGGAACAAGAGTTAAAGAGAAACAGGTTCTTTGCATAATTTCAAAGTATCTCTCCCCAAATATTCAGTAATTGCTAAAAGGGAGATAGTTACTTTACAGTGTAGAATCCTGGCAGACACCACTTTAACCATGGGAATAAAGTTAACATGACCAGTATAATATACATGGACATTGTGTGCCTTGAATGGTGCACCAAGGAGAGCACATCGCCTCTGTGGTCTTCTTCCTAATAACATAGGACTCCAATCTAAAAGTGAAAAAATACCAGACAAACCCAGTTAGAGAGCCATCCTACAAAATAACTGACAAGTATCCTTGTCAAAGACAAGGAAAGACAGAAGAACTGTTCAAGTTTGGAGGCGACTCAGGAGATATGACAAGGTAATGTGGGATCCTGAAGTGAATCCTGGAACAGAGAAAAAGTCATTAGTGAGAAAAAGGTGAACTCTAAGCAAATTGTGTAGTTTAATGGTATTGCTTCAAAGTTAATTTCTTATTTATGACAATTGCTCTATGGTTATATATGATAGTAGCATAAGAGAAAGCTGGATAAAGAGTATACTCGTTTTGAAAGTGTTATGTAAGATGAAATTATCTCAAAATAAAAATGATGTGTGCTTCTAGTCAAGATAATACTATAAGGACATGTTTCAATAACCCCTCTCATCACTCTAAATCCATTAAAATAATACATAAAATGTAAAAGATAAAATTATAAATGATAGTGCCATGTCCCCCCAATATAAAAATCTCCTCGCAGAAAAGATCAGTGGTAAAGAGAGCTGAGGTCACAAGCCTACTGAGCTCTGTGTATAGAAATAGGCCTAGATGGCTAAAATAGAGTAGTCGGAAACAACAATGCTTCAGGTGTGGTAAGGCAATGAATCCAGTCTTAGTGAAACAAGGAATCAGAGAGAAGAGAGAATGACATTATAAACTGGATTCTTAAACAGCCACTCCAAAACTTTCCTCCATAGTTTTCTTTACTATTACGAGTTACATATTTAAACATATTTGAATTCTCAGCCTTCTTTAAAGTTAGATTAGGACACTTTCTAGTCATTGAGATGAAAGTGTTAGTTTTGGGTGAGGGTTTCTTGGTCCAAACATAATTTTATTTGAAGAAAATCCTTGGGCCATTCCTGTTATTTCTGCCTGAAAAAATAACATGATATCTGGAGTTGCAGCTGTTGTATTAAAACTGTAAGAATGAAACCACACATTATGGATGACAGAGCATGAAGACAGAACCAGCTTTCTTGATGTCATCTTGGGCTTTATAACAGCCATGGTTTCTTGCCTCTCTACATCTTGTTATGTGAGAAAAACAATCCTTCATTTGTTTGGGCTACTGTTTTTACTCAGCAAAATGTGATTTTAACTAGGACAGAGAAAAGCTAAACTCATGCTTCTTGAGATGAACATGCCAACATAATTCTAAACATGAGTAAATCTTAGAGAAGAACAAATAAAAACCAATCATAAAAACATGAATTCATTCTAGAAGGGATGAAAAAAAAATTGAGCATCTGAAAAAGCCTCCAGAATAAGTATGTTTAGAATTTAAAATGGTAACTGAGGAAATAACATCTATAAAATAGAACAAAAATTCATGAAATAAAAGCACATAACTAAAACAAAAGCCAGTAGGTTCAAAAAAAATTTTGAAATCATGGAAAAATTTTTATTATATAAACCCTTAGCAAAGTAAGAATAGAGGGGGGCTTCCCTGGTGGCGCAGTGGTTGAGAGTCCGCCTGCCGATGCAGGGGACACGGGTTCGTGCCCCGGTCAGGGAAGATCCCACATGCCGCAGAGCGGCTGGGCCCGTGAGCCATGGCCGCTGAGCCTGTGCTTCCGGAGCCTGTGCTCCGCAACGGGAGAGGCCACAACAGTGAGAGGCCCGCGTACCACAAAAAAAAAAAAAAAAAAAAGAATAGAGGGGATTTTCTTAATTTCATAAAAGATATCTAAGAAAAGCCTACAGAAAACATCACACTAAATGATGCAACATTAGAAGCATTTTATTAAAAATGTGTTAATAACAAAATCATAAATGAGTCAATATCATGGGTCTTATTGGTTGATCAGAAGAAAAAAATATCTAGCTTTGGTAAAAGGAATTGATAAAAGTCTACATTTACTTGCTACTAATCAAATCCCAGCAGAAATAATGAGTATGGTCACAAAAATGAGTATATGTTTGGTTAATAAATTCAAATATTTAGACAGTTCTTAATTAGGTTATCAAAAAGGACTGTCCAACTAAATATCACACTAGAGTATCACCATGGAAGGCACAGATTAGTCTTGTGTCCCTCATCATGTACCATTCACCACTTTTTATGTGCTAACTCAGTTACTCTGCAGAGGTAACCTCAACTCTCTAGGTTAGGTAAGTAGAATTGTAACTATAAGAAAAAAATAAGAGGAAGAATAAAAACAGAGAAAATAAAATTAATTTAATCTCATGGTATTAGCAGTTTTGTATCTTTTTGTTTATAAGCATTATATAGTGTATGATGATTTTATCTGCATTTTAAAGTGTTCAAGGCATTTAAGAAAATTATATATATATGAGGGTTATAAGGAGTGTAATTAAGCTTGTAATCATTGTTCAAATGTTTGGAGTTAAATAATTAACTAAATTTATAAATTTGTGACCTATTAATTAAGTCATCCTGTGTAATATTTTGAGAAATGTTGTTTGAAAATTAATAGACATTAAGCAAAGTGCAAATGGACATGAAAAGAACTGTCAAAAAGAGAAGAAATATTTATATAATTGACTATACTACAATTAAAATGTATGTATGTATGCCATAAAGGTAATGAAATTCAACCCATCTTCTAAAATATATTTTTAAAATATCTTTTTAAAATATTTTAAAAGAAGGTAAAAGGAAACTATATGAATCAACTGAAAAACTGATAATAAGAGAATATCATAAGTTTTTGAATACAAAGTTAATTTATACAAATCAATTACCTTATATACAAACAAGAAACACTTAACATATAATAGAATAAATGGTCTCACAACAGCAAAAGAGAATAATAAAAAGTAAAAATAAACTTAAGAAAAGTGCAAAATGAAAAAAGGTTAAGATAATATGGAGAGGTGAAAACTTTATGGAACAGCGTACTTTATTCTTGCATAATAAGTTTTAAAGTTACAGTGATATTAATTATACCTAAATTAATCAATACATTTAAATATATCCAAATAAAATATCAACAAGATATTTTTGGACATAGCCAAGTTATTTAAGTTCAAAATTGCAAATATAGTTGGAAAAAACTATAAACAAGTATAATGGGAGGGGACCAACTCCATGAAAAATTAAAAAATACTATATGGTAATCACAGTATATATAAAATCAGATAAATAGAGAGTCCAGATATTGAACTTAATTATTTCATAATTCCACATTGGTTAGAAGAGAAGTATTATTTAATAAGTAGAACTGGGATTATTAGCTAGCCATATCGGGGTAAAAAAAATACCTTGTATTTTAACATCATTTCTTACAGGGAGATAAATTTCAGATAACTCACAATTATTATATAAAAATGAAGCCATAAAAGAAATAACGGAAAACATTTGATACTGTTTTATGGTCTTGAAATGGAATAGCCTCTCTAAACACAAAAATAAACTGAACAGTCATAAAGAAAAACAGTAATAGTTCTGAGTGTGCAAAAATTAAAATTGTATAGAAAAAGACTAAAATCTAGTCAAAAGAAAACACATGAGCTATTCTATTTACTTTCATAATAATGAGTGTCCATAAATCAATGACCTCCTGGAAAAATTATGGGTCAAGGACAATTCAGCAATAGAAAATACACTGAGTTTTTAAATGTTTTAAAATATGCTCAAACTCAATCATGATAAGAAAAGTAAAAATTAAAACAACACTATTTTACCCACACTGTATTGATGAGAATCTTTGAAAACACTCCTTCTCATACATTGTTGTAGATAATTTAAATTGGAGCAATCTCTTGAGAGAATAATTTGGCAAAATATATTAACATAAAAATACATATATCTTCGATTCAGCAGTTCTACTCTAGAAATTTATCCAACAGTTATATTATCACATGCGAACTAAAAAATTATGTAAATATATGTCAGTATATTCTGCAGTATTGTTTGCCTCAGCAAAATAATATAAACAACCTAGTTGTCTATTATTAGGTAACTAGTAAGTTAAACTATGGTACATTCATACAAAGAAATGCCATGTAGTCAAGTAAAAGTATTTTCTATGGGACTGAAAGATGTTTGAGATATATTAAGTGAGGAGAACAAGGAAGAAAAGCATCAAGCCTTATTTTACAGTAGGCAGTGCTCTAGGTACTGGGATTTAAATGGTGAAAAAAATAGAGTTCCTGCCCTCAAGTAACATTTTGGTTATGTTAAGTACAACACAATGCCTATTAGACATATATTCATATACATTTGCATAAAAGTATGTTGCTGCTCACATTTATTAAGATATAGATTCTATATCTCTATTCATATTGATTCATTTATATTTTCACAGATTATTTGGAAAGATAAGTAATTGGTAATAGTGGTTATTTCTGGGAAAATAAAGAACTACAATGTGAGAAACAAATTTTCCTTGTATTCCCACTTGTAATGTTTGTATTTTTTGAAATCACATTGCATATATTATCTATTGAAATAAATATATAAGTACATATTTATTTAAAATCCAATGTGACCTCAGTTCTTACATGGTGGTGGTGGTTGGATATAATTTTAAGATAGCAGGTTTAACAAGGTAAAAATAAAATATCTCTACTTTCATGTAATATTTTTAGGTATAGGTAAAATGCCTTTCTGAAAAATCCATAGATGCAGTATTTCACACACAAAAAATTTGCAGTAAAACATTATTTTGGGAGTAATCTTATTTGGATGTGGAAATGTATGTGAATAGCAGAAAAATTGAAATTATATCTAAATTTAGAAATCACTGGATGTATATTCTTTGTCCATTTTTTATTTATTTAGTGAGTTTAATGAGATAGATGAATGAGCACTAACAAGACTGTAACAGAGAGGAGGGATTATGCTTCACATACATCCCTTCAAATCTGTGGGTGATACTACAGTATTAGGGGAGCCTCTAGGAACTCTGCTGAAGGATTTGTTGATGGAAGGTTCATAGAGCTAGTGATAAAGAAGAGTGATTTTCTTTCCTCCAAAACTTGTGTCATACTTTAAAGCATTTCAGTCATAATCTTTCAGCATACAAAATTATGTTATTACCCTTGTAATGCACCTATTAGGGCCTCAATATATAATACTTACTTTATTATCCACATAATTTTAAAATACAAATGTATAAGTTTAATTCTGCAAAGAGCTTAATGTGTAGATTGCTTGTTTCTTCTCAATAAAGGTTTTATACTTTTGCAGGGTCTGAGGTATAAAGAAAAGCACATGGTATAAATTCTAGGTTTTTAAAAATATAATTACTGTTTCAAGAGGGAGCAGAAAATGAGATAAATTCATTCCTTATACTATTTTTCTTGGGTGAAACTTTAGCAGACTGGTGAAAATGTCTATTAGAGAATTTATTGGCACATAAACAATTTGCCATAGAAATCTTCCTTCTCAAATTCACCATGAAGTTCTGTTTCAATTTCAGATATTTCACTACTAAAATATGCTCTTAGGATAACTTATTTTGAAGTTGGAAGTCAAGTGAAACTTTTAAATGAATCTAGTAATAAGACTAAAATTATTTTATAAGTAAAAAATATTCTGATATAATTAGTGATCACTAGCAAGAGTTTATAAATTAAGGCTATTCAGATGCCAAAATATTTTATATTCTCTGCTGTAAGGTGTGGCACCTGTCTCTCTTTAATTGTTATGTTTATGTTTGTTATGCTAAATTGATTTTATAACATCACACATAAATAAAAATCCACACCATTTAAAAAAATGCCTCTCTCTCTATATATATTTTCCCCATAACAAAAAGAAAAAACACAGGATTTTAATGTGGAAAGCAGGTCAGACATGTTCTAACTTACTTCTCCATTAATACAAAGCAAAACCAATAAACACTGACTTTTTCAGACCCTCTGCTCTGTCCAGTTGCCACTCCATCTCTATACTTCCCTTTAGAGACAAGCTTCCAATACGTTATATGGTAGTCCCGCCCTTATCCACAGATTCACTTTCCACAGTTTCAGTTACCCGTGGTCAGCTTTGGTCTGAACATACTGAATGAAAAATTCCAGAAATAAACGATTCACACTTTTTAAATTGCATGCTGTTCTGAGTAGTGTGATGAAATCTCCTTTGTCCAGCTCCATTCTGCCTGGGAGATGAATCATATTTGCCCAGCATATCCAGCCCCTTAGTCACTCAGTAGCCTCTAGGTTATCAGATCAACTGTCGTGATATTGCAGTGCTTGCCTTCAGTTAACCCTTAGAAAAGAAAAACAAAATTTTCTGAGGTTGCTAAGATCGGTGGTAAGAACAAATCTATCTGTGAAATTGTGAGGAAGGAAAAAGAAATTCCACATTCACGAAACTTTTATTACAGTATATCGTTACAATTGTTTTATTTTTTAATTAGTTACTGTGCCTAATTTATAAATTAGACTTTATTATAGATATGCATATATAGGAAAAAACATAGTATGATTAGGGTTCAGTACTATCCACGACTTCAGGCATCCACTGGGTGTTTTGAGAGGGTTAAATAAGTTACTATTTATGATACACTTAGAACATTACCATGGCACATAGTACATGCTCTATCATTGATACTGATGCTGTTGATAGTATTTGAATTCACCATTAACAATGCAACTCAGAACGTGAATCTGAATTCTGGGTCTAACAGTGAACATACTAGCAGGAGGAAAATATGGCACCTGTGTTCAACATCACTTCAGCCAAAAGAGACATGCCCACCAATTTCTAGCCTTAGTGTCCACTCTCCTTCAAGCAACTTTTTAGATGAAACTAATATATTTTTCACATCTCTGTTTCCATCAGTCAGCAAAATGTGTAAGCGTCTCATCATGGATTTTCTAAAACAACATCACCTAAATTATTGTACCCGACCCAACCTCCACCCCCAACCTTTTGCCCTACTGACAAATCCTTCCACTGTGCCACTAGAATCACAGCTTCATAACTAGCCAACTCCCCTCGATTTTCACACACTTCTTTTAGTATTTTCCTATTGTCCTTGCATTAAGTCAAACTCCCTCTCTCATTGAGAAAATTCACCTGGCAGAATGTTTTCAAGAGGTGATTTTTTCAAGCCTCAAGGACATGAGTGAGGTGAGATTGGTGTCATTGCTGCTTCTTGTAGCTCCATCTGTCCATCCAGATCATTATCATTCAGTCTTTTGTAAAACTAAAAACAAAAACCTGGTGAAGTCCTTCATATGTATTACCTAATCCTTTTTCGTTGCTGTCATTTGATGCCTTCCAGAAAATTCTCTCTAATCTTGCAAAGATTTTGACATATATTTTATAGACATTCTTTTTTTTTTTTTTTTTTGAGGTACGCGGGCCTCTCACTGTTGTGGCCTCTCCCGTTGAGGAGCACAGGCTCCGGACGCGCAGGCTCAGCAGCCATGGCCCATGGGACCAGCCGCTCCGCGGCATGTGGGATCTTCCCGGACCGGGTCACGAACCCGTGTCCCCTGCATTGGCAGGCGGACTCTCAGCCACTGCGCCACCAGGGAAGCCCTATTTTATAGACATTCTTAAGAACAGAAGTGCTGCCATCTCCCTGGGTCACTTCAACACTTAAGTGGTTTATCTATCTTCATGTGTAGTTCTTGACCTTCTTACCTCCAGAGTCATCCATATGTATTTCCTTTCAACTTCTTATTCCATCTATCCTCTCTAGTATCTTCAACATCTCACTTGGCCACAAACTTCTCTCATACTTTATTTAAATACTCCTACTATGATCATTTTACATTGCAATCAGGCTCTAGTCTGTTGACCTTTCTTTTTATCTTCACACCAGAGCCTTCTCCTTTTTTCAATTCCTTGTTATTCAGCTTAGATTAATTAGTTACTATTCTCTTTTCAACACTACAAACGTCCTTGACTTTCTCTCTTTCAGTCACACTCATTTTGCAAAATTTCAGTCCTGGAAGAAACCAATCACCCAATTTCTTCGCACTTGAACCCTAGTAATCAAGCACTATGGCAAGAAATTACC
This sequence comes from Pseudorca crassidens, assembly GCF_039906515.1. Lineage (NCBI taxonomy): Eukaryota > Metazoa > Chordata > Mammalia > Artiodactyla > Delphinidae > Pseudorca > Pseudorca crassidens. The sequence goes on along the minus strand of NC_090300.1, from coordinate 108,563,532 downwards.
CAATTGGATTTCCTGGTTTTACTATAAATTAATAGCCACTTACCTTAAATGGGCACTTCAACATTGCTCAGAAATCTTGCTATATGTCTTTGAAAAACTGTTCGTAATTCTCTTATTTAAACAATGCCCTTTTCAGACCTTTTCCACTCTGCCAAAATTTCCAATCTTCCCATCTTCCCTTCTCAGTTTCAGTAATAATTCCCCTTATGATTCACTGAAAAAGAGAAGCTGTCAGAGGGGACCTCCCTCAGCCTCATGATATAAAACTGACTTAAATTGTCCACAATTTATGCTTCTCCCTGCAACTGAAGAGGCAATATCTTCTTTTTATGTAAAGGTGACGCTTCCACTGGTGTTTAGCATCTCAACTTCATTGCAGGAAATTCACACAAAAAATTACAGTTTCTTTCCCCTTATATATTAAACTCTCATTCTAATGAATCTTTCCCTTTGCTTTTTGTTCAGGACTCTCCTATAAAAAAAAACAAGCAAGCAAACACACAAACAAACAAGTTAACAAATATTCTCACTGAACTTTTCACTTCTGCCCTTTCTCCCTAATTTCTTAAATATTTTAACATCTAAAAAGATTTGTCTCTGTATACATTTCTTCATTTCCAAACCACTCCTTGACCCACTCTATCCTGACTCCTTGCTGCTGCTCTCCTCCACTAGATTAGTTCATGATTAGGTCACATGTGTCTTCTCTTTCTTAACCCAAAAAGCACTTTAGACTAAAAGCACTTTTAGTCTATTTACCTTTCTGGTGGTTACTTCTTCATTTCCTTTCTCGTCTTCACCTCTATCCAATTTTAAATGTTTAACATTTTTCGAGGCTTGTTTCTTAGGGCTTTCCTTAATTTATACTATTTCCCTGGTAATCTTATTTAAATCCATCTCTTCAATTACCATATTGTCAAATCAATCTCACAAATATATATTTTTAAATAGATTTCTAGACATCGATGCCTTTGAGTTTTAGGGCTTTGCCTCCAACTTTCTATTAGATAACATCTCTTAAATAGTTTAAAGCAATCTGAAACTTAATATGTGCAAAACCAAACTCATGATCACTTCTTATGTTAGTCAGCTTGGGCTGTTATAAGAAAATACCATAGACTGGGTAGATTAAACAGAATTTAATTTCTGGAGGCTGGGAAGTCCAAGATCAAGATGCCATCCTGGTAGGTTTCATCCTGAGATGGGTTTCTTTTGGCTTGTAGGCATCTATTATCTTGCTGTGTACTCACATGGCCTTTCCTCAGTGTGTGCTTATGAAGAGAAAGAAAAAGTGGGATATGTGTGTATATATATATATATATATATATATATATAGAGAGAGAGAGAGAGAGAGAGAGAGAGAGAGAGAGAGAGAGAGAGAGAGAGAGAGATAAGGAGGTTTATTTCTCTTCCTATTGGATTAGGGCTCTACCCTTATGACTTCATTTAACTTTAGTTGCCTCCTTATATAAGGTGTTATATTACTAATATCTATGAGTGCAAAGATTATTAGTTGTTTTTCTAATCAAGACAATTCTAAGCATGTTAATCTGATTGTTAAACTGAAATATAATGTAGGTTAAGAATTTTAAAAATTACTTACGACTCCATTTTATGATCTTACCACTGGACCTTATATTTTGAAATTACTTCTCCTTACATTGAAAAAAAAATTGAATGAATTAACTTTCTCCTTCTACATCAATTAAAACATTAAAACCAACTTTGCAAAATGTTCAGAAATAGTACACCAGGAATTTGATGTTGGAGTTAGTCCATAAAGCCATATTATTGGAAAATATAACAGGTTTTTTAAAATATACGTTTAAAAAGCTGGTAGACTTCCATGAGTAAAGCCATGGACCTTAAAACTGGCATCCCATTTGGGGAAACAGTTATTTTACCATTTAGATAATGTTGTGGTTTCTTGATTCAATGTTGGCTAATTCCAATACTTTGTCTCTTTACATTAACCTTATTTAATGTACAAGAATACTGGAAAAAATAGAAACAGTTTTCTACCTATTAAATTCATAACTCATCAGACTTCATAATTAAACCATGAACTCTGTCCTGGCAGGCCAGAAATTTCACTAAAGTTAGACCTATATAGAGAAAATTAACAGCTTCTTTGCAAGGATGACAATTTATTGATAAACTATTCCTTATTCTTCATTTTCTCTGAACCCCTAACTCTGGGTAAGAAGCTCTTTCTATATGTTCTCTTAGGAAGTGTATTTCCTCTACTGTAGCACTTATCAAACCATATTACAATGGTTAATTTACTTTATTATAATTTTCTTATTATATTTCAATTTCCATACAGGGACAGAGTGCATTCATTTTGCTCAACATTGTATTTACAGCAAATTACAGCAAATGAGCACAGATTTTGGCACATGCTAGATTCTCATTTACACATAAATAGATGAATGAATAAAGAAATGAAAAGAGACATGTCCTAAGAGAATAATGGAAAATATTAAATAAAAAATGAATATACTTTTTAGGGAATATTTTTTAAAAATTCACTTTTATAATCAAATCCTTATCATTATTATAAACATGAGTAAATATAGAAATTAATTGGGAAGCTAAGTTAGGGTGAATGCATATGACAGAAGGAAGAGTTTGTAACGTAGTAATTTAAATAAAACCAGCAATAGATTTTGGCATGACTGTGGACTTGAGAACAGATGTACGTATTTGAACTCTGTGTTTCTCATATTTTTCTTATTTAATTAATGTAGTTAAATCATCATGCTTGTTTTAGTGAATATTCAAGTAAACACTTTAAATATTGTTAACATTTTTGAAATAAAATAGTAAAGTTGAACTTTACTTTGTTCATTACTTTGATATACTAACATTCCAAAAGCCAACATTTTATTAAATTGTAGATATTTTAAGTTGATATAAGTTGAACTTTAAAAGTCAAATGTTAAAAGCAATTAGGAAATTAATGATCAGGATGATAAGGCTATTATAATTCAAAATATTGGGTTTATTAACATATAATACTTTCTGATAAAATAAGATGTTAGATACTCCTAAAATAAAAATAATAAAATTAAATAATAAACGTGTATTCAAATGTGTAGAAGTAAAGCATTTTAATTCAATTTTTGTCTTCTAAAGCTCATAAGAACCAACAGATAACAAACAAAAGTAACAGAGGGAAAAATATGGTCTACAGTGAAACAAAGAAATATCCATAACTACAGATCCTAAATTATGAAGAATATGTGCCAACACTTAAAATTGGGGCCAATGAGGAAAAATATCCTGAATGAACAGATTTCTCTTTGGATCTTTGGCTAAATCTTTTTTGTAAGTGTGATAGTCCTGAAGGATTTCCACATACCATTTCTCCATTCTTCTCCATGAGTATGCCCTGAAGTGAGCCTGGGATGCATTAGAAGAATTTTCTGTTAACTCAATCACACATCCCTTCTGTCTTTCATAGTATGAGCATCTTGGTCTACTGAATGCAATTATGATTCTAGTATTTAAATGTACTTATTTTTCATACAACACGGTCTCTAAATATAAGCCAATATTTCATCTGGTACCCAAAGACACAGAAATCTTTTCCCATGCTTGAGGAAAAATTGGCTGTCTTGGATTTCCTGAGAAAAGGAACGTTGGGCTTCAAATGAAATATTCCCAAAGGATTTTTCCTATTCTAAATTTTCCTATTCTAGATTTTTAACTCATGAGATCACAAATGAGGAGATTCTAGTGTAGATAAAATGCTTCCTAATCTAATGAAAAATGGGAGAAAGCCAAAATGTACAAAATTATAGTTTAGAATGGGTAAATTGATCAAGACAGAGGGATTTGAAGAATTTTTCTCAATCTGGTAAACACTTTTAATAAGCTTTTTAATATTTATATATATATTTTAAAATAAGCAAATCTATCCAGTGCAAATTATAGAAAAATCGATAGAGAAATAATTACAAAAACAAAATAAATTCTTCAGATAGTTAAATATGTGAAAAATACTACACAGGCCCAGATGGGTTCACAGATGATCTCTTTCACAATTCCAAGGAATAATCAGAATATAATTTAAATTCTTATATTTAAAGAATTTTTAAAAAAGGAACTCTTCCAAAATACTTTATGCAAAGCTAGAATAGCAGTGCTACCAAAACTTGAGAAAGATCACACACACCCATCACACAACTAAAGTGACTTCATGTTTAATTACTGATGCAGAAATCTTAAATGAACAATCAAAAAAACCCATAATACACCAAAAGTTTTTATTCATGGATCATAAGAATTTTACTCCTGAAATGCAAGGATGGTTCAGTAAAAGAGCATCCATTTATAAATTTACCATATTAATACATCAAAGGAGAATACATGTAATCTTAATAGAAACAAGATCATTTGAATACTATGATATTCTTTTCTAATAACTCTTAAGAATTTTCTATAACATGATTAAAGGAAAAACATTTCTTTAACCCCAAACAAAAACCTCAACCTGCTAAATGCTGAATTACACAAACTTCTATTGAAGTGAGAAATAAAGCAAGGATATACCCTTTGTTGGATTAAAGATGGCCACAAATTGTTTCACTCCACCACTAAGAGGTAAAGCTTATTTCTTTTTTCCTGGGCTGGCCTGTGACTGTTTAGTCAATAGGAGACAGTGGAGTGACACTGTGTCAGTTCCAATATAAGTCTTAAAAAAAGACCTGACAACTTTTGCTTTGCACGTTCTGGGCTACAGAGAGCAGTCATGTGAGAAATAGGGCTACCTTGCTGAAGAAACCACATAAAGAAATCAAGGGGAGAAACATGGAGGAGAGGCTTTTGAGACTATGTGGAACAACCATCCCAGAATCCCAGTCCAGCCTCCAAATGACTCCAGGCCCACTCTTGCCATCTGACTGACATTGCAAGAGAGACCCTAAGCAAGACCAGCAGATGAACTGCCAGTTTTATCCAAGGCAATCCACAGATCTGTAAGATATAGAAAATGATCCATGTTTTCAGCCTCTAAGGTTTGAAATCGATTGTTAAAATCTACTTCTACTATTTTTAGTGAAAAATGGCTGAAAAAGAATTGGTACTTAGAAGTTGCTCCTGTAATAAAAACTAATACATGTCTTACTGATGTGGGGACTTGGTTGTGACCAGAGGTCAAAAGAGTCTCAAGGAGACTGTTAGTAAAGGCTGGAAGGACAGAGAGACAGTTGTCATTGGAGGCTGGAAAAAGGCAATCTGTGCTGAGTGCTAGAAAGTTTGGCATTGGGTTCACCCAAGGTATGTGAAAAATTAGACATATATTTTTATATATAACATATAAGCAACATGGCACTTTTGTAGTCACATAAACCTGCCCAGAGCAGTGAAAAATTTCAGTCACCCAATACGTTCCATCCCAGTTGAGATTAAACAAGGTAATGTTTTTTGCTCTCCTACCATAAACAAGTATCCTTTTTGTTGCCTATTTAGTACCACTATGTTGGTGATTTCACTGTCTAAAAATGGTCCCAAGTATAGTATTGACATGCTGTCTAGTGTTTCTAAGTGCAAGAAGTCTGCAATATGCCTTATGGAGAAAATGTGCATTACATAAGCTTAGTTCAGGCATAAGTTATAGGACTATTGGCTATGAGTTCAATGCTAATGCATCAACAACATATATTAAAGTGTTCTTAAACAGAAGCATACAGAAAACAGAGTTATGTACTGAGTGGCTAATGAAAATATTGTGACCAGAGGCTCACAGGAACCTGACCCTGTATTTCCTCTATGGGCAATGATTCAGTATTTGCTAATTCAGTGTTTATGTGGACTTGACTGACCATAACTACCACAAATAATGAAAACTGAATTATATATACATACATATCTATGGACATGGATAAGGAAATTTCCATACATAATGTCAGTAGTGACAATTTATTTTGTTATCTGAGTATGATAAAGTAGAAGAGTTTTCAAGCAGAACCTAGAAGAAATACTTTGAATTTAGGGTTTTCTCTTTGGAAAATAAAACTGTTTCTTATTCCCAGATTTTCTAATTCCCTAGGCACTAAAAGACTCTCAATGTGAGAAACAGTTTCAGGATAAAGATCAAATCCATGGCACTGAAAAAAAATCTATCATCTCTCTCTTCAGAATCTAGATATGGAGCTTGTAGCTGCAAGACTTCTTTAAGACATCAAAATGATATAAGATGTCACCTTTTAGACTCTTTCACTAGATTGTAGGGTTCTAAGATTCTTAAGGGTGTTGTTCCATAGTATTTTGATTCTCAGACTAAGGTAGAGAAGAGACAGTCTTAAAAAGATATGTGGGTGTGACTTTGGCCTACTGGAGTAGATCTTAACTGATATACAGGAAACTTATTAAGGGAATTATAATAACATGCTCTGAAATGACAGAAATAAAAGAGGTCTTTGGACCTCAAATTTCCTACAGACAGGAAGCAGACTGAAAAACTAAACTATGCAGTTGCTTACATCACCCGTTTCTTGTAGAAAAAAAGAGAATAACTCACAGCATGAAGCCAAGAGCCCAGAAAGTGGACCTATGAGTGACAGAGAATCAATCACTCCCAGGGAGTAAGATTAGGTTCTAATCAAGAGGTTTGTTACAAGTATTGACACTTAGATTTCAGGATTACCATGGACCAGTGACTACTCTGTGCCTTTGTTTTGCCCCACATTTTGAATGGAAGTATATGTTCAGGTTCTCTTGTCTTCTCATTGTATGCTGGGTATGTAGGATACGTAGGGATGAAAACTTGTCGCTTAATTCTAAGATTTTTAGTTTGAAAGTAATTATGCCTAAGGAGGCTGAACCACATTTGGACCTGATTTAGATGATGAGTTCTTGAACTTAGAACTTACTATGAAATTTTTGGGGGTCCTGGAAGGGGAAAAGTGTACTTTACATGGGTGGGGAGTATAAATAATTTGTGGGCCAAAGGTAGACTCTGAGAAAATAAGATGACTGTATATTCTCCATTTAGAGGTAAAATTTATTTCCCTGTTCCTTGAATCTGGGTTGGCCCTGTGACTGCTCAACCAACAGCAGGTGGCAGAAGTAATTCTGAGCTAGTTACAGGTTTAAGACTTAAGAAAATCTTGGTTTCTTTCACTTTTGCACTTTTGGAGACCTCTGAGCTTCCATTTAAGGAGTCTAATTACACTGCAGGAGCAAATATATTGACAATCCACGAACAGTAGAAAGGGCCTGAGAATACATTGAGACAGGAGAAACCCAGCTGTTGTATTACCCCAGTTTTCTGGATGATTCTAGCTCCAACTGCAATTTGAGGGCAACTGAATGAGCAACTTCAAGAAAGGCCAGTGTAAGAACTTTCCAGTTAAGTCAAATAAACCCACAGAGCTGTGAGAGAAAAAATGGTGGTGGTTTTAAACCACTAAGGTTTGGGTGGCTTATTACATGGCAGTAAATAACTAGAACCATAACCATTATTATTTAACATTATTTTTAAAATTCTTGCCAATGCAAATTGTCAAGAGAAAGATATAATAAATATCAAATGATTGAAAAATTCAAGAGAAGTGATAAATATTGGTGAGTTGTTTTCAAAATTAATATACAAAAATCATTAGCTTTTTTATTTTAAAACAACCATTTAGAAATACAATAGAAGAACAATGCCATTTACTGAAGTAATTAAAATGTAAAATATATAGAAATCAGCTTAATGAGAAATTCAAAATTTTTCTATGAGGAAATTTTAGTACTGTTTCAAAATATGTTTGAAGACAATATGTTTAATGTATGCCTTGTTCTTGTATAAAATACACAATATTTTTAGAGTTTCAATTCTTCATATAGTAATCAATAAGTGGAATGCGGTACATATAAAAATACTAGCACAATTTTTCTCAAGTGTGATAAAACTAGACTATATTCATCTGGAAGAGCAACCATGAGAAAATATCAAGGGAAGGACTCAAAGTAATATTTATGAGGGGAACTAGAGCTATCATATATAAAAGCACAGCATACACCTATAGTATTAAGTTTTGTGTTGTCAAGGGAAAGGGTAAACAATGAAAGACTGAAATTTATAAAAAGATATGGTTTATAGTAAATGTGGGAAATGTTGATTTTTTTAGTACCCATCACTGGGGCAACTGGCTAACGCAGAAAATCTATGTTTCCTTCTTCTCTCCTTGAGCTAAAATAAATTCCAGGTGGTTCAGATTTAAATATAAATAAGAAACCATAAATGTGTCAAAGAAATAGAAGTTTTGTTCAAAAATTTCAAATGAAAAATTTCAATTTCAAATGAAATAGACAGCTGAGGCAAGAGTTTGGTAAAATCTTCTAAAATTAAAATTCACATAATCTTCAATTCAGCAATTCAGTGTTTAGGCATTTATTCTACAATAATAGTCTTATAAGTAGGCAAAGTATCATTAAGTTTTATATATTGCAAAAATATTATAGAATATTCATTATACCACTGTTTTCAATAGGAACAAGCTCAAAATAATTTAAATATCCACCATTAGGGGGTTTATTAAATACATTTTTTTCATCTATATACTGGACTACTACAATATGGCTCCTTAAAATGGCATAATTTTCTGTAGTCAGATGAAGCTGTCCATGATATGTTAAAAAAAAGCACAGGAAATTATATAAAAAACACATATAATGTACTAGGACATGATTAATATATTTCAGGAAGGATTAATGAGCAACAGTTTAGCTTGTGGCACACTATTAGTCCGTGCATTACCCTTTTTGTGTTTTTATTTTGTTTTATTTTGAACTCTTTTATTTTTCTCTCCCTGATATGGCTACCTTGCTGAACTTCATATTAACTTCAAATTATAGTAGAATTATAATAAGTGTTCCTTTGCTGAGTGCTTTTGTGAAATAGTCTTTACAGACTAAAAGATTACTTGCATCATTTTTATGTTCTAAAAATGTTATCATACATTAAGTATGGATATCAATGAAGTCTCTGTTATCTTACATTTAGTTTCTATGTAGAAATTTTCTTCTTTCTTTCAAAATAGGATAAATTTTATTAATTGATGTTTATAATGTTAAACAATCCTTACATTTATGAAATAAAATTTATTTGATGTGATTAATTTTAATACATTGAAAGGTTTGGTTGACTAATTATATTAAGAATTTTTAAAAACTATTTTTAGTTGAAGTATAGTTGATTTACAATATTATACAAATTTTTAAAAATTTTTGTAGTTGAAGTATAGTTGATTTACAATATTATACAAATTTCAGGTGTGCAACAGTGATTCACAATTTTTAAAGATTGTACTCCATGTTTAGTTATTACAAAATATTGGTTATATTCCATGTGTTGTACAATATATCCTTGTGACTCTATTTCATACATAGTATTTTGTACCTCTTAATCTCTTACTCCTATCATGCCGCTCCCCCTTCCCCTCTCCCCAGTGGTAACCACTAGTTTGTTCTCTATATCCATGAGGCTGATTCTTTGCAATTTTTGAAAACTTGTTTATAAGAAAAAATGTTTTTCATTTATTTAACTATTTTTTATCAAACTTTGGTATCAAGGCTATACCAGCCTCTCATAAAAGAACTCTGTTTTCTGCAAAAAATTATATATATATGAAAAATTACTTGTGTTTTGAAAGTTTAGTAAAACTTTCTTACAAAATTTTCTTGTTCTTATTTTGTTTGTCAAGCAGTTGGTATGATGTGGGCACATGCTCTTTAGCACTTCAGTATCTTTACATGTTACTTATCTATTCCAATTTTTAATATTCTAGCTGTGTCAATATGTAGAAATATTAATCTTTATTCTCACTTTCAAACTTTTAGAGTATTTTTCATTATATTCCCAAAACATCTATTTTTCTATCTCTGTGTCTCTCTATCTCTCTGCCTACCTGTTCATTCATCCATCCAAACACACACCTTTTATTATTTTCTTTAATCAACATCTTTTTTGTTTTTTGAAAACATCAAAAGCATAATTTGAATTATCACATGAAATTATAATATTTTTATTTTTTATTATAAGTACATTTTTACTTTACTTAAAAATGTATGTTATGCTTCATACAAAGGGTATGCTCCATATAAGGTGCTTTAAAGTGCTTTGGACATCGACTATTTTCTAATGGTTTCTTCATATGTTTGTAGGTGCACTTTCATGGGAAAAGTTGTGACTTAAGAATTTGACATACATTACAGTAAACATTATTCCTTCATCCATATGCAGTTGATGCATATTCATTTTCCTTCATACTTGCATAAGAGTATTAGTCAAGTTGGTAATTCATATGACCTTGAACACTGAATTAAAAATATGCATATGTCAAAATACACTACACTGTTAATCTCCATGCCGTTATTTAGTTCTCATTGGCCTCATTGGACACAAACTGAGTGACTCATATGGGGAATTTTCAATTAGTCAGAGCTAAGGCACGATAAGCAATGGCCATTTTGACATCAGAAGCATTACTTTTTGAAAGATTCTTTGAAAATATTTGTAATGCAAGTTTCTAATCAATTCTTAATAAATAAGAAAAAAATTATTATATTCATAGTTTTTAAGTGAAAAAATAAGTACTAATTGATCTGAGAAAACACTGGGCTTCTCATTGATACAAAAGATGACAGGTATTAAAGCTATACAGATATGTTAATAAATCACTGCCTTAAATAGTTATATGCAAAAATATAATTATACACTAAATAATTTGTTCAAAGAAAAATTTACGTAAAAAAGGAATATATAATACTAGGAGACAAATATGGAAATACTTATATACTTTGAAAATCAGTTTAAAATACTCACTGGATTGAGCAATAAAATAAAATAAAATACTTTCTTTTATTGGAAGTTCATTTTGATTAGTACTGTTATTATTTTTGCAACAAACCATTTTAATATTCCCTTCACAGACAGCAGTGACTTCTCTTTGGCTTTGAAAAGACTTAAGATGTTTTCACCTATCCAAGCCCTTCTCTTGTTTTCAGGAGTTCAGTCTTTGGCTAGTGATTGACTGAATTATGACTGATTGTCTGACAAAAAGTAAATAAACAAAATAATGTAATATTAACCAGGCACCAGCAGAAGAAATAAGATTTGTCAAGTGAGGTATAATTTTTATTCCTTTTGGATATAACTGAGCCAGCGCAGTTGGATAAGTAGATATTTTAACTTATCTACTCAGACCATAAAATATTTATATAATGGCAAAGATCTGAACTGATAACTTGATTCATGCATTTCCATAAATATTCTAACATGGGAGATGAAATAGACTCAATAGGAGACTCGGTTTTAATTTAATTGGAAATTTAATTTTTAAATTGAAAAACTCAAGGGAAAGTTTGTTATATTAAAAGAGAGTAATTCTTCGATAAAGTACTGTACTTTGGAGACTCAAACCTTATATCAGCTTGCTTTCAAGGATCTTATGTGATACTCATGAATCTATACTATTCTATGAAATTGCTCACAGCAAGTAAACCTTAAGAGAAGGCAAGCATATGGAAAAATATATTAGAAAATATTTGAATGATTTACTTTCTTAAAATGCTGTTAGATGAATACAGCCATACAAAAGTAGCAACTGGCAATAGCAGTTCCATTTTTCAAAGTTTGTGGAGTCTACTATTAATAATTGTACATTACATCTGGTGGCAAATTAAGTAGCCCTTTTAAAGTACTTTTGGAGATCCCCTTTGTACTAGCCTGCTGTAAAATTGTCTTATTTCATTCCTTTCTTTACTGAATGGTTTAAAAAAATGTGTTTTTTCTATCCACAAAGCTAACTGAATCTGCCATAAGATCCTATGCATGATAACCTTTAAGAAATCCTGGCCATGTCTAAAAATAAAAAGAATGACAGAATCGCTTTTCAGTTATATTGCCATTTAAATAACATTGATGCTTTGATATATTTCTTTCTCTATCCAAAAATAACTGGACACAAACTCACTCTTACCAGCACATCTCTAGTCTTTGAAAATTAGGAGCAGTGGTCCACTAGATCCCGGTTTCCAAATAGAAAAGTAACAGTTTTATTCAAGTAACATAGTCTAAAATTAGCACAACTAATAATTATTACATGGCATAACTTCATAAGAGAGATATTTGTAAGCATGTTTTAACACAACAGCCCTTGATGGTTTTAGAAGTGCTAACATCTCTAAAATACATGTTAAAATTGATTTGGTTTGTACAAATGCTCATTTTACACCACCTGGAAAATCTTCCATGTTATGAACTGGGCCAGGAAAATATGCTGTAACTATTGATATCATTAGACATGTAGATACAATTCAGAATTAATCTCTTTGGTATTCTCACAAAGATAAATATTAATGGCAATAATAAATTCATAAATTGATGTCATTTTTAATCTTTCATAGCTCACTAAACACTTAAATCTGCAAATTGAAATCAGCTAAATAAATGAATAAATGCCCATTTCTTCAAGCTTTCCAGAGGAGGTCCAGATTAACTATTTATGGATGCTTGACAGTTTTCAATGCTGAATGCTTTTCTTCATATTGTCCTATAACAAAAAAAAGAAAAGAAAAAGTAAAGAAAGAAATTCTATGTAAAAGAGAATGTGTGAGATTTTATTAGTGTTTAACTGTTCCTGAGATGAACTGTGTGATGGTTAAATTTATGTGTCAGCTTGGCTGGGCCACAGTGGTCAGGTATGCAGTCAAACATTCTGGATGTTTCTGTGAGGATGTTTTCAGATGAGATTAACATTTAAATCAGTGGACTCTGAGTAAAGCAGATTCTACTCCATAATGTGGGTAGATCTCATCCAAACAGCTGAAGGCCTAAATAAAACAAAGATTGACCTACCCTGAACAAGAGGGAATTCTCCTAGAAGCCAGCCTTCAGATTTGAACTGAAGAAGGCATATAGTGAAAAGCTGATCTGTCTAGTTCCTTCTCTCCTTCCCATAAATATCATTCTTTTTAGGTCTATGTATTGTATGAAAAAAATTTTTGAATTTATTGGCAAATGTAAATATGGATTCTTGTATATTTTTATTTATTAATTTTTTACAATATCATACTAGTTAACAATGAATATGTACTTTATAGAGATTTTCTTAATACCACATACAGTGTACCTTCCTTCTTTTCCTACAGCTGCCTTATGTTATATGGTTGTAGTATACATTGTATATTCTTTCTCTTATTGATGTATGTTTAGTATGTCTCCACGTCTGCTATCACAAATAAAGCTAGAATTCTGCAGTATCTATAGCATAAAAAATTCTGATTTCTGTTTCAAAGAGTATTTTCATTTAAAATTTTTGTGGATATCGTCAAGTTGGCCTCCATAGGGATGATGATGACTTACCCTCAGTATCAGATGAGGGTGCCTGTTTTCCCACACACTCACCAACAGAGTATGTTATCACATTTTTGGATTGTTGCCATGTGATGCCCCACTGAGTCTTTTATAGATAGTAGGTGCTCAATAGTGCTTTTTGTACTAAATTGAGATATATCTGTTAAGATTTTCTGGACAGGCTCCTATTGGATTATTAACTTTAAGTTTCTTATATATACTTCAATAAGTGAAGAGTAACAGGGAGTGAAGATAATAACAAAATGTTATTTTGGGGATTAATGGGGAAGACAGATTATTTCAATTCCAGATTGTTCTGATAATAGAAATACCCTAAATAGACTCGCTCATTTTTTATTATCTAAATTTAAAGAAAGCAAAATCAGGAATGGCTTTAATCCATTTTATTCTGACCAATAGCAGCAATGGAAATATTATAGATGTGGGGACAGAAAGACCTGGCTTTGTTTCTGAGCGAACTAATTTACCAAATAATAACAATTAATATTTGTAAATGTGTATTAAGTTCTTTACAATTTTTATCTTATGTATCTTTACAATAACCATATAAGGTAACTGATATTATTAAATCCATTTTGCAGATGTAGAAACTGACTCTTAGAGTAATTTAGTCAGTTAGCTTTCACAAATACTAAAACTATATTTCTGTTTCCTTCCTATTTCAGAAAAGCTAAAACATTCAACCTCTCATAATTTATTATCTAGCTATTACAGTTGTTGCATTTTTTTCTTCCTATGACACATGATATTTTACAAGATTTTGATTGAATGCCAGCCTTATTTGATAGCATATATGCCCAACAGTTGCCTAGTTTCCATTTGGTAAATCTAAAGAGAAATGCAGTTATGGAGCTAAACCCACCTTCATTTATATTACTTCAACAGGTAGAATAAATCATGTGTTTTAAATTTCCTCTTTTTTAAAAAGGAAAAATGATCTGGCAGGTGATATGGATTTTCATTTCTTTTGAGTATGTGTGTGTTCACTGGGAGATAATTATATTTTCATCTGATCCTTTTCAATATAACTGTTCTTACCCTATAATATACTATGCTTGTCTCTTATTTATTTTGTGGTAATTTAATATAAGTTGTTAATAGGTCGTAGTCTGGGAAGATTCCCAAAACTTCAGGTTTCATATCTAGCAACGGCACTGACTTAATATGTAACTCACTCATTTTTTTATGCTCTCGAGTTTTTCTATTCAAAAGATACAATATTGATCAAACAGGAATTGTAAGAACTAAACACTTCCACCGCACTTTTAGAAATATTTATAGAACTGTTTATTTTGAAAAATATGTCCTTTTGTGATAATTTGTTACATGTATAGAGGTCATATAAAAGAAAATACATTGATTAGTTTGTTCTGTGAACAATCTCTTTATATCATTAGCTCATAGATTTAACATATAAAAATAATAATTTTGAGGTAGTTGACAAAGTCTACCTGAATTTTGCAAATAATAGAAACCAAAGTAATATTGAATGTAACAGGAATACACAGAGAAAAATATATTAAGAATAGGAGTTTGGTTTAAAATATTACATTTCACGAAAGTTCCTCTCAATCTTTTAAGAATTTTCTACCCACTTGCATTTGGGAGTATGAGATACAATCCACACTTTTAAAAGAATGGGAGGATTGCCTTCTATTTGTATGCTGTTACAACTGTGATTAAAGCCACTTCTGAAAAGCTATAAGTTCTGGTATAAATCACACTCTTTCCCCCGATCCTTATTATTATTATACTAGTAAAATAAGTTGTTTTTTTTTTTTTTTTAAAGTCCAGTGTAGTCTTGAAGGAAAAAGAAAAGGAAGAGTTTTCATCAAGGCAGCCTTCCTCCTGAGAGGTCTTTAAGAAAGATGGCGGGAGTCAGGACTCTTCTTCTGATCCCCTGCAGCGTGGAGAAGCCCTCCTCCAAAGGTGTCTGTTTTCACTTGCTATTCCCAAAGAGTAGTTCCAACTGCCTTGGCACTTCCAGTTTATCTTCATGTTACCTGCTGTAAATAATAAGAAGCCACTGATATTTTGGTAAGCCTATGAGAGACTTTTATGAATATTTATAAGACAATGGGACAAAACATTCTATAAAATTGTAGGTGGATGGACCTAGAGTCCGTCATACAGAGTGAAGTAAGTCAGAAAGACAAAAACAAATACCGTATGCTAACACATATATATGGAATCTAAGAAAAAAAAAAAAAAAAGGTCGTGAAGAACCTAGGGGTAAGACAGGAATAAAGACACAGACCTACTAGAGAATGGACTTGAGGATATGGGGAGGGGGAAGGGTAAGCTGTGACAAAGTGAGAGAGTGGCATGGACATATATACACTACCAAACGTAAGGTAGATAGCTAGTGGGAAGCAGTGGCATAGCACAGGGAGATCAGCTCGGTGCTTTGTGACCGCCTAGAGGAGTGGGATAGGGAGGGTGGGAGGGAGGGAGATGCAAGAGGGAGGAGATATGGGAACATATGTATAACTGATTCACTTTGTTATAAAGCAGAAACTAATACACCATTGTAAAGCAATTATACTCCAATAAAGATGTTAAAAAAATTGTATGTCAGTTTTAAAAATCATTTTGCAAAATTATTGTAGGTCCTGAGATTCCATAAGACTTTCAGATTCTGTAGGAATTTCAAATAGCAAGATTGATTTTCCATAAATTCATTTGTAGTAAATTAAATCTGTTTTCATGGATGTAGTTAATATCATTCTTCAACAGAAGTCAAAACATCCTCATGCTCTCATCATATGTGCTCCCATTAATACTGATGCTGCTGGCATTCTGGATCTTTAGAGAAATCCTCTATCCATTTCTTCATAGAAAAGGAAGAATCTTTGTATAAATTCAGGGTATCTGGTTATGTCTTACATATTGATTTTTTTTAACTTAACCTATGTAGGAAGAGACGTAGTGCATTGTAAGAAAGGGGTCATATGAATCAAAAAACGAATGCTCATATAGTAAAAGTAATATAAAAAAAGCTAAGCTAAATAAAAGCAAAACTACATTTTAATATCCCCAAAGGGACACTACAAGCTTCTCAAATGTACATTAAAATTATCTACTAAACATAATTGCATTAAGGAATTTCTGACTGAATCTCTTTCTTTTGTTCTGTCTTTTTTCCTTTCTTTGTTTTGTTTTTGTTTTACATAAGAATGTGCTTTCAGGTCAGATTCAGTTTTGTGAGGCCTAGGCTGATGAAGTTTTGTGCGGTGGGCATTATTAATGGGTAAAAATATAAAATACCTCTCTTGCAAATTTCCAAACCCATGTGACCATGTGAATACCTTGCTAGGACTCTCCCAATCTAGGAAGGGGCTCAGGACAGTGGGAGGCTGTGAAGTTTCAACAACTTTAGCTTCTCTGTAAATCTGTGTTTGTGTGTTGTTAGAAGACCCTTAGGAAGGGTCTAACTGGCCACTAGAAGAAAACACCAAGCCACACACCCACTGGCAGAGGATATCAGGACTCATTTCCTTAGATTTGCCAACCTGCTTATACTCACAACTTTAAATCTTTAATAATTTGGTAGTTGAAAAGGAATATCTCATTGCCTAACTGGTACCATATTGGGGCTTAGTTGGTTACTGCTGGTAGAGATTAGGCACTGAGCTTAGTGCCAGCCAGGTCAGTTTTGGTAAGGGAAGTCCATGTTTTGACCTCATGGTCCCATAGCCACTTTTCTTCGTGTGTTAATTGAGCAAATGCTGGGATGGCTGAGGAAAGAGGCTGGCAGACATCCATGGAGCTTGTCATTTTTCTACCTGATTACTAAAAACCTTCCTCTGAGGTAGATGCCATTTACAACATAGACACAAATATATTCATAGTTTTTGTCCATTGAGAGTTCCATCCACCTATACTTTCCCCAGACTTTTTTGTCACCAAAATTCTAATACTGTTTCTTTCAAGTCTTAGATCATCCAGCCAAACAGTTAATAACTACTAATGAATCAATGTAGAACTCTACTTCTGACCATCTCTAACCTCAGACAAAATGATCAACAAAATGTTATCAACAAAACACTTGTTGGAACCAGGGAGAGTGACTGGTAATAAAACTGGCTGAAGAGTGAGAATCACTGGGATTCTGGTCTACATATTGCTGGCAGCTATGACACAGGGGCAAGAAAAGACGAGGCGCACCAGATGCAAAAAGAGAAGACCCTTCCTCCTTCAGTGACCCTCCACTTCCTTCTAGTGGAGCACTGGATCAGATTGCAAAGGAGAAATGTTTCCAGAGTTCGGTTCAAGCTTCACACAGCAGAAAAATGAACTGTATGTGTAGAGCTGAGTAACAATTAATTGATACCTGGCACATGTACATAATCTCATTTAATCCTCAAAACCTAACTGAATACTTGTCAATATTATTTTATTTATTTATTTATCTTTTTGCGGTATGCGGGCCTCTCACTGTTGTGGCCTCTCCCGTTGTGGAGCGCAGGCTCCGGACGCGCAGGCTCAGCGGCCATGGCTCACGGGCCCAGCCGCTCCGCGGCATGTGGGATCTTCCCGGACCGGGTCACAAACCTGTGTCCCCTGCATCGGCAGGCGGACTCTCAACCACTGCGCCACCAGGGAAGCCCTCAATATTATTTTTTGAAGTCTAAATTGACTTCCTATGGTAACTGAAAAATGATAGAAGTATTCACAAAGTAAAGATATTAGTTGATTCTATAAAAACATAAAAACCTGTATATTGAAAAAAAGAATGAAAACAAAGACAGTAGATGTGGAACACGGATCAGGTGCAATCACTGCAAAGGAGAGGTTAAATTTATGTATGAAATAAAATATTTTATTCATTTAGAAAATAAATTAATGCCTCAATATGTAAATGAGCATAATTCATAACTAGAAAATTGACAATCGGAAATAAAATTTATAAGATGGCATAGCTGAAAATATTAACTTAAACAATAGTAAAGTACCATATTTTGCCTGTGTAACTGGACTAACTGGTCATCTGTCCCTTCACTGCCCCATCTCTCCACCACACATTGTCAAACTGGAAACTATCACCAACACAAAAAGTTGAGAGTCCTTACTAGGATTTGCAAAGTAGAGTCTTTCTCGTAAAAAAAGAGCAAACTTTGAAAGGTTATAGAGTACTTTTATTTTTTTCTAGTGGGCCTCAAAAAGTAGCAGAAATCCAAAAACATTCTGGCATAAGAATAGGACTCACTGATGACACTAGAAAGGAATGCATCTTGCTAATTACAAAACAGTTAAAAGTAGTATTTATTTCTTGGTATGAGATTAGTCTTTAAATTTACTTGAATTGATATCTACAGTTTATGTATGCAGATATATTTAATCCAATAGGTACAATACTTACAGAGACAGTGTTGTATGCAGTTCTTAAAGGCAGGATTATTGCAGAAGAAATCAGTCTGACCTAGAATATTCCACCATTCTCCCTAAAACTTGGAGACTTGGGGTGCCAGAATGTTTCCATCTCCTTGCTGAGTCTTCCTCAGCACAAATTTCCAAGAGTTTGATAGAATTTATATGTCAGTGTTTATTGTCTAATAGCTTCATTCTCCTCTACTGGCTTTCACATTCTTAAAAAACAATATTAACTAGTGGGTTTAGACATTAAGATTGAGAAGCCCCTGAGCAGGTGAGACCTAAAAGATGGGAATGGGGAGTCCAGAAGACTGAGTGTTAAAGGGGAAAGAGAAAGCAGAGGTTTGCTGGATGGAGGCTGAGAACAGAGACTAATGGATTTTTTAAAAAAGAATAATTTGGGGTTTTGTTGGTAAATTCCCTTTTCCAGCTCCCTTATAGAATGCGAGGTAACACTCTATCAACTGCGACTGTTCTTACAAAGTGAAGCTTTGTTTGGGAGGAGCCGGAACATTAAGGACACTACCTGTGTAAGGGTTACACCAAATAAAAGATTTTTAATTTTTATAAACAGAAAATCAATTGCTCCCAAGTCCCATACCGAAGTGTTGGGAAAATATATACAGTTCATCTGTTTTCAGATGCTCTAAAATTTTAAGTTTGCTTGGGTGTTCCTTTGGCTTGATCTACTGCTCCTGGCCCTGAGGCCCTGAGGGAAGGTGAAAGAGAAGAAAAGAAAAAAGAAAAAGAGAAAGAAGCAAGGACAAGGAGAGGAGAGAAAGAAAGGAAATGAATGAATGAGATCAAAAGTCCAACATTCATGTTGAGAAAAAGTATAAAAAAGAGAAAAGTAAGAACCAAAATAATTCATTGTTTATAATGTCAGTATGAGACATTTATTTTTAAATGTGGATTAACCTTTTAAGTCAGGCATCGCTCTCAATACGTATCCATGGGCATGCATGCCTGTTATTGGAAGGATATGGTCCTGATAATTTGCAAAAGGTGAGTGTGAAGGTTATGCCTTTGAGTGACAGTTGCAAATTGGTTTGTCTAAGTAATACCATCTCTGAGTAAAAGGCAGCTAGCAGCTGTCCTTCCCCACTCTGCCTGTTCCATTAGTGTCACTGGCCTCCCCAGGGTTTTATAACCTCTTACCTTGTGTGTTTATGGATACAATTTTATTTCTTCTGTTACATTTTTAGAACCAACTGTTCATGTTTTTTTAGTTGCTTGTCTCTTCCTCCTGAAAATTCTCAGAAAGCTTTGATATTAAATCCATAGTAAGGAATACAGCTATATAATTACTAGATTTGATTAATTAAATATCAAGAGCATTCAGATAGTGACCTAAAAGGGAAAACATTCATTTAACTCTACATGGCCTAATTTTCACTAAATTTAAAACTAGTTTAGGTATTTACAAACCACATTATTAATAATTTGAAATAATATATTTATCTTCAAATTATTTTTCAAGCCTTTTACAAGTAACAACAAATCTTTTTTGGAATCTTTTTTAAAAAAAGGAATAAATTAATTACTGAGTTATGTACTATTTAATATAAGTAAAAATATCAACTTATTTAAATTGTGTTGAGATACAAAATGCTAACTCAAACATTGCATATATTTAAAGAAACGTCCAGTTTTCATAGGTGAACTCTATTATTTTTTACATAATCTGCATAATTCTTGGGGGGTCAACATAACACACAGTAGAAAAAAGCCTTGGGCTTCCCTGGTGGCGCAGTGTTTGAGAGTCTGCCTGCCGATGCAGGGAACACGGGTTCGTGCCCCGGTCCGGGAAGATCCCACATGCCGCGGAGCGGCTGGGCCGGTAACCATGGCCGCTGGGACTGTGCGTCCGGAGTCTGTGCTCTGCAACGGCAGAGGCCACAACAGTGAGAGGCCCGCGTACCACAAAAAAAAAAAAAAAAAAAAAAGCCTGCTTGGCTTCTGTAGACCTGAATGTGGTGCTGCCTATGATTTCCAACTTAAGTCAAGTTACTTTACTCATTTTGGTCTTTGCAGCTTTACCTGCAAACTGGTGATAATGGCACACGTCTCACAGTGTTATTAAGAAAATTAAGTAAGGGGATAAAAAACCCTAGCATAACTTTAGGCACTTATTAAGTACTAAATTTTTTAAAAAGTTGAATATGACTTTTAAAATTATTATTTAACAAATAATGTGAGAAAATTTTAGCATAGTGGAATTTTCACTCCTTTAAGAAAATCTAGAAGTATTTTAGCCACTGAGATGTTAGAGTTAATAGACTGTGACATTAAATAAGTCACTTAATCATTCTATATCTTAATTTCCTCACTGGTAAAGTGAAGGAAAAAATAGTCTCTCCCTCATAGGTTATAAGGAGAAAGGAGGTTTCTAACCATAAAATATATGGAGCAGGGCCTGACACGTGCTTTATATAATTATATAAGATTTACATAAGGACTATGGTACATATACGCATTGTATAATTACATACACATTATATAAGGATTTGTTAAATGAATGAATGAATTAAATACAGTAGAGGTTACACTACTCTTTTAGTAAATCTATGGTATAAAGAAACTGTTCATCGATGTAAGCTTTTATGTTTTGTGTTTCTCGATTAAGAACTACTCTGCAAAACACACATCTCAATTACATACATTTATGATCTGACAGATAATGTTTATCTAGAGCAAGTGCAGTTTCTATACTAGAACCTCTATTTAAAGTATGATCCCATTGACATTATACAAATGATCAGGCCCCACCTCTGCACAACTGAATCAGAATTTACATTTCAACAGGTTTCCAGGCGTTTTGAATGTACTGCTTTCAAGTATACTACATCACTGATAGTCCACATTCATAAAAAAAGAATAAAAGAATACAAGATTAGTGGGAATTCTTTAGCTGTCTAGTGGTTAGGGCTCTGCACTTCCACTGTAGGGGGCCTGGCTTCCATCCCTGGTAATTCATAAGAGAGGGCCATCTATTTTCACTTGGAAGAAAATTTTTATTTAAACAGATAAAGCATACACACATTAAAATCTTGTAATTTATAAGTAATTTCTTTTGACAAAAACATGATTTTTTTCAGTTTTTTTTTTTTTTCTCTGATTAGTGTAACAAAATCAATGTCTTTTATTATGACTGGTAGCCATTTTTAAAGTCTTTTTTCTTTGGATTGTTTTGTGTTCTATTTTGTTTTAGTGAAGAAGCATTAGGGAAAACATCTTTGGGATGGATCAACTTACTTTCATGTCTATGAGGTCATATATAATTGTAGGAATTGTAAGATTGAAGACCACTGGTAGAAAGAGCTGTCCAAAGGTGACTGAGTATTCTTTACAACAGAGTTTCTCGAAAGGAAAAAAATGATGGCAATATGTTAATAGGTTTGACAGCACTCTTGCCAATATTAACCCAGAGGTCACTGGTCCTCCTAGTGATGGAGTCTCTTACTTGAGATTTGAAAGGAAGAAGTGTTCATGTTATTTGTCCATGGGAATCACATTATCCATTGGAATGCTTGTATTCTGAGCCTGTCAAAGCCTAGATATGTGGAGTCAGCCTAGCACTAGCACTTGACTATTCGAAAACATGTGGCATAATATTATGACAAATACCACCCACGTGCACACATGTAACCTATACTCCTCAGCAGCCATTGTAATGCAGGTCCTGTGCAATTTTGTGTTGTGCTGCTGAGGGTTCCATGAAGACATCTGTAACAAGTCTTGCTGATAACCTGACAGCTCCCTTGGATTTGAACATATCTCAGATACTTTGTGTTTTTACTTTCTCTTTTGAGAATTTGATTTTAGGGACAATTCATATTTCAGGAAAAATTTTGGTATAGCACACTTTGTCTATTTAAAACCATGCCAGGCACCTTTAAATAATCAATTGTTACTTCTAGATGTTTGCAGCATGGTAACGTGCTTTCAGGTTAAAGTTTTCAGAGAAGCTTTCAGGTCTCAACTTGAACTCCTGTATAATATAGATAGGCTATGGGGAGAGGGTCATAGGGACTGAGGAAAAGACTAGCAATGAACTACTCTGTACGCTCGCATAGAGTTAGCGTAGATTCTTCTGCACCCTCTCCCATCTCACCTTATTGCAAATGGTCACATGCAGCCAAGAAAATACACAGACTCACACACACACATACACACAAAACAAAACACTCAGGAAAATCAGGGGAGAGGTAGCAGAGAGTCTCAATGCTCCTAAATTATCTAGTAATAATAATAATGATATATGTCTCATGTTATATGTATATGTGTATGTTACATGTATGTGTACTATGTATAATTTTCTAATGTTATAAATATGAGAAAAGGCATTGGACTCACATAAGCCTGCATTTGAATTTTAACCCTCATACGATGCAACTATGAACACATGATTTACAGTTTTCTTAGCCTCAGTTTCATTATCTTTCAAATGGTAATTCTACTAGATCTACTTCATGAGTCTAAAGAATGAAAAAATTGGATAATGCACACTTAAGTGAGATTTGAGATGCAGGTGCATTTGCTTAGATGATACTCTTTTTCTAAAGCACAAACCTCTTTAGCACAGACAAAGCCTTCCTTTTTTTCTCATGATTTATATGGTGGCTCAGAATACCTTCATGCTTGTCAAGGAACAAAAATGGTCTTCTTTTTCAGGGTTGATTAAGATATACATACAATGTTTGGTGAACTGGTGTGTGGCTAAGAAGTTGGTAAAGAAATAAGTTTTTATATAATATGAAACACCCCCAACCTTCACAGCCACCAGAAATAATTCTCTCATAATGAGCTAGACTCAGCTAGAAGGCCAGTAGGTCAGAAGGATGTAAATGTTCCCATTGCAGTTAAAAGGCTCACATTTGGGTCTGGTCTGACCCATCCTGGTGTCACTATATGTCATCTGGTTTGACAGGGACTCTGGGTAAACCAGAAATTTCTCAGGTCAAGACTTCTTGCATAAGAGGCTTCTTTTCTTTAAATCTTGTGTACTATGAGGATCAAGTGTATTACTGGTCAGGGCTTTCCAGCCCATTGGCACTGGCAAATCTGTAGCTTGAATTACAGTCATGGTTGTGGATTTCCAGAAGTGTAGAACTTCCACTCAGCAGAATTTTAGCTCAGTAGAGAGGGCAATGACTTTCCCATGTTAATGTCAGGGCTAATTTATAAACACAACACACCTTGGCTATTGCCAAAATATCTGTTGGGAACTTGGGAACTTGAAGGAGCATTTTTCACGCAGCTTGAGTTTCTGCGTGACAATGAACTTGTGGCATTAGATTTAATGGTTACTATGGCATTAATTGTATGGTCGTAAGCTAGTAAGAATTGAGAATATTTATATTTCTTGTATAATGTACCAAACATAATGCCTAGCATAGTAGTATTTAGTAAACTTGTTTATCATCAATGTTGATACTTTATCTTTCTAATATAATTAAGAGTAAAAACCTTCTTCAATTAAAAATAATTATACTAAATAATGTTCAATAATAATAAGCTATAGTATTAGAATTTAATAACTGCTGTGTTGTAAATACTAGTTGCAAAGAAAGGAATAGTGTGATGGTCATAAAAATGCGAAATAATATATTTTTTCTCCTTGTTTATAGTTGATAAAGTGCTTTTACATACATAATGTTTCAATATTTTCAACAACCTTGAGTTAAGTATTACTTTCTACATTTTATACGTGAGACTCAGAATCATAGATAAGAAAATAGAGAAAAGATATTTAAAATAGTATACTAATCATACAGCAGGAAATATATGCATTTATGTACTTTCAAAATAAGTGAGGGTAAAAAGCATTACATCGAAAATTAAAAATATAAATTCATCTGATTTTTATTTCAATGTGGTCAACTTTTGTTTCTAAAAAACTGTCAGGTGTATAACATGATTTCACAGTGTTTTACACTGTTTCACTGGTATTTCAAATTAATTGCACAGAAGCTGCTAAATGGTTGAAAAATTAGCTGAATTGTAACAACAGGTGAATATATATTCATAATTATCTAGCAGATTTTCATTGGGATCAAAGTTAAGTCTGGGGGGACCTTCAAGATGGCAGAGGAGTAAAATGCAGAGATCACCTTCCTCCCCACAAATACATCAAAAATACATCTACATGTGGAACAACTCCTACAGAACACCTACTGAATGCTGGAAGACTTCAGACTTCCCAAAAGGCAAGAAACTCCCCACATACCTGGGTAGGGCAAAAGAAAATAGAAAAAACAGAGACAAAAGGATAGGGACGGGACCTGCACCAGTGGGAGGGAGCTGTGAAGGAGGAAAGGTTTCCACACACTAGGAAGCCCCTTTGTGGGCAGAAACTGCAGGTGGCAGAGTGGGGGAGAAGCTTCAGAGCCATGGAGGGGAGCGCAGCAACAGGGGTGCAGGGGACAAAGTGGAGAGATTCCTACACAGAGGATCGGTGCCGACCAGCACTCACCAGCCCGAGAGGCTTGTCTGCTCACCTGCTGGAACGGGCGGGGACTGGGAGCTGAGGCTCGGGCTTCGGAGGTCAGATCCCAGGGAGAGGACTGGGGCTGGCAGTGTGAACACAGCCTGAGGGGGTTAGTGCACCACGGCTAGCCAGGAGGGAGTCTGGGGAAAAGTCTGCACCTGCCGAAGAGGCAAGAGACCATTGTTTTGGCATGCGCGAGCAGAGGGGATTCAGAACACCGCCTAAACAAGCTCCAGAGACAGGCGGGAGCCGACTATCAGCGTGGACACCACAGATGGTCATGAAACTCTAAGGCTGCTGCTGCAGCCACCAAGAAGCCTGTGTGCGAGCACAGGTCACTATCCACACCTTCCCCCCGGGAGCCTGTGCAGCCCGCCACTGCCAGGGTCCCGGGATCCAGGGACAACTTCCCCGGGAGAATACAGGCGCGCCTCAGGCTGTTGCAACATCACGCCAGCCTCTGCTGCCACAGGCTCACCCCGCATCCATACCCCTCCCTCCCACCGGCCTGAGTGAGCCAGAGCCCCCAAATCAGCTGCTCCTCTAACCCCGTCCTGTCCGAGCGAAGAACAGACGCCCTCAGGCGACCTACACGTAGAGGCAAGGCCAAAACCAAAGCTGAACCCCGGGAGCTGTGCAAGAAAAGAAAGGGAAATCTCTCCCAGCAGCCTCAGGAGAGGTGGATTAAATCTCCACAATCAACTTGATGCACCCTGCATCTGTGGAATACCTGAATAGACAACGAATCATCCCAAAATAGAGGCAGTGGACTTTGCGAGCAACTGTAGACTTGGGTTTTGCTTTCTGCAACTAATTTGTTTCTGGTTTTATGTTTATCTTAGTGTAGTATTTAGAGCTTATTTTTATTGGTAGATTTGTTTACTGATTTGGTTGCTCTCTTCGTTTTTCTTTTATATATATATATTTTTTTTCCCTTTTTCTCTTTTTGTGAGAATGTATGTGTATGCTTTTTTGTGTGATTTTGTCTGAACAGTTTGCTTTTACGATTTGTCCTAGGGTTCTATCTTTCCGTTTGTTTTTTTTTCAGTATACTTTTTAGCACTTGTTACCATTGGTGATTTTGTTTCTTCTTTTGGTTGTTCTTTCTTTCTTTCTTTTTTCTTATTACTCTTTAATTTTTTTATTTTAATAATTTTTTTCAAATGTTCATAACTTCATTTAATTTTATTTTTTTCTTCTTTCTTTTCTTTTCTCCCTTTCTTCTTTTGAGCCGTGGGGCTGACAGGGTCTTGGTGCTTCAGCCAGGTGTCAGGTCTGAGCCTCTGAGGTGGGATAGCCGAGTTTGGACACTGAACCACCAGAGACCTCCCAGCCTCACGTAATATCAGTCAGCGAGAGCTCTCCCAGAGATCTCCATCTCAGTGCTAGGACCCAGCTCCACTCAACAACCAGCAAGTTCCAGTGCTGGACACCCCATGCCAAAAATCTAGCAAGACAGGAACACAACCCCAGCCATTATCAGAGAGGCTGCCTAAAATCATAAGTTTACAGACACCTCAAAACACACCACTGTGTTTTGTGGATGTGGTCCTGCCCACCAGAAAGACAAGATGAGGCCTCATCCACCAGAACACAGGCAACAGTCCCCTTCACCAGGAAGCCTACACAAGCCACTGAACCAAACTTACTCATGGGGAGGCAGACACAAAAAACAATGGGTACTACAAACATGCAGCCTATGAAAAGGAGACCACAAACACAGTAAGTTAAGTAAAATGAGAATCCAGAGAAATATGCATCAGATGAAGGAGCAAGGTAAAAACCCACCAGACTAAACAAATGAAGAAGAAATAGGCAGTCTACCTGAAAAAGAATTCAGAGTAATGACAGTAAAGGACTATAAGCCAATAAAATGGACACCCTTGTAGAAATGGACACATCCTTAGAAAAGCACAACCTTCCGAGACTCACTCAGGAAGGAATAGAAAATATATACAGACAAATCACAAGCACTGAAATTGAGACTATGATTAAAAATCTTCCAACAAACGAAAGCTCAGGACCAGATGGCTTCACAGGTGAATTATATCAAACATTTAGAGAAGAGCTAACACCTATCCTTTGCAAACTCCTCCAAAATATAGCAGAGGGAGGAACCCTCTCAAACTCATTCTATGAGGCCACCATCACCCTGATACCCAAACCAGACAAGGATGTCACAAAGAAAGAAAACAACAGGCCAATATCTGATGAACATAGATGTAAAAATCCTCAACAAAATACTAGCAAACAGAATCCAACAGCACATTAAAAGAATCAAACACCCTGATCAAGTGGGGTTGATCCCAGGAATGCAAGGATTCTTCAATACATGCAAATCAATCAATGTGAAAAACCATATTAAAAAATTGAAGGATAAAAACCATATGATCATCTCAATAGATGCAGAAAAATATTTTGACAAAATTCAATACCTATTTATGATAAAAACCCTCCAGAAAGTAGGCGTAGAGGGAACTTACCTCAACATAATAAAGGCCATATATGACAAACCCACAGCCAACATCATCCTCAATGGTGATAAACTGAAAACATTTCCACGAAGATCAGGAAAAAGACAAGGTTGCCCACTCTCACCACTATTATTCAACATACTTTTGGAAGTTTTAGCCACAGCAATCAGAGAAGAAAAAGAAATAAAAGGAATCCAAAATGGAAAAGAAGAAATAGAGCTGTCACTGTTTGCAGATGACATGATACGATACATAGAAAATCCTAAAGACACTACCAGAAAAATACTAGAGCTAATCAATGAATTTGGAAAAGTAGCAGGATAAAAAATTAATGAACAGAAAACTCTTGCATTCCTATACACTAATGATGAAAAATCTGAAAGAGAAATTAAGGAAAAATGCATATTTACCATTGAAACAAAAACAATAAAATACCTAGGAATAAACCTACCTTAGGAAACAAAAGACCTGTATGCAGAAAACTATAAGACACTGATGAAAGAAATTAAAGATGATGCAAACAGATGGAGAGATATACCATGTTCTTGGATTAGAAGAATCAACATTGTGAAAATGACTATACTACCAAAGCAATCTACAGATTCAATGCAATCCCTATCAAACTACCAAAAGCATTTTTCACCGAGGTAGAACAAAAAAATTTCACAATTTTTATGGAAATACAAAAGACCCCGAATAGCCAAAGTAATCTTGAGAAAGAAAAATGGAGCTGGAGGAATCAGGCTCCCTGACTTCAGACTATACTACAAAGCCACAGTAGTCAGGACAGTATGGTACTGGCACAAAAAGAGAAATATAGATCAATGGAACAGGATAGAAAGCCCAGAGATAAACCCACGCACATATGGTCACCTTTTCTTATATAAAGGAGGCAAGAATATACAGTGGAGAAAAGACAGCCTCTTCAATAAGTGGTGCTGGGAAAACTGGACAGCTACATGTAAAAGAGTGAAATTAGAACACTTCTTAACACCATAAACAAAAATAAACTCAAAATGGATTAAAGACCTAAATGTAAGGCAAGACACTATAAAACTCTTAGAGGAAACTATAGGCAGTACACTCTATGACATAAATCACAACAACATCCTTTTGACCCACTTCCTAGAGTAAGGAAAATAAAAACAAAAATAAACAAATGGGACCTAATGAAACTTAAAAGCTTTTGCACAGCAAAGGAAATCATAAACAAGAGGAAAAGACTACCCTCAGAATGGGAGAAAATATTTGCAAATGAAGCAACTGACAGAGGATTAACCTCCAAAATTCACAAGCAGCTCATGCAGCTTAATATCAAAACAAAAAATAACCCAATCCAAAAATGGGCAGAAGACCTAAATAGACATTTGTCCAAAGAAGATATACAGATTGCCAACAAACACATGAAAATATGCTCAACATCACTAATCATTAGAGAATTGCAAATCAAAACTATAATGTGGTATCACCTTACACTGGTCAGAATGGCCATCATTAAAAAATCTACAAAAAATAAATGCTGGAGAGGGTGTGGAGAAAAGGGAACTCTCTTGTACTGTTGGTGGAAATGTAAATTGATATAGCCACTATGGAGAACAGTATGGAGGTTCGTTAAAAAACTAAAAATAGAACTACCATACGACCCAGCAATCCCACTACTGGGACTCTACCCTGAGAAAACCATAATTCAAAAAGAGTCATGTACCACAATGTTCATTGCAGCTCTATTTACAATAACCAGGACATGGAAGCAACCCAAGTGTCCATCGACAGATGAATGGATAAAGAAGATGTGGCACATATATACAATGGAGTATTACTCAGCCATAAAAAGAAATGAAATTGAGTTACTTGTAGTGGGGTGGATGGGCCTAGAGTCTGTCATACAGAGTGAAGTAAGTCAGAAAGTGAAAAACAAATACCATATGCTAACACAAATATGTGGAATCTAAAAAAAAAAAAAAGGTTATGAAGAACCTAGGGGCAGGACAGGAATAATGACGCAGATGTAGAGAATGGACTTGAGGACACAGGGAGGGGAAAGGGAAAGCTGGCATGAAGTGAAAGAGTGGCATGGACATATTTACACTGCCCAATGTAAAACCGATAGCTAGTGGCAAGCCGTCGCATAGCACAGGGAGATCAGCTCGGTGCTTTGTGACCACCTAGAGGGGTGGAATAGGGAGGGTGGGAGGGAGGGAGACACAAGAAGGAAGAGATATGGGGAAATATGTATATGTATAGCTGTTTCACTTTGTTATAAAGCAGAAACTAACACACAATTGTAAAGCAATTATGCTCCAATAAAGATGTTAAAAAAAAAAAAGAGTCCTGTACCACAATGTTCATTGCAGCTCTATTTACAATAGCCAGGACATGGAAGCAACCTAAGTGTCCATCGACAGATGAATGGATAAAGAAGATGTGGCACATATTTACAATGGAATATTACTCAGCCATAAAAAGAAACGAAATTGAGTTATTTGTAATGAGTTGGATGGACCTTGAGAGTGTCATACAGAGTGAAGTAAGTCAGAAAGAGAAAAACAAATACCGTATGCTAACACATATACGTGGAATCTGAAAAATAAAAAATTGTTCTGAAGAACTTAGCGGCAGGACAGGAAGAAAGTCACAGACCTAGAGAATGGACTTGAGGACACCGGGAGGGGGAAGGGTAAACTGGGACAAAGTGTGAAAGTGGCATGGACATATATACACTACCAAATGTAAAATAGATAGCTAGTGGGAAGCCGCCAGATAGCACAGGGAGATCAGCTCGGTGCTTTGTGACCACCTAGAGGGGTGGGATAGGGAAGGTGTGAGGGAGACACAAGAGGGAGGGGATATGGGGATATATGTATACGTATAGCTGATTCCCTTTTTTATACAGCAGAAACTAATGCACAATTATAAAGCAATTATACTCCAATAAAGATGTTAAAAAAAATAGTTAAGTCTGATCTTCCTTAATACCTTCATAAATAAGGAAACAAATATAACCAGGACTTCTCAACTGGAAGGTGGTGCTAAATCTAGTCAAGTCCTAAAGAAATATAGATAGATAGGAATTTACTCTAGGGAAACAGTAAAATGACCTATAATCGAATATGCATTAGTGTACTTGAAAAATAAAATGAAATGAAGGCCAAACAAATATTTAGTGGAATAGTGTATAAAAGTTTTCAAATGTAAAGCAACATAGATATGTGTTTGTAAAGTATGGTAGAAACAAAACAGCTGGTATAACAATTTTCCTGCAAATAAGACCCTTTCAGCACATCTACATGCTTCATGTGTGTAAATAGACAGCTATTAATTGTGATGGGCTTATTGCATTTTTATTATTTTGAGGCCAACCCTGAAAACATATTTTATTCTAATACTGGGGGACAAAAAGAAGGATGTGGTCCAAAAAGAAATAACTAAAATAATCCTTTTACGTAGTGAACTGACTTTGGCTATTTGATTACTTCTTAAAGAAGTCAATATGCATTAAGTTAACCACACACTTATTTATGTGCAGGTCCTAGAGTCTCTGTCCCAGCTACTCAACTTTATCAACCTAGTGCAAAAACAACTGTAGACAATATGCAAATGAATAAGGAAGGCTGAATTCCAATATAGCTTAATTTATGGCTGGACTTGGAATGCAGGCCCTAGTTTGCTGACACATGACCTAGATTATTGTCAATTCTTAAAATAACAATGACAATAAGAAAAATCTTTAAAGATATGTAGATCCCAAATAGTATCAGACAATAGGTATAATATGTGCTAAAATCCACAATGTAACAATAAAATGATCAGAATTGTGTCTGAGAAAATCCGCTTAGTTACAGCTTTTTTGTGCTGGTTTATTAGAGAGCAAGGTGGAAGAACTAAGCCAAACATTAAAGTAATGCCAATTAAGCACCTATTTAATCTTTTTTCTTATTATCCTATTGTGTGATGTCAAAAGGAAACATGAAATATTTTCCTTGGTCAGGAGTTGATTTCAGTCTAGTTTGAAGCCAGAATTTCAAAATTGAATTAGTATGCTGCTAAGTGCCATAATCCCCACTCAAGAACCTTTTTGTTTGTTTTTTTAAGATGCATTTTAAGTTATGTGCTAAAAAACTGCATCATTTTTCCTCATTATTTGGCATACTTTATCCTTCTAACAACCAAAGAAGAGTTGTAGACATTCTGCTATTTGACACTTTTAGAGCATATAATATAAAACTGACCCTTTCATACACTGTTGAATAAATATATTGCAAGTTCTGCATTTGTCTCCAACATACATACTAAATTCACAAGATGTGTGAATTTAGATTTAGTAATATAGCAAAAGGTTTTGATAGCAGAAAAAAATGAAAGAAAATCCTGAGAGCAGTCATTCAAAATATCTAAATCCTGTCCATCCTTTAAACCAATATCAAATTCTATCTTTTCAAGCAAGTATCTATTAACTATCCCAGACTTTATGGATTGCATTAGAACATAACTGAATTAGGAAATAATCTAACCCATCTATTCATGAACATAAAACTATTAGAACAACTTAATTGATTAGTACGTGATAACTAGATTAGAATGTACAAACATCTGGGTTCTGTTTGTTAGTTTTTCTCTAATAATTATTGACTACACAACTTCCTCACCTTTCACTTTAATTTCAATATTACCTCTGTAATTGTCAGGGAAAGAATACAGTTGTAAAAACACACAAAGTGTATGAGGAAAAAAAGGACCAAAATAACCAAACTAAGCATAATGAGCTGAACTCCTTTTTAAAATTATATTATAAATATTCTCCTAGTTTTTAAAATATATGATTGTATAACCATCTTTAATGATTGTTTATTATTCAATTATTTGAATATCGCATTATTTAAGCAATGCCCTATTATTAACCATTTATTTATTTTAAAAAATTTGGCCATGCTGTGTGGCTTGCGGGATCTTAGTTCCCTGACCAGGGATTGAACCCAGTCCTCGGCAGTGAAAGCGTGAAGTCGTAACCACTGGACTTCCAGGGAATTCCCTATTGTTGACCATTTATGATGTTTGATTTTTCAGCTAGAGAAGCAATCCTGCTATAAACAACCCTTGTTTTTACAATGCCTATAATTTATTTAAAAACATTTTCTTACTGTATTAATTTTCTCTTGCTGATGTAACAAATTATTACAGCTTTAATGACCTAAAACAAATGTATTAGTTTGCAGTTCTGTAGGTTGGAAGTTCAACAAGAGTCTAAAATTAAGACTAAAATTAAGATGAGCTAAAATTAAGATGTTGGCAGGGGCATGCTCCCTTCTGGGGACTCCTGGGGAAAACCTACTTTCTTGATTTTTCCAGCTTCTAGAGGCCACCCACATTCCTTGGCTTGTGGCATCTTTCCTCCATCTTTAAAGCCAGGAATATAGCACCTCTCTGACCATTCTTCTCTAGTCATGTGTCCCTCTCTCTGACCACATTTAAGACAGGTTTTCCAGTTTTAAGGACCCATAGATTAGATTGGGTCCACCTGGATATCCAGGGTACCCTCCCCATCTCAAATTTCCTAATCTTCGTCATCTCAGCAAGGTCCCTTTTGCCATGAAAGGTAACATATTTATTCATAGGTTCTAGAATTAAGACTTGAACATATTTGGGGAGCCATTGTTCTGCCACCACACTTATACACAGTAAGAAAATTATGTATTCTTATTTAAGTCAACATCCAGGTTATAAACAAGAAAGCTCTGAGTCAGCTGGCATCCATCAGGAAATACACGATCTAAGGCTGATGTTTTGTTAATCATCCTGCCAGGTCCAAAGCCAGTTTTTACTGCCAGAACTAGTGGTTTGTTAATTACAATGGTGAATGTTAGTGTCAAACACTCATTTGTGAATACCTAACATTTAACTGGTAAGGGTCAGCGTTACCACAAAGTAAAGATTCCACTTCTCCTTATATTCTTAATGAAGTTTAACACACATCACTCACAAAAGTGGGTATATGCATTTGTATGCTTATATGCATGTGAGTAAAATGAGTGGCCTGAGAACTGCAGTTGGCTCCTTGTGTTGCAGAACAGGAAAAATGAAAGATATTTCATAAGCCTAGTGAAATCAGTAGAAGTAAAAGTGGCAATGAGAATATAGCCTCAAAGACATTTCTAGAAATTTGGGATAAACATATACACATAGGGGTATAAAATAGGAATTTGACCCAATTTCATCTAGATCTTAGGCTTCATGGCAGATATTTGGTTTAAACATCTTAGGTGTTTGCCGTGCTTGAAAATCACCAGAGCTTTCATATTATGTAATTCAGATCAAAGCCATGGAACATGACTGTAAAACGCATGACACTTCAACTGATCAAATGATGACTGTCCCTAAGGAGGAGACCCATGTAACTCAGACCTGAGAAGTTATTATACATTTGTATTAGTCAGCTTGGGCTTCCATAACAACATACCACAGACTGGGTGTTCTAAGCAACAGAGATTTATTTTCTCGCAGTTCCAAAGAAAAGAAGTCTATGACTAGGGTGCCAGCATGGTAGGGTTCTGGTGAGAACTCTTCCTGGCTTGCCGGTTGCCATCATCTTGCTGTGTGCTCGCATACCTCTTCTTTTTGAGCTTGATAAAATGTGGTATATCTATATTATGAAATATTATTCAACAATAAAAAGGAACAAAGTATTAATACATGCTACAACATGGATAAACCTTGCAAACATTATGCTAATTGAAAGAAGCCAGACACAAAAGAACAATATCGTGTAATTCCATTTACATAAAATGTTCAGCATAAGCAAATCCATAGAGATAGAAAGTAGGTTAGTGACTGCCATGGGCTGGAGGGGAGGATGGAAGTGAATGCTAAATGGTATGGGGTTTCTTTCCAGGGTGATGGAAAGATTCTGAAATTAAATTGTGATGATGACTCACAATGCTGAATATATGAAAGACCAATGAAATGTACACTTTAAACAAGTGTGCTGTACGGTATGAGAATTCTATTTCAATAAAGCTCTATATAAAAAACAAAACTTCTTGACCAGTCCTCTGCCACCATAATAAACCATCTCCCTAGCCTGAACTTTTGGTTTCCTAGTCCAGAGCCTCAGTAAACTAAACAGCTTGCCACTTTGTCAATACTCCCAGCACAGATACAGAAGCTGAAAATGATCTGTTAAAAATTCTTCCAGTCATTAGACAATTTCGGGAAGAATTTGGTTCCCATGGCTGCCTGGGCAAAAGTACTCCCTGTGAAGAAGATTTTAGATAATGGAGTATAAATAATTAAGAATGCACCAGACACTTGTTTTCTTTTGGGATGGGAATTATTCAGGACCCCTGTGTTTAGAACACAACCCTGCAGCAGTATGACATGCTGAGGATGCCTGTGTGCGAAGCTCTGTGTTTTATGCACCCCACCAGGCCAAATCAAGTTCAGGCAGTGAAGCCCGAGAAAGCTATTCTAAACTGTTGATTCTAAAGGACAAATTTTGATCAACTCTGTTAGGGAAAAGAATCAACTATTTTTCTAGTCTCTCTATAGAAACAGACATTACAAAAATATGAAGAGTAACCAAAGATTATGGAACCTAATAATGTGGAAAAAAAACTAGGAAAATAATTAGGAAATTAATTACTCAGAATGTTATGGTATGTTTGATTTTGTGTTGTCTATAGTATTTATCATTATTTTAAATGTAGCAATTTGTAGTGAAGTTTTAATTTTAAATATATATTCAAAATTATATACATAGTATTATAGTTAAATGAATATGTTTGGCTTCAATCTAATCTTTCTTGATCTTGCTTGTTACATATGACTCCCTGTCTTCTTTTTCCCATGTTCACTTTTAACAAGAACATTTTAAAATCTTTCTTTCCTTCGGTTGTGATAGTGATGGCTTTGACTTAAAATTAATTCGTTGCTTAAACCAAATGCCTCCTTCACCTGTTATTTTTAACACATAATATTCACGTGCATTTTCCAACTGCATTCATCCAACTGTTTCCTACGAGTAGTAACATTTGACATTCTATAACCTTTGGCATCTTCCATGAATTTTTCCGTGACCTCTCTGCAGACAGGTACACATTCTGGCTGCTAATCCAGACACAAAGCAGCCTTGTATTATCACTACAGAATAGGAAATCAAGTTGTGAAAGCGAGACATTGCACACTGTCACTTGTTCTGGTTGGTAAATTATGACCAATACCATAACACAGAGTTACATGCATTTAATCTACTGACCTTACAATCAGTTCATCCACGTCAGGCAATACAGCACAGTAACATCATGCATAGTATAATCTTCCTGTAGACCATAGATTTCAAAAGGGACAGATTTAAAAAACAGCAAAAGTGAAACACTTACACAGCAATCGGTTTGGGGAAGCTGTATTTGAAATGCAGGCATGATTCTTCGAGTCAAGGTAGGGAAAGACAAATTTTTATGTTTTCCCTTTCCCTAATCTGTCACAGGCCAATGATCAGGTTAATAGCCAGGAGAAAAAGCTATCTTGTCAAAGTAAACTGAACTTTCATCACAACTAGGTCCCACCATCAATGAATTGTCAAAAAATGGCAAGGAAAAGAAAAAGATTCTCTAACGATCTTTCTTTTTATCTTGTGGAGCACCTGCTGCCCCAGATGATGGCACACTGACTGACAGCAGGTAGTTTCTAAAGAAAAACCAGCTACTTTTCTCCCCCAGGCTCCTCGTGGAGCCCGTGGCATGAGATTGTTCAGTGGGAAAAGTCAATAGAGCCTGCTGTCAACACAACGTGCCAAAGAGCATTTTTGAAGGCTCTGCCTTCTTGATGCTTAGCTGTCAGGAACCTCGCTTTTAAATAGATTTCAGTGTCAATATGTGCTGCTTCCCACTAATGTTAAGAAATGGCCACAAAGAACAGGATCTGATGCTGTGTCAGGATGTTGGCAGTGCAGATACTTATTGGCTTCCCACGCAACAGGAAACATCTTTAGAAAGTGAGAAGGCTTGGATGAAAGGGACACTCATCTTCTTTCTTGAAGTTTTCTCATTATCACCAGGTTGTATATATAAATATATATGAGAGAGAATGACTAGACATACACTCAAAATGTATTCATTGGCCTAGATCTTGAGTGTCTATACTATTGAGCGACTGCAATGGCAGACTAAGGGCTACACATGATAGTTTCAACATTTTATAACACATGAATTATTACAGAAACATTAGGCTTTCAATTCCTCCAGATTATATGTTTTTTCCTGTTTAAAATAGGCACCATTCCATCTATGAACATGCTTCCCTCAAATTCATGTATGGATAGAATTGTTTAGAGAGAATACACAATTTTGCAGGTTTAGTTCTTATTCTATACAAATTGGTCAATTTAAATTGGTCTCGTGTTTTGAAAAGGTAGATCAAATTAATGAAATACAACTTGAGATGATTTTAGCATGACCTTCTCTGTATCTCAATATTATTATGAACATTTACTGAAAAAATGAACTTATATTCATTTATTCTTTCTTTTCTATCACAAAATGTTTTAAATACCTTTAAAACGCTGTATACCTCATGGTATTGAGAGATAATTTCTTTACTAACCAAGAGTTTAAATTCTAGTATCTAGCTGGGGCCAGAGGGATCCAAAAACTAAAGTAAGAATTATAACAGGGGGCTTCCCTGGTGGCGTAGTGGTTGAGAGTCCGCCTGCCAATGCAGGGGACACGGATTTGTGCCCCGGTGCAGAGCGGCTGGGCCCGTGAGCCATGGCCGCTGAGCCTGCGTGTCCGGAGCCTGTGCTCCGCAACGGGAGAGGCCACAACAGTGAGAGGCCCGCGTACTGCAAAAAAAAAAAAAAAAAAAATTATAACAGGAATATAGCAGTAGCAATGGGGAGCAAACAACTGATTAATTTTGGTTGGAAAAATAGAGAGCTTTGTGAAGGAAGCATCTTTTAATCTGAGCTTCCAAAGATGAGCAGAATGTTTGTAGCTGGAATTGGGGTGAGGGTTGGTATGAAAAGTATTCCATATTGAGAAACTGGTATGAACACTGAAGTTGTAAATAGCTGGCAAGTTAGAAAAATCAGAGGTCATTCATGGCTATGCATGTATGTGAAGCAGGGAGGGAAATGACCATGCAGTAGAATCAGTAAATTAAATAGAACCAATAACTTATTCTCTGAGAGTCTTTATTAAGCATGGTATATATAATTATAACTTTTAAACTTGTTCATTTATTTATTTTTTTAAACAATATCTGTTGAAGTCCTATCATTGGGTAAGTTTTGTTTTAGGCACTGGGGATACAGCAGTGAAAAATTATGTTCTTTTTTGGTCAACATTTTAGTAGATGGAGACAGAAGGAAAATGAATAAAAAGGTATATACATATCAAGCGGGATTACCTGCAAAGAAGATAAAAAAGTTAGGTAACAAGATACAGATTGAGAGGATGGATAGGGAATGGTACTATTAAATACTGTGGTTAGAGCAGACCTCTCTAACGATGACAGTTGAGCTAAGATCTAAAAGTGATAAAGTTTATTCAGAAATAAGGGGAAACATGTTCCACGCAGAGAGAACAGTAAGTGCCAAGGCCCTGAGGTGGGAGTAACCAATCACCTTTTGCAGTTTTCTTATCAAATGAAAATGTACCATTACATAATCTCTAGGGTCTGTGGAGCAGTGTTTAGTTTGTAAAGGTTTCTGCGAGAAGCAACATGATGCAGTAAGAATGACTGAAATATGTGGGTTTTAAGAAAAGAGAAGCTTCTATTTTGCCATAAAGTAATAGTTTTTTAACAGTTCTGAAAATGAGGTGGAACTTTGTGTTACAGCACAGGGATACATTTTTAATTTTTTTGCTCTGCTTGAGCATAAATTATTTAGGGTTATATTACCCATGGTCATATAACTTCATACTCTCTGCACTTCAGTTCTATTTAACTCTCTGGGTGATTGTGTTATTTTAAAAGTTTATACGGAAAGAAACATAATGGTAGAAGCGCTTTCAAGTAGGAAAAAAATAGTGAATAAATTTGAATAATTGGCAAAAATATTGTACCTTTGTTTAGTTTTTACTTCCTTTTAAAGAATAAGAAAAACTTACGAACATGCCATCATTTTGAATCTTTTGTCAGCACATGCCAACTCTAAAGTATGTGTACTGTGGAACAATGCGCCCTGGAAGGTTCAATAGTTTCCCTACGTACAAAAAAAAAAGAGGAAGCAAGAGGTCACTGTGCAATTAAGATTCCCAGCACAGAGAGTTCATGCTTTACCAAGGAGAAATTTCAACATATTCACAAACTGAGTCAAATTAATAGACATTTTTCTTTCACAAGATAATAAATGGTGGTATTTGTTACATACTCCCCATGGTATTTTACAGATTAGTAGCAAAATTTAAAATGATACAGTTTGCTATGTCTTTGAAGTTTTGTTTTGCCAAAACCTAATGGCTCATATTTATGTGTTATCAAGAATACCTAATATTTAAGGCATTTCTAATTTGGGTAAAGTCTAGTTACCTTTCAAAGAAGGTCACTACTATTCGTTGACAAATTGTTCCTGTAAACCTCCTAGCAGGAGGCCAATACTCTTAGCACATCATCAGCATCAGGGAGAGCCGAATAGCAGAGCAAATACTGGACCCTCAGAAGGTCTGAGATGCTCCAGTCAAGGACGCTTTATGTGATGTAAGTGTTCCTAGAATAGCCAACATAAGATTAAGCATTACATCATTAAATAAAAATGCACTCCACATCTCTCTTCATTAGAAGGGAAGAAGTATGTTGATGAAGACCCACATTACTGCCCAATGAGTGGAAATTCATTTGCTGTTTTAATCTGAATTAGAGAGTGACATTTCCATCCAAGGAAACAGAGTATTCCCGTAACAGGACAGAAGGCAAACATAGCAGGGAGGGAAAGCACACAGATTCTACGAAGAGGAGTACCCATGTTAGAGAGAAGGGTGCACCCTGGGGTTGAGAGCAGCAGGCATGTTGCAATTTATCACCAGAAGCAAACCCCAAGAGGAAAGAAACATTGCTAAAGACTTGACGCTTGAAGCAAAACTTGGGCAATTAGATTAGCCAAAGCTGAGACTAAGTCAAATCTCCAAGGACTAAGAAAGCCCCTGATTAAGAAATTGATTAATTTTAGCATAGGAAAAGGGAAAGAACAGCATGGGACCGAATGGAAAATGGGCCCAAACTATGGGAAAAGAACAGAGTGAACCTTAAAAAACCAAATGTAATTACTATATCTTTAGGAGAAGGCAGAAGTTGACATCAGAAATCTATTTTGTAGACAGTATAGTATTTGTAGTTGCGTGTTTTCCTGCTTAGGTAGGGGTGTATATGTTTCTTATTCAGGAAACTTGATAGCATCCTGAGTAAGAGTCCTCCTTCGGATGTTATCATACACAGGAATTTAGGCTACGTGGACCCACAATCATTTCTCTGGCTCCTGAAGAGGATTAATGTAAACATAGATTACCTTTAAATATTTATATCTCAGCAAAGGCTTAGTCATGTGTGTAGTTTCTGTTTAAATCAGGCTATAAAGAACTTGTCTCTACCACTCATAATTATTTGGAAAATATGAATAGAGAAGCATTAGGGACAAAGATGTAAAATTCTATCCCTACCTCTTACCTCCTAACTAATTTAGGATATTCTCATTCATTCAATCTTCATTTATATATTAATTCTGTAAATATATTTATGAGTCACTTCGTTAAATTCTTCATAATATATGACAATATATGAAACAGAAAGTGCCACCAAGATATTATATTCAATAATTTATGAATGTCACAGATATAAAAATTGCTCATGAAGAAAATTTTAATTAGTATTTCTAAATATAGAACTATACATAAAGAGAATATAAGAAATAGGTATAGGGACTTCCCTGGCAGTCCAGTGGTTAGGACTCTGCACTTCCACTGCAGGGGGCGCAGTTTCCATCCCTGGTCAGGGAAATAAGATCCCACACTCTGTGTAGTGTGGACGAAAAAAAAAAAAAAAAAAAAAGAAATTGGTATAATTACAGTCTGGTCAATAGGAGGGAGTATGAACATTAAAATCACGTACACATGATTACAAATTTATGATATACCATTTGGTAAGCATCTATCTAGTTATCATAAATAACTTGATTATTTCTACTAATAATTACAAATTAGTCTGGGGCTCAGTGTTCAGATCTATACAGTGGGCATAATACCTCCTCACAATACTCTCAAAGGGTTAAATGAACTAAGGGAGGAACGTGTTGACCAGAGCTCCTAATAAATATCAGGATAGCAAGGGTTGGTACTTGTTACTGTAGAAAGAACATAGAAGAAAATCCCAGATGATTTAAGGTTTGTTGCAACTACACCTTTTAATTGGTTCTTAGGCTCTGATGAAAAAAATTCCTATAATACTTGCCTCAACATGTAGTTTAAAATTAAAATACTACTGATAATTATGAAAATAAAAATAGCAATTATAGAACATTGACTCTTCCAGCCCCTATGTTGCATCATGTCAGGTAACACAGTGTGTGTGTGTGTGTGTGTGTGTGTGTGTGTGTGTGTGTATGTTCATCACAACACTGAAAAGCAGGCATTGTCCTTGGAGTTTTACAGATGAGGAAACAGATGTCCAGATAGATCCATGCACTTGCCACACATTTCAAATCTAATAAATGGCACAGTCAGGAAACATAAAAATAAAAGAAGTGGGCTTCCCTGGTGGCGCAGTGGTTGAGAGTCTGCCTGCCAATGCAGGGGACGCGGGTTCGTGCCCCTGTCTGGGAAGATACCACATGCCACGGAGCGGCTAGGCCCATGAGCCATGGCCGCTGAGCCTGTGCGTCCGGAGCCTGTGCTCAGCAACGGGAGAGGCCACAACAGTGAGAGGCCCGCGTTCTGCAAAAAAAATAAAATTAAAATAAAAAAAGTAAAAGAAGTATAGGCATATAATATGCCTTCAAGCATTTTAAATAAACATTATGTAAGTGTACCTGATTAATATAGTCATAACACATATTTTTGTTAATAAGAAATTTTTGTAATAAAAATAAAATGTGAAACATTAGAAAAATAAATATATATTTTATTTTAATAAATGTGTGTATATATTTGAAAAATACATAAAGATTTTCTATCAAATGAACATCTTTTAGGCAATTATTTAAGTCATTATAAATGAATGATTTCACATAATAAAGTTACCCTTTTTATCATTTCTATTTGTGGGGTGTAAAATTTTTATAAATCAAATACATGAAAAATGGTTTAACATTGTTCATCTCATTACTCCCCCTCCCACCCCATGGCTGATAATGTAACTTACCTATTAAAAAGTAATTTGAAAGACAAGAATATGAAATAGGCAGTCAGTAGTTTGAGCTCTACATTCACAATGCATTCCAGAACTACAAAGTATATTTTTAAGTGTTTAATAAAAAAGGTCAATATCAATATAAAAATAAAAACAAAATGAGGTACAGCTTTACTAGAAGCATAAGCTAAATTTATGTGCTGCTTTTTTATCAGCTGTTTCTACTTAATGTTATAAATATGGGAACCGAATGATAGTATATTTCCTCTGCTCTGTCTTAAGTGCAATACGAAGACTCTGAATTAATAAATCAAAAATAATAACAGGCATGTTCTATTGTCTCAGTAACAGAAATCTGCTGAAGGGATTCAGAGAATAATGAGGATATTAGAAATTCTAAAACATGAAATTATGAAGGGCAGGCATAAATCAACAAAGAAGAAATCATTTTCCAGTAAGAGAATCTGAACAAAGATGAAACAATTGCCTTAGCTATTACTGACATCGCTTCAGAAAAATTATGGAACTTACAACATTGTCTAAAAACACTTGGTGAGGTCTGATAGAAAAAGCATTGTTTTAGGAAATCAGTGGTTCAGAAATCAGAAGAAATGGAATACAGATATAAATATATTTACATGGAACTAATGGTAAAGAGACTTTGATGTTATTTCACCCTCACACTTGAAAACCACAGAATCCACACTCTTCAGAACGACAAACAGATTCTAAATTGTATTCATCCTTTCAAGGAACTATAGCTACAGATGAGTCTAGTAACTACTGAACAACAACAAAAATGTATTAAAGAGATGGTTTAAAGTAGCTATGTAGATATAATTAGTATCATAAAATTTGGATTTAATTTGTCTTTAAAAAACTTAGATGATTTTGAAAGGAAACGAGATTGCATTTAAAACAATTGTTTGGTCTGATGAATACTTGTGTGTACCATGAGCCAGGTGTTATTTTAAGTCCTTTGTATATGTTCCTTTAATCCTCATAGCAGCTCTGCAGGTAGGTAGTATACAATGATCCTCCTGTTAAAGAGGAAGAAAAATTATGTATCTTGTGCAAAATCCTGTAACTCATGAGCAGGGCCCTGTGACATAGATATTACACAGTATACCCTATAAGTGATTGCCTAATAAGGTTAATACTCTATTATTTTGATTGTAATAAGTAATACATTTATTGAGTGCTATATAATTACTAAATGCTTTTCCATCCAGGGATGTGTTTGTTTTTTACAGAAAATTTCTAACTGAACAGGTTAAGTACTGTTATTCTCATTTTATAGAATGAAGGCAGGTAAGTAATGTGTCTCAGGTAGGAAACAGCAGAGTCAGAGCAGGAAACACAGGTTCTGTGATTCTCCAGTTTGAGATGATTTACGGAATTCAAGTACTTGTGTCACTTCAGTAAAACTACTTACTAAAAAGATCCCATTAAATCTCTCTCTCTCACACACACACACATCTTAAGAAACTACAAATGAAAATAAGTTAAAATAACTGTTTAGTATGTGATATGTATTGAGTATACAGTTATGTAATAATGCAGTGTAGTTCCATGGACATAATAGCTATGACTAAAATTTAGCATATAATCTCTTTAGAAAAATATAAGTCAGAGAAAACTCTGGGCTCTCAAAGTAATGTTAAAATGAAACAAACAAAACTAGCAAACATGCTGTGTAGGTCTTTTATTTCACTTATGATCCATTGGATTCACCTGGGCTCAGTCAGCTTTAGGAAATTGTATCTTGACTCTAGTTGTTTGGAAATGCTTACTTTATTGGATTATTTAATAAATAATAGATCATAATAGATACTATTTGACTTTATATTTTACCTTCCCAGGGTATTGTCATTTGGTTTATATGGCAGAAAGAGATAGCTGTCCATCAAGCATGTGCCTGTCCTGTCTTGGTGGGGAGTAGGCACTGGCAGGGACTAGATTGCCAAGTCAGGGACTAGATTGTCAGCCTCCTGAGGCTGACTTG
Organism: Pseudorca crassidens; assembly: GCF_039906515.1. Taxonomy (NCBI): domain Eukaryota; kingdom Metazoa; phylum Chordata; class Mammalia; order Artiodactyla; family Delphinidae; genus Pseudorca; species Pseudorca crassidens. Next base: position 108,519,487 of record NC_090300.1, on the reverse strand, counting down.
CTGTGACTCTAAAGATGCTTAAGCTTTAAGACTCCTCACTTTCAAAGGTCTCTACCAAAGCTTTATACTTTATTTTGTATCAGAAATTTTTTTTTTAATCTTAAAAAGGAGCTCTAGCTTTGTATAAGCTTCAGAACCCACAGTATTTGGAGACTGCGTCCTCATCTTATGTCTAGATATGGCTATGTGATGCATGACACATGACTGGTTGTCACCAGATGATGCATGAGGACATGTTTTCAATTTTGCTCTGGGCTTTTAAGAAGGGAGTTGTGTTTCTCCATGCTGTGCTTCTCCCTTCTGCTGGATGAATGCTGATGCCTAGGGAAACCATCAAACCTAAATGATTCTATGGTGTAGAGATTCACCACTTCCCCTGACAGTAGGAACACCCATGTTGAACTGCTATGTGAGCAACAAATAAATTCCTGTTCTTTTAAGACTTTGAAATACACAGTTTATTTCTTGTAGTAGCTAGTGTAACCCAAACTAAAAAAGGCCATGATTATTTTAGTTGGGGCCAAAATTGCCATCCAAAGTTAAACTAGGCGTATTAAATCCTATAAACTAGGCTTATCCTATATTGTACTTGAAACAGGATACCTCAAGTATCCAGAAGTTTTACAAGAAATAAAGCTGTTTCCTAATCATAAGATGATTGGTTTCATGATACAACTGCAGAATCCAGAAGGTTCATCTTCTTTCCTTTCATAATACAGACAGCATGGAAGAATTATTGTCTGTAATAAGGAGATTGGATACTTTTTAATATAAAGTAAGACAATAAGAAATAATACATAAGAACCACAGAGACATGCTAAAATACTGCACTAAAAAAAACCTTTCAATATGTTGTATGCTATAAGGCGAGGCCACAGCCCTCGGGGACTGACAGACCTGAACTTGAACCTTGGTTTTACTTCTTACAAGTCACACATCCTTGGATGAATTTCTTAATCTCTATGCCTTATCTGTAGAATAATGCCCTCTTAGCCTTTGTTTTTGTTGTTGTTTTTGGTGATGGTGGTGTGTGTGTGTGAGAGAGAGAGAAAGATCGGGAGACAGGGAACTGGAGATATTATGGTCACGTGTTGACACGTTGCCTGGAATGTAGTCACCTTCAATACAAGTCAGGTAATTTCCTCCCAGCCTCACAAAGAGTTTACATGGTACCTAAACATCTATTCAGCTATTATGCCACACTACAACTCAAATAAATAAAATAAAATAAAATAAAAATCATTGAGCTGGCTTTTCTTCTGAGACTTTGAAAATGCGGCTGTTAGTGTTTTCTGAGCCAGGCAACACATGAAAAGCCAAACTGATATATGATGGAGGTACTTGAAAGAAATATTCCCATTTGGCTCAAAAAATAGCAATAGTTATGATAAAAGGATATGCAACTTGCGTGAGATCACAGAGGGAGGATCAATGAATTTTGCTCTGTGAAGTACAAGGAAGGAAGGAACTGCATTGAATGAACTTGATGAAAAACGATGACAAAGGCATGCTATTCAGATGTAATAGCTTGTATACCATTGAGGTGTGAATGTGCCCAACGGGGCAAGGGAAGATTGAAAAGATCCATGGGACGTGATCTCATGATCCATGAGCAGAAAGTGATTGGGATAACTCTTGATGAAAAGCTCTGGTGGTAATATGGTGACTGGAGTGGGAGCAAGGAGACTGTTGAAGGAGTTCAGGTAAGAGACAGGTCCTGAGCAGGACCAAAGGCAGTAGTTACGGAGAAAATCTGGGTCCTCAGTGCTCACTATTCCCTCCACCTGGAAAGACCCTTTCTCCCCTTGACCAAGCTCATGCTCTTCCTCTAATTGTTGTGCAAAGACCACCTCCTTCAGGAAGCCTTCCTTGACCATGCAAGCTGAATTAGGGAACCCACATCTGATCACCTATTGCCCCTGGGCTACCCACATCACAGCACTTCCTCTACTACATGGTACATGTTAGATGACTTGAGCTCATTTTCTCACAGGAGCATCTGATACATTGTCTGACAGAGTGGAGGTAGAGACTGACCCAGATAGGAACCTTAGGAATAGGTGAAGCTGAATTTAAGAAGGAAAAAGGAAAAGAATGTGGGTTAAGAGCAATGGGGAGAAGGGATCCTCCAAGTGGAAACAGCACAATGAAAGCATGGATGTGGCAAAGCACAAGGTGAGTGCAGCAAGTTTCTGAGTTTAGTTTAATCATGAGGTAAGAGTGATGAACTGGAAAGCCATTTGAGGAAATAGATGGAGGTCCTATCATTTGGAACTTCTAGATTAGGAATCTAGATATTTATTCCAAAAGAAATAGGCAGCCTAAGAAGATTTGTTTGTTTTTTTTTTGGCAGTGATGGGTAGGATAGGTTGCAGACATGATTCCCTGTAGTAGGGAATCTGGTTGGGAAACTCTTGCACTCAGCAACATGGAGCATTAATATTACTAAGCAAAAGCATTCAGAGATGTTTTACTCATTTGGGGTGTTGGCAGGGAAAATTTACACTTACTGTAAGGTGTACCGAACTCACCTTAGTACAAATAAGTGGTGTGTATAGAGGATGGAGGAGGATAAAGTGCATCTTGGAGATATAAGCTATCAAGTTGACTCAGAGTCTTGTGATCTGCCAGTGAAAGGCAATCAAAGTCTGCTTTTCCCAAATGGAACGCCAACAGTATGCGTTAATGGCTTCATGTTGATATAGTGGAAAGTGTGGTCTCTGGCATGCAGGTAAAGTTATGAAGCTGGACTATATTAATAACAAAAAGCACAGAAATAGCCAACTCCTTGATTCTCTGCTCCTCTCCCCAGGCATTCTCTGCTCACAACATAATTATAAAAAAGAGTAAAGGAATCTCTACCTCCAAGGTCAATAAAACTTGAATATATTTTTTAAATGCTCACTTAGGTTAAGACAGAAAACCTACAATGGGTAATGGCAAATTGGGGTGGCAATTATTCTGATCTGACATTTTTGGGATTATAATTAAGCAATAAGGCACAAGCCAAGGGTGTGTTACTTCAAGATAACACACTTCTTGGAAAGTGCTGTGAGGCATAAGGGGCGAATTAGAGCCTCCAATGATCTGGGAAATGTGTTATCTCTCTGTAGCACAACTCTCAGGGTGCATTAGTGCCATATACATAGTGTTAGATGCACCGGTCGTATATGGATTGATTGTACCATGTAAAACATATGTTTAAAACATGTTTGCTCTTGTGAGCTGGCAACAGCTGCTGATTCGGAAACATCAGCCTTGCCATTATCGACTGATAGGTGGATGGGCTGCGACTTCACCACTGCGAGCCTTTATCGGAGGTGTGTGCCCAGGGAGCTGGAGACCATCCTCTGATAGCAATTCTGATCCTGTTCATTTCAGTTGAACTATTTTAATGATTTCTTCCATTAGGCACTTCTATATTTATGTAAATGAATGGAGTAAGGTAGTTCAAAATTTTTAAGGTGGACCATTTTTTTCCCTTCTATTTCATTTTGTCTGGTTTTCATAAGGTTGTTGCCGGGTACTGGGTTTGCATTTGATTGACAGAAAGTGATTTCTAGTTCAGCTACCATCAAACACCTCAGCACTTCATCCTGGAAGATGTTTTGGTAGTTCAAGAGACCGTGTTGGACAAAGAATCCTTTAAGGCTGGCTCTTTCTTTCTCCTAGTGAGTAACCACAGTGAGACAAACCAGGGGGAAAGAAAGACCCAACTTTAATCTGTGCTGCTGAGGGAAATAAAAGAGATGGAATTAAAACCGAGAGTAGCTCCTTATGCGCATTGGAGAGGCTTTTTTTTTCTGCTCCACTTGATATAACAAATAAGATCATCAAAGGAAGTCAAGCACAGGTTTGGAACCTGCCGCTCCCTGACCTCGGCTTCCTCCCTGCTTGCACGGCCTCCCCTGGAATTTCTTGTGATGTCAAATCACAAAGCCACATGAAGTGCTCACACACCAGGAACAGTGAGGAAATTTTATTTTTAGATTTCTTTTCTGTGACTCTAGTAAAATAACATGAAGTTCTTTTATGGCTCTATCTAAGGGCTTTGATAAATCTGCTGCATTTCAAAGCATGAAAGGGGTGATAACAAAAAATTTCTCTCCTGACTGCTTCTAGCCACGAGATCTTCTTAAGAATGTCTGCAGGGTCCCGGTGGCGAGGTGCCAGCTTGTGTTCACTGCTGGAAGCTATACGGAATTTCACCTCACCCAGTAGACATCTATCTCCAGATGTAGTACATAAAACATTTTATACAATAGGCACTTTTCCATATAAAATTGTATCTTATAATTTGGGATTCTTATAGCATCTAAGAAGATTTTTAAAAAATCACTTTTCTTCACATTTTCCTTAAAATTAACATTCTTTACTGAACACTGGCAAAACAGTTTCAATTAAAAATTAATTTAGGAGTGGTAATAATGTAACTATCAAAATCATCATCAGTAATATTAATAGTACTAACAAATGGTTCATAGAGTAATGAAAACACTTTTTTGTCAAAACTTTCTTATCCCTTGTTTTTCCTAATGTTTACATTTTTATCTATCTGGAAAAAGGCTCTTCTATATGCTTAGATTTTTCAGTCAGACTGGCCAAAATTACATATTTAGAAATCAGAGGTACAAATTGTGAGATTTAAAAAAAGGGGTACTGGGCATTAAGTGGGCTTAATCATATACTCATTCATTCATTCATTTAATCCATTTTCATTGTGTGCCTCTATCAGCCAGGTACTCTTCTAGGCTCTGAGAGTGCAGCAATAATTTTCCAAGTGAATCATTTAGATTTTTACATAAAACTTTCTAATAGACAACTTTTAAATATTTAGACTTATTCAAAAATTAAAAGTACATTTGAAAGACATGACATACCTTTTTCAGCTTTATTGAGGTATAATTGAGAGATAAAATTATAATATTTAAAGTGTACAATGCGAGGATTTCATGTGTTTACATTCATATATGGTTACTCCCACAAACGAGCTGATTAACACAGCCATCACCTCATATATGTACTTTGCAATATATCTTTTTGAGTGTTTACTATTTACCAGGCTTTGGGTTAGAAACTTCAGAGAATAATGATAGTTAGCACATATTCCAGAAACAGAGAATCCAACAGGAAGGATAAAACAGTTAACCAATACTCATAATACAAAGGAAAATATGTTTTGAAATGAAAGTAACAATTGAGTGCTAGGAGACTCTAGGGAGGTCATATGAGGCTCAAGGTCATCATATGGAAGGCTTTGGACAATGCAGGCAGAGGAAGAGCCTGGTAAGGACTCAGAATGAGGAAAACCATGGGGAAAATTATTTTTGCAGGAAGAGTCTTCTTTGTCTGAAACATGGCATGTGTAGAGAGGGTCCCATTATGAGACGACAGAAAGGCCAGGTTAATTAGTATATGTTATGTTGTTAGCAAATGGCCAGCAATAGAAGCTTCCTGAGAAATGCAGCATCTTGATCAAAGTCATTGCCAGGTAGAATTGTAGGAGGAGTGAAATCAGCGTGTGCAATACCCCCGATTTTCTCCTGGTAACAAGTAGTCACATCCTCGATGACTCTATTTGAAAGGCTATATGCATCAGTTCTTCAAGGAGAAAAAGCAACAAGAAAAAAAGGTTGGGGGGAGGGACTCCACACAGAGACAAAAAGAATATCTATGTGTTGTAAGAGTGATGGATAAGTGTAAAAAGGAGATGAGAAACCAGTGAAGATGATGAGTTAGAAAAAGTTTGCAAACTCTCAGCAGTCAACATGTGATACCACTCCCTTCCTGAAACACTCTTTTCTGTATTTTAATATTTTTTGTTGGGACTTCTTTACTGAAGTTACAAATGTAAGTTATGCAACTCTGTCCCTCAACCTTAAGTAGTTGGCACTGAACTTCAATTTCTAGACACAACATTCTTCAAACTAGTAAGTTGTCTTCTGTTTGTTTTTAAACAAGGAGTTAAGGGAATCGGTATCTTAAAATTTTTTGCAGTAACATTTTTATTTGTTTGTTTCTTGGATCGTATAATTGTGTGGAGTAATAGCCTTTTGCCTTAGCACTATTTTTCATTGACTCCTGTGCAGTATCTCTAATGATTGCCCTCTGTGCCAAAGGGGAAGAAAAAAACTCTCCTCTATCATGATGCAACTCTACAAAAATAGGCCCACAGATGTCAATTAAAGTAACGACACTAGAAGTGAATCTTTAATATTTTTGTATACGTGTGGTTTTCCCTTTCAAGGAGAAGCATTGCAATTCTTTTAAACATTATATTCCACTCTATACAGTAAACCCAGATTGAGCTGTCTTACTGATAAAATTGTACAAGTCAGACAAAACAGATTTTCAAAGTGGCATTTCAAGAAGCTGAACTCACCATTTTTAATAGATCAGGGCACTGGGGCTGTAATTCTTATGTTTAAGAGTATAGGCTACTCTGCAATACAACTGTTCTTTAATTTGTGCCTGAGATGCTTTGTAAAACACAAGGTCATTTAAACTTAAGGATAAGGCATTTTTCCCATCATTTCCATTTCATCATATGCAATTCTTGATCACAAGGTAGTTTGCCTTAAAGCTGCAAATCCTCAAAATTATGGGGTTGGTTTCCAGTCTGCTGAGAGGGAAATTAGATATAGAACTTCTGTCTCCTGTTAATGTTAATGGGAGTTGCATGCCTAATTCTCTTAGAAGCCCAGAACAAATGTATGTTTATGAGTCAGCATTACTAGGTTTCCTGGATCTTTACCCTTTAAAAGTGTCATTAGTCTGAGTAATAGCCAATCCCCCTGCTTACTCCAAACCAAGCCCCAGCTACTGTAGTTGGAAACGCTGGATTTCAGCTCTTACAAATGGCCTGATCTATCCTCAAATCTGAATGCTCCCATATGTTACTCATTTTTGTCCACTGGGACAAAATTCAAACTTCTAAACTGTTTAATATTTGTCTTTCTACTTTACATTTTTATATTGAAGTTGTAATACTCATTAGGCATTGAGATAACTTTTGGGGATTCATTTAAAAATATTAATCTTTATTTGAATCCTAAAAAACTTGATTAACTTTTCTATGCATTTTCTCTAATTACACTGTTAGATGTATTATTCCTTCCAGGCAAAATTATCTAAAACAATTCTGTGTACTGTGTTTTCATTCCTGAAGTATTTGCTCCTAGTACTATTTTACTGATATTCATTGCTGAGTACTTAATTATATTGCTGTAAGACTTTATATCACAAATAGAGAAACGACATCTTTTTGTAGAAGATGATGTATAAAAGATCTTCAAAATCAACAAGAACTTCAAAAACATCTAAAATATATATTTTTCCTTTAATTAAAGATTTTTTGATGTTATGGGATAAAAAGAATTTTAAAATATTTTTAAAAGAAAGGTCAATGATATTAGAAGAGGTGTTATTTTTATCACAAGCAGCTCTTCTCTATAACCTTATTACTCAAAGAGTAGCCTCACCTGGGAGCTCCTTAGAGCTGCAGAATCTCAACCCTGCCTTACTCCTTCTAAATGTACAGATTACCAAATTCCACAGCTGATTTTTATGCAAGTAGAGTTTGATAAGCCCTTATCTATAACACTGAAACTAACTCTAAGTGCTCAGTATTAAGCCACTTTTGGTGCCAGGATTTTCCTATGATATTCCATTTTATATAGAAATTTGTCATGATTCCCTTCAGAACATAGAAATCTACTTTTACTGATAAAAGTATGCATTTTCTTCTTGCAACATAAAAAGAGCTCCTATGAAGCAATTGAGGATTGAACAGTGCATGTTCTGAAAACATTGTAAACAAGCACAGTTGTCCCACTAGGTAATAATTTATTTATTATAGTGGTTCTCAAATTAAAGCCTCATAAGAATAACTGTGGAATTGATAAAATGTAGAGTGTTGGGCCCAATTCTCAGATATTTCTGTTATATTAGTCCAGATTGACATCCAGGAATCTGTATTTTTTTTTAATTAACCCAGATGATGTGAGGTTTCCCTGGGCAGCATTTTGAGAAAAATGATCTAACGTCTAGCTTATATGCCAGTTGTGTTCTTTTCATTCCTTAGCTGTGTGGCATAGTCCAAAGCTACCACAATTTTGCATTTTGTAGTTCAGGCCAAAAAACAGTGGGGAAATATTTGGAAAAAATACCATTGGGTCTTGAAAATTTTCACTTGCCTGTTCATAAAAATATCAAAGTCTCCACTTATGTGACTCAGAGTAATTGTAAAATACTATTTCAAAAAGTTATAGCTAAATAGTTCTCACTAACAATAGCTAATTGTTAAATGTAGATATTAACTTTGCCATTTTATTTAGGGTGGCATATTTTGACTATTTAAGGAAATAATTAGGCTGTCTTTTAAAAGTGCACCATAAAAGAAAGAATTAAATTTAATGTTATATTTCAATATTTGAACTCTGGAATAAATAATAGCTCAACAACTAAAATGTTATTTTGTCAACCTGTCTGCATCTAATTTTTTTTTTTCAGTCTTCTCAAAGTTGCTCATTTTAAAGACCTATCCATTTGAAAATATTTATTGGAGCTATAGAAATGAGTATATTGCTCAGGGCAAGTCTACAGATGGACAAAATCATGCCAAGGACCAAAAACTTTTCAAAGAGGGGATACATGAAAATCAGGAGATGAAGAAGTAGCTACAGATGAATTTGAAAAGTGAATAGGAAAATAGGAAGAAAACAAAGGAACACATTTGAAATTAAATTAGATTTCAGCTACAAAAATAAAAAAATAATTACCCTTCCCATATGTTTGGAAAACTTAAAAAGTATCCTCTTAACTAACCTTTGAGGTAAAGAGAAAGTAAGCTTGAAAATAATGTATATTTACTACAAAATGTCAATGAATACACTGGTTGTCACAGCCTGTGGGATAATATATAGCTTTAAAGGGCAAAAAGGATGACTGAAAATACATATTCTAAGGGTTAAATACAAGAGACTAGAAATAAGTATAACAAATTAAACTTAAAGAAAAAAGAAATAACAAAGTTAAGAATGAAATAGGTATTAAAAATAATAAACAATTAAAAAACAATAATAAACAATTATATAGATATATTGTGTTGATATGTAGATATTAATTTGATTTACAAGGCATAGTAAATGAAGAAAAATCTTACAAGTTTAGTCAGTTACTTAAAAAGAAAAAAAAAATTAAAGCACCCAGGACATTATCATATCCTAGAAGTCAAAGAAAGTGACTGGGTTAAGAAAAAATAGTCACCTGTTTCCCAGATAGAAGTAAATTAAGGTTTAAGGAGTTTCCACTTGATTATGGGGACGAGAGAATCAGCTGAATTTTGAGACAACAGTTTTAGGGAATTTGGCATGTTGCAGGTAAGAATAAGGATGCCATGATTTGGGAATAAATAATATGTCAAGAATTAAAGACAGTAAGATAGAGTGTTCAATACATTTTGCTGAAAAGGAGAAGGGAGAGTGGGAGCCCAGTGGAAACATGAAGAGAAGGAAGCTTTTTCATGTTTCAGCAATGAGGTTTGAAGATACAGGAGAAAGAATAGTTGATGGGGCAAGATCATGGAGCATGTAGAAGAAGGGAGAAGGAGCCACAGAGATTCCATTGAAACTGGAACAAAAGAAAAATGGTGGGCACAGATATAAGTAAGGTTTTAGGTTTGTGAGTTCTTTTCTGATGGCCTTATCTTTGTTTTGAAGCCGAAAACAAAGTTATGTGCTGAAAGAGAGACATTGATGAAGCTGGAGTGTCAAGAAAACAGGGGAACTTGCAGTAATCACACTGGAAAATGAGAATGTTAGCATATCAGAGAAAGATCATGGAATAGCCAGGCATTGTCGTTTGGATACCCTGAGCTATTATGACCTTACTCTGAACAACTGTAAATTTCTTCACCATCTCTATCCAGCAAGCTAGGTGAGGTTGAATTCATCAAGGGTTGGGATTTTCTAGACAGGTTTGACAGAAAGATGATGGGTAAAGGAAGTTGTGCATATTGAAGAAAGAATAGCTGCAGTTGCGGACCACGGTGACCCAAGCTGAATGAAGAAAGAAGGGGCTCACAAAAGGGATGAATACATAGAGGGAGGTGGTGAAACCCAGGAGAACAAGTAGAAAAGTTAGAGGCTGGAACGTTAAATGCATCAACCTCCTGGACAGTAAATAATCCATTATGATTGCAGGATTTGAGGTGAGGAAATCTGGGAGCAAAATGAAGAGAAGCTGATACCTAAGGGGCCTGACCAGAGATTGAGTCAGCTAAAAGGAAGCAAAGGGCTTATATATAATAGGTGAAGGAATACAGAGCTCTCCATCTTAGTACAAATAGCGGCATGTGTTGATGTCACTCTAACCCTGAAGGGAGAGGCATCTAGAAAATAGGCAGTTTGTACTTGAGAATGTGAAGTTGTATCCTCAGTGAAGAGCCAGGTTTTGTTTAGGGCCAGATGGTAGATAGAATATTCTGAGAAGAGGGTAAGGAAATAGGTAGTGTGTTAACCAGGGAATGGAAAGAGTTAGAAGAGGTGGGGTGAAATCAAATGGTGTATTCAGTTCAAAAGAAAGAGCAGAGAGTGAGAACAAAGTTGAGAACAGATTACTGGGGAGGTTTACGCAAGAAGAGTGAACAAAGAGTCTAGAGATAGGAGGCCTGGAGGGTTAAGTAGTCTGGAACGCTGTGAAAGAATTAGGCTGGTGGAATTCAGGGATTTTGGTAAGAGGAGAGTTTTGATTTGAGGCATAAACTTACATTACATAGTTGCTTATATTTTTCAGTGACATCCTAATGTCTGGATGTGGAAATATTTCTGGATTGATTCTCGGCCTCTAGGAATCAATTATTTCTGATAAATATGTTAATTATCTTTCCTGTTACGAATTGCATTTTTCTGTGGATAAGGAGAGAGTGGGCCATCTAGAGCTAAAGAATTTATGTAGGATAAAAGACTGAGGGAGCAATAAGCTAATAGGAGGACTAGGCAGAGGGATACAGCCTCAGAGGGCTTCTTCTGTGTTCTGCTCTGGGTCTGGCCTGAATTTTGGGGGAGGATTTTGCTCTTTGGGAGATGGACAGCACTCAGGGTCAGAGGACAGGTAGTGGAATACAGGAAACTGCTTGGGTAAATAATAATAGGTGTGTTGGGAAGGTGAGCTTTATATATATGTGTACACTGGTGATTTCTTAGAGGTTGACATATCAGGAGGCACTAAAAATACAACTGTGGAAAATGATCTTGGGAGAAAAACATTTCTCTTTAGAAGATATAACATTACTATATCTCATACGGCTTCTTCTGTTACTTCATACATTTCAATAACATGGACCTTCTTTCGATTTGTCAGTCAAGTCATGTTTCTTCTTGTCCCAGGTCTTTTGCACATGCCATTTCTTTTGGCAGGAACGCTCTTGCTTCTCATTGTCTTGGACAACGTCTAGTCATTGTCTCAGCTAAAATGGCATTTCCAAGTTAGTCTCTCTCTTACTTTTTCTCATAGTACTGTGTGTGTACTTTTCTCTACAGAAAATTTAATTAAGTCATTATTTGCCTTAGTCATACATTCAACATCCTCCTCATTCATATTTCTCTAAGCCCTACAAGAGCAGGAAACAGGAAGGTTTTTTCTTTTTTTTTTTTTCCATTACAAAATTTCCAGAACTTAAGAGAGTCCCTGACACAAAGCAGGTACTTTGAATCGCTGATTTAATGAATCGGCACAAAAATACTGTGTTTAAAATATGTAATTATGAAAACTCATCATGAAAACCTCATGTAAATCCATTGTGAATTGTTTATTATTATGCAAAATTTTTATTAACTAAAAAGGTGTTGAGAAATGAAAAATTATTTCAGATTAAACAGTGTTCCCTCACTCAAGTTAAGCTAGTTTACTATTTGATAACAGTAAGGACACTAGAATTCCCATTCTCAGTGTTTAGAATGAAATAATTTCTCTGTGAAGCTAAGGTTTGTGTCTGCATATCATAGAATTGAAGGAATGTGTATCAATATAACCTTACACCGACCGGGTTTTTCTCAGACTCTATAGGAACAGTGGTTCTTCCCAAGGGGTAGCAGGTTGAACAGTATTTTGTAGGCTATTCCAAAGGTGCAACATTTAGTTCTTAATAGAAGAAAGAAAACTACTGTTTAAAATGAAATTAAATATGTGTCTTAAAGAGCTTTTCCTTGATAAATTGGACAAGGGAAGCAGTTCCCATAAGATATCTAAATATGAGAAGAAAGTCACATAAGGAAAAATCTGTAAAATAAATTATTTTAATAAAGCCCATTAACTGATGGGGTTTTTCCCCAAATCAACAAAATGTAAAAACTGTGGTTTCAGAGCAAAAATAAGGAAACATAAGAATTCAAGAAATTAAAAGCTGGATGGGACCTCAGGTGGTTGAATCCATTGATTCCCAATTTGGGTCAAGGGACTAGAGATAAAAATGAAAAGAATCCTCAGAAAAATTCCCTTCCTAAGTACCTAACCTGATACAAAAGGATAGGAAAAAGTCAGGGATTTTGTTTTTATTTATTTATTTATTTCAGAAGGAAGTCCTTGAGAAGAGGTCAATTTTATAACCACTTATCCTAGACTTAGTAGAAGAGGCTATCTCCAAAGTGAGAAGACTGTATTACTGAATGATTAAAAATATTTTTAGGATAAACATAAATTTTTTTTTAAATAACATTTATTGTTTTCTGGTTACAGCCTCATATACAGTTATTGTAAAAGCTATAAAGTCAAGAGAACAAAGGAATAAAAACCACAGCAATAATTTAATTCCACACGAAGATAACTAATTTACAACTAAAACCAGGGTTTGCCATGACAGGCTCCTAATATTAATAGAGTGAATTGCTCAGAACGAAGGCAGTAAAGCAGAAGGCCACACCTAACTTTAGGATGACACAATCAACCTGCTGAAAATTACATGACTCGGCACAGAGGTAAAAGTTGACAAATTCTTACCTGGTCCCTACTACAATTTCAGGCAACTACAGAAGTAACTGAAAAAAAAATAATAACAAGGAAAGGATTAATAAATAGAAGGCGAATATACTAAATACAAAGGAAAACAGAAATAAAACCAGTAGTCTCATTTCTTTTAAAGGAATTTAGCAATTTAGGTAAGAAATAAAGGAGAAAATTCCAACTGCATAATATTGTGATTGAGAAAACTAATGTAACCATAGACAGAGAACATTAAAAATGGTTAAATGAGATGGGGTAGACATATGCTGCTTTTCTTCAGTCTCACATCTATTCTTCCAATTTTTCTTTGACAAAGTACTCATTATCCACATTGCATTCAGGAAGGGACAGATTCCATCACCAGTTCCAGCTTTTGACATATGCCTTAAGACAATAAAACATTTTAATCTACCTTAATTTCCACCAGAGCCCCAAAACTGCTTTAGGAATTAGGCACATGAATCAATTTAGGCCAATGGGAATCAGGCTGGGGTTTTATGGACATAGTTAGGAAATAGTGCTCTTTTCTGCTGAATTTGAGCAAAGTGGGCATAAATCTAGAATTGTCTACTGTACTGAAAGTGAAACCAACATACATCATAATAGAGTTGAGCCCCTGGATGTTAAGTTTTATGCATCTAACACCACTCATGGACTCTGTAATCACACAACACAATGCATCCTTTTTTTCAGCCCTAAGACAATTGAAACTGGTTTCCAGTTACTTTCAACCGAAGCAGCTCTGACAATCTTTTAGCTTATATGCAAGTCTATGCCAATAACTTTTCAACTCTATATATAAGAAAAAAATAAATGATCAAAATAGATTTAAGGAAACATGAAGATTTTAAAAGATTATCACATTTTCCACATGTACTCATCCTTTCCCATCAAACTTATTCAGACTCAGTTGGTTTATAATAAGTTCTTTCCACTCTTTAAGGAATTGATCATTCCTGTGAATTAACTTGGACTTGAGCGATGCCATTCAATATGGCAACTGCTGGCCACATGTGGCTATTGAGCTCCTGAAATATGTTTAGCCTGAATTGAGATGGACTCTAAGTATAAAATACACACTGGATTTTGCAGACATAATATGAAAAAAGGAATGTAATATATTTTCAATAATTTTTGTATTGAATGCATGTTGAAATATTAGTATTTGATGTGTTGGTTTGAACAAAATATATTAAATTAATTTAACATGTTTCTTTTTACCTTTTAAGTATGACAACTGAAAAAATTTAAAATCACATATGTGGCTCACACTTGTGGCTTGTATTATATTTATACTGGACAGTGTTTTCTTAGAGTATATAAAAAAGGAAAAATTTTAAACTTTAGTGAAATACATAGGATATTTTTCTTATATTAATGTTGACTGTGATTTTGCAAATGTAACATCACCTTAATATATAAACCCTGAGAAGAATTTAAAATAAGCAGACATGCACTGCCTTTGTGAATACAGACTACTATCTTGTGTATACTAGGCTTAGTAGAAGTTTGAAAATCTTGACAAAAAATTGACTTCTCATTATGGAAACAAGTTTACTTGTTGACACATGTAGGTAGGACTGGTTCTAGGCACAGTTTGATTCAAAGCTCAAATGATATACCAGGTCCATAGCCTGGCTCTTGGTTGGCCCTGTTGTCAGGTTCTAATCGGTGGCCCCATTGGCTTCAGGCTCAGAGCATGATGTCTCCCAGTCCAGTAGATGAGAGTCCTCATCTGCTAGCTCCCATATAAGTTCTGGGAGTTATTTTCTGACACTGGCTTGTATTGGGTCAATTACATCCTTTGTGGAGGAAGCTGGAAGACTGATTTTGTGTTCAAATATAAAATTTATTATTATGACCATGTGGCAGAGACTGCTAGTTGTCCCCCAATGCCTACTCTCAGTTTCTTTCTTAATTATGGGACTCTGATTTTTACCAGATGCAATAAATAAACACCATATTTCCCAGAGAACCTTGCAGCTAGGTGAGTACAGGCACTTAATTTTAACAATGGGATGTTGTGACTTCTGGCAAATATTCTTAACAGGAATGAACGTCCTTTTTCATCCTTGTTTCCTTCCTTTAGGCTGAAAAACATATGTGATGGCTGAGTTTAAGCAGCCTCTTTTGACCATAAAGTGTAACCATGTGTGGAGGAGAACATGACAATATTATCAAAGGAATCTGAAAACCTGATGATTATGAGACTTTCATGTGAGACTGGTTAGGATTATATGAGAGATATGAATGTCTATCTTGTTTAAGTTACTGTTATTTTAGGTTTTCTACCACTCAAGAATGAACCTAAATTTTACTGATAGAATTCCAAACTATCAATGTTGTGTATGATCCAGGTCATTAATTTCGGATGGCTATTAACATTAAGGAACAGACTAAATCAAATTTTGCTATATTTATTTTTATTAGCAAATACCTGGTTTGATAGTTTCCTTTATTTTACTGTATATATTTTTAGCCACCTTATTTTTCTTTATATTACTATTTTGATTATAGTTAATATTGAACATGTTTTTAAAATTCTAATGTTCAGTAGTTTATTAAGGTTACCTAAATAGTGTTATGTGAGCTATAATTATGCAGGTTTTTAAAATACAGTTTATCATTATATAATTTAGGAAGTGTCAGCCTGATTATCAAATGTCACATACATTTTAGTTCTAGCATTTATTATGAACATCTTTGCAGTTATTAAATCAATACCAAAATTCCTGTCTGGACATGAGGTTTTATTTCTCCTTTAAAGATTTATACAGATATAATCTTTCTTAGTATTTATGATATCATAGTTATCTATAAAAATGTGTGTGAAACAAAGATGTGTGTGTATAAATAAACTTTAAAAATACAAAAAGTTAAATTTGAAGGACAGTAAATTCAACTATAGAAGTGATCAGACCAAAATGAAATAACTTTTTGTCTTCTACTTAGAAAAGAATTCAGGAAAAAAGCAGGATTAAAACAGTTGATTTAGTAAGCTAGTGTTAAATAGGCTTAGAAAAATACAGTTTTTAGGAAAATAAGGTAGGGACTCCTGGCAAGTTGGAGGGAACAAGAGATGAATCAACCCAAGTATGCAGAGGGGGAGTCATGGTTAAAGTGTCATGCAGACAGCGTTGGCTGTGATATGAAAGATCCTGGTAAGGGGAACTCTTAAGAGGAAAGAGAATCATGTTGCAGCGGAGAATTGAGTTAGGAGGAGGCTGCAGCAGCCCTGAGATAACCGTTAAGGGTAGAAATAGAGAGCAGATTGGAGTGAGTATGTTAGAAGCTATTTAGCAGAAAATCTGGTTATAGTCTAGGTCTGTCTTTACAGCAAGTGCAGGGTTAAAAACCTCATCAACGTGATTTACTGAGAGGAATGGGCTATTGCAAAGAGAACTTTAAGAAGAAAATTAATAGAAGAAACAGGAGCAGTTTTGTCATTTATCAAGTAGGTAATGAGAAAGCCCCAAGTACCCTTAGTGAAATCAATAGGGGAAGTTCAGGGATGATAAACATTCTGGGATGAATACATCACTTGAGAGCAATAGAGTTTCAAGAAATTTCAATATTCTTAGAACTCCAGTCATGACTATGACTTAGCACTCCAGCTATGACTCTCTGATCCCTGAAGATGGTACAAAACATACATTATGATGAAATGATTTCAAATCACTGGATAATTTTCACAACTGTTTTTAGCGATGGCACAGCAAATAATATTGGATACGGGTGTTGCTTTTAAATTTTTCTTTTTCTCTAGGAAATGGGTCCTATTTAAATTTGCATTACATTGGAGATAAATATAGTTTCCTGGTACTACTGAAAAGTTTCAAACAATACATTTGGGGGGATTTAATATGGAATTAAATGGAATTGGACTAAGCCTCATTGATAATAGCATTCATACCAATTCATGACAAGGACATAGGTTTGCACTTTGTCCATGTATGAGGCACCAGAATATTTTCTATGTTCCAGCACCATCAAAGAGCGAAAAGCCAATGCTTACTTACAAGAATATTATTTTTTTACACATATGAATTCTGTTAGGTTTCCTGGTATGCTGAGATATGTGTATTTTTTTTCCAGGTGGTACAGTTTTATTTCATTTCTGGCATGGCCCAGGTGTTTCTTTTGCATGCCTGTGCACACACATAAGGGGTCAATGAACCCAGGCATATATTCGAGTAGAAATATTTTTTGAATTATTGCTTTGAATTATTTTTTTCAAATGTTTTGTATTAGGAAGAATGTAAAGTATGATATTTAATACTTTTGCATTTTTATGCACAAGTGGATATTTTAGGGCAACTTTAAGTAGATTTATATTAGTATAATTTATATATTATATTAAAATATATATGTATAAATATATATGTAGAGTTAGAACTGTTTAGCAGTTGAAAAGCTTTTGGAACCTCTTTAAGAAAGTCAACGACATAAAAAGTAAGGAGAGCATGGCTCCTTTCTCGGAGTAATTCAGATTTACGAAGGCCCAACTTCTCATTCTAGCTATGCCACCCAGACTTTGAGAAATTAAGCTCATTCCTCTTCTTATGTGCTCTGAGAAATAGGAACCAGAAAAGTCTTCACAGTATGTGAATATTGATTTTAGAGGGGTTGGGAAAGAGAATGAAATAATGGATTTATTGAAGGATTCTATACTGTTTTATTAAACACTAAGTTGCACTTCCATAGTGCCATAGGCATGTAAAGCACTTTTATTCATATTATCATGCTTGAATTCTCACAAAAATCAATTATAATTCTCCCCAAACTTGTACCCTTGTTAAAACTGGTATATGTAGCTATTTATGGTAAGAGTGTTGATTTGGGCTCATTCCTGGCTTCCTTTATGTATTAGTTTATATATTCTTTATTCTTTCCTCCCTACAAATTGTGTTATATTCTTTTAATGATGTATTCTTAAAAGTTTCCTTAATATTTTTCTAAACAAGTTGAGTTCCAATTAAATTAAAAAATAAAAAGAAAATGAAAGAAATGCTATTTTAACAATTAAAAACAACCCACTTATCATACTAAGTAAGCCAGGCAGAGAAAGACAAATATCGTATGATATCACTTATATGTGGAATCTAAGAAAGTCATACAAGTGAAATTATTTACAAAACAGGAATAGACTCACAGACATAGAAAATAAACTTATGGTTACCAAAGGGGAAAGGCAAAGGAGGGATAAATTAGGAGTTTGGGATCGACCTACTGAATAGCACAGGGAACTTTATTCAATATCTTGTAATAATCTGTAATGGAAAAGAATCTGAAAAAGAATATATATATTTATATATATAATATATTATCTATCTATCTATCTGTCTATCTATATCTGAATCACTTTGCTGTACACTGGAAACTAACACAACATTGTAAATCAACTATACTTCAATTAAAAAACAAAACAAAACAAAACCCACTGAGGTTTAAGGTGATTCAGTCTACTGATCTATACAATAATATAACTAAGGCCTAATATCAGGTAGTTTTTCCACCATAGTGTCTCCATAGCTCTTTGTTTTCTGTGGTTATCTTTGTCATCTTATGCATAAATTAATGCACTCTTTAAAGCTGGGTTAGAGGGTGAAAATGGCTGCAGGAAAACTTTTAATAATAATGTTACCCAATTTTGATAGACTAGTGCCTCATGGGATTTTACCATTACAGAACTCCACGTATGTGGACATTCAGGTAAAAACAATCCAAACCTAACAGCAACCTCAGCAAAATGAGTCTCCCGCCCCCTCTTGGTACACTTTTTCTGATTAGTGGTTCCAAGTCTCCACACTCCAATTGGATCACTCTTCTCTTCCAGGAAGAATCACCCTTTTTCTCCTCTGTCTATTCTCTTCCTAATGTCAGTTCCAAAAAATGCTGTGCCATCTTTCATACATCTTCTGTTAAGCCTTAAGAAAAACTGTGGAATGAAGACTATAAAATTTATTTGCTTAAATAATTCTAGATAACAGTAGGCTCTTACGTCTTTAGGCTAAAGCCCTTTTCTGGTATCTCTGAAATTATTGCATCTTTGCCTCTTTAACTGACAACCTCTAAAGTCAGTATCCTCCACATTTGTAGACCCTCAGCTTGCTACACCAAAGGGGTAGTCCCCTACACCCAATCTCAGACTAACAATAACCCCAAAAGACTGAGGTGATTTCTAGAATACAAGGGAGCTGTAGGACATAGCTAGTTTTCAATAGTGGTCGCTGTTTCTTAAAATGCCCATTTAGGAATTCAAAGTATTAATTGCAGTAGCAGGAGTTGTAGTTAGCATTCTTTAGTGCTGTGTCATGCATTATTTTATAAGCCTTTCCTCATTTAATTATTACAAAACTCTATGATTTAGTACTATATTGTCTCCATTTTATAGAAAAGATAGCTGATTTTAAATCATTTTCTTTAGAGGAATTTGGTGCTTTATATTATATTTATATTTATCTCTCTGTATATATATTTATAAATAAGTAGATAGACTTACACACGTAAATTTTTAACTAAAGAGTTTGTGTATATCCTAAGAATTTGATTCCATCACCTGTAGCAGAGCATCTTTGAGAAAAAAAAAAAAAACTATATAGTTTCTTGCAGTTTCTACAGTTTAATTTAGTTAAAAATGAAGCTCCTTTTGAAACTTCCTAAAGAAGCTGACAAACCAAATGTGAATCTTTAAATGACTGTATTGTGTTCAAATATTTATGGGATGGCAGAGGAAGCTCTAAGACAGCAAGAAACAAGAATTCAAGCAATAATTGGAGATTTTAGTTTCTAAAAGGCAATAACTGGGTTCCCTCTCATTTATAAATGCCCGGGAGACCACAGAGAGGATTTAAAGGGCCTTAGAGTTAAAAGGGACAGCAATCAAAGGGAAGAAGGCAAGCAGATGTTGGAAAGGCTCACAAAAGTTTAAGGTGTGTTACAGGAATCAGCACATGACCAGGGTACAAGCTATCGAGAAAAAACAGAACAGAATTATTGATAAATTCTATCCAATTAGGAATTTACAGTACATTTTATAATTATAATTCCTCATTGATATGCTCTGAAAAATTTGTAATTTAGCTTAATAAGGGAATAATTATTTATGGAACGAAGAGCAGAAATAGGGAAATTAAGATTGATTCCAGATTTCTGAAGCGTTTTACTTGTTTTAGTTGTTAGTTCAAATCTTTCATGAGTGCTACCAAAATAACTATGGGGGACAGAAAAATAAGAATAAACTCTTTTATACCTCGAAGTTCCAGCAGCCAATAAAAATAATAATATAAAAATATTAAAATATAATAATTTATATTTACCTTTAGCATATTGTATTAAAGAAGCAAATTCTTACAGTAGGATACCAAGAGCAGCAGCCTCTGGGAACTGGTTAAAAATGCAAATGTTTGGGTCCTACCCCAGACTCCTTAAATCAGAAACTCTGGGGTGTGGCCATTTGATGTGTTTTAGCAAGCTCTCCAGGTGATTGTGATGTATGCGCAAGTTTGAGAAACGCTGGGTTAAGGTAACACCAGGTGCTATGGCCAACAAACCCCTAATCTCAATAGATTAAGACAATGAGAATTAATTTCTGCTTAGGGAAGAACTCACAGCTGGTGTGGCTCCTTGAGAAGCTGTCCTGCTTGGATACAGTCCGCCCCTTGGTGCCTCTGCACATTGACCAAGTGGCCCCATGTATCTTGGGAGGCATTTCTATTGTAGTTGCCTAGAATGAGAATAACATTACTTTAGCTAACATTCCTTTGGCCACATCCATCTAACTGCAAGGGAGGCTGGGAAATATAGCCAAGTTTATGCCTAAAACACAAGGAAGTCAATGCCAGTAGCTAGCTGACTTTGCCAAGCACATGCTTACCTATCAATTCTTTACTCCAGTTTCTCTATTGAACTGTATATATGTTTCTATTCTCATAGCTCCATTTATCTGCAACATTTGTTCACAGCCTATTTACAATTTTAACACTGTACTCAATCTTGGATACTGTGGTATCTCCTTAAACATTTCACAGATAGTAAAAGAGCATCCTGTGTTTTGAATTTTGTCAGTTTTAACTTTAACATAAATACGCCCATACAGGCTAAATTAGCTTAATCACTAGAAAACTTTTTTTCTATAGAAATAAAAATTTTTTTTATTTTTTATCATCTTTATATGTCAGTAGCATAAAACTATGTTCTAGAAACTACCATATGAGCTGGAAGAATCAAAAACATATTTTAATAAACGCTGGTGGTATTACAAAAGTTAGAAAGAAACATTGTCTTTAGACAGCCTACCAGCTGCATGGGTGAGTCTCCTATCCTGTTCCTTCAAAGAGCTCTCTTTCCTTTTCCCTCAGTTTTGGATTTCTGCCAGAAGATAAAGAGCATGTTATTCAGCTTGGTCTTTGGAGAGATATAACCGAACCGGCAGATAATTTATTAATACTGCTTGACCTTTTTGTCATACTGATTTATTTATTTACTTATTGGAGGGGAGTGTATACACTGGGATGTCCTATTAAGAGAAGTTATGGAATCATCCTAGGAATGTGTATGTGTGTGTGTGTGTGTGTGTATTTGTGTTTCTCTGAAGTAGACATTTGACTAGATACCGTATTGAAGATTTATAAATCATGATGATTTTGTGATTTTATTCTAAAACTATTTACCTTGCTCATTTGAATGTCTATGAAAATATTATGTCTGCATTTAAAATCAGAAAATATCACCAATTATGAACCAAAACTAATGTCTCAGATCTCTGGAATTCTTTTGGTGACTGTCCTGTATTTCTAACTGGCATCTATCTGCCTGGAAGTTGTGTACATTTAAAAATTTGTGCCTGGACTGGTCATTTAGATTCTTAATTACAAATATTAAATTAAAATTATATATATATATATTATCCCTGGTTTTGTAAACTTAAGAAAATCAACCCCAAATATTAAAGTTTTGGAAATGGTGTCTTTTTCTTTAATTCAAATGTTAGCTCATCACAAAATACTATTTTATTGAGAGTTCAAGACCTGACACATTACTCAGAGCAAGAAGACATTTCTTTAAGTGTTATAATACTAACAGCATCAGTAAGTATTTATTGAATAGTTGTAAAAGATTATTGCCATAAGATTGGCCTTATGTGGTTTATTTACACATGGTTTTGCTGCTCAAAGGCAAATATGAATTAAATAAATAAATATGTTTACTATGTTCAGGGTAGATTTGACATAGCCTGAGGAATAAATCTGTGGCCAAGTAGCATGATATGTGTGTGACACTTACCATCATTTTATAGGTTTCACTTTAAGACATACATGGTTTGTAATTCCTGAGTATTTCCCTTCCTATTTAAGTAAGCTGCCATTAATTTGGCAGTGGTATAAGCTTAGAATTAATCATATTTTTTGTATACTTGGTCAATTATAATAAAGAATTCAAACCAATTCTGTATCTGTAGGCAACTCTTTGATTACCTTTATGCTTTTCTCTTTATTTTTCTCACTGTAGTTATTTATTGTGGAAAGCAAATCATAGCTTTCCTTTGTACACTTGACTTCCTCTAAGTAAGGAATTTTTTTTTATCTGTATTTTCCCCAGAAGTTACTCACTTCATTAAGTCTCCAAAGCATGACCTAATTAGTCTCATTCTCCAAATGAAATTTGAAACCATCAATTTGTGTAATTTGTGAATGCTACTTTTGATTTTTCCACTACAACTCTGTCTGACTTAACAATAGATATTAAAAACTTCTAGTCTTTTGTTTTCCTGCATATCAGGAAGCATAACTACACACAATTTAAGATAGCAGGCAAAAATCCTTGTGTTTCACATATCTTGTTTTATTTTTACAATGTTCCAGTGAAATATCATACTCCTCACTCTTTTCACCATTTCACAGGTGAGGATTTTGAGGAACAGAGATATCAAGTAACATATCCAGGGAGGGCACATGTGATCAGTGGCAGGATACCAAAACTCCAAATTCTCAAGATGGGGTCTATTTTAATTAGATCTTGTAGTTACTTCAGTAAACTTACTACTATCTTTTTTTCTCTATTATTTTTAAACTGTTGATAATTGTTAATTTTATCTCTCAAAAAACTCCAAATTTTTATAAATTTCCTAACAAAAGAATTTCAGAAAAGAGAAAATGAGAACAATAATCTCAACTTTGACAAATGGAAGATTCTCAGAAAAGCAAGTTAGTTCCCTTTATAAAGTATGATGCCCAGAAGAGAAGAATCAGAGATAGATTTTAAGCTGTATACATCAGAGGAAAGTATTGACACTAATTACCCAACATTTCTGCAATGTTGTTTAGAATAGTTTAGAACTATTGGACAATTGAAAGAAAAGCTTTAAATGTTCCTCAAAACTTATGGTATTGAAATACTCAAATTTCAGTTACAAGCATTTTTCCTAACTTGTTTTTAACTTGTTAAAAATCCAGCCACAAGCAACAGATGAATTTCT
The DNA here is from genome assembly GCF_039906515.1 of Pseudorca crassidens. Lineage (NCBI taxonomy): Eukaryota > Metazoa > Chordata > Mammalia > Artiodactyla > Delphinidae > Pseudorca > Pseudorca crassidens. Next base: position 108,496,011 of record NC_090300.1, on the reverse strand, counting down.
GGAAACGTAAAGATTCATTCTAATTTTGTTTATGAGTTTCAAGTTCTGAGACACACATATTTGAAACTTTCACATTGCTTTACACTTTGTTGAGTGAGCCCCAATTAATCTTAAAAGAGAAAAATGAAAAAGAACTTACTTCCCACTAGATTCTACAAAACACCAAATCTGGTCTAGATATCTGAAATTAAATATAGGATTTTAGTAGTTTAAAATAAGTAGGGGTGGGCTTCCCTGGTGGCGCAGTGGTTGAGAGTCCACCTGCCGATGCAGGGGACACGGGTTCGTGCCCCGGTCTGGGAAGATTCCACATGCCATGGAGCGGCTAGGCCTGTGAGCCATGGCCGCTGAGCCTGAGCATCCGGAGCTCCACAACGGGAGATGCCGCAACGGTGAGAGGCCCACGTACAGAAAAAACAAAAACAAAACAAAACAAAACAAAAATATATATATATATATAAGTAGGGGTAAAAAAAGATACCTAGGGGTACAAAATAGAGGGCAAATGTGCTCATTAAATATACATTCAGGGTGCAATTTGAATATGTTTATAATAAATGGAGATTTTTATCTTTTATGTTTTTGAAATTGAACTTTTTATATTCAATGCAAACTTGGAGTGCCCAACATTATGATAGAGGAGTAAGTGGAGATAGTGACTATGGAATGGACTTGAAAAATAATTATTTTGTGATTATCTGATTATCTCATCAAAATGTTATGCATGAAACTGAAAAGCATATAGCTCTTAATGAGACCAGTATAGATCTCTTGGTATCTTGATTGTGTTACGTTATTTTGAAAGAAAAATTACAAATATATAAATGCCTATATACAAAAGTGGTGACAAAGCTTCATCAATATTTTGGTCGCATGAAAAAAATTAACCAGAAAAAATTCTATTAATTTCAAACTAGGTAAGTATATCCAACCTCTTCTCTTTGATAGTCATTTTAGAAGCGTATATTGCAACACATTAGCCTCTCTGGTTTCTGAGGGCACTAATCTCTATTACAAACATCTGATAATTCTTACTTCAAAAGTGCTTTTTGAGATAACCAAATCTCGTTAATTTAGTCTTGCATTAGTATTAATTTCATTAATTTTGTTTTACTCTCTGAATGCCAAACAGAGAAACAGAAGCTTTTTAAGCCCTGACACTCAAAAGCTTCTGAATGGAAAGTCACTTTATGAGTCAGGAAAAAGTTAAACTTAGAAAGAAAGTGAATTTTTTTCCACTTCGAAAATTGATGCTTTCCCATTTCCAGAATGAAATGGATAACAGGTAGTAGCTGAATTTTTGAGCATATTTATAAAATTACACATATTTCTGGCACCTAGACATATGCACTAGAAATTTTGTGAACTTGTGCATACTTGCATCACTTTTTTGCTTGAAATGTTTTGATTTCCTAAGAATCAGTTATATCTATATTTAAATATAAACACAAAAATAGTTTCAAAGTCATATATAAATAGAAAAAATCCATTTACTTCTCTCCATCTACAAGGTAACCAGTAATTATTGCCATAGTTATGCTTATATTAAGACACAAATGTTTTGACACATGCACCCCAATATTCATTGCAGCACTATTTACAATAGCCAGGTCATGGAAGCAACCTAAATGCCCATTGACAGACGAATGGATAAAGAAGATGTGTACATATATACAATGGAATATTACTCAGCCATAAAAAGGAACGAAATAGGGTCATTTGTAGAGACGTGGATGGACCTAGAGACTGTCATACAGAGTGAAGTAAGTCAGAAGGAGAAAAACAAATACCGTATATTAACGCATATATGTGGAATCTAGAAAAATGGTACAGGTGAAGCAGTTTGTAAGGCAGAAATAAAGACACAGATGTAGAGAACAAACATATGGACACCAAGGGGGAAAAGTGGGGGTTGTGGGTGGGATGAACTGGGAGATTGGGATTGACGTATATACACTAATATGTATAAAATAGATAACAGGGCTTCCCTGGTGACGCAGTGGTTGAGAGTCCGCCTGCCGATGCAGGGGACACGGGTTCGTACCCTGGTCCGGGAAGATCCCACATGCCGCGGAGCGGCTGGGCCCGTGAGCTATGGCCACTGAGCCTGCGCGTCCGGAGCCTGTGCTCCGCAACGGGAGAAGACACACAGTGAGAGGCCTGCCTACTGCAAAAAAAAAAAATAAAAAAAAAAATAAAAAAAAATAAAAAAAGATAACAAATAAGAATCTGCAAAAAAAAAAAAAAAAAAAGACACAAATGTTTTATGATTGTGTCTTAAGAAATAGGATTCCATACCTTTTTGTTGAACTGTCTCAAGCTCTTGTTTGCATCCTTCAACTCGTGTATCTGTAAAATGGGACAAATGAGATGTTTCATAGCCATTTCACCCCAAGATGGTATGAGGTGGACGCTTGGATGATTCACTAATATGTCAATTATTGTTGGAGTAATCCATATGAATTCATGTACACCACTAGGGTTTATGTCAATAATGGTGCCCAATTACATGAAATAATACGGTAGTGATTTGAAGAAATCGATTTTTCTCCAGAGAGCAGTTCTCTCTCTCTCTCTCTCTCTCTCTCTCTCTCTCTCTCTCTCTCTCTGTAAAACTCTCTCTAGCATTTCAGAATTTATAACATCTTTCTTAAGATTCATTTTAAGGAACATAAGGCAGGGGGTAAGCCATGAAGGTTGGCAGGACACCACAAATCTATCAATGATACACAAGTTTAAAGGAGTGTTTAGTCACTTTCATACATTTTTCTAAATATATTTGCACTATTCTGTCACAAACTATGAATTTATTAAGAAGTATTTGCCTCTTTTAATAATAGGATAGAAAAACTCATCAATTTGAGATAAGTAATATAAAACTAGAATGTTTTTAGGCATATATTGAGCAGTAAGTGCTGAAGAAAGTCTAGCTGCCAAATCATTGGTTTTTTGGTGGTCTCTAATTTTTATATTACTTCATTCAAACCTACTTGCAGCAGAATATGAGATTCAGTGGGAGAGACAGGATAATTTACCAAGTGTTTTTTCTTTCTTTTAAATATTTTACAAAGTCAAGTAATCTTTCCATCCCTTTCATATTACAATGTTGTAGACATTGGATTACACGGACAGCTCTAAATAAATGAACTTCTAAAATAAATCAACTTTATGACATTTGAATAGGTTTCCTCATTGCTGAAGCAATAAGGTTCACTGATACAAATCTGAGTGTAACATATGGCCTCAGCCTTAGGCCAGGGTGTTCCATTTGAATTATTCTAGGCTTTTCCTTACAGTGCTGTGCTCCAAACATGAATCCAATTACCAACTGCAGTCAGGCAATTGAAAGGCTGCAGGAGAAATACTCTAATAGATGGGGAGGGTGTGCAAAGAACTATGATTTGTGTGGTAATCAGCAAGAGAAGGTCAGTTGTAATAGAATAGACTGGTTTCCAAGACAGAACTAATGTAGGATGCCTTCCACTTCATTGAGGGATGCTATCAATAGATTTGTTGTTTTCATTACCAAGAATGTCACTTACTGACAAAATGAATAAAGTGTGAGAAGGCCTGTTGATGGATCAGATGATTAAAACCTAGGTTGCAGTGAGCAATTAGCAAACTGATGACCTTATTTTGAGGACTAAGAATAGGAGGTTGAAGAAAAGGTGTTATGTAAATGTCTATCTGAAAGAATAGTTTTATGTTCTGTAAGATTTATGTTCAGACTCTAGGATTCATAATAGGAAGGCTAAATAAATATGCATCTCCCCAAGATGCAATCTTTCTTTTAATGCCCTAAGTTATTGAATTTCTTCTCAATAGAGAAAACAGCAATGCAAAAGAAGGCTTACTGTTCATACCACATATTTTCAACAATGTAATTCCTTAAACGATTGTACAGATAGTACCCTGTAAGCTCTCCCAACAAAAGAATTCATTCCATTCATGGGGTCTCTATTTTCCTTTGAGTTCTGAGTCGAGTTAGTCTCATAGCCAGATGATTTTTCTTATGAATTATACTAAAAGCAAAACAAAAGGCACTGTGAATCTAATAATCCGAAAGGCTTTTACCAGAAATATCAGATATATTTTTATAAAGGTAAATCCTAGGCCGAAGGAATGACTTACCCAAGGCTAATCTTATCTAAATTCCCACCTCCACTCTTTGGCACTAACCCGTCAGACTATAAGGGAATACTTCCTTTTTTTAAGTTTGCCCAAAGGCTCTACTTCCTTTACCCCTCAGTGAAAAAATACAAAAGAGTGCACTTTGCTGCAGGTGTCATGCTACCAGCGAATCACCTTCACCTACTGCATAGAAATTGCTATGGAAAGAAGTAGAGAAAAATTAAAGCAAGACAATTTAAATAAATAATACTGCAATTTCAAAAGCTTACCTGATTACAAATAAAATAAGAAAAATATATCCCCGCCTTCTTGTACAGCACACCTTTGTGATTTTTTGACTTCATAGGAATATTCAAATCCTAAAGGTGTACAATACTTTCAAAACAGTAATAATTTCATTGAGTGCTTCAGTCTCCCTGATTGCAAGCACTCATTTATACTTAAGAATCAACTAAAACTCAAAGTCCTACAGTGAATTACTAAGAATGCAAAAGGAATTTGAGATGCAGTCAGTATGAAGGATCTTTTATTGAGAAGACTGACTGCTATTAGGACAAAATACGCCTGTGCAAGCTCTCTGAAATTTTAGTTAAATATATCAAAAGCCATTTAACTAATAAAAAAAGCCACTGTGTTAATAGAGCCATCCGTGGCTCTCTAGCACATCCTAAGTGAAGGATGTCTTTGGGAGTGGTCCTTACAATGTGGAGCAGCCATCTGTTCACCATATCTGATCGCTGTTCATTCTGTAAGAGCTCTCCAGCTTCCAGCACTTACGAGCGATTAGCTGATGCCCAAGGATCTTGATGCTGCACTTTCCCTGGGCAATCAGAAGAGGAGGGAGTCCATGAGAGCTTTAAAAGGCAAAGATATGCCTTGTTAGCAGCTACATTTGAATCAAGCTTTAGAGTAAAACAAAATCCTACATAAATATGTACCTAGGAAAAAGAGAAAGATTTTTCAGGCTGATGTCAGAGGAAGAAAAAAAGTTATTTTCTGGTATAATCTTTTCTACTCCATTTTCTACAGGAAACCAGGTTCTACATTTTTCTGGGGCAGGGCATTTCGTGGTTAGAAAAAGAAAAGTTTTTAATTGCATTTGTCACGTGCTTTCCTCAGCAATTTATTTTCCCAGCAGTTACAGCTACCTTTTAGTGGTTATTTGGTGAGCACAGCTCCTGGCTCCAGTGCAGATTTTAATTTTTAAGTATCGGGCTGCTGACGATGCTTCTTCTGTTGGCATGAAGGGACGTTGTCTGGAATTCTTTGACTTCCTCAAGCAATTTTATTTCCTGTTTTAATTTTAGTATATGTCTCTATTAATCATTTTTGAATAGATTATTCAATAGAATTTTATGTTCAAAGAGTTTTTTCTTAACAAATGAGTTAAAGAGACGAGGATTCTGAATAACTATCCTTTCCTTCTCTTTCTGACCTATATTTTTTCTTAAAGTTGCACACAGGTTTTGTCAACTATGGTAAGGTAGAATTAATGAAAATGTTTGTTCTATGATAAAATACCATATATATGTATTTTCATTGAAATTCTGTTTTTTTCATTATCTTTTCTTACGTCAAACTTTTTACATAGGTGTACTTAGCTAGAGAAATCTTTCTCTGCATAAATCTCAACTCAAGTAAATAATAAACTACATGAATGATATTTCCATAAATTCCTGTTAATCCACTATTTGTCAAGAGAAAATATGATATTAATTAAACACAATTGCCTGTTTAAATAGTAAGAAGTTAATAAATTTTAAAAAGCTTCGCTTGTAGAAGATATAAAAGAGAGTTCTCAGATTTCCCAAGGGCCATTAATATACAGCCAATATTTTTGATTCATTTTTTTTCCTTAAGTGATCAAACTAGAAAAAGCATATGGCATTTAGAAGGCATTATAACTGGAGCACAAACATGCCCAAGAAAAGCTCATCTCTCAGAAATGGGGACTCCACAAAGATGATCCGTTGTGCTGCTGAAGATGACATCAGTAATCGTTGCATCCATTTATGGCAGCAAAAAGAAACCAAACTTTGTAGGTGAAACTCAGAGAGCTGAGTCACCAGTCAATAATGGCATGCATGTGAAGCCAATTGAGTCAACTTCACACAAGAATCTTCAAATATCAGATGAGGTTTTCACAGTGATAGTGTAGAGTCAGAAGTCCTTAAAAAGACTGCTTAGTTGAGCAGGAAATGTCTTGCATATGGGAGTAATATGTGCATAAAACTATCTAAAGTTGTGTAATAAATTTTATTTTAAACACTTCTCCAAACAGGGTGATGATATTTCCCCCTTAATAGTATATTTGCACAATTCAATTCCTTCTCCAAAATTAAAATTTGGACTCTTTTATCTAACTTCTAACTTTGACACAATTTGTATTAGCTAAGGCCAAGTGGCTTAATATTAATCATCAAATGAAATGAATGAAAGCACAGGAGGAAATGCCAATTAATTGGGCATAACCAAAGAAGTTTTTCTCATCTATTTTCCTGGAAATGGAGCTTGTGAGGAGAGACCACAAAGCTACTAAATTTTATAATGAAAACGCTTCGAAAAAGACAGAATAAGCTCTGAGTATTGATTACACACTGCAGGGAAAGGACTAACTGGGTTAAAATTCTGAAAGAGAAGGCTTAAATTTGAAAATGGAAGTTGCCATTATGATGTTTATTCAGGGAAATAAGGAGTCAAAGGCCAAACTTTCCAGGATATGAGTTCAGATCTTTAAATAACAGCATTTGAGAAAGGAGGTGAAAATAGTTCTAAAGGCCAGCATATAATATCAGGTATATCAACACTTCCTCAGAAGGTTTCTGAATAAAGAAAGAAAACACTAATGCTCCCCAAATTAAAACAGCTCCTATCACAAAGATGCTGAAACAATTTATATGAGCTCAACTTAACTCCTTCATTTTATGTCATAAGCCTAAGTGTTCTCTAACCACCTGAAAATTTGCTCAGCCCAGGTGAAAGACGACTTTATGAAGCTTGATTCTGGATACTAGGGTTTCAGTCCAGCTATCGGGGCACAAAGAAAACTGAAAATAAAAGGTGACCTGTGATAACATCAAAAGAAAATTCTAGAAAGTGATACAAAGTCAGGTTAAAGCAGTCACTTTACTAAATACAACTTGTGAATTAAAAAATTTTTTTCTTTGAAAGATAGAACTTTGAAATGCATGGCTTCCTTTCATGCCTTATTTATTATCTTTATTTACTTATTTTTGCAAAAAAATATTTTCCTCCAAAGTTAAGATGAAAATTAGTCACAACTGATGCTTATATATTTTACAGTCCTATGTAAATCAACCAATAACCAAGTAGAAAACAGCTTTCTACTTTTGATTCTCCAAATGGTAATGAGCCATTTCCATCTTTGATTCATGACATGGTTGATCTTTGCTCCATCAGTGGTCATCTGTGCTGTTAAAACAGACCATGGAGTTATTTATTCAGTTGTTGCATATTAGTTCCTCAGGAGTTAAAAGATCTGAACAAATACAAAGTCTTACACTACATTATATTACCCTTTATTAGTGGGAAATTCAAGTCTAGAGATCAGTATTAAGCCAGTCCCTAAAGTGTGCTTGTTTTATGAGAGGAACCCCAAACTGACCTCTGATCAGGGCGTATTAGAAGAATTTTTCCCTTGTTACTAATTAAATAGCTGTATTTGCATTATTTTCCTTTACAGTCAAGTTATGACATCAGCCGTCTCAAGGAACTTGAGACAGAGAGGAACTTGAAGGCAAACAGAGTCAAGTTTCCATTTAAGCAGGAAGAATATATTTTGCATACTAAGGTCCTGACGTTTGGCATCTGGTGTGCAGTAGCTTCTTGTGATTGATATACCAGCATATCACATGTCAAAGGGCTCTTCACTGAAGTTTGAGGAGGACAAAATGAAAGATTTATTAAAACTCAAACTTTTCAGATGTTAGGTACCTGCTCTTCCCAAGGCAATTTACTTAAGAGCCACAGAAAGCAAGAACAGTGGCTCAAAATGTCATATTTTTTTGTTCCTGGAGTGGAGTGTCTAAATATACACTGGCAAGTCTATAGAAGGATTTGGTATGTTCAACAACCTTGGCGGCAATGTTTGGGTAATCCTTTTTTGTTCATCACATATAATACATCAGCTACTTCTGCCCTATCTTTTTTGTATGTATATTATTAAGTGCCTTCCTATGCAAATATATCCACACATTGCAGAGAAAAAGACGATTACCATAATGCTTCTGAAAGTGTTCTCGTTTCGAAAAGAAAATTCTCTTCCTCAAGGGCACATAGTTTTGCCCCTTCATATATGTTTTTGAATTTCCAATATAAATATATTCATTTCTCCCTCTTGGAATTATTGACACTTGCGCAAAGCTAAGCTATATCTGCCTCTTCATAAAAAGTCTTGATAATTTTCTTTGTTACATCACAGCTGCAGAGTAACCACAGCAACCAACTTAAGAAACAGAAATAGTTATTACTACATGCCTTCCACATCTGGAATGTGCAAAGGGAAGAAATGCTATTAAAGTACATTAAAGAAAAGAAGTTCTCTCAGTTTTACAAATATCTTCATTTTTTGACATTGCCCTTGCAATCATTTTGCTTGAGTAAATCATTACTAAAATCAAAGTTCAACTTGTCTAACATATATAGTGAATCATTCAAAAGCAATGAACATAATGTCACACTCACAGATAAGGCCAAAGATGGTCTGGTTTTGTGTGTACTGTCCTCACTTTTGAAGACTTGGGCTCTTTGGGTAGTTTTTTATGGAAGAACGCAGGTATTTGGGTCTCCAGCCTTACTCTTTTAAGCCGTGGTAGAATATTATACTCTAATAAATTTAAACTAAAATCTGTCAGGATCGCCTTCCCTAGTTTCTTGCCTACGGTTACAGGTCATGGTCTGCTTTTTTTTTAAATAAAATATTGGGGAATGATTTCAAATTTACAGAAAAGTTACAAAGTTAAAACAGAGAGTTTTCATATACCCCTCACCCATTTCAATTTCCCATAACATTTTCATCTCATATTACATCATTGGTACATTACTATTTTTTTGGGTATTACCAGTGATTCTACAAACGTCCTTTTTTATGTTCCAAGATCTAATCCAGGATATCTTTCATGTCTCTTGGATCTCTTCAAGTCCATGACAATGTATCAGTCTTTCCTCGATTTTCAGTCTTAAGGAGGATTGTACAAAATGCCCCTCAATCTGGGACTGGCTGAAGCTTTCTTGTGATTAGACTGGTGTGATGGGTATTGGGAAGAATATCTCTGAGGTTAAGTGCCCTTTTCACCACATCGTGTCAGGTGGCACATGGTATCAACATGCCTTAGGACTGTTGGTATTACCCTGATCACTTAATTAAGGTAGTGTTTGTCAGTTTTCTCCTTGTAAAGTTACTATCTTGCCCTTTCCACAATCTAGTCTTTGGAAGCAAATCACAAAGCCCAGCCCATAACCCAAAGGAATGGAATTTAAATTCCACCTCCAGAAGGGGGAATGTATCTACTTATATTATTTGGAATTCCTTTCTCTCCCATTTATTTATTTATTCTACTATTTATATCAGTATGGATTCAGGCATATTGCAATTCAATACCAGGTTACTTATTTTGTCACTCAGATTGTTCCCATTTTGGCTACTGGGGGCTCTTTCAGGTTGACACCTGAGTGTCTTTGACATGACCTCATCCTTTTAATTTTGGAGTAATTCCTTGTTTTCTAGCACTGCTAAATGCTCCAGGCTCATCTTGCATATTCCCTGCCTCCACCCTAAAATTAGCTATTTTTCCAAGGATGCTTGGTAACTTATTAGAGAATGGTATTTAAAAACCAAGATTTTAATGGTGGGTGGATCATAGCTTGTTTTTGTAGTTAATCCCAGTTCCGCTCTTTCAACATTCTCTTTTAACATTCTCTTTTAACAAACACTATTAGCACTAACCTGATTGCTGCGGAGAAAGCTATCTCTTTTAAGTTTTTCTCCTTCGGTTTGCATCATTTCACAACAACTAACTGGAAACATAGGCATATTACCTTGAAATCACTGAAAATTCATATTTTCATTTTTCATAAGATAGAAAAATCATAAGTTTGTAAAACTAAAGCATTAGTGGGAAGTGTTATTTTAACAGTTTTGGTGCTTCCAGCTGCAAGTAACAGATTTGCTGATTAAAATTAGGGTGTTACTATTTTGTACTATGGTGAAATTTGGTAGCTGAGCAACATGAAGGTTCTGGTTGGCTTCATTGTAAATTTGTTGGCTGCCCTTCATCGTTGCAAAATGTCTGATGAAATGTAAGCCACGTATCCTTAAATAACTACCTCTAAGGGCAAGAAGAAAGACATACTTCTCCTTGGGCATTTTGCCTTTTATCCGGGAAGAGAATCTTTTCCAAAAGTTGCTAGGAGACTTACTCCTATGCCTCACTGGGTAGAACAGTGCTCATCAAACCAAAAACCATCATTGGCAAAGGGAGATAGGCTCGACCCTACTGGCTTAGACACCAATCGTGATTTATTCCCTGGAGCTCATGGAGAGAATCACCTTCCTTAGATCACTGCTGCCCAACCCACTTCTCAATAAAACCAAAACTTTGTGAGGAAGAACTAAATTATGGATGGTTGGTGGACATTATATCATAACATTATATCATAAAACATATTTGCACAATGTAAATGTCACATACTCCTACTGTGGAAAATTGTGGGGTTTTCTTGTATCCTCAGGATATTTCTTGTCACCCCTAAGTAATGGAAAAGATAAAGCAAAATTTTTGACCCTGCTGACCTTGTTGCCTCAGCAAAACATGTACCTGTGATTCTGCCGTAGTACTTTGGTCCAGGTGACGGGGCAGGTGTGTAAATCTCTGCTGGGGATGCACCTGCACTATTTGGGACTCAGACTAATGATGAGCTAGGAAATGTAAATAAACTAGAGGAAGGATATTAAAGTGGTGTTTTATCAATACAGTTTTTCAAATAAATAGCAAAATGAGTGTAGGAACATCTTCCTAATCGTCTCTTGAGTTCGTGTGTGTGTGTGTGTGTGTGAATTTTTAGCGTACAGTACTCTGAAAAATTCACCCGCATTAGAGGGCATGCTGACTGCATTGATCTGGGTGCTTCAGTACCTTGTTCTGTGTTTCATTGCCCTCTAGAAAGCTGCATGAATCATAGGCTTTCTTGGAAAATCTATTATCTTTTAAAAAATACATTAAAATGTATATTAAGACCCAAAGATGGGAAAATCCCTGTCAGTACAATTAATATTAGGCTGATTAGTGAGAAATAATTGGTCATTTCAGTCAAATTCAGTAAGAAAAGATACTCATGATTCCATATATATTATTATAATTGTCAACTTACTTAATATCTTAGGAATGAGATATAAAACTTAGGAAAAATTGATCACCCTTATTACACCTGCAGTGACTGAAGGAAACATCATCATTTATAACATCTGAGTTATAGCTATAGAATAATTTGCCTTTGTGGTGAAAATTTGTCCTCTTTTATTTTTTAAATACTGCCCAGAACAAGTTTACCTTCAGAGTAGAGAATATGGAGTTAAATGGCATGGGTTCAGAAACTTGAGTCTACCACTAACTAGTTGAATGACCTTGGCCAAATTAACTGCTCTTGCCTTGGTTTCCTCATTAGAAAAGTGTGAACAATAAAAACAACAACATATTTCTGGTTTGTAATCCTCACAACATGATTCGATTTATGCTAGAACCAGTTCCTGGCACAGCATATGAGTTACAGTAGTGGTTGTTATTACAGTTATAATTATCTACTTGAGAATTAAAGAAAAATAAATCTTTCTTTTTAAAATTGTCATGGTGTGACTTCCCTGGCGGTCCAGTGTTAAGACTGCGCACGTCCACTGCAGGGGGCGCTGGATTCAATCCCTGGTTGGGGAACTAACATCCCGCATGCCACGCGGTGCGGCCAGAAATTTTTTAAAAAAATTTTTAAATAAAATTGTCATGGTAATAAAATATATAGGAAATGCTCAGTTATAAACAAAGGAAGGTGAAAGACAAGAATTCATCTGTATCAAAGTGAGATGAAAGATTTTTCTCTATCTTGTAGTAAATTACTTCATCCTTAACATCAGAGGAAACTACTTTTGAACTTTGGGTTGAGAGAAAGAGGAAGTTCTCTGCCACAGATGACTGAAGGTCCGGGGGCGGGGAGACTGCGGAGAAACCAGTGACAGTGGCAGAGGAGAGATAGTGGCGATGGCACAGAGAAGGTGGCAGCTTCAGCCTTGAATCCTGGAAAGTGCTGCTGGAGCAGACTAGGTGGCCAAGCTCCTTTACCACACCTGGCCAAGACCTGGATTTTTCTTTCTCAGAGTACTCAAAACCCAAGAGCAATACTCCCAAACGTTGGGTGTTTGTGGGGCATGGTGGTAATGATGCTTGATTTTTGAGTTCCTAGTGTTTTGAGCTCTGCCGTCATTAATACACATTAAGAATGATAAAAATAAAATATTTGAGGATTTTCTTTAAAAAATTCACTTTCTTGGGCTTCCCTGGTGGCGCAGTAGTTGAGAGTCCGCCTGCCGATGCAGGGGACAGGGGTTCGTGCCCCGGTCCGGGAAGATCCCACATGCCGCAGAGCGGCTGGACCCGTGAGCCATGGCCGCTGAGCCTGCGCGTCCGGAGCCTGTGCTCCGCAACGGGAGAGGCCACAACAGTGAGAGGCCCACGTACTGAAAAAAAAAAAAAAAAAAAAAAAAAAAATTCACTTTCTGAAATAAAATCCTGATTTGGAGGAAATACTAGAGAGAAAGCTAAGTGACTCTCTCCTATCCTCAGAAAGACTATTCATTGATATCCCTAAAAGAAAAAAAAAATCTGTAATTTCCTATGGTAAGGTACTTAACTATAAAGATCTTCCTATTAAAAAATCTGATATTTTATTCATTAAACATATTTAAATATATGTGGGCATGTGTACATATATATATTCATGCAGATATATGCACATGTGTCCCAAAAGACATGCATTAGAATCTTTATAGCAGCTGTATTCATAATAGTCCCAGACTAGAAACAATACAAATGCTCAACAACAGGTAAATGAACAGGTAAATTGTAGTATATTCATATAATTAAATACATTTTAAAAGAATAAAATATTGCTACACACACTAGCATGCCAGAATTTCATAAATACTTTGTTGCATAAAGGAAACAGACACAAAAGTGTCCAAAGTAGCTGATTTCATATATATGAAGTTCACGAAAAGAAAGGAAAACTAACCATCAGGGTTAGAAGAACAGAGGTTACCTTCATGGGGAACGATGGAGAATCAGAAGGAGCATTGGGGAATTTCCTGGGATGATGGAGCTGTTCTAGATCTTAACCTGCATGGTGGTCACATAGGCGCATACATATGTAAAAAGTCATCAAGCTTACATGTCAATTTAATGCCATTTACACACTTTACTACATGGTGTGTGTGTGTTTATAATTTGTGTGTGTGTGTGTTTATAATTTCAAAGAGTTTCTCTGAATAGTTTTTAAGTACAGTGGAACAGAAGCATAGTAGGGTACCATGGACTATTAATCAGACCTTAAGAGGTCAGCTTAGGATACAGTTGTAGATAAAATACAGAATTCTTAATTAATTTTGAAGCTCAGGTAAGAAAAAAATTTAAGTGTGTCTCCCCACAACTTCCCCCCAAATTGGTTGTTTATCAGAAATTCAAATTTAATTGGACTGTCTATACTTTTATTTGCTAAGTCTAGTAACCTTGGCATGAGGTGAAGCTTGAGGTCAAGAAATACTGCCCTGGATGTGTATTACTGACTTCCATTGCAATTGCCAGATAAAACCCAATGGATTCATTTCTCATGAGCCAAATAAAATTTTTCTTGCTAATATTAAGCAGGAAGAAGGCTTTCTTTTTATGGAGTTAAATTCATTAATTCTAAATTTTTATCTTGTAGAACTGGGGAGGAGCAAAACCTCAGGAAGGAGAAAATTTCTCATCACAATTAAGAACTGAAATACAACATTATCCATTCAAGCAGGAACAACAGGTGTTAGTGTCATCTCTAAGCCCAGCACGAAGAATGGGCAGTGCCAACAGATGGCCACACTTTTTTCAAGATTGATCTTGCCTTTCTGGCACCAGGCTCCTACTTCAGGTTTGCCAAGCATGGTCGGCATGTCATGTTTTAATTGCTGGCAGGGGCTGCCCAGTGACTTTACAGCTCAGCTCACAGTGGGCTCTTGATTAAGGAGAACATGCAGTTCCCAGCTCCAACAGGACTGCTTCCCACAAAGTCACGAGACAGTACACCTTTAATATTACTTGCACAGTAGGTGGGAAACAAGCTATTTTTGGCTCTGTGCCTGTGAGTATAAAGCTGCATTGAGTGGCTTTTAAGCAGGCACTTCTCCATCTAGCAGAGGAAATTGAAGGGGGCAACATATGGCTAATAGCATGAGCAAAGTCCAGTCATCTCTGTCAGTTTTGGGGTTTAGCAAGGGGTAGTAGGTACGTCCACCACCGGACAACAATGTGGCATCATCTATTTCTCAGTAGGTATAATTTGAGATCAGGTGTTGACAGATGGTGGTCTCCCAGGATAACATTGGGCATTTTTCATAAGTGGAGATTAACAGGTTGTTTCAAGGTATTCAAGTGTCTAGCATTTTACGAATGAGAATTTATGAAAAAAATTCCAAGAGAAGTATTCAGTATATCTTCATAAAGAGTTAGGTGAATGGAAAGCCAATGGTTGACCCAGAGGATGCCTATTTTGTAGTTATTTCATAAAGCAATAGTTGCTGAAAATAGTAACAGAAAGTTCATAATAAAAAGACCACATCAAGATATACAGAGGCAGATTAAAATATTGTGCTTTGAATTTAACATAAAGAAAAATAACTGTATGCTTACCAAAAAGTCAGACATGTATTATAGAGTTAAAACTATTTTTAGGGCTTCCCTGGTGGCGCAGTGGTTGAGAGTTCGCCTGATGATGCAGGGGATACGGGTTCGTGCCCCGGTCTGGGAAGATCCCACATGCCGCAGAGCGGCTGGGCCCGTGAGCCATGGCCACTGAGCTTGCGCGTCCGGAGTCTGTGCTCCGCAATGAGAGAGGCCACAACAGTGAGAGGCCTGCATACCGCAAAAAGAAAAAACAAACTATTTTCAACTCAAAAACAAAGGCTTGGAATGAAAATTCAGGAGGGACCAGGCCCCTCAAGGCATTCAGATTTTTAAAGAAATTCATTAACTTCTATCTGAATATAAAATGTGTGCATATCTACAATAGAATATTTGGAAAAGATGAGTAAAATACAAATTAAATATCACCCAAATCAAACCATTCACAAGTGACTGTCTTTTGTGAATTCCATTCAGATTTAATATTTTTACATCAACGAGTTTATATTAGATTTAAGCAATTCCATAACATTTTGCATAAAAATAATTCAAACAATTCACACAAAATCTGAATTTGATATTGCATCTAAAGCTGTAATGAAAGTCCCTTTTTGCTTTTCTGATCTTCAGTAACAAAGGAGAACCATCCAACAGCCTTAGGGCAATATTATTTCAGTACATGAGCATAACTGTTTATGTATATTTTAGCTTTGTATTCTCAGAGGTGAATAATGTCAATTCCTAGGGATTGAAAAGTAACAGGCACTCAGTATTTATTCACTGAACTGGATTTATCAGATCTTAGCTTTTACTCATCTTACAAGGCCTGGTGTTTACCATTTAATGAACAACTATCGACTATCAACCAGCTACTTGAAAATGAACTGGGGTGACTCCCTTTTAAATATTATTTCTTCTCCACTCACCACATTCAATTTTCACAAAATACAGGTGCATCGCTCCTTTAATTTATTCTTGAATATGGCATTACCTTAATACTGGCGGGATAACTCTTATGAGGAATTTCTGCAAAGTTAAAACATATGCTTTCCCTGCTCCCAGGTTCCAATCCCTCCAGCCTAGCCACACACACACAAACGCACACACATATACACACACACACATGCGTACACATACTGCTATCAGAGTTTTCTTTTCAATACACAAATCTTAATGTGATGAGTCTCCTCCTAAAACATGTCTATAGTTCTCTGCATTGCCAATACGTAAAGTCCAGATTTCTCAACAAGGCAAGCAAGATCCTTGAGGATGTAGCCTAGATTACCTCTTCCTCCCCTCACTCAGGGCTCCGTGTAGCTGCTGCCTCTGTGCTTCCCCTGCTGTTGTTCTTTCTGTCCTCGATGGTCCTCCACTCTGAATCTACCCACTTCCATTTGTGTTTCAGAACCCAAGTCAGATGTTACCTGGGTGCAAAAACTCCTAAATTTTACAAATTCTAATTAGTCATCTCACCTGTGACTATAACCCTCAGAGAGGCATAAACTTCACAGACATTTTGATGGAAATTAACAAAATAGTGACAGAAGATTACAAAAGGTTGACAATAGTTTTAAGAAATTATTATGACACTAGAAAAGGAAAGATAGTTTACATAGACTAGATCGTTGAAATGTACAGAGGCCTACTGTTTTAAGATTTGTTAACTGATTTTTAGCTAGCTGTCATTTCTGGCTGTAATGTGTACTGTGCACCTGGACTGATATCATCATTAATAGCAGCTAAACATGGTAGATGAAATATTTTGAAAAAAATCATCTTTTATGCATCCATGAGCAATATGGATATATAGCTGGAAAAAAATGAAACTAAATTTCAAGTTCATGCTATGTACATAAATCTGAGTAGAATATAGATCTAACAGTGAAAAACATAACTTTAAAATTTTTATAAGAACATATTTAAGGATACTTTTGTACTCAGGGTAGGACAAGATTTCTTAAACAAAATTAAAAAAACATGGATGAAAAGGAAAATTATGTTAAATTTGAGTACATTAAAATTACAACCTTCTGTTTCTCAAAAGGTATATTTAACCGGGGAAATGACAAGCAAAGCCTGCGAGGAGATGTGGTCATTATACAACTCAAATTTAGTATGTAGAACAGATAAAGAACTAAACATACTAATGGGAAAAAGATAATTAATCCAAAAGCATAGTTGACAAAAAAATATATGAACAGAGAATTTAAAGAAGAGGAAGAATACCAATGGCTAAGAAACCACAAACAAACACACACACACACACACACACACACACACACACACACAGGCTTAACCTCAATCAGAGAATTCAAATCACAAAAAGCCTTGCAAATATTGAAAAGTCTAATAATATCATATGCTCCCAATGATGTGGAAAAATGAACCTTTATTTTGCTGAAGAGGGATGTGGAAAAATTAACTAGAATAACTACATTGGAGACAATGTTAACAATTTAACATCATCTTAGATGAAATTTACATAATCACAAACTCAGAAATTTAAATCCCTTTAATGTATCCCAGAGAAACTCTTGCACGTGTACATAGGGAGCTATGTACCAGGATGTTAATAGAAACAATTTTTGTTTACACCACTATACATATGACTTCACAGTGAAAGTTAATGACTTAGAGCTATTTGTGTTAATATCTCCAAAATATAATACTGAATGAAAAAATAAGATTCAGAAGGAAATATCCAACATGATACCATCCATATAAAAATAAAGTAAGCTAAACAATACCATATTTTATATTACCATAGTCCTGTAATATATATTACTTGGAACATAGATAATTTTAATATGCTGACATGCTTGGGAATGGGCCAAAAATAAATTTTCAGGATTGTAGTTTTTTATGAGACGGGTTAGGGTAATTATTAATGAAGGTCTACACATTTCTTTGTAATGCTTTTTGTTAAGCTAGTTTACAGATGCAAAGGTATTCTTATGGCACTTTTTGTATGTCTGACATTTTACTATAAAATTCAAAGTATGTGTATTTTCCTGAATCAACAATCAGTGAAGCTGTGGTCCATTGACTACTAACAGTAGAACATAGTTTGGGAGAAATTTCATTGCATTTTTGTTTACTAATGTTGCTCTTATTTTTATTCACTTTTCTAAAGGACACTTTGCTGATGTGCTTTTTGCAAAGCAATTTGCTGAAAGAATCAATTTAATTTATTTCCATTTATGTTTCTTCAGTGATGACTTAGACCCACATGAAGGACTTGAACAGATCCAAGGAGAATGTCAGTCATGGACTGATTAGCATGAACTTCTTTGAGTGATGCATAATCTTTGACAACCATGGTAGGAACTTATTCTCCCAAGAATATCCAGAGGACAGGCACCTATAGGTGTCATCTGCCACCTCTAATTTATTAACTGATTTATAACCTGCTTTCATAGGCATTCGTTAGATTCCTTAACCTTGACCTTCTCTTTTATAGCTTGATATTGTTATTACAATAAATGCCCTTCCCACTCCACACTCCCAAGTAAAGAAATCAATAAAAGTATTTTCAAAGTGTTGAACAGTAAACTTAAGAAGTACTGAAAATACTGGCACATCAGAGAACATAGGTCACAAAGGGCCCATTAGTGTAAATATCAGTATTTTCTTCATGTCCATTAACTATGCCGTAATAATATTTGAAAATCACATGATCTTTCAGCAAAATAAAAGACATTTTTATAGTATTTAGATGTGCCTGGGTTGTCTTGAAGATCTGATCACAGCACGATACCATGAAATACCCATCTTAATTGGATATTGAGTAGAATTACTGAAATGTTTTAGGACATCTATGCTTCACCCCAGTGGTTGGCAAAGTTTTTCATAAAGGGCCCAAAAAATAAACCTTTGAGGGAGCCAAGAGATAAAATAGAGGCTAGAATATTGATACTTATATAATCTTTTGTAATGTAGCCATTTAAAAATATAAAAAACATTCTTAGCTTGTGGGCCATAAAAATATAGGTGATGGGCCAGATTTGGTATATTCAGAAGACATATGGTATCTGGTCACACTTGAAGTTCATTTTGTAGTTTTTTAAAAATAGCTGCCTACATTTTAGTCTCCGGAAGACCAACTGTGCGGCCATGTGCAGTGGGGATATGTGTCTCTTGGCTTCTTCCCCAGCCCATCCTGGGTCCTCAGCCTACCCTGGTGCAGCCTCAGAGGCCCCACCCACCCCTGAGCTTCCAGCTCAGCCTCCTTATGGTCATCGTGGCTTTTGTCTCAGTTTCAGGCAAAAGCCATGAAAACAGTATGGAAGTGGCTCATATTTTGGAAACATTGAATTAAATAACACATTACTAAATTTAATATCGAAATGTTAAAAATGTGAAATGGTGAAATCAAATGGCAGTTAGTGATGTTCGTCTGGGTGACAGAGTGGTTAATTCTGGAGAATCCTTATCTGAGCTGCACTCATGCTGCTGAAGTATCATGATATAATATAATATAAAAAATATAATATAATGGCTGCTGAAAATATTTAATAAGACTCTCTCAGACTGATCAGTTTCATAGGAAATAATTAACCAAAAGGATTGTGTTTATTGATTTCAAGTTAGAAGTTAAAGATTTCATGAAAATAGGTTTCCAAATGACTTCTTTGAGAAATGATATGATAAATATTGTTTTAGCTAAATATACTATTTCTCTATTTCTATGAAACATGCCTTTTGGTCATTTGTTATTCTCAGTCAATTGGAACAGTACTTAAGAGCCCCAGACTACTGAAATGCACAAAGAGTTGCATATTTCTCTCATTTGTATGTTAATAGGTCATAGGATATCAGACAAAGGCCAACTAGATATTGCACAGTGAACATTTTACAAATTACTGCACAGACGAAAGAAACAGAGATGAGAGTAGATATCAGTAGGTCTAAGAGAGTTAATATGGGGGTATTCCTGAAAAAAAGTCTTGGAAAATGTATTTGGCTGGTTTGCTGGATAGACTTAACTACATTTAAAGTCCCAAGTATAACACACTGGGTGATTTAGAAACAGAAAGGGGATATAAAAATATATGGACAGGCAATCCAAATACGAAATCCTAATGACTGGTATATACGAAAAATATGCAATTTCATCAACAATAAAGAAAATACAAATTCAACTAATAATAAGATACCATTTTCTGCCCAGAGTATTGACAATAGTTGAAATGCTTAATAGGATTTGAGGTAGCAAATATGTGAAGAAATGAATACTCTCATTAGTTTATGGATCTATAAATTACTCAAATTTGGGGGAAACAAGTAACTATTTATTTTTAAAATAGTTTTACTCTTTTTATAACATAGGATTCCTGGTAACAAGTAAGAAAAGTTAATTCAAATTAAGTGAACTCCTAAAGAGAATTTATTGGCTTGTGAGATAAAAAGCCAAGGATTTCAAGGTTCAGCTTGATTCAGGACCCAAACAATACCAATAATGATCAATTTATCTTTCTCTCTCTCAGTTTTATCTTCATCTTCTATGTTGATTCAATTCCCAGATTGGTGTAGCATCTCTGGAACTTACACTCTGGAAGCATCATAATGTATATAAAAGAATGCCAGCATCTGGTCCCAGAAGTATCAGTAAAAATCTCATAGGATCTCCTTATTCTGATGGGTTCCCATGTCCATATTTTAACTACCCTCTGTGACCAGGATAATAATAATATCTGATAAGAAATATTTGAATTTCTGGTATTTTTGAATGTGAGTAGAATCAGCCCCACCAAAACCACATGAACGCTTCAACAAATAGTTCCTCAGAAAGAAATTAAGGTGTGGTTATCAAAAGGTTGAATAGGAATTTTCTAAAAAAAGATATATCTCTATACTCTTCTTATGTACACAACTATTCTTTCAGACTCTAACAATTTTTAAATACTAATGTTTAAAAATAGATGAATAAGGATATTTATTGCAATTTTGTTTCAAATACAAAAATAATCCCCCTGCAAAGCAGATCTTTGAGAAGAATATGATTGACTATATTTTCATCCATAAATACTAGGGACTATGATATAGCCATTTAATAAAATACGAAAGTCTTTCCAAGATATATTGTTAAGTGAGAAGAAGTAAATAACAGGTCATGTGAAGAGTTTGATCCACTTTTTTTCACAACAAAAATAAAATATAGAAACCATTTATATATGTATTAATCTTTATACGTTTTCATAAACAAAAGAAAAACTCTTGACGAACGCATGTCATGGGGAGCAGATGAGGAAAAATATATACTATAGATCTACCTTTTTATGTATTTAGGATTTATTTGACAGTAAGTAACAATCTATTTCAAACTGGCTAAAATCCCAAAAGGAAACTTCTTAATCTGAAATGTGGACAGCTTGATCCAGATATAAATTTCAACAGGGCACAATTCACATCTCTCTCTATGTTAGTCAGGTCACCACAGAAACAGAACCACCGGTAGTTTACATATATATATGGGAATATAGAAATTCGCTCACACGGTTATGGAAGCTGAGAAGTCTCACAATCTGCTGTCTGCAAGCTGGAGAACCAGGAAAGCTGGTGGTGTAATTCGGTCTGAGTCCGAAGGCTCAAGAACCAGGAATGCATGATGTTGGCGGGAAGGAGAAGACAGACAGCTCAAGTGAAGAGCAGATTTGCCCTTCCTCTGCCTTTTTGTTTTCCTCAGGCCCTCAAAAATTGGCGGATGCCCACCATCATTGGTGAAGGCAGTCGTCTTTACTCAGTCTACCAATTTAAATGCTAATCTTTCTCAGGTACCTCTACACAGGCACACCTAGGAAAGATGTTTCACCAGCTCTCTGGATATTCCTTAGACCAGTCAAGTTGACACAGAAAATGAACCGTCACACTCCCTCTCTTTGATGAACTATCATCTATGCTGACTGTATTTTTTCTTGGCTAAAAACAACAGATATTTATTCTCTCACAGTTCTGGAGCCTGGAAGTCTGAAATAAAAGTGTTAGCAGGATGATGTTTCCTCTGAGACTCTAGGTAAAACACTTCCTTGCCTCTTCCCAGTTTCTGGTGCTGTCCAGCAATCCGTGGTGTTCTTTGGCTGGTAGCTGCATCACTCCAGTCTCTTAACTCTGTTCTCATATGGTGTTCTGTCTGTGTCTCTTCTCCTAAACGAACACCAGTCCTCTCGGATAAAGGGCCCACCCTACTCCAGTATGACCTGATCTTAACTAATTACATCTGCAATGACACTATTTCTAGATTAAGCCAGATATAGCAACTCCAGTATTTACATCACAGACATTTTACATCTTGTAAATAAAAGTGGAAGGAGTCTGTTATTTTTAATTTAGATATGCATGTATATTTAAAATTATTACATTAAGCAAATATTATTTTAAATAATATGAATAATTTTTAAATATAACAAAATTACAATATATCAAGACAACTAATAAGGCAGGCAAGAAGAGATACTAAATCCAGAGTGTCTATCCAGACAGAGGTGAGGCATATACTTAATATAAGTCCAGTAGAGTTGAGTGGAGAAAGTCCACTGAATAATTTACACTGGGAAGTTGGAGTGTCCAGCAGTAGAATTTCATCCATGGGACAGTTAAGTCTGTGGCAGAAAATATAGACCATGAGGCCAAAGAAAATATCTTCAAATGAACCTAAAGTAGCCAGCAGATTTCCACAGAATGAATGTTTCCTTTATTGTCTGTGGTTACTGCTGCCTTCCTATGGCTGCACATTTGAATCCCTTCTGCAAACTGCTTTAGGATTTAAATCAAATAAAAGTTAAGAAATACAGATACAATTAGAATTGAAGAAAGGGTGTCTCAAATTTACAGAAACTGGAAATATTCATGATTGCACATGGACTAGGAATCCTGTGGCCGGGCAGATTGTTGCTGAAGCCATACAAAGATGAGGGATTAAGAGCGTTTTCTTCAGAATGGGTTTGACTCTTGCCTTTGCATGTACCAGTCACAGGGGTTCAGTAAGGCTCAGTTTCTCATCCACAAAGAGGATGTGCCAGTTCTCAACTTATTGCCTCTTAGCTCTAAATCTGCCAGTTCTGTGCTCAGCTTCCTGATTCTGGAGCTGGCTCTGGTAAAGCTCTCTCTTTTCTGGTTGGAGCAATGTTAGGCTTTGCCGGGAGAAGGCACCAGAGGGACCCCACCAGATGCAGCGGAAGTGGGGCTTCTCTTCCTGGTTCTCATGTGCTTTTCTTCTTGCTCCCATATCACAGCTGCCTGGACCATGTGGGAGACCCAGTGGCACTCACTCTCCCATGAGTTTGCCAGCACTGGAGGGAGTGCTTTTCTGTTTACAGGCTCCCACTCTCCAGAGACCTAGTGGTCAGCTCTCTGGACACCAATTTTGGCCTGCTTGCTGCAGACCACCTCTGATGCTGGGCACTGCAAGGTCACAGCCACATCCTCTTCATCGAGGTATGAATCCCCCTGAGCTTTGGGGAAGTACTTTCCATTTTGGTCCTTCAAAAAGAGTAGCTGCTCCCTGCCTTGACGACTCCTGCACTGTTTAAAGTTTCCTCTTAATGCTTGTTGTAATTAACTATTTTCTAATTAATAATTCTTCATAGTTAATTTTCCCTCTTTAAATTACTAATAATTTTTGATCTTCTAACTGGACCCTGACCAATACAGTGGGGAAGAAATATCCCCCTTTGAGAGATTGTTGAAAGGTTTAAATTAAAAATATATATATATATTATATATATGCTAGCTATAAATAAATGCTAGCTATATTTGCTAATGAATGGCTTTTATAGTGATCTTTAGTGAATCTTAAGGAATGAGTTTCTTTCAGATATTTGACAATTTCTTTTTATTTATCTTTTCTTCCTTTCCCAATTGTCTCATTTTCATAGTGTGGCAAGATGATGTGTTTGAAGTGCATAGCCTTATAATCACCAGCACTGCCGACAGAGCTGGGCAAGATATACAATGTTGATGGCAAAATTACTCAGATGGCCAAAAAGTTCATTCGGGTTTTTCTGTAACGTCTTACGGAAAAACCCGAAGGAACTTTTTGGCCAACCCAATACATAGAAAGCCAACGAGATGCCACTACACACTGAATAGAATGACCAAATCCAAAATAGGAGGGGATAGGTGTATACGTATAGCTGATTCACTTTGCTGTACAGTAGAAACTAACACAACATTGTAAAGCAACTATACTCCAATAAAAATTAATAAAAAATAAATTTAAAAAAATGACCAAAATCCAGAACACTGACAGCACCAAATGCTGGCAAAGATGTGGAGCAACAGGAACTCTCATATCTTGTTGGTGGGAATGCAAAATCGCATAACCACTTCGGAAGACAGTTGGCTGTTTCTCACTAAACTAAAGGTTCTTTTACCAAATGATCCAGCAGTCATGCTCCTTGGTATTTACCCAAAGCAACTGAAAACTTATAACTACACAAAAACCTGTACAGCTATATCTGTAGCAGCGTTATTCATAATTATCAAACTTGGAAGCAACAAAGGTATCCTTCAGTGGGTGAATGAGTAAACTGGTACATCCTTACAATGGAATATTATTCAGCACTAAAAAGAAATGAGCTATGGAAAGACATAGAGGAATAAAAGCATATTACTAAGTGAAAGAAGCCAATCTGCAAAAGCTACAGGCAATATGATTCTGACTATATGACATTCTGGAAAAGGAAAAGCTATGGAATCTCTAAAAAGATCAGTGATTGCTAGGGGCTAGGAGAGAGAGAATGCTGAATAAGCCAAGCACAGAGGATTTTTAGGGAAGTGAAACTACTCTGTATGATACTGTAATCATGGGTATATGTCATTATTCATTTTTCCAAACCCATAGAGTGTATGGCACTAAGAAGGAAACCCAACGTAAACTGTGGATTTGGAATGATTATGATGTGTCAATGTAGGTTCATTGGTTGTAACAAATGTACCACTCTGGTGGGCATGTTGATAATTCTGGAGGCTATGCATGTGTTGGGGCAAGGGGTGTATGGGAAATCTCTGTAGCTTCTGCTCAATATTGCTGGGAACCTAAAACTGCTCTAAAAAATAAAGTCTATTAAGAATTGCATAGAGATCATCTACATTTTTTTCATTTGCCTTTGAGTGGATTATAACCTAATATATTCCTTAACAAGAAAGGCTTTTTGGATTTGTTTTGCTTTAGAAACATCTTCAAAATGTCTAATGTTCTTACCATAGGAAAATGTTTCTTTAAAAATGGCCTTTATTTTTTTTAGCTGAGTTGAAGAAAAGTAAGAGAGGTGGATGATGTTAAGAAATTTAGAAATTTTATTCTAGCTTTTTATAATTAATTTCCCACCTATTATTTTATATAAACTCAAAAGGAATTCATTTGTTCTAAATACAAAATGCTAAATGTGATTTCACTTATTTGGCAGAATGTCATATTCAGAATGCTATTTCAGGAATACATTGTTATTTCCCAAAGAAGTAATACATTTCATTTAATTTTCATGTTGTGTGCCTGTACATATAATTAGGAGAAATTTAATCAGCTACAAATACCACCACAAAGAAACCTGGACAGACTTCCCTTGTTTGCGCAGTGGTTAAGAATCCGCCCACCAATGCAGGGGACACGGGTTCAAGCCCTGGTCTGGGAAGATCCCACATGCCGTGGAGCAACTAAGCCCGTGTGCCACAACTACTGAGCCTGTGCTCTAGAGCCCGCAAGCCACAACTACTGAGCCTGCGTGCTGCAACTACTGAAGCCCACGAGCCTAGAGCCTATGCTCTGCAACAAGAGAAGCCACCGCAGTGAGAAGCCTGTGAACCACGGTGAAGAGTAGCCCCCGCTTGCCACAACCAGAGAAAGACCGTGCGCAGCAATGAAGACCCAATGCAGCAGAAAATAAAATTAATTAATTAAAGGAAAAAAAAAAAGAAGACTGGAAATGGGCTACTGGTAATTGGAATTGCTTTTCCACTGCAAATTGCTTACTTTGTGAAGGTTTCATTCACAGACCTTTCCTTTATTTTATTTTTTTTAAAGATGTACAAGACCTGTTCATTGAAAATCACAAAGTATTGTTGAGAAAAATCGAAGACCTAAATAAATGGAAAGCTATACCATGTTTATGGATTGGACGATTCCGTATTGATAAGAAAGCAGTTCTCCTCAAATTGTTCTATAGATTCAAGGAAGCTTCAATCAAACTCCCACCAGGCTTTTTTTTTTTTTTTTTTTTTTTATATATTAGAATATAAGCTATGCAGGGCTTCCCTGGTGGCACAGTGGTTGAGAGTCTGCCTGCCGATGCAGGGGACACGGGTTCATGCCCCGGTTCGGGAAGATCCCACATGCTGCGGAGCGGTTGGGCCCGTGAGCCATGGCCACTGAGCCTGCGTGTCCGGAGCCTGTGCTCCGCAACGGGAGAGGCCACAACAGTGAGAGGCCCGCATACGACAAAAAAAAAAAAAAAAAAAAAAAAAAAAGAATATAAGCTATGCAGTTTAATTGTATACATTGGTCTGAAGATTTTTGGTCTTATTACTTGCATATGTAATCTGTTTAACACTCTTTAAAACAGAAAATCATTGAGTAACAATCAGATTTCAAAAAGTCTTCCAAGTACAGCCAGACAGTTGTCTATGTGATATGCTACATATGACAACATAGAATGTACAATTATATTAACACAGACTTCTTCTCCAAGGGGTCAGTATTTTCACACATCTAATAGGTCTCATGCACAAGATAACAGAAACAGCAGTATCGGTGTCTCTCAATCACATTAAGTTCATCAGACGTATTAAAAGGGTAATTTTAATTGAGAATTTTTAATTGAGAATTTTTATACATATTATATATTTTTAACTTTTTTTTTTCAAAATTATCTCTGTTTTAGATAAATACAGAGCTTAGGAAATAATACTTAAATGAGAACAGTTTGGGGAAATCCTCAGGCTCTATCCTACAAGTGTTCCATTCAGAAAGATCTCAGTACTTCTCCCCCTTTTTGTAAAAATTTACAAGCTGATTCATAACCAAAACAACTTTGGAAAAAGAAGAACAAAGTTGGAGATCTTATGCTACCTGATTATATAAGGCTTATTATAAAAGTTATAGCTATCAGAATGGTGTAGTATTAGTATCTTGATTTTTTTTTTTAATACAGCAGGTTCTGATTAGTCATCCATTTTATACACATCAGTGTATACATGTCAATCCTAATCTCCCAATGCATCACAGCACCACCACCACCACCACCCCGCCACTTTCCCTGCTTGGTGTCCATATGTTTGTTCTCTACATCTGTGTCTCAATTTCTGCCCTGCAAACCGGTTCATCTGTACCATTTTTCTAGGTTCCACATATATGCATTAATATATGATATTTGTTTTTCTCTTTCTGACTTACTTCACTCTGTATGACAGTCTCTAGATCCATCCACATCTCAACAAATGACCCAGTTTCATTCCTTTTTATGGCTGGGTAATATTCCATTGTATATATGTAACACATCTTCTTTATCCATTCGTCTGTAGATGGGCATTTAGGTTGCTTCCATGACCTGGCTGTTGTAAATAGTGCTGCAATGAACATTGGAGTGCATGTGTCTTTTTGAATTATGGTTTTCTCTGGGTATATGCCCAGTAGTGGGATTGCTGGGTCATATGGTAATTTTATTTTTAGTTTTTTAAGGAACCTCCATACTGTTCTCCATAGTGGCTGTATCAATTTACATTCCCACCAACAGTGCAAGAGGGTTCCCTTTTCTCCACACCCTCTCCAGCATTTGTTGTTTGTAGATTTTCTGATGATGCCCATTCTAGCTGGTGTGAGGTGATACCTCATTGTAGTTTTGATTTGCATTTCTCTAATAATTACTGAAGTTGAGCAGCTTTTCATGTGCTTCTTGGCCATCTGTATGACAGACCTTTTCTTAATACGTTTCAAAACAACACTTTCAAAACAACCTTTTATTTTACTGATGCATACAATTTTTTTGGATAGAAAGATAGGAAATTGGTAGAAAATGATAAAAGTTATGCCTATCGGGAGTCACCGAAGCATAACGCAAAACAAAAAGGAAACACACATGAGTAATCTAAATTTATTAGGAAGTATGGGGCCCAGAATGGGAGTGGAGAATCTATAATCAAGAGAGCCAAGATAAAAACCTATTTATCTAAGTCAGGTTCCCAGTAGAAAGCAGATGAATACAGATGGCACACACAAAATAGTATACTATTTTTAAGGAAGGCTTATAAAAATTACTTAAAGATATGGGCAGGATGCAGGGAAGTCACAAATGGTAAGGCCAAACCAGTGGGTGTATCAGCAGATCTGTTACCACTTCTAAGCAGGGAAGGATGGGTGCGGAGAGGTACCAGTTACAGGAACCTAGAATGAGAGAATAGTGTAGAAGAGGCTTCCTCTAAAGAGGCATTGACCTTTACGTGAGGGACAGCCCCAATACAGGGTGACCCTGCAGAGATGGAACTAGAAGAATAAACTCCAAGTCCTCATCCTTCTCTCACCCTTTGATCACCTGTAGAATTTCCCACTGGCAGAATCAATAGGAAGCCAGCAGAGTTTAAGGGAGCCTATTGATGTGTGCTAACAAAGTCAGCCTCCTGGGAGGAACCAACAGGGTGGAGAATGATCAGGAATGGATTTCAAGGAACAAACAGAAGACACCCAGCAAACTTTGAAACATAAAACAAAACCTTTAACCACCTGTGTGGCCTCATAAAAATCAGGACATCAAAATAGTATAGAATAAAGGGTAGATGAAAATAAGTAAAGGCTCAATTTTTTTTAACATTTCTTACCACTTGAAACTTAATAGTCTGTTTTAAATCCAGACAGTATATATTATATATAGTACATAAAATGAATAAAAAGATAAATAGAAGATAGGATAGAGAACAAAATTGTTGTGTATAGAAAAGAAACTTGATTGCAAACATTTCTTTGTATGGAAAATTAAGAGCTGCTATAGACCTATTACACACATGTATGTCTAAATTAATAGAGTTTTTTAATGTTTACTGTTGTTCATTTTTTTAATCTCTAAAACAGTTCATATGTAAAAAGACACGTAGTACAGATAAAAAGACCTCTTGATACTAGGAGAAAGCTTTTTGTTAAATTGAGGTATTGTTGATGTACAATAGTATATGCTTCAGGTGTACAAAATAGTGATTCACAATTTGTAAAAGTTATATTCCACTTATAGTTACTATAAAATATTAGCTATATTCCCTTTGTTATACAATATATACTTGTAGGTTATTTATTTTATACATAGCAGTTTGTGCCTCTTAATCCCCTACCCTTATTTTGCCCTTTCCCCTTCCCTCTCCCCATTGATAACCACTAGTTTATCTGTGAGTCCATTTCTTTTGTGTTCTATTCACTAGTTTGTTTTATTTTTTAGATTTTGCTTATCTGTCTGACTTAATTCACTTAGCATAATACCCACCAAGACCAGGGAGAGAACACTTTTTTAAAAAAAGATATTTAAGATATATTCATAAGTTTGTTTTCTACATCTGTAATTCTATTTCTGTTTTGTAAAAAGAATCTAAAAAAGAGTGGATATATGTATATGTATAACTGATTCACTTTGCTGTACACCTGAACTAACACAACACTGTAGATCAACTATACTCCTATAAAAATTTTTTAAAAAGTTAACATTAAGAAAGAAGAAAAAGTTATATTAATTCATATGCTTAGAAATATGTATTTTAAAGGATTTTGTAGTGTGGAGTGCACTTTTCATTTCATTCTTTTTTTTTTTTTTTACATCTTTATTGCAGTATAATTGCTTTACAAAGGTGTGTTAGTTTCTGCTTTATAACAAAGTGAATCAGTTATACATATACATATGTTCCCATATCTCTTCCCTCTACATTTCATTCTTAATGTGCACTTGAAGTTGAAAAAATTAGCCATGTTGTATAAATGGCATCAATGTTCATCATTCTGCTTGTAAAAAAAAACAAATGCCCTCTACCATTTTACTTTAGTTAAATAAATTATACTGTTATCAACCACACATTCACTCTCTGAAAAGACATACAATCTAAAGCCTACACTGTTTAATTTTGGAATATATTGTGTTTTGGATTGTTTATCGTAATTTGGAATGCAGCTGCTTTTCCCTTCAAAAAAAATATTTAGATCATACCAATGTTAACATATCTAAGAGAGAAGCAATAGCCTAGAGGCAGACACAAGGTCACTAGGGATTAAAAAACCTTTCTGCAAAAAATCATAAATGGGTTTCTAGATAACTGAGAGTTAATGGCCTTTCTGTTTACTCAATGTAGGCAGGGCAGAGAAAAATCAAAGAAAAACCTCAAGAGGCACTGTTGGGTTCCATAAAGCCATTGGAAGTTGCAAATTTACACAAGGGATTCTGCAGGGTGAATGTTTAGAAAGTAGACTTCTCAGCATGTTCTGCCATGATAAGGGTTTTAAGGCAGATGGATATAATGTGAATATAATTAAACCCTTTTCAGATAATGGTATAACAATATTATGTTCTCTAAGGATAGGCAGAACTATAGTTCCGAGTACATTCATCCATTTATACCTACATGTTCTATTCTATTCCAGAGTTTCATTAGGAATAATTTTCATGCATATTGTTCCCAAGACCTCACTTTATTGTTCTAATGTCATCGGAGCTTTAAATAAAGATCCACAGTGTTGAGTAGAAAAGAATAAGAGAGTCAAGGGTATGGAATAGACTGGAGCAAAATAAATGAAGGAGGAATTTTCAGGCAATGTTTTTATATACACATTTTTATTACAGTTTTTTTTTAGTAATTGTTGAAAGTATTAGTGTCTCTGAAATCTCATAGGAAAGTTGAAATAAAATGGAATTTTAAATATTGATGAGGCCAAACAAACAGAAAAATACCGAATTTTGCTTTGGTTTAGAATGATTTTTACCTTACTGCCATTCTTTATGTATATTAATCTTCTGCTCACTTGCTCTTAGCTGGTTTGTTTCTTTTATGCCAGAAAAAGAGATTTATCCAATTTCCTTTTTTGCATTTCAAATTATGTAAGCATTGAATGTCTATATTTTTTAAAATTCCATATCTATAAATCTAATTCTTATATTTTTATCTTCCTTAATTGAAAACATAAGCAATAGAGAAATAACCAATAAGCAAAAAGTATTTCATACATTTAAAATTGAGTAATTTGTTCTTATCTGAAGTAACACTCTTATACTGGGTGCAAAGAAACCTTGTTAGTTCCTTCACTGACTATGAACTGAGATCAAGAATAAAGAGAGAAACCTCTTCGGGGGAGAGAAAGATTTCATTATTTACATTTTAAAATGATAACTATATTTACATTATAACATAATAAACTATACGTTATATTTGTTTATAATTCCTACATGGGATAGGTCAGTCTAGATACAAAAAAAATATGAGCACACCTGGAGAATGACTAAGTCATATTAGTCATATGACATGTTAGTCATATGACTAGTCATATTAGTCATATGACATATTAGTCATATGACTAAGTCATATTCATCTTTATATCCCTCTCTATATATTTCGTTCCTAAATTCTTATCAAGGCACTTGCATTTAACAAGAAGTCAATATATATTTGGTAAATAAATAAATACATAAATAATAAATGCAAAACAAAATAGGCAACTGACAAAAATTCTGTAAAGAGAGAAAGAAAGAAAAAACGAAAGTGCCTAATTGATGACTTATATTTTGAGAAATAAGCAATAACTCTTATAAATCCACAGATCATATCATTAATCAATTATGAGTCTTAGGTTCCTTTATTTATGAAAAGAAAAAGTGCAAGCCACTAGGGACAGGCCTGGTATAATAGAAAAAGAAACCACATGAAGAATAAGAAACGTTGGCTCTGCCTTATACATTTGACCATAAATAAACCACATATCATATTTGAAAGTCATTTTCCTTATTCAGAAATTAAAGATTAGACTTTGTAATTACCAACACTTTCTTCTAGCTCTACCATTCAATAATTTTCAATGTAAACAAAAAACATATATTCCTCTACAGAGAGAGAGAGTCTCAGAACAAGCAGTAGAATGTTCAGCATTGCTTGTAGTGACAGATTTACAAACCTAAAAGATAGTTAAACAGGCCTCCTAGTCCACACATTAGAATAGTGAGAACGAAGCACAGTCAGCTCTTGTGTGGACACACACAGACACACAATCTCTTTGGATTCTTGCCTCTGCAATCTTTCAGCTTTCTAAGCAGAAGCATTGAGCTACCATGTGTAAGTAATCTATTTTTACACAAGTCAGCATCTAAGATTGGATCAAACAAAAAACAATAGATAGGTGCCTACCTCTCTCTTCTTCTGAAAGTATTTTCTTGTTTGTTTTATAATAGAAAAAATTTAAAGGCTTAAAAATGTTGGAAAATTAGAAAGAGATCAAAGAACCAGAAATTTTGAGAAGTGTTTTTAAAAAACTGAAAACCGATGTGATTAAGTTGAAGTAGGAAAAACAATCTAGAATACATAATAAAGAGGATGTTGTGAAAGATGGGAGCAGCTTTGTGAGTGTTTACTGGGCAGAGGCAATGCTACAGGGATTGTTCAGAAATTAAATTTATAATAGTCACCCTGAGAGGTCTTTTTCCTTTACCTTCCTCTCTTAAATCCATTTGTACCCAGCACTGGGCATTGTTTTCAGACTGAGGCTTTGAGTGGGAAGACTTGGTTTAGGGAAGGAAAGGCATTGCCCTTCAGCCCTGTGTGGTGGTGACCTATAGGAGGAATGAACTTCTCCAATATCTAGAACATAATGTGTTGGCAACTTCTCTCAGGCCCACCTTACACCTCAGAAATTATGGGAGGAACATACGGGAAACATAAACATCATCTCAAACATTTGAAGAAATCCAACAATTTTTCAGCTAGTAAAGCACAAAAAAGGAGAAGATTTTTGAAAGAAATACACGTATGCAAAGAGATAAATGAAGATGATGCATTCCTGAAACAAAGAGGTAGAAACAAATGCAAACACAAAATTTTCAATTAGTGGTCATGGTATAAATTTCTCTGCTTAAAAACAAAATTTTTAACTGAACAAAAAAATCTTGCTGTATACTGATGGTCCTATCTAAATCAAAATGATAAATTAAGATTGAAAATGAACAGTTCAAATGATATGGGGAAGGAGGGAGATTCTAATGAAAAGTAAATAGGTATAGCAATTTTGTTATTAGATATTAGAGGTTTCAGCCTGGAAAGCCTTAATAGGGTAAGAATAAAAATGTACAAAAATACCTATCATTCAGGGCTTCCCTGGTGGTGCAGTGGTTGAGTCCGCCTGCCGATGCAGGGGACACGGGTTCGTGCCCTGGTCTGGGAGGATCCCACATGCCATGGAGCAGCTGGGCCCGTGAGCCATGGCTGCTGGGCCTGTGCGTCCGGAGCCTGTGCTCCGCAACGGGAGAGGCCACAACAGTGAGAGGCCCGCGTACCGCCAAAGAAAAAAAAACCCATCATTCATTAATCTATATGGGTTTACCATAGTAAATTCAAATGTGTACAAAAAAACCTAATAGAATTTCAGGGAGTAATGGGATATTTCATAATCACAGGTTGAGAGTTAGGCACCTTTAAAAAAAATGAAATCTCAAAAATGAAATCTCTGAAAATAAAACAGACAAGACATAACAGATTTAAATATCACAGTTGATATGTGTGAACTTTTTAGCCAATAGCTAGGAAATACACTTTATTTATTTATTTTTTAAGCTTTTATTTATCTTTTGGCCATGCTGTGGGACATGCGGACATGCGTGATCTTAGTTCTCAGACCAGGGATCAAACCTGTGCCCCCTGCATTGAAAGTGCGGAGTCTTAACCACTGGACCGCCAGGGAAGTCCTTACATTTTATTTTTAAAAATGCATAAAACATTTTAAATCTTGTACAGCAACTTTGATCAAAAGGAAAAATCAATAAATTAGAAAATGCCCATAATTTTACAGGATACATTCCCTCATGACAATGTAATACATTTAGGGAAATTAACAACAGAGGCAGAGCCATGAGACTTCTCAATGTTAAAACGTCATGCAGGAAGATAATGAAGTAATATGTTAAAAATTGTGAGGGGGACAAAAACTTTAACACCTCAATATTTATATTCTTCATTTATATGTGAAGGTAAAGTAAGTAAAATTCTCAATCTTTCAAGGTCTCAGAATTTTCACATTAAATATCATCTTGGACAACATTATTACAGGAAGTGTATCAGTTAAAAGAAAAAAATCAGAAAAATGTTAAAACAAAGGAAAGTAAGAATGAGTAAATTACTTTAAAAAGTATATCTATATACCCACGTGCTCCTGCAGAAATATGTATCTTTAAATTTTTTTTCTTTTTCATAACAATTAAATTTCAAACAGGATATCACCAGAAGGTGGAGTAAGCAGGGCAAGGAGAGGAGGCAAGAGAGGTAGTTGAGAAGTTAGGAAATTTGCAGGGAAGTAAGCACAGTTTGGGGTTTTAATAAATTGAATCATAAATTTAATAACAGTTACTGTGTATACCTACTAATTGAAGAGCTGGATATGAAACAGTGAACAAAATAATCTCTGACCCATAGAGCTAAGAGACAGATAAAAAATAAATAAGTAAATGAATGAATATATGATATGAGGTCAATTGACAATAAATGTTATGAAGAAAAATTAAGGATAAAGAGGTCCTCCGGTAGAATGACACTGGCACGAGAACTAAAGAAAGTAAATGAGTGAGGTGGTCATGTGGATAGTGAGAAAAGGATTTCAGCTAGAGGACGCAGCAAGCGCCAAAGCTCTGACTTGCTAGCCTGTTTGGAAGGCTTGAAGAGTAGCAGGGCGGCCAACGTGCCCTCTTACTGGGAACAGGGCAAGTATGTTTAATCTTATGCTTTTTCTAAAATCTATATAGAAAGGTACACACCATGGAAGAGAGAAAACAATATTGACTAAGAAGAATATAGTAGGAGGAAATATTCTCCCTGATATTAAGGCTTACTCTATAGCTACCGTAATCAGGATAGTGTGGTACTGGTGGACAGGCACATAGGTCAATGAAACAGAGCAGAGAGTCCAGAAACAGATGCACAAAAATATCTTCAGCCGATTTTTATAAAGGTGCAAAAGCAGTTCCATGGAGGCAGAATAACCTTTTCAACAAATGATGCTGTATTAATTGTACATCTGGTGGCAAAATAAACAAACAAAACCCAAAAAGCACAACAACAAAAAGCCTTTGACCTAAACCTCATACTTTATAAAAAAAAATTAGTTAAAAATAGATCGTAGGGTTTCCCTGGTGGCGCAGTGGTTGAGAGTCTGCCTGCCGATGCAGGGTACACGGGTTCGTGCCCCGGTCTGGGAGGATCCCACATGCCGCGGAGCGGCTGGTCCCATGAGCCATGGCTGCTGAGCCTGCACGTCCGGAGCCTGTGCTCCGCAATGGGAGAGTCCACAACAGTGAGAGGCCCGCGTACCGCAAAAAAAAAAAAAAAAAAAAAAAGATCGTATGCTTAAATGTAAAATTAAAAGTCTAGAAGTTTTAGAAAAACTTAGGAGAAAATCTTCAGAATCTAGGGTTAGGCAAAGAGTCCCTAGATACGACAACAAAAGCACGATTTGTCAATAGGAAAAATTGATAAATTGGACCTCTTTGAAATTGAAAGCTTTTGCTCTGTGAAAGTTCATATGAAAAGGATGAAAAGACAAGCCACCAACATGGAGAAAATATTTGCAAACCATATATTCGATAAAGAGCTAGAATCTAGAATATATAACCCCAAATTCAATAGCAAAAACCCAAACAATTCAATTAGAAATTGAGCAAAAGACATGAACAGATATTTCACTGAAAATGACATAAGATGGCAAGTAAACACACAAAAAGATGTTCAACATCATTAGCCATCATGGGAAATGTAATTTAAAACCCTAATGAGGTATTACTAGATACCTATCAGAATTGTGGAAATTTTTTTAAAAATTGACAATAACAAATACTAACTAGTGAGAGTGGAGAAACTGGATCACATATATTGCTGGTGGGAATGTAAAATAGTAAAGCCATTTTGAAAAACAGTTTGGCAATGTTATTAAAATAAACATACAATAACTATACAACCTAGCAATTGCAATTTTATGCATTTACCTCAAATATGTAAAAACCGGCGAGGGGAATGACGATAGTTACTGAGGTGGGGAAGGCTATAGAAGTACAGGTTTTTGTGGATTTGGTTAAAGTTTGAAACCAAACTTGAAAATACTTGAAATACCTACTTTATTTCCCAATGGAAATGTTAGGTCAGCGTTCAGATAGATGAGTATCAGGGTAATGGTCCAGGTTGGAGATACACATCTGAGAGTCTTGGGCTTATAAATGACATTTCAAACTATGAGACTCAATGCCATTATTAAAGTATTGACCATAGTTTAGAAAAGTATTCCAGAGATTGAACCCCAGTGTTCTTCAATGTTATGTAGTAGGAGAGACAATACAGAAACAATAAAGTAGACAGAAGCAGAGTATCCAGTGAGGGAGAGGGGAGAGAAATCGTATGCATGATGTCTTCCATTCTTGAGATTATGCTTTATATTTCTACTT
Source organism: Pseudorca crassidens (assembly GCF_039906515.1). Lineage (NCBI taxonomy): Eukaryota > Metazoa > Chordata > Mammalia > Artiodactyla > Delphinidae > Pseudorca > Pseudorca crassidens. The sequence continues at coordinate 108,459,302 of NC_090300.1, read as the reverse complement.
AAACTATTCATCTAGTGGCTTACAGTACTATATTTTATGTGAAATCAACCTTCCATTTCTAAAATAAACACAACTTGGTCATGAAGTGTTCTATTCTTTTATACACTGCTGAGTTTTTAGGATTGTTAAATCGATGTTTATCAGTGAAACTGGCCATATAGTGAACTGACCTTTATCCTAAGTTTTAGGATCCAATGAAAAATCCTATATGATTTTTTTCAATATTTATCCACTGAATTATACTGATAGCAAGAAGACTGAAATGTCAGAATGATCTGAAATATTGGTGAAGGAACAAAAAATTAAACTATGGAAGATAACAGTGAGCTCAGAAGTAGATTCATGTATGTATGTCAAGTCGGTATATAATATGTCAAGTTGGTATACATGTACATATGTATATATGTGTGTATATATGTATATGTGTGTATATATATATATATGTATGTCAAGTTGGTATATAAATTACTCAGTACATGAAGTGGAGAAACCAGCTTACTCAATGAAAAAAAATGAACCTGGCTATTTATACCTTGTCTAAATAAAGGTGATTAAAAATGCAAATGTGAAGTACTCTATATTGAATAATACAAAAAGAAGGCATGTAGAAGAGTATTTTTGTCACTTATTCAAGGGAGTGAGGGAAAGGTACATAAACAAAAACCCAAATATAGAATATATAACTTTAAAAAGTGATGGATTTGACAAAATTAAAGTTGCTATTTAAGGTTCATTGAAGGATACCAACAAAAAAACTAACAAATGACAGATTGAAAATACATTTTAAATATTTAAGACTTACAAAGGAATATTCTATAGGCTACATAAGAATTTCTGCTTAGCGACCAGTGAACCAATTGTAAACCCAATTTAAAAAAATTATGAAGGCTTCAGATGGTTACTTCTACAGAAGACATCCAAATAGTCAAGTAAAGAATAAAGAGATGCTCACATTCACTGGTAATCAGAGAAAGATCAAAACAATGAGCTATATCTTCCACCTACCAGATAAGAAAAAAATTTTAAAGTCAGATAAAAGAAGTATCAACAAGGATGTGGGAAAATGAGAATCTTTGAGAAGTGTTCCTGTAGCATAAACTATTATGGCTTTCTGGAGAGCAATTTGGCAGTGCTTAACAAAATTAATTATGTGTGTCTACTGTGACACAGCAATTCTCTGCCTGTGGATAGATCCCTGAGAATCTCGCATGTGAGTCCACAAGGGGATATGCACAAGGCTGTCTGTCACAGTGTACTTGTGGCCGTATAGCATTGGAGGCAGCTAAGGTAGTTAATGGGTAAGTACAATCTGGGGGCTGGTTAACTTTGCATAATGCAGCAGTTAGAAGCAGTCAACTAGGTGTATATGCAGCAACAGTGATCTTACAACTTCATGCATAATAAAAAATTAGGAAACAGATGTGTTCTGTAATATAATATTCTATTGCAAAATAAAGTACCTACATGTAAAAGCAAGAACATATATTTTTCACAGATATTTACAAATCCAAAGACACCTACTACAGTATTTTTTGGAGGGGGCAGGAGGACTGTAGCTAAAAGTAAACTGACAATGATGATGGAGGAAATGAAAAAATAATAGTGAAATAAAATGAAAGAAGAAAAGGGCCTTAGATCTATCATGTACCATGGACCAAGGAACTTGAATAACTCAACTCTTTGAATCTGGGATCGCTCCAAAATAAATTAATAATAAATATTAACTCAATGATATATAATTCATCTATAAGAATGGCAAAGTTAAGGAAAGTGGTGGATAATATCTAGGACTCAAGGAAATGTGAAGAAATTGCTCATTTCATGCAGTGATGATTGGAATGAATATTAATGCAGCCTTTGGAAGAGAGGACTTTCATTATACTGAAATATTTAAAATATGTGTTTTAGAGAATTTTGTTTGTTTGTTTTGTACCACAACAAAAGCTAAGTAATGAATCATTCAACTCTTATAAGTATCTATCTTTAACAGGGGCATTGGACCAGTGCATTTTTTACTGCTTGTTTTCAAAGGAAAAAATATAATCAAATATTCACAAATTTGTATGTTGCTAAATAAATTTAGATACATATACACTATATAATAGTATATAACTATAAAAAATAAAGTTGAATCACAAGTAGTGACATAAATATATTACTGAACATATTATTAATTACAAAAGACACCAATCATCAAAGTATCCATACAGTACGACACCCATTATGTTAAAACAAGTGATATAAAACAAAACTATTGGGCTTCCCTGGTGGCACAGTGGTTGAGAGTCCGCCTACCGATGCAGGGGAAACAGGTTCGTGCCCCGGTTCAGGAAGGTCCCACGTGCCGCGGAGCGGCTGGGCCCGTGAGCCATGGCCGCTGAGCCTGCGCGTCCGGAGCCTGTGCTCCACAACAGGAGAGGCCACAGCAGTGAGAGGCCCGCGTACCGCCAAAAGAAAAAAAAAAAAAAAAAAAAAACTATTTTTGAATATACATATGTAAATGCATAGCAGCAGTATGATGAATATTCATCAACTTGATATCAGTAGCTATGAATATAAAAGGTCAAAGGATTTAACTATAAATTTCCAGTGTGTACTCTTGTATACTGCATGCATGTATTCGTGTGTATTTTTGTGTAACTAAAAAAGATTATCTATCTTCTACAGATAATACCAGATAAGATGTCCTAAATCTTCTTCTTCATATTCTTGAAAAGAGGTTCTTCAATTAAATAAGTTTTAAAATTAATCCAAAGTAATTTTCTTTCTTAGAAATTCAAAATATACATGGGCACATCAGAATTGGGAGATACTCTGCAGCCAAACATTATTTTGAACTTTATCCAGTCAGTGTGTCCTAAACTAACATTTTTTTCTCCCCTAAGGAACACCTAGTTACTATTTTTCCTGTAGACAACAATATATTCTAAAAAATAATTTGAGAACACTGAAATAGGAATAGAAGAAGAAAATAAGGACTTGAGGGAAGCAAAAAAAGATTTTGATATTTAAATGGTTCCTATGATTCATTATAAAACTTTTGTCTGAGTTTCCTGCCAGCTGCAAGAAAGTCAGCTGTGTTACATTAGATACTTCTTATTTTTGTCAAGAGAGGGAATGAGTTCTGGGTAAACAAAGTTTATCTTAGCACTAAATTCTGAAAGAAACATCAAATTTGGTGAATTATCTAAATGCCACTGGTTGAGGGCGTCTTCACCATCACCACATTAATTCAGGTGTGAACGTAAGTTGTAGATTGCAACTTAGTAAAAGGGTTTTATCTACATTAAAAAAACCCTGAAAATCATTTTTAGCTTTCAGTGGTCAGATTATGAATGAATAAAACTTAAAATGGCTAAAGGTATGGACAAACATTATGCTTCTTATAATCTATACACTGTAATACATGAGTATGATGTCGTTGATTCACTGTCCGTACACCCATTGATTCTAAAAGAGCCTGTTTTTCATCAAGCATTCTGTACCAGGCACTGTGTGAGGAATACTTGAATCCAGTGTCTGATGTTGCATTGCTCTTAGTCTATGGATCTTTCCGAATGTAAGTACTAGTCACCAGAAATAAACACGAAACATCAGGAGGCCCCAAAGAGACAAAAAACAGCCTCACTCTCAAAATTAGTAAATTTTGAAAGCTTATTTTCTAAAACTGCTATTAACTACATCATGTAATAACTCAAAAGATCAAATTCTTTTATTTTTGGAAGGCAGAAAAGAGAGAAGAGAAATTATATTTAAGGCCAAAGTAAAGATTTCCATTGCTAAAAATATTTCTTCCTGAAATCTTAACCCCTTACATGTAGAATTAGGCAAAGTCATTTGGTTTATTGCTCATAGTATTATCAGTATTCATAAGCATTAATATTGTTACATTCTTTCTATGGGCCGGACACTGGACCAATTCCTTTATGTGCATCATCACTTCACTCTGATCAAGGAGCTATTTTTACCTCTGTTTTACAGTGAAGGAAAGTGATCCACAGAGAGATGAAGTAGTTGCTGAGAAATAATGAATAAATGTTGGCAAACTAACCTCAGAGCTCACACATTTACCTCAACATTGGCACTTATATCAATCTTTTCAGATAGTAACATAAGTCCACACAACTACGATGCCACTACTAGAAACAGCATCCACAAGTCAGCATTGTACAAAACAAAGCCAACTCATTTCCATTTGCAGTCAATGAGGTCATATGTGATGAGACTGTCAGTGTTAGGGGAAATTGGAGGATTGTAAGGTGACTTTGCTATTGGACAATCTTGACATTATTTGAACATCAGTTGGCCCTTTGTTGTCCTGTAGCTCAACTTTCTTCTGGCTTTAAGGGAATGAAGCCTTACTACTGCTCTCTCCACCTGGAGTCTGCTTTACTTTATCTCCTCATTGTTCCAAGGATAGTAATATATCCTGTAAGGCCATGCCCAGTTTAAGCTCTAATTTTACACCTCGGAGGTCACAGTGTCTCAAATGTGGTGTTTACTGTTTTTCTGTAACTGGTAATTTTCCCATAGGCTCCTGGGGGTTGACTCTTATCCTGTCACCTGGCATTGCCTGAGGAAGTGATAAACTATTTTCCCCTTAACCACTAAGGCAACAGGAAAATATTTGTTGGTTCTTTCTTTTGAAAGTAATTAAAGACATGCAAATTAGAATTAAAAGCAACACCACCATCAACAAAACCACCTTAGGCTATAGGAATTGCAAAGGTTTATTTATACTGTTTTTGTTTTTTTTCTGTTGAACAGTTGTTAACCACAAAAACTACATATATCTTAAGTGTTTTATTTTCAAATATCCATCTGGTTCAGTTGTTTTATATAGTTTTTTTTCCCCTTGTGGCGGCATTTACTCTATAACAATGCATGGATAATTGCATCCATGAAGACTCCTGCAGTGCTATAATAACTACACAAACTAAAAGATGGTTTTTCAATGGAATAAAGCAATCCTAAGGATCACATAAGAGCTCCATAATCAATATTGTACAATTTTTGAATGGGACACAGAAGTGAGAGAAAAACCCTTGTCAAAAACCAGACACATGAAAGGCTCTTTTGTTCTCTCTGTGGTAGAAAGACTTTATACAATTAGGTAGAGGTAAAAATATTGTTCAAATTCTCTAAGTTGTGTTATGATCACTTGATATTTTATGTGCAGAACAATGCTTGGACATAGCAGAAAGCCTAATCAATGCTGTTACAGCAAATTGTGTCTTTACACAGCCAGTATATAGCTCTATGACTAGAAGTAAACAAAACAATGTAACCATTTAAAATGTATTATTTATTATTTTCCCAAATATGTCTTAGGTTTTCTACCATAAGCATAATATTTTTCTTCAAGAAGTAAAAATAATTTTAAAAACAAAATGAATAAAATAAAACATCTTCCTAGTCTTTTCTGCTGTCTGAACTTTTACTCCTTCCTCAAGATTTAGTTCTAGTGTTGTTATCTCTGAGAAGTATTTATTCCCTGACTCTTCACCTCTTTTTTGACTAAATTGGATGGTTTTTCCTCTGTACTCTCATAGATTCTTGCCAAGTTAATATGATATATAAACTTATGCTTTATCCAGGCTTTTGGTTTGGTAAACCTACTCCTTTGTCCTGCAAATCTCATTAATTCTTGGAATGTGTTTTATTCGTGATTATTTTCTCTACCTTTCCTTGTAGGGCAACTTTGCATGTAGTAAGGGTCAAAACTGGCTATTGTCAGAATAAAGCAATTCATCAGCTGAGTAACGATACAATGTTGTTAATAACACTGTGTTGATGTTCAGGTCCATGTTCCCTAACCTTGAAATAATTTGGATTATTTTTCATTATGTGAAAAACCATGTGGCGAGTAAAATGACAGAAGCATTACCAAATGCTTTGAAAAACCTAAATTTTGGATGTTATTTGAGTATTTCTCATAATCAGCTTTTCTCTAATCCCAAAAATGCAACTCTTAATAATAGATTTCTCTGATATAAGCATTGCAGTGATCATGTCACTGCTCACTTTATAAGGCACATTTGAAAGTATTCCGTCTCTATTGCACACTAAATGACTATTCATAGCAAGGTCATATAAAACCAATATCTGTTAGTTCAAAATAGAATGCAGTTGGATGCGACTACATTTTCCCAAGAGGCCAAATATGATTTTTCCATTAAAACTTTTGTTTAAGGTGTTGCATGGGTAATATATCATAGCACCTGGAAAGAGAATCTTGGATCACCTAGCTTCTCAGTCAACTCTGTATGCATTGCAAAACAGTTGTAAGTTAATGTGTGTGGTGACGATCAATATTGTTTGACTCCCCATGAGCAGAAACAAAAAAGTAAGATGTTCTGCATCTTAGTGAAATCTTACGATGAGGTTGACCCATGTCACAACATACTTCCTTTTTCTTTGGACTTGAATGTGGGATACAGAGTTCACAGCGTGAAAATCTAAGTTAATGAGGAACACTTCCATTAAGAAAGCTCATTTGAATGTGAGCCTATATGAAAATTAAGTTTGCAAATCATGATGTCCTCGAAGTTAATCATATATTCAAGGATAGAGCGACTTAAAATCATAAAAGTGCCAATCCTATGAACATTTAGATACAAATTAACACCAAATTTAGTAGAAAATGCCAGAAGGATTTTGGAAACTTCTTGATATAGTCAGACTGTAAAAGGAAAAGATTCACCCACAGTTAAGGTAATTTTCAAAAAATTAGAGCAAAATGGTGAGATTTACTCCCCTTCCCAATATATTAATATATATTATAAGACTACAATAACTAAAACATGATGGTATTGGTATAAAGATAAATAGACCAATGTAACAGGATGTTTTAGAAAGAGTTCTTACTATAAATGTGAAGTTGGCATGGGCTAAACGATAGCAAGATAAATCTGTAGACAATGGATTCATTTATAGTCAGCTTTGTTGGGAAATGAACTTTATGTCTAACACATGTTATATATACAGTAGGTCCTCCGCATGCACAGGTTCCACATTTGTATTCAACCCATCATGGATTTTGTCAGGGACTTGAGCTTCCACAGATTTTGGTTTCTGTCGGGGGTCCAGGAACAAATCCCCTGAGGATACCGAGGGACGACTATACTAGAATAAGTGAGCTAAATGCTTAAATGTCAGATGAAATTGTAAGGTAAACAGACACAATTACAGAAGAATATCTTTTTGAACTTGGTATAGTGAACATTTCTTAAACTGGACCTCAAAATCATAAGGAAAAAAATGGAGAGATTTGACTAGATAACATGTAAGATTTTTTTAATAATAAAGGGTATTAACAAATTGGACATAGATATGAAGATATGTGTACACCTATAATCTATAAAAAATTAATATCTGGTATGTAGAAAACATTTCTTTGAATAAGCAAGAAATAGACAAGAAAGCTCAATTCATTCACTTAATAAATAAATATGCTTTACTTTGTTCCAGAATTTTTGAAAGTGCTTAAAATATTAATTCATTTAATCAGAATAAGTCCCACAGTTTTTTAACTGGTAGAGCTGGGATTTGAACGCAGACAGTCAGTTCTAGAATCAGTATTTTACTTGTCAATAGAAAAACCAAGAATAAAATGAGCGAAGGATATAAAAAAAACTTAGGGGCTTCCCTGGTGGCGCAGTGGTTGAGAGTCCGCCTGCCGATGCTAGGGGACACGGTTTCGTGCCCCGGTCTGGGAAGATCCCACGTGCCGCGGAGCAGCTGGGCCCGTGAGCCACGGCCGCTGAGCCTGCGTGTCCAGAGCCTGTGCTCCGCGGCGGGAGGGGCCGCAGCAGTGAGAGGCCCGCGTACCGCAAAAAACAAACAAACAAACAAGCTATAATACAGTGTGTCCAGTTACATTAGGCCTAGTTGTACTAGACCAGTGGGAAAGTAAGGATACAGGGGACTGCATATAAACAAATTTTACCTAAGAATTTCCCAATAAATCTACTTTATACTTGTATGACATGTACATCATCTCTGCTATGAGGCTAATAACCAACAAATAAATGTAGGGAGAGATGCACAAGTTTACTAGTAATCAGAAGAAAGCAATTGAAGCAACAATGGGAATGTTGGAAAATAGTAAGCCCTGGCCAAGATATGAGAACAGATTACCACTCAGGATTTCATGGCGAATATAAATTGTTACTCTTAGTCTTGCAATAGGTTTTGAACTTTATTTGGTATATAGCCCACAATATGATGTTCCTCTTCTTGATATATAACCCAAAGGAACCCTCACACTGATCAAAAGAAACCATGAATGAGAATGATTTTCACAGCATTTTCATGGGAGAAAACAAATTGGAAGCTAAATTGGTGCCCATTTCTAGGGGAATGGCTAAATACTATATGGTATAAGCATAATATTGAATAGGTAAAATGAATAAATGAAGTCTACATGTAAAACATTGGTAGGTTTCAAAAACCTCAAACATGTGAATGAAAAAAGAACAAAATCAAATTTGCAGTACAATGTCGTTTAATTAAGTAAAAAAGACATATATGAGAACAGGCACCTTAAAATAGAGGATGTTCAATCTTCAAATTAAAAGATACACAATTTCATTAATAATCAGGGAAAAGTAAATTAAAATCACACATGTACAATAATATGTTCACAGAATGACTAAAATGAGAAAAGACAGAAAATTTCAATTATTATTAACAACATGGAACAACTGCAATCCTCCGAAACCGTTCTGAGAGTACGACACTTTAGAGAAATGTTTGCGTATCTAATACGCTGAACACACGTGTACGCCATGATTCAGTAATTCCTGTTCTAGGTACATACCAAATATAAACACATACATGTGTTCAAGAAGAGGCATTTGTGAGAATGTTCCTAGCAGCACTAATCATAAAAGCCAAAACCTAGAAGCTACCCATATGTTCATTGATAGTAGAATGACACGCTAGACACTGACAGTGCCCTGGCCAGACACCTTGGACCTTTCCATTGTAGTGCACACCAGACTGACTTCCAGCTGCTCACATCTGTAACTCATTGCCTGACGCCCTTCTTGACTGGTTGGATTTCACTCTACCACAGGCACCTCAGGAAGTAAGGCCAGAGAATTAGTGCTCTCTGGGAGCAGCCTGAAAACAGTGACCATTGGGAGAGTATGTATAAATAACTCAGCTTGTGGTTCTGCTGGGCTCAGTCTGAGAGCTGAGTTCTAAGTTAGCTTTCAGACTTCCCCAGGGAGATTAAGATCTAGTTACCAGTTTTGATAACTTGCTTGGTAACAACTCCCTCTCCACTCCACTTCCTCGCTTTCCTGGTAGAGTCTCCTGCTCTCACCCCAGTCCTTATAATGATTACCATTGCTCCTAAGTAAGCTACTCTGCGAGAGCAGCTGTAAATATAGGAGGTTATTTATTGGTTGTTTTTAAGTGACTTAGATGCACTGAAGGAAGAAACTCATATGACTAAATCAGTCAACTATCAACTCAGGGCACGAAGTGAAAGCCAGAAGGTCTTGATGCAATGTGTAACAGACCCTTATCTTCTGCAGCCAGAGAGCAGGTTGTGCTGAAAATGAGGTGCAGGACCCACTTTTGAGAATAATAGAGTCTGAAATAGGCTGAAATTTCGATGCTAACTTCTGGCCCCTGAGAGAGAAAGAGTGTGGCCCTGGGACCGGCTTGGGAAAATCTAGCTTGATGTGCTTAAGAACTAGAACCTCCAGGTTTCTCTGAACTCTCTGAAGAGCAGAATTGACCTGCTTCTCTTAGCTGCAGAAGAACCAGCTCTTCTTGCCTGTAGACTCTGCCGAGTCTGCATCTGAGGTGATGCACGATGCATCCTGCCTTCCTCAGAATCCGCCTCCTTCTTTTCTCATTAACTTTTGGGCCAATAAATGGAATCAAATATCAACATGACCCAAAAGGTTGTCTGCAGCTCCACCAGGGTCATATACTCTGACCCAAGACATCATTATCTCTCAGCAGGGTTACTGCAAAAGGTTTAGACTGACTTGTTGCTATTAGGCTTCCCTTTCTACCATCTCTGCTTAACATACCAGCCAAAGCTGTCAGCTCATGGCTCTGCTCTTCTCAAAATACTTCAGTGGTGTTCTGTCTTACTCAGAATAAAACTTAAAATGTTTACAATGGGCTCTAGAAAGTGCCCTTCCTTTGATGACCCCATCCTCCACCCATACTTCTCTGATCTCAGTCTTATTTCTCTCCCCCTCCCTCAGTCAACTCCATCCACAGTGGCTTTCTTGCTGTTCCTCAAATAAACCAGCACAATCCCATCCCAGGCCTCTTAGACGAGCTGTGCCCTCTGCTCAAAATGCTGTTCCTCAGGATATTCACCTGGTCACCCTCTCTTATCTCATGCACGTGTTCTTTGAATTGTCACTTTTTAAATGTGGTCCTTTCTTACCACCTCATTAAAATTATAAACCCTCTCTCTCCTCTAAGATACTCTGTACAACCTCCATGCTTTCTTTTTTTCTCCATAGCCCTTATCATATTCTAATATACAGTTTCCTTTACATAGTTAATCTGAGTATTACCTTTTTCTTTCTATTAGAAGATAAACTTTGTGAGCACAGCTATATTTTTCTATTTTATTCCCTTATGCATCCCCAGAACTTAGAGCAGTACCTGACTCATAGTAAGTGCTCAATCCATAAGTGTTGAAAGGATTATTATATAAAGAATAAAATATGGGAATAAAAAAAGTGGAAAATTAGTAAAGGTAATGATAATAATAATAACCGCTACGTATTACTGAAGTCCTACTTGGTGCCATATAATACAATACTTAGAACAATCCTACAGGTAAAGCATACATCCATTTCACAGATGAGGAAACTAAGTCTCTGGTACATTCAGGGAGAAGTTTAAGGTTACACAAAGGATGAGGATTTATTGTGTCTGACTCACACCTTAGTGGTCTTTCTATATCTCAACATTGCCTCATCAACTAGTCTCCAATGGTAACTTACTCTTTTTTAGTCATCTGATATTTCAGTTGGGAAACATAGATGCATATTGATAAGCAATAAACCAGTAAACCCGATTGCAATAACAGGCACTGGTTCAGAGCAGAGATTCTGGTATTGGACTGCATGGGCACACATCCTGGCTCATACAAGTACTGGTTAAATTTCCTTGGACGTTTTTGTTCATCTCTCTGTGGCTCAGTTTTCACATTTGTAAAAAGGGAATAACAATTATTCTCTCTAGACAGTTTTTATAAGAATGAAGGAAACTAGCATAAATAAATAATATTTAGAATAATGATATTATAAGCACAAGTGTTATGCTCATTTACATTACACAGCATTTTAAAGATTTACAGTGTTTTCACAAAGTTTCCATTATTTAAATTTATATCAATTTCATGAGGTAGATAAGGAGAATATTTTATCCCTGTGTTATTCTTTGACTTGCTAGTTATTTATCATTTAATGTTTGACATGTCCTAGTCTAGGCTTAAGTCTTACACAGATAAAAAATAAAACACAATCCCTGTCCTCAAGAACACCCAGATAAGAAAGAAAATATAGTAGAATAAATGTTTTGATAGAGGTAGCCTGAGGATGCTGAGAAAACTGAAAGCTACAGAGGTTAATAAACCTGTCCAAGAGTGCCCAAACGATAAGTCTTCTCACTCTCCATCCAGAGTTTCCCCCTAAACACTGGTAGGAATGGTGGATAAAGCAGTCTTATGAGGTGGGAGATACAGTGTCTGAGCTTTTTCTTGCTGCCTGGAAAATCCCAGCTTCTTGCATTGCAGCAAAGGACTGATCTTATTTCTCCTTTCACCTGGCCTCCAGGTTGGTGAGCAAGACCCCATTACCCCGAAATTATAAGTAATAATTCTTATTAAAGCACCAAGGTGGTACAAATAGATGCTGTGGTCATGAACTCTTATCTGACTGGTTCACAGAAGAGTAGAATAAAGTCAGTGTTTCACTTAACTGGAAACCAGGAAACCTGGATATGACCTTGGGCAAATGATTCCATTTCTCTGCACCTTGGTAAATATTGCTATCATTATCACCTTTATGGTTTCTAGAATGACTTGGATAGGAGTCACATTCTGTAAAAGAAAACCAAAACAAGGCACTGCATGACCTCAGAGTGTAAGTTCATTTTCTATGTTGATTCTTTGCCATCTTTTCCAGCGTGTCAAATTTTGTTTGCTTTTTAAGCTAAAGGAAGTGACTAGCACACTGCTTTGTCCGGAGCTCACACTGAAAAATGTTTGCTCAAAGAATGAACTGTCATCCACACAAAAAAGCATATTGGTAACTCGGTGTTCAGAAAGACACATCTATACATCTCGCGCTCTTTCTAATCAGACACAGTCTCATCTTTTAGACTCAATTCGTAACACCTGCAGGTCCTTTAGCACTTCTGTTTCTTTGCAAGGCAGCTTTCCCCGCAGAAAGCCTGTGTTCTGCCACAGCTGCACCAATTAGTCTCCCTGCCCGAGAAGAGTGACAATAGTGATATTTCTCCGGATGAATGATAGACCTACTGGAGAGTCCACAAATCAAAATGTCAATTTTCTTTTCTCCTTCAGTTTCTTTTGTGTTGTGTGTTTGTATGTAATTTCTTCTACAAAAATGCCTTTGGATAGAGATAAAATATCTTCTTTTTTTTTCAACTTTAACTAAATAATGAAGCATGTCTGTGACAGATTTTGACACATTTTGGAATTACATTCATTGCCTACAAAGTGTGGCAATCACATGAATTCTTTGAAAAGAATGATTTAAAAGTGCCAGTGGTACCTAGAAAAGAAGCAGTCTAGGGAGAGGGTGCTAATGCACGCTCCTGATAATTATGTAAAACAAAATGTGGATTTGCAACTAAAGCACAAAAGCCTAGTAGATGCCCAATTCAAATTTTTTCTAATTATAATATCATCATTTCTTTAGTTTTCTCATAACCTAAAGATTTTATGGTATTTTAAATTTCTGTACAACTTTAAAAGGAATACATGCTACACTCTTGCAGTGTGTTGAAAACAATATTAAGGCCAGGGTAACTATGTTCATGACTCTATTTTCTATTAAAAATATCTCCAGTGACTTACTAAGTTTTCAGAAACCAGTTTTTGTTCATTTGCTTGTCCTTAATTCAGACATTCAAAGAGAGTTTTAGATAAACGTGCAGGATTTAAGGTGAAATAATGTTGAAAAATACTTTTCCCCATAGAAATCTAAGAAAGTACATGACAAATCATGAAAGCATGATGGAGAAAAACCAAAACATGAATTCACAGTTATAAATCATGAGATCCTGAAAAGTTCCAGATAAAATGACTGAACCATGCTTGAGGGTAGAGTGACTTGATTTTAGCATGTGGTAAAACTTCGAGGGGCTTTTAGGATTCATCCTACTTTATTTTCCCATGTAATGGCTTAAGAGTCAGAATTCCTAGGTTTAATTCTGATGCAAGCCACTTAAGTTGTTCATGAATTCTCTTCTTATTTTTTTTATTTCTCCTTAATTTTTTTTTAGTGGAGTTTAGTTGATGTACAATGTTGTGTTAGTTTCAGGTGTACAGCAAAGTGAATCAGTTATACATATACTTATATCCACTCTTTTTTAGATTCTTTTCACATTTTAGGAATTCCATATAGTATTTTGCATGGAAAGAATAAAAGAATGCACATGCATACTCTTCTAAGGTTTATTAATTCTTACCAGTGCAAAATACTATATGGAATTCCAATGATGTGTATTGTACTATGCTAGATGTGGCTAGGGGAAAAAACAAAACCAAAACCAAAAAAACAGGAAGAGAAAGCTGCAACAACAAGCCTACCATGTAAAGAGAGAGATGATACATATGTTTAATTAATTATATAAATAAGAGAGAAGGGAAAATATTGTAAGAGAAAATAATGTGCTCTAGGAATCCAGAAGAGGGAAATATATCACTATCAGATGGAGGAAATGGGCAAATTCTTATAGAGGAGGAGATATTTGAACTGGATCTTAAGTGACAGGAGATGTTTAGTTATGTGTAAATAAAAAGTGGCAAATGCAAAAGCAAGTTTGCAGCCTTATAAAAATAATATTTTGTAGGCCAGTTTAATTGGAGTAAGAATATAGGAAGACTAGTTTGCAAACATAAATGAGGATGCAACTGTGGAAGCTTGAAAATCACACCTGATCTACCTAGAATAGGTTGTAAAAATGCTGTGTTAAATGTCATACAAATTTATACTACTGTTATCAGGCATTTTACATGTAGAAGGTATATGGAATGTGGTGGTACTATCAGGCTAAATGGTTATTAGTGAAAATGATGTCATAATGTGAATGTGTGTTAGAAAAGATCAATATAATAATGTAGATGAAACATGAAAGCCTGCAGAATCCCTGAGTCCTGGACAGGAAGCCTTTGATTATGTTTTAATTTTTCTTTTGTAGAGGGGAAAATGAATATGAAGGAAATAAAATCTAAATATTTCAGATAATTTTTTTCTCCTATGAAAAAAACAGCAATTATTTTAATGTGGTATTTGTGATAAACAGTATTTTTTTATTCATTTGCACAGCATGAGTAAGCTTACAAGAAGTATGATAAGATAGGCAAGAAAGAATGACTTTGTACAATAAACAATCACTTTTATTTTGCATAACATGAATGAAAGAAAAATTAATAAAATACTTTAGGAAATATATATCAGAGGACCTCAGCAACGTATTATCGGTTTCATGTTTTAAATCGGTTTCATGTTTTAAATCGGTTTCATGTTTTGAGAAATGCATTCCTCTGAGGAAGAAAAAAATGATAGATATTAACAGGTTTACATAATCCTGTTGCAAATAGTTGGAGACTGACTGCATGAAAATGGAACATTTCCTAAAAATTCACTATACATTTCAGCAGTTTTAGCTGGGTCAATTACAGTTGCCAATGAAAGCAAATCTGTGCATGTGGCATTGTCTTGAAGGAAGATATCTCATTCAGGCTTTCTGTACAAAACCATTTAATCAGCCTCTGTGCTATGTAGGAACCAGAGTATCTCGACTGCAGCTGACTTTATGGATCCAACTCTAGATTAATTTGCCCTGCATAAACTGAAGGATTATTTTGCTTGTTTTATATATATATATATATATATATATATATATATATATATATATATGTATATATATATACACACATATAATATATATACATATATAATATATATTATTTTGCTTGTTATATATGTGTATGTATAAATATATGTACGTGTATAAATATACACACACATATATATATAAATATGTAAAGCAAATGAAAAGAATGTACTCACACTATGAATATTATTATGTAGCATTTACTGAGCAAAAATAAACATTTAGATATTTAGATGTAAGTACATACAATATAATACAGTGATAAAAACATAGATTAAATGACCAGATTGCCTTAGTTTGGAGCCTATTGTTTCCACCTGAGAATTATGGGATCTTAGATATTTGTTTTAATCTTTCTATACTTCAATTTTATCATTTGAAACTCTAGAATTAGCATTATTAAAAGAATTCAATGAAATACTACAAGTAACTTGTGTAGGACACAGTGCCTAGCAGGAATTGAGTGCTTAATATTTGGTAGCAGTTGTTGCTATTGTATAAGATACTCATTTCCTTTGCTGTTATCATTATAATTACATTACATGTATCCTCTCTTCCCTGAAGTGATGGTGAAATCTTGAGTCAAGCATAATTAAGGAATTCTGTCTCTTGATTCCTTCTGAATCCTCTTCCTTCTTTGCCCCATTCTGCACTGTTACTGGAGCTCTGGGGCCTCCGACTTTGATCCATGTACTTTTCCCAGGGAGCTCTCATTATATACATATATCTAAGTCCTTCAGTTCACTTTAGTATGAAAACAGCTTGTGTGTAATAAGACTTATAAGTGAATAAAATTTAAGTAGCTAAAACCATGAGTACCTCGGTAATTTTTCATATTTTATGTTTGAGACCCCAAAGGGCAATAGGTGATTCTCTGTACCATAGGGGAAATTGGAGAATGTAAAGTATAAGAATTCTTATTTTACCAGCCACGTTATTAGAAAGAACAAGCAAACCTTATCTTCAGTACATTAAAGGAAAGGTCATTGAGCAGCTTTTCATTTCCTTCGTTGCGTTTTCCTTTTGGTACAGTGTCAGTTCCAGGCAAGAGCCTATCACTTGTTCTTTCATTTTCTTTTCTCTTTCAAGATACTTAGGAATCTAAAAATATCATTTTTTTTCACTTGGTTATTTCTCAAAAAAAGCCACCTTTCTATCCTTTTACGCTTCTACTTTTCTTTATATCCTGCGGACATATTTTTGCTATGTGATTTTTCAGTTGTAGTTGTTCGTTTGGAAAAGGGTTAATATCAATTCTTGACCCTGTGAAATAGGGGTGAGATAAAAAGCTGTGTGCCTTCATATGAGACACCGTAAAGTCAACCGAGGGAAGCCAAGGAAATCCAGTTGTGGGTACTTGCGAACTTATCAGCTTGCAAACAACTCAACACATTATAAATTATTTACATGTCCAGATTTCCACAGTTATTTATTTATGTGAAAAAGTGCTATAAGCTGAGTAGAATCTCTTTTAATCTTCAGTAAAGTTTCAGAACAAGCACATGAAACAGTATAAAAATCATATTGCTTTTTTTAAAAATAAAAAAAATGCTTCTGAAATAATATTTTTTAAAACATATATCTTTATGAGGAAGATGGCATTGTCAGTATCTACTAATTTCTCAGTGTTAATTAACTACATTATGAAACTGCAAAAGTGAGATGAAAAGGGCACAAAATGAAAATTATTAGCAACATTTTTCTCATGCATTTCTGAGTTTAGGGTAAAAGGATATTGCCATAGCCTTAGAATTACAACTTAAGGCAATTTTTTTTTTTTTACTATACTTATTCATTTTTTAACTTGAAGTATAATTGATTTAAAATACTGTTTGTTTCAGATGTACAGCAAAGTGATTCAGTAATTTTTTCAGATTATATTTCATTGTAGGTTATTACAAACTTTTGAGTATAATTTCCTGTGCTTTACAGTAAATCCTTGTTGCTTATTTATTTTATGTATAGTAGTTTGCACCTGTTAATCCCACACTCCTAATTTGTCCTTCCTTCCCTCCCTCTCCCTTTTGGTAACCATAAATTTGTTTTCTATGTCTGTGAGTTTGTTTCTATTCTGTAAGTAAGTTCATTTGTACCATTTTTAGATTCCACATATAAGTGATACCATATAGTATTTGTCTTCCTTTGTCAGACTTACGTCCTTAAATATTATATTCTCTAGGTCCATCCATATTTATTTTCTGGATATATACCCAAGAGTGGGATTGCTGGATCATATGGTAGTTCTATATTTAATTTTTTAAGGAACCTCCATATTGTTCTCCATCGTGGTTTCACCAATTTACATTCCCACCAACAGTGCAGGAGGGCTCCTTTTTCTCCACATCCTCTCCAGCATTTATTACTTGTAGACTTTTTGATGATGGCCATTCTGATCCCTGTGAGGTGGTACCTCACTGTAGTTTTGATTTGCATTTCTTTAATAATTGGCAATGTTGAACATCTTTTCATGTGCCTGCTGGCCATGTGTATGTCTTCTTTGGAAAAATGTCTACTTAGGCCTTCTGCCCGTTTTTTGATCCCTTTTTTTTTTTTTTTTAATATTGAGTTGCATGAGCTGTTTGTATAGTTTGGGTATTAACCCCTTGTTGGTTGCATCATTTGCAAACATTTTCTTCCATTCCTTAAGGTTGTCTTTTCATTTTGTTGATGGTTTCCTTTGCTGTGCTAGAGCTTTTAAGTTTGATTAGGTTCCATTTGTTTAGTTTTGCTTTTATTTCTTTTGCCTTGGGAGACTGATCTAAGAAAATATTTCTATGATTTATGTCAGAGAATGTTTTGCCTATGTTCTCTTTTAGGAGTTTTATGGTATAATGTCTTATATTTAAGTCTTTGAACCAAATTTGAGTTTATTTTTGTACATGGTGTGAGGGAGTGTTCTAATTTCATTGTTTTACACGTAGTTATCCAGTTTTCCCAGCACCACTTGTTGAAAAGACTATCTATTCTCCATTGTATATTCTTGCCTCTTTGTCATAGATTAACTGACCAATTTATTCTTTTTAAAAATCTTATTTATTTATTTGAGGTAGAAACACTTACCATGAGATCTACCTTCTTAATAAATTTTTAAGTGTACAATGTATTATTGTTAACTATAGGCACAACGTTGTACAACTTAATAATCTTGCTTAACTGAACATTTATACCTATCAAACGATGACTCCTCATTTCCTCCTCCCAGCCCCTGGCAATTGTCATTTTACTCTTTCTATGAGTTTGATTTTTTAGATCCTTCATAAGTAGAATCATGCAGTACTTGTCCTTCTGTGACTGGCATATTTCACTTAATATAATGTCCTTCATTTTCATTCATATTGTTGCATGCCATAGGAATCCCTTCTTTTTTTATGGCTGGATAAAGTTCCCTTGCATGTGTATGTCACATTTAAAAAATCTATTCATTCACTGATGGACATTTAGGTTGCTTTTACAGGTTGACTATTGTGAATGATGATGCAGTAAACATGGGAGAGAAGATATCCCTTCCACATCCTGATTTCAATTCTTCTGGGTATATATCCAAAACTGGTGTTGCTGAATTATATGGTAATTCTATTTTTAATTATTAAAACAGTACATACAGTACTGGCATAAAAACAGATCGAAGTATATGAAGTACAAGGAAAGGTGCACAAAATCACTAAACATCAGGGCAATGCAAATCAAAACCACAATACAGTATGACCTCAGATCTGTTAGGATGCCTACTGTTAAAAATAATAGTAATAATACAAGTGTTGGTGAGGTTGTAGAGAAAAGGGAACCCTCATAAACTGTTTGTGGGAGTGTAAAATGGTATAGCTGCTATGGGAAACAGCATGGTGGTTCCTCAAGAAATTAACAATAGATATGCCTATTTATTCTTGATTTCACCAAATATTAATTTTTAAGTTCTCAATGTTACTTTGATATATTATTGTTATTTATGCCTATAAACTTAATTCTGATATTAACATTTTTATAAACATAAACGCAGATACAAATATACAACCATTTCTAAAATGCAGTAAACAAAGCAAAAATTATTATAAATATGCAAATAATTTGTAATCAGTATTTTGGAAGAGTGTTTAAGTGGAAATTATCACTGCACTTCACTTTCCTTAGGGAAGATTTTTTATGGAATAGAAAGAATTAAGAAGGTGTCTGGCAGAAGGACTAAATTAACATTTTAGAAAATATAACAAGATTGTTGCAAATACCAGAACATAGTATAAAAACTGTGATGAAAGCAGAAGAAATGGATTTAAAAAAAATTAAATGGTGACAGGCAGTGTAAAAGTAGTGAAAAAAAAAAGTATTCAGTCTCTGGTCTATTATTTTAGTTCTATAGGGGAAAAAAATGAATGCGTGGGGAAAGGAAGATCAGCTTCCTACTTGGTTTGTCAACACCAGCTGGCAGGCGAATCGAGGCAGTACTTCCTTCCACCAAGTGGTGGGTGGAAGATTAGCTCTTTGTTTGTTCCAGCTAACACCACTGGCTGGTGGCGGGGTGGGGGTGGGGGTCGGGGGGGGGTCAGTGTGCTGCCAAGTGTTTTGATAGAAAAGGGGTGGGATGGAAGATCAGCCCCTAGCTCAGCCTCACTGAAACCATACAGGAGAGGGGTTGTGTTGGTATTTGGCTGTAATAGGGTGAGTATTTCCAAAATTGTTTTTCTGTTCTGTTAAGTCCCTTTAGGGAATAGCCTTCCCTCAGGGGTTTTGTTTGTTTGTTTCCTTGTTTGTCTTTGCCTATTGTAGGTTCTGGACTAGAATCTTTTGCAACACTCTGCCTAGGATACATGGGCGGCAATAAGGAAACCCAAGGGGCCCACCATTGTGTTATTCCTCAAGTCCCAAGGTCCCTAGGCAGTCCACATTCTTGTTTCTACCTTTCAGAATCTTATACTTGTTTGTTGTGTTATATCCAGGAGATTTTTAGTTGTAGGTGGGATAATCTTGGAGAAATGGGGTGACTCCATTTGGGCTGAAAGTAGAAGTGCACATTGTTCTGTTTTATTCTATTCATCACTCTTGCAGGTGTCTTCCATTCTCTCACACTTTCCTTTAGAAATGCAGATTTCTAAACTATTTTTTCCTTCTGTAGAGTGGTATTTTTTGAATATGCCTGAGAATTATACATAATGGACAAAGCACTACCTACAGCTAAGGATCCTTGTACTCTCTTTTCTCTATGGGAAGCTATTTTAAAGATTATACTGTAATGATTCAGAGAGAATAAGGAACTTGACCAAAGTCATACGCTTTGATAGTGAATGAGCCTTGATTTTTAACTGGGTCTGTGAGATTCCAAACCAGTTTTTTTTTCTTTTACAGCATGATCTACCTTGAATGGAATTATTGCTTTGCTTTTCATTGCCAATATGTCGATATATCAAGACTTCTTTATGTAAAGATCAATTTCAGTAATCTTTTTATGCTTAGAGCTTAGCATATACTAAGAATTTAATAGAGCTTGTTTCTTAAATAGGTGCTAATTGGAGCGTCCTTTAAATTTTTTTAAAAAGAAAGCAGAGCTCTTAAAGAGATTAAAGGCTACTCTGGAAAATAAAAATAAAAAGGAAATAATTCTTTGTAAAAGGATCTTTTTCCGTATGCAAAGGAAGGAAAACTTAGAGGCACTTACACAGAAAAGAAAAAGATTTGAAATAAATGTAAAATACGGGTACTTAACCTGCCACTAGAACATAAAAGGAATTGTTAAATCATCTTCTTTCAGCTTTATCTCCAGAGTCATCAGTTAAATATGCCAGATGAACAGTCTGTGATGGAGAACACTTGCTGGATCAAAACCAAGAATGAAAGGTAAGCTTATGATTTACAACAAATGTTTATCATGTGTTTTTCAACTTAAAGGAAAAGAAAAAATCCTAAATATGTCCAGATTGCCAGAAGTTTTGTTTTTTACATAAACAAATATATCGAGACAGAGAAATATTTGATCTCCATGAAAGCTTTTTTAAAACTTTTATTCAATGAGTGGAATATAACTATACTTGAAGTTGTCGAAACTTCTGTTAGCAGCAAAGAAATAAATAGTGTAGGCTTAATTTTCTTTGACTTTCCCTCAAAGCGTATATGGAAACAAATACCAAAATATTCTTCATCTAAAATTTCATCTAAAAATTCTTTCACAAAGAGATGGAGGAACATTAGCTCTTAAAAGAATAGTGAATATTTGATATATGTAGATAGTTATTTTCTTCTAGAAAATTCAGTCATAAGTAGCAGAGAAAGAATACTACATAGGGCTTCCCTGGTGGCACAGTGGTTGAGAGTCTGCCTGCCGATGCAGGGGATACGGGTTCGTGCCCCGGTCCGGGAAGATCCCACAGTTTCGTGCCCCGGTCCGGGAAGATCCCACATGCCGCGGAGCGGCTGGGCCCGTGAGCCATGGCCTCTGAGCCTGCGCGTCCAGAGCCTGTGCTCCGCAATGGGAGAGGCCACGACAGTAAGAGGCCCACGTACCGCAAAAAAAAAAGAATACTACATAAATAACCAAAACTTAATAGCTAATGTTTCCTGATCTTTAGAATATTTAATTTGGAGAAGATAAAATTGTCCTGAAATGATTCTATAAAATTTGCATATATTTATAAAATCAATATTTTCATATTTATTTTCATGTTTGTAGTGTGTCTATGCCATTTATTTACAAATGTATGTATTTGAATATTAAAAGTAACTACAACCACAGCAGGGTAGCTTGGCAAGATATAATATCTGTTTAGGCTAGTGTGGAAATTGGTAATATCCCTTTTTCCATATAATTAGTTAAAACTGTTGATTTATACAGACACTCACTCAAGAGGGAAGATGACTGAAACCACAGTTACAATAATAGTTCTCTCATAAAGATGTATATCAAGGGAAGACAGGTTGCTGAAAAGCAACTTGTGATCACAGCCTGGTTAAAGTAAGAGATACATTTTTTCACCCTAAAGGGAGAAAAAAAATGAACAGAGCTGGAAGCCAGATTTGTTAAACAGGGTTTGAAAGTAAAAATGAAATAAGGTGTTCTCTGCGGCATGGTAACAGGTGCTTGAACTTAGTAAGCCTCAGCTTCTCTGACAAAACAATCTCTTTGTCACATAAAAGAAGAGTTACATTTGACACAGTTTACCTAGTTTTCACTGTAGTTTTTTGTCTTTTTTTCTGTCCTTTTAAGGGAAGAGGTGGAAGAATGGAGTGGTAGAGGTGATGTGGAAACAGCACTCATAGTATGTGCTCACAATGTATTAATTTATTTTGCCAGAAGAAAGAAAACCCTAGTTGTTTCACATTTGAGTACTCCCACTTTAAAAAGAGTTATTTGATACTACAGCATGACAATTTTTAGAGTTGGAAGTGAACATAGAAACTTATTGTCTTGCTATAATTTTAATTTCTCAAATTTGACTTCTATTAAATAAATGAGCTACAGAATCAAAATTTTCTGGCAGTGTAGTTACATTTGTCATTATTCACAATATGCCATAATAATAATAAGAATCAAATATTCTGCTTAAATTTTTAAATTTTATGTATTATAAAACAGTATTCCCTTAAACAACAAAAATTTCAATCAAGTTTATAATTAGACAAAAAAATTGTCAAAAACTAAAATATACCTTGCTAAAAAGGATTATAGAGACTTTAGATTTGTGTTAATTTCTTTAAAAACTTTTTTTTCTTTTTTTAAAAATTTATTTATTTATTTATTTGGCTGTGTTGGGTCTTCGTTTCTGTGCAAGGGCTTTCTCTAGTTGCTGAGAGGGGCGGCCAGTCTTCATTGCGGTGTGCGGGCCTCTCGTTGTGGAGCACAGGCTCCAGACGCGCAGGCTCAGTAGCTGTGGCTCACGGGCCCAATTGCTCCATGGCATGTGGGATCTTCCCAGACCAGGGCTTGAACCCGTGTCCCCTGCATTGGCAGGCAGATTCTCAACCACTGCGCCACCAGGGAAGCCCTAATTTAATATTTATTTTATAATGGAGTATAGTTGATTTACAATGTTGTGCTAGTTTCCTGTGTACAGCAAAGTGATTCAATTATACATATATCCATTCTTTTTCAGATTCTTTTTCCATATAGATTATTACAGAATATTGAGTAGAACTCCCTGTACTATACAGTAGGTCTTTGTTGATTATCTATTTTATATATAGTAGTGTGTATATTTGTGTTAATTTCTACTTCTTGAAAGTATAGCATCAATGTAATATATTTAAATATGAAATATGTTTTCAGATTTTGGAACCATTTTGAATTTAAGTTTCCACTGGGCATTCAGAGGGAAAGTATGCATGAAAAAATTATGTTCATCATTCTGTCTGCCAAGGTGGTAGTTGTGAAACTGCACTCCTTTTCAAATATAGCTGTGCCTATGACACCTTGCAGTGAAGGTAGCTAGACTTATAGAAGCTAATTCAGTTAGATGAAATGTGGCAAAGCAAAGACTGTGTGATTTGATGAAGGTTACTTATGACATTGATGAAGAACACCTCACAAAATAATTTTTATTAAAACTATGTAGGACTGGGCAATATTTAAATTGTTTATTTGTGCTCATTAATTAATTATGCTCAAAAAGTCTATTCATGACATATTATTATTCCTTCCAACATGTATGCTTACTGATAAAATGGAAGAGAGCAAATAGATAAAAATATGGAGGTATTAATGGAGTGAAAATTTACTGAATTAAAGTCTAAAGAGGTGCAATGAATAATCTATTATGAAATTGTTGCTCAGCACCAGAAGAATGTGCTAGAATCTAGCTTGTTTGGTTGATGAAGAGTTGATATTTTAACCTACACCGAGAGATTTTTTTTCTTAAATTTCCAATATAGTTAGAATGTTTAGCACTAATATGAATTTTGAAGTTACAGTAAGTAACAGAAGGGTCTTGCTTCCTAAAAAGTCATGTCCGCTAACAGTACCATAGAATGTTCTGGGAGCAGCTTCAAATCTGAGTAATTTGCCATTTATAGCTATAGAATATAAAGTCTACTTGAAGCATTTCAGTCATCCTTAAGATGTAAACTAGCAATTGTTCACCTTAAAGAAATGAAATGTAAGAATGTTTCACTCTTAACGTTGTCTATACAAAAGATGTATTTCAATTGATTGGTAGGCTAAAATAAATGTTGGAAAAATATTGAAAGGTAAACAGTTATATTGTCTCTAAAGTTCTCTGAAGTACTAAAATTCCAAAGTTCTATGATAATTCACCTGGACTATATAATACAGGTTTCTGACATTGTAGTTATACTTGTCATTATTCATGTCCTGTCATAATTTTAAAGCTCAGATAATCCAATATATAACAGTGTTGGCAAAAAGATGTAGAATATATCTTTTCATTCTTTTACTCCCTGAGATCATTCTAGAATATACAATTGTTTGGCAACGCAAGTGATAAAAACCAGACATGTTGAGAGATCTATAGATATAGATCGATCTTATCTTGTTTTCCTCCCTAAACTTGGCAGCTACTTTTGACATCTCTCAAGTTAATCCATCAAGTTTAGAGAACAAATCATGACATATTCAAGCACTAAATTTTAATTGACTAGGAAGAGCACTGGTTCCCATGTCTTTTTGGACTAAACCACAACATGTAGAGAGAGGTTTCTGTGGTGGTGTTTTGTTTTATTTCATACAGCAGTCCAGAAGAACTGTTTATCTGTTCCAAATTAGAAATCAGATAACTCACTTTTTTTCTTTCTTTTTAATCATAGGGAGATTGAGAATTTCCAAAGATAAGTAAAAGAACAAGGAATTAAACTTGAGCCAACAAAATGAATGAATCTAGTAATAGAATTAAGTGAGCCAATAATATATACATATATGGCTAGACAGTGACAAAGGTATTTACCATGTGGGAATAGCTCATGGTCGTAGGGGCCCCTAAGGAAGTTATTCTCCACAAACTGAAAAAGTGAGGAAACAAGGAGAGAGACAATATAGGAACTACCAACAACATTAAGTTGCTCTCCTTGATATAAAAGTGAGGGCTTGCTAATATGTGTGAAAGACTAGAAGAGATTAGCCCTAGTGGCAGTAAGATATGGTGATTTGACCAAGTCAGACTTGAGGGGGAATTATTGGCTCTTTCCAACAATCAGTGCATGTAGAAAATATGGGCTGCTAGATATGCACACCAAGATCTCAAAGGTCTACCTAGAAAAGGGAATAAAATCCAACCTAAAGCTGTATGTGATTTAACCGTATATCTACAATGTAGGCACAATCTTGGCATATATGATAATTTTTACCTTTTACTTTTTAAAATTAAATTTATTAATGTAAATTCGTGGCAAGAATGTGCTTCAGAAATTCCCAAGTGTGCTTGGAAAATGCACATTCTTCAATTATCCTTTATGTGGATGAATGAAAATTTGCATAAAGGTATGCCACAAAGACTACTTTGAGAATCAGAGGCTGATTAAAAAAAAACAGGCATTCTCACTCGTCTCATGTACCTTAGTCCCTTATGGTTGCTGTAACAAAAATACCATAGGCTGGGTGACTGGAACAACATTTATGTCTCACAGTTTTGGAGACTGAAAAGACCAAGATCAAGGTCTGTCGGGGTCCTGCTTCCTTGTTTATGGATGGCTGTCTTCTTGTTGTGTCCTCACATGGGTGAAGGGGCCAGGGAGCTCTCCAAGGTCTCTTTTTATAAGAGCATTAGTCTTCTTCATGAGGGCTCCATCCTTACAACCTAATCACCTTCCAAAGGACCCACCTCCAAATACATGGTATTTGGGGATGCACATTGGGGATTAGGTTTCAACATAAGAATTCTGGGGAGACATAAACATTCAGTCTATAGCATCATCGTTTAATACCATGAGCGTTGAAAATTGAGAAGTCTTAATTTAACCAACTTTTCAACACTAAGTATCTGCAAAACCACTCTTGAAACTGCTAAATCATATATATGATACATATTTTATATATATATATATATACACACACACAATTATATATATTATTTATTTTCCAGAATTTTGTTAGATTCCAGCTCTCCAGTTCTCTGGAGGTTAGGACAAGGGTTTACATGCCACTAATACAAGTTTACCATATCCTGAAGTTCAAACCCTAACCTTGGATCAAAAGTCAAGTTAGCTCTCTGTACCATCATTCCTAGTGAAGGTTGAGCAAGTCTTCCTTTGTTTTCCAGTGCATTCTATATTCACAGTAAGATTTTCCCCCAATGATTAACAAATCTGGGAATGAACTCAGACAAGCTTTGGTTGAACTCATCCTGAGTATTCAGCAATTTCTTCACAATAGTTAAGTCAGACTTTGGAAATGTAAGTTATATGGTTACCTCTGTTAAAATTCCATTTACTGATTGATTTAAAACCTGGAAGACTTTAGGGGAAGATTTGCTCTATGTGTTTGGACAAATCTCCTCCAGGAAAGATATAATTTAAATCAAATCATTTCAAATCATGATTGAAACCACTAGTCAGGAAGACTTGTAATCAATGCTTATGTGAAAAAAATGAATATGTGTAGCTTGATACAACGTCAGTGTATTTTTCTCATAGCTCAGATGTAGATGTTTTCTATTAGGAGGTACACACATTGTGAAGCAGTGTATTGTTTTGCATTACATCTGTCATTACATTAGAAAACCATTTGGCAGGTTTAGTCATGCCTATAATACGCCCATTCATCTCTTAGTGCTTATGTGGTACCAACATACTGCCTTGCTTAGTGATTATATTTTTACTCCTTATTTCCCTTCAAAGACTCTGGGGTAATGGAGGGCAGGTGTTTTGCATTATTACTATTTATTTTATGCAGTTATTAGGTAGTAAATATTTGTGATTGAGACTAATCTTTTTTATTTTCTCAGTATTACCAGGTACCTACCATTGAAACAATTATCACATCAGTAATTTTTAGACTTTTATTTGCTATTTTTGATGGGTGTCTGTTTCCAAAATATTCGTATCTGAGAGCAGAACTTAGTGTCTTTGCTCAGTGCTGTGTCTCTTGTGGCTACATAGTGCTCAGCCCATAGTAGTTGCTAGAGAAATATTTATTGAATAAATTAATAATTTGAATGAATAACTATATTCCAATATCTAAGTTTTCATAACTTTCTGTCTATAAAGAAATGGCATAAAATGTCTCAGTGTATTTATAGAGCAGTTTTAGCGTTTAGGGGTTCTGGTATTAAATTACATGCTAAGCTGCTATGAAAAAGAGATCTGAAAACAGTGACTTAATAAGACAAAAGTTTCTCTTTCACCCATCAATATGGACATGAGTGTTCTGAGGTTACTAGGCTTGCTCTTGTCTACAGTGTTATGTAGGGACTGGATCTTATTAATAGCTCCAAATGATAACCTTTTAAAAATATGAGACATTAGACATTCATTCAAATGGTTCTTTAAATATGCTATTGGCCAGTGTGAATAAGTGTTTTACAGGTATTGGCTTCTCTCAAAATTTTTACTTAACTTTTGTTTCAAACTTCTTTATCAAGTGTTAAAAGCTGCATTACATATGTCTGCACATATACATCTTCTACATGAGACAATCTCTCCTTGATCTACAAAAGTAGATGAACTATGAATAGTATGATTACACTTAAGCTGTATATACACATATGTGTATGACTTGGTACACAAAAGACACATTTGAGCAATATGTTTACAGTAACATCTCTGGGGATTTATAGGAGACAGTGTCTGTACAGTATAGATTTCTGTAAAGTATGAATTTAAATAACTTTTTATGACTTTTGTAATCAGAAAAAATATGTTTTAAAGAGGATAAAATTTTGAAGAAATAGTTCTTTATGATGATGCATATTTTAACCATTTGTGACCAGAGCAAAGGAATTATGGCAAAACACTAAAAACACCAAAGTTTTTTTACATTAAAAATTTTATCTAGGGCTTTCCTGGTGGCGCAGTGGTTGAGAATCCACCTGCCGATGCAGGGGACATGGGTTCGTGCCCCAGTCTGGGAAGATCCCACATGCCGCGGAGCGACTAGGCCCGTGAGCCATGGCCGCTGAGCCTGCGCGTCCGGTGCCTGTGCTCCGCAACGGGAGAGGCCACAACAGTGAGAGTCCCACGTACTGCAAAAAAAAAAAAATTTATCTTCACAAAGTAATTTAAAAAATATGAAAATAGTAGCTAAGCCCTTAATTTTCGGGAGACCAGGATGTAATTAATATTTTCAAAGATAATAAGGTAAAATATATTAACTTTAAATGTTGGAATCTCAAAGAATATTTACCATAAATATGAAATCTATTTTGGAACTACTATTTGAAAGGAATGAACCATTAAATAAAACTATAACCAAACATGTGCCAATTTTCTACAAGTTTTATATACAAATTATTCCTAAATTTAATCTGAAAAGGACTATGCAAAGTTTAATTTCATCTATAAGAGAATCAGTTTAATTGAGTTTGGCCATTTATTCAGTATAACTTTTAGAATAATATTCTATACAATTCCAAAATAGTGCATACTTATTTGACTCAACTAATCATAGCAGTCAGCACAATAGCTTGCCTTTCCTAAAACATTTCTTGAAAACTTTTCAAGTAAGTGACATGGAGAGAGAGCAAGAGAATGAGAGAAAGAGAAAGGGGACTGGCAATAAGGATATTGAACAAAAATTAGTAATGAAACTGATAGAGCTTAAATAAATCAGTAGTATTTAAAAAATATTTGCTACCTCACCTGAAAGACACATTATGCTTTATGAATTTAGTTCAATCAATGAGGACTTCAGTTGAAGTTTTATATTTTACATTTCAAATTTCAACTCATAAGACTTAAATCTTACTTTCAGAGTCTAACCTAGGTGAAATCTTGAGACCCTTGCTGGAATGACATTTAAAAAATGTACGTGTTCGCTTCTGAATAATACCACAAGGATTCAATGAATATCTCATTTACAAAATGTAAAACTAATTTTTTTCACAATATTTATTTTAATCCTTATGGCTAACTTGTGAGGGAAGCTATGTCCATTTTAAAGATGAGGAAACCAGTCCAAAGCCCTGCTGCCAGAGTGTACCTGGGATTTGAACCCAGACAGCAGTCTGGCTCTGTAGTCCAGTCACTAAACTACTACATTATAAAGTTGCTACAGACTTGAGTTGTTTGTAATATACTGGAATCTCCTCTCTGAGCCTGCCTCCTCCTCCCTGTTTTAGTAATGGTGTGTCTGTAATGTGGCTATTTGCTTAGTGTAGATCCTAAAGAGTCTCCCATGTGCACCTTCTTAATCCCACTACCTTTTCCCCTACACATTATTCAATCTTCTGAAATTCATATTTATCACTTATATTTCCTCATAGGTTAATGACCCGAATATGCATAGCTAATTGCATAAATTTAGTTCACCCCTTTTTATTATTTACTTTGTGGAGTCTCCATTATTCTACAAATCCTCATCTATTTCTTTCTTTTCCTTACAGTTAATTTGTTGAAGAACCCAGGCTATTTGATGATTGCATACTTCTGCCCCTCTGTATTTCCTGCAAATGGATCCAGAATTAAAGCCACTTAGATTTGATCACTTTAGCAACTCTAGATGATGTTGTGTTCTTTCATCGAGAGGCGTTTTGTATCTGGTTGTCTCACTTTTTATGATGTTAGCATCTGTTGCTGCTTAGTGCCTAGATCCATGTATTTAGATTGAGCTGAAAAAATGATGATATTTTAAGTTTATCATTTCCTTTCAATTATTAGTTGGAATTCTTCTAAAAAGAGATTTTTTTCCTCCTTCCAATAGTTTGTCATCCTGAGGTACAGTTCATCTAGTAGAGACAACACAAATATTTTCCCTTAACTTATGAGTTCGCAAGATAATAAAATTGTTCACCTCAAAAGTAAGATTTTTTTTCCTACAGTATCATGGAGAAACGATTGATTTAAACATAGTTTTGATCAGTTTTCTACTCATATCTTTCTGGTGTACTTTTATTTTCTGCAGGTATACTATTTTGCTACTTACTCTCTTTTTCCTTATAATAACTTTTTATGGGGTTTGGGCCATAACGCTTTCCTATTGCTCACTCTTATGTGAAATCAGGTTTTCTGGATATTTAAAAGGAGGTTAGTTCAGGGTAGCTTTTATTGCCTAAAAGAGGTGCTCCCTGTTGTTTTTATGCAGTTTTCAAAAATACGATGATTTGATTTCTGAGTTTTTCCTGCTTTGGTCTGCTCCCTTACTTTCCTCTTGAAAGTCTCTTTTCTTTGTTGTTTTTTTTTAAATAATAATACTATTTTATTTTTTAATTAATTAATTTACTTGTTTATTTTTGGCTGTGTTGGGTCTTTGTTGCTGTGTGCGGGCTTTCTCTAGTTGCCGCAAGTGGGGGCCACTCTTCGTTACGGTGTGCGGGCTTCTCATTGCAGTGGCTTCTCTTGTTGCGGAGCACGGGCTCTACATGTGCGGGCTTCAGTAGTTGTGGCTCGCAGGCTCGGTAGTTGTGGCTCGCAGGCTCTAGAGCACAGGCTCAGTAGTTGTGGCGCACAAGCTTAGTTGCTCCGTGGCATGTGGGATCTTCCCGGACCAGGGCTCGAACACATGTCCTGCATTGGCAGGCAGATTCTTAACCACTGTGCCACCAGAGAAGTCAGAAAGTCTCTTTCTTTCCTTCTATATTCTCTGTTCTACTTTTTAAAAATTTTATTTTCATGAATTTTTTCTCAATGTGGAATCATGTTCTGGAAGGAAATTTTTGCGGGTCTATTTCAAAAGTTGAGAGTTAATAGACTGCTCCAGCCTTTTTAGAGCTAACTAGAACCCTAGTACACACCTGATAATGAATTGCTCAATGTGCCTTTCATTTTCAACTACTGCTCCAAAATTGACACACTGTGCCTTTATGTTGGCTCTTAGGTACTAATATTAATCCTTATTTCTTTGAAAATATTTATTTCTCATACATTATTGCTCTGTCTCTAGCATTCACTTTTTAATATATAAGACAGATTATTTTCTTTCTGTAAATGATACCCAGATGTCTCAATATCTTTTCTTCACAATATGTCACAAATATCAGCAAATATTCCATTCTGTATTTTATATCCATGACTTAAAAAACATCTTTTTTTATCATTCTTTTGCTGTTAATATAATCTCTAAGCAGAAATTCTAGGTACATCCAGAGAAGGGGTGTGAACAGTCTTTATTACATGAACATCCTAAATTTCAATAGTGGGCTTGATAATTATTTGCTGTATAAACATTTGAAATGGATTTGCTGTCTATATATTTATACCATACTGACAATTCACTTCAGTAATTTCCATCATTTGAATGACCTATTCAAGTTATAGAACACAGATAATTAAATGACAAAACCATATAGCATTCGGTTTAAAATCGAATATTCCGTAAAATATAACTTCGGGTAACAAATTAACTCATTTCTTCTACAGTGTATGCCTAATGCACCAAGCAATAAGTTCAAAATTAATACCTTTTACCTTGGCAACTCTTCTTTCTTAAATTTCAGTTGTAGGTGGTCTGCTTCCATGTATAATGTAGAAAAGAAAAGAGCATTGCTACCAATCTAACAACAAGAAAAAAATGAAGAAACTATAAGACCATAACTTTTCATAACCCATCAGAGACAGGATGCAGAGTAAATAAGCAGTCTGAAATCTAAGGAAAGACAAACTTCTCCAAGAGGAGATGGGGAGTGAGGTTTGGCTCACCTTTGATAGAATTTAAGAAAGAGATTCTGGCTGTCATATAGGAATGTAAGAATACCGGTAAAATTTTTAGGTAAGTGTTCAAGGCTGAATGGAAAAGACTGCTACAGTATAGAAACCTTAGGAAAAATAGACACAGGGAATTTTAAATAACTCTAAGAATAATTGAGTGTCTAATGCAAAAATGGTAGCAATGTGTGTTTACAGAGTATGTGAAAGTAAAACGCATGACTGCAACAGTATAAAATTTGACAGAAAGGAATTAGAAATACATTGTGTGTTCCTTCATTTTATAATTGATATGATTTAATATTATTTGAAGTTAGACTGTAATGAAAGATAAATACTGTAAACACAAGGGAAAATAAAAATAAAATAATAGTTATAGAAATTGGCTGTTATTAGAGATAGCATGAAATCATGAAATAAATTTAATCACATATAAGTGAACAAAAGGAACAAAGAAAAAAGTGAACCAAGTAGAAAACAAAGTTTAGGATTGTAGATATAAATCTAGTCATATCAAAAATCGCATTAAATTTAAACAGTGTAAACACAATTAAGAGATGAAGATTGCCAGAATGGATTTAAAAAAAGGCAATTAACCCCTTATTAGTCATATCACAGCTAGCACAACTCCACATCAAGAAAACCAAATAACCCAGTTAAAAAATGGGCAGAAGAACTGAATAGACATTTCTCCAAACAGGAAATGCAGATGCCCAACAGGCACATGAAAAGATGCTCAACACTTCTAATCATCAGGGAAATGCAAATCAAAACAATGATATATCACCCCATACCTGTCAGAATGGCTGTCATCAAAAAGAACTCAAATAACAAACGTTGGCGAGGATGTTGAGAAAAGGGGACCATTATACACTGTTGGTGGGAATGTAAATTGGTACTGTGGAAAACAGTATGGAGATTTTTCAAAACACTAAAGATAGAACCACCATATGATCCAGCAGTTCCACTTCTGGGTATATATCTGAGAAAAAACAAAAACACTAATTCGAAAATATACATGCACCCCATTGTTCATAGCAACATTATTTACAACTGCCAAGATATGGAAGCAACATAATTGCCCATGAACAGATAAAGAAGATGTGGTATACATATCTATATACATAGATAGATATATAGATATATATAGATATATATACATGTACACACACGCACACACACACTTACAATGGAATACTACTCAGCCATAAAAAAGAATGAAATTTTGCCCTTTGCAGCAACATGGATGGACTTGGAGGGTATTATGCTAAGAGAAATAAATTTGACAAAGAAAGAAAAATACTTTATGATACTACTTATATGTTGAATCTAAAGAATACAACAAACAAGTCAATATAACAAAAAAGAAGCAGACTCACAGATATAGAGAACAAACTACTGCTTACCAGTGAGGAAAGGGAAGGGGAGAGGGGCAAGAAAGGAGTAAGGGATTAAGAGGTACAAACTATTAAGAGGTACAAGCTACAAAGATTATTGTACAATATAGCCAATATTTTATAATAACTACAAAGGGAGTATAAACTTTAAAAATTGTGAATCATATATTGCATACATGTAACATATAATATTGTAAAGCAACTATACTTCAATAGAAGAAGGCAGGCCCAACTATATGCTGCCCACAAAAAAAGCAGCTTACATCAGTTTATCAGTGATTCCCTTAAGATTTATTAAACACTTAAAACTTCGGAAAAAGTAAAAAAAACTAGAAAGTATGATAGTAGTATACCAGTTTTAGTATGATTATTATGATATTCAGTCTGATATTAAAGTCCAATATCACCAGTTATCACTGATTTCTCAGTTACTGATTCCCCACATTATCTGGCCTATATCCGTCAATATTCAAACTCTTTATTTTCATTTTACAAAGCATAACTTCCATGAAATGTCTTTTCATTTCTTTACTCACTCACAAACCTGTTGAATTCTTAATGTGATTTGGACATTATGCTATAAGTAGAATAGCTTAGTTCCTCTTCTCACTTAATAGAAAGTTTTCATTGAATTTCATATTCTAGCTTAAAACCTATCTCTTTACTTCAAGTTCTTAGTAACTATTTTTTTTTTATTTCCTGTTTGAAAATGCTTATTTTTAGATGTCTTAACTTTGTTGAGTGTTGATGTTTGCCTCTTTGGTTTGATTGCAAACACCTGGTGGATGAAATTGGGTTTTATAGGTTTCTTTTTTAAATGTTTTTTCAAAGTTTTAACTGTTTAATATACAACTTAAGTTTTAAGAGAGTCACTGATAAGTTAGCGTAATTTTTTAGTCTAAGAAATCAATGACTACATTTTAGGAAATATTTCTGTGGAACATCTATTCATCCATCATGCTTATCTTTCTCTTGGTATTGAAAACTGTAAATGTTTTTCTACTATTAGCACACATACCTGTACAGTATCCCTCATGAGTTTCCTTTCCTACAGCCTTTTCCCCAAATCTGTCATTATGCTCATATTGTGCATTTTAATGCATAATGGAAAACCTGCATGCATTGTGAACAGTGGCATAATGTATTCTTCAGGATGATAAGTTATGTTTCATGTAATGTCAGTTCCTCTTTCTGAATCTACTCTGTTCTCAGTAGATGTGTTTCAAATTAATAGAGCATTAGTCCCTAATCAAGGAAGTATTTAGGAATACATTTTTAATTAAAATGAACTATGGGGAGGAATAAATAGTATTAGACTTTTTTGTGTTAATTTGACATAATGCATTACTCATGAACCTTTGTGCATTATTAAAGATTAGATCATTGGTATTTCTGTAAACCCAATATAAAAATTAAGGCAAATGGAAAGAAGCAGATTTAGTAGAACATTTTTTAAAAAGCTTAAACTGACAGAGGCTGTGATATAAACCAAATCATAGAGTATATACTTTTAAGGACCAAAAGCAATTATATAATCAAGCCATCTACTTGCTTAGAAACAAAGAACACTACAAGACAGATGCATCACCTGTTTTTAATTACAGAGACTACGTGATCTCCCTTTGTAGCTTTATCATCTTTGCCATTAGGAAGTTCTTTCACAAGACAGCTTCAATGAAAAATAACGTCCAACTTTTTGTTTGTTGGTTGTTAAAATATTTCATTTTATTTGTAGAACTCCAATAAATGCATTTTCATTTTAGGCATGAAATAGTAAAATCCCAAGTTCTAGCCCCAAGGATTTCATAGTTAGTATTTACACATTAGCTAAAGTTCAGAATATATGAAAAAGAAACAGCAGACTCAAACCTGTAAGATACTATCTGTGAAAAGACACAATCTTGTAATCTTGCAAGATATGTGAATTAATAGTAGAAATATTTTTCTGTAATTGCAGTCTGTGGTCTTTTCATCTTATCAAGATTATAAAAATAAACTGTACAATTATTGGGAAAATATTATTGGGATTGAGACTGTTCCCTTGACACTGACCTTATTAGAAGACAAAACTATGTAAAATTTGTAAGCCACATACTCTAGGGCATGAGTGATAACTTCCTTAGAAATTATTTCCAGGGTGTATACAGGGTTACTTACAACATGACATGGTGCTCAGCAATTGGAAATTCACTTTCAAAAAGTGACTCCTTCCCCCAAAGAAGTAAAACCTCTCTCCTCTATGTAGCAACCCATAGATGGTCTTTGAATGAGGTTCAGATCCAGAAGTCAAAAAGGGAAGAAATACTACTATCCCAGAAGGAAAACATACCAGCATGCTCCATTTATATAGTCAGAGAATCAAAACCAGGATTAATAAGCAAAGAGTAAGAACTACCAGTAGTAAGTTCTATAGGACTTGAAGCAAAAATGGGAGATCTTGGCACAGACAAGTCAGAAGAGGCTACAACTGGAAATAAATTACTTTCTGATTCACACTGAGTAAGGATTATCACCAAGGCTTTGTGATGAGGATACAAAGATGGATGACAAAAATCTATTACATATCTTCTATAATTTCATTTTGTTCAAGTAAATGTATGCTAGTTATAGTTTTCATTACAGAATTTGGGTCCTGGAAGGTTTTATAAAGTTTTTTGATATATTCATAAACAGCTAAAGAATTATCTCTGTATTGTCTTATATAGCTGATGGACAGGGCAAATATCACAATAAATATTTTGGTTGTATGAAAATAAAGTTAGAGAAACAACACCTCATGCCTATTTTGACTTAAAGACACATTTGTTTTTCTGTCTGGTGTGAGAGCTTTCCTCAAATGACCTCAAATAGGATTGTGGTTCAGATTCAGAGAAGCTGAAAAAACTTTCAGTAATGTCAATTAATAGTTGTGTGTACTTAAGCAAATAGTTTTCTCTCTTCAAACTTCACATGGCTCAGCCATAAAATGGCAACAATAGTTACTCAAAGGAATTTTGTGATGCTAAAAGGACACAATGGACATTATTACAACTAGATCAATGCCTATCACATATCAACTATTCAAACAGATGAGGATGAAAAATTGTGCATAATAGATGGCCCTCTGTTTCTACTGCTATCTTTCACAATTTTCTTCCTAGCACTCATTGTTGTCATTTATATCTACTTGAGTAATTTTTGTTTGTGTGAATGAATAATCACTCCTTAGGCTTGTACTGAAGGCGTGATCAACAGAAACAACTTCCTTGAATACTAGCCAAGGAAAACCCTTTGAGGCTTTATTACAACAAGAAGCAAA
Source organism: Pseudorca crassidens (assembly GCF_039906515.1). Lineage (NCBI taxonomy): Eukaryota > Metazoa > Chordata > Mammalia > Artiodactyla > Delphinidae > Pseudorca > Pseudorca crassidens. Next base: position 108,422,747 of record NC_090300.1, on the reverse strand, counting down.
TGCCTCTAGAGCTTTCTGCTCAGAAGCTGCCATATTAATTTGGAAAACCAAAACAAACTATTGTGTACTATTGGATGGTTAAACAGACAAGAGTTATAAGTGTAAAAATGCTTCCACTTACCAAGTTTGGAGAGAAGTTGCTGTGGTTTATAAGGAACTTGGAATTTTATCTATGACTCCATTTCACCATTGAAAACCAGAATGCCACCTAGGGATTTAGTGTTTATCTCTGTGCTCTGCAAGAAAAAGCCCACAATGAGTATAGATCAATCATTCCTTAAAATCTAAAGGCTCAAAGAGGAAAGATACATGTGCAAAAAATACATATTATTTTGGAAACCATCTCAAAATAATAAATAGGTTAAGACAGTATATAGTATATGAACTTATCTTGAAAGTAGCCATTTTTCTGCTTTATTTGTACCCAAATATTGCTCTGGATCCTGGTAACAAGCAAAACCACACTATAAACTCCTCACCCTCCACCAAAGACCTCTGCTGTTAAACCTTTGCTGGAATATGATATTGGACCACTTTACTTGGCATGGATTAGTGGTTTCAGTTTAAGCAGCCTTGTTTATATAAGAAACAAAAGATACAAGAATTAAACTGAGCATGTGTCAGTATATATCTACATTTTTTTTCTTTTCTTGTACATTTATTTTTTATACATTTATATATTTATTGTACTAAATGTAGAAAATATTTAATTGTATATTAAATAACATATTTAAAAATTAATATATTTAACGATATCAAATATTTGATATATTTAATATATATTTCTATACTTTCAGGTTTTTTTTCTTTTCAGCCCTGTCAGGTATAAGAGAATTCAGAACGTTTGAAAGCATTTTATTTATGCTAATGTATTGAAAAATGTAGAAAAGGAATAAAATGGGACTCAGGTTTTTTATAGTGAAATATTTAAGTATCAGCCTAACCACTGCAAGGAAATTAGAGAAAATACATTTAGAATTTTTAAATATTTTATTAAGCTACTCTCAGTATTTTGTTTACATATATATTTAACTGATAATATACCCAAAAGTCTACTAAAATTCAGTGACAAAAATATTTCAAAATATGTATGCATGTGATCTGATTTGGGTCAATGTTGAGGATGAGCTTAGGTGATGACTTGATTGGGTTAAGGTAGCTATCACCTTAGTTTACCATCAAACCTGCGACAAGCCGTGCAGAGGACAAACGCAAGGTCAAGAATACAGTGAGCCGGATCACTCCTGCCTCCTTGTTCATCCTGGGGATGCACCAGTAATTCTAGGGGCTCAGGGCTGTGATTGTTGTGAGGAATCTTAAACCAGGAGTTCACCTTACTGCAACAGAGGGAAATTCTTGTGTGCCAAAGTTACATACAGCCACCTCTCATTCCTCATGTGGAGACCTGCCATACTGTGGGCTCTGGTGCAGCTGGCCTGGCCATAGCTTATCAGGAGGTAAGAGCAAGCAGGATGCTATCTCCTTACCAAATACCATATTTTCTTAGATTACGCTCTCCTAACAAATGTGTCCCCACCTTCTCCTTGGAGATATTGAAAAATTCTATATAGAGTTTAAAAAAAAAACTTTATTTTTTACCCTTATAATACAATGTATATGAATCATTATTAGGATAAGCTGCCACCAAAACATTTTCTTTAATAGAAAGATACTGTAGATAGTAAAACATTCTAAAATATATTCCTCAGCAGATTAGCCTCTCAAAGTTATTTAAATGGTGGGAATATTAAGAAAATACAAATACTGCTACATGTCCTAGCTATAAAACTCAGTCAAGACTTCTGGCTTCTTCAGAGTCGTTAGCAAGCTAAAAACATTGCTCTCATCCTTATAACAACAAAGGTCTGAGGATGCAGGGCAACCAAATAACTCCAAATCCATGAAAATAGTCTCTCCACAGAGTAAAGAAGGGAGGACTTGCCTACTGGGGCAGCTTCTTCCAGGTACCATACAAGCTGGTAAGAAGAATTCAGCTACAATTTTAACAAGTTGCTAAAGTCTGAGTTTGGACTAGCATGGAATCTAGAACCCTTAAGAGCTAAACCATATAATTCACAAGGTGAATTACTACCACTCAGGGCTCTTCCCCATGGACATCACCAAGTGCTCATAAGAAACATTTGGACAACACAAGAGACCTGAGAAAGCATCCCTCATGGTACTGGCATCCCTCCTGGGGACAGGAACAGAAGCTGTTGCAGAAAGCCCTACCTCAATCCATCTACCCTTCTCCCCTCGGAAACAAGAGCCCCACCACGCTGGTGGAAAGGCAGCCAACCCTGTCATCTTGTGGCACTGGTAAAAGACCATTGCAGCTGGGAGGAGGGAACAGAAAAGCATCCTCTCTAGGGGGGCAAGGGTTATAGATACACCCCGGGCCTAGACAATTAAAGGCTGGGAAAGGAAAAATCACTGAGAATTCTTCATTCCTGAAACCCAGACACTATGTAGCTGCTTAAGACTGAGGTCAAAGCAGATCAACAGGGAATTTCCTCTCCCCTGCACCCCACTGTGAGGCCAATAAGCAGTGAATAGCAAGTAACCACAGTCTAATTTGAGGAGAGGGACTAGAGAGAGGAGGCACAGCGCCAAGCAAGGATATGCCGCTGAGTTTGGAGCAGACACTGACAAAAATCCTCTGGCAACACAGTGCTCATCCAAAATACAACTTAAAGAGAAACCTGAAACCTGTGGTACACTGAAGGCAAACATAATAATAATACAATCTGAACTCAGTTTAATTCCTGACTAGATTAACACAAACTCCACACGAAAGGCCTGGCAGAAGAATATGCATGCACAGGCATAAAGTTATTTACTTCAGTGTCTACTGTTTTACAAATGTGGGTGAATCTCCAATGCTAAGTGAAAGAATCTAGATGGAAAAGGCCAGATAATGAATGAGTCCATTCATATCATTTCTGGAAAAGGCAAAATTAGAGGGAAAGAGAGTAGGTCAATAGTTGCTAATGCTTCGAGTTGGGGGAGGGGTTAACTCCAAAGGGATATGGGATAATTTGTTCTATACCTTATTATATTGTTTGTTTCACAGCTGTATATATTTGTCAAAATTTGCAGAATTGTATGCTAAAATGGTGAATTTTACTGTTTGACAATTATATGCTAAATGAATAAAAATGAATTAATCATGATACATTGCAGATTTAAGAACACATTTTTTGTTTTAAAAAATGGAAATATTATAGTAAACGTACATGTACTTTTCAGATAGATCTTGGTTTCAAAATGTTAATAAGTGGGGTATAATAGGTACATCTTAGAAATGATATACTGAAACTGCTTCCATCTGGAGAATCATAAAGCACATTAGTGTGTTAAAGACTCTGATTGCTCTGAATAAAGAAAAATCTAGAGAATCTTTTTGTGAATATACACTTCTTAAGGCAATACCCTTCTGTGAAACACACACTAAGAAAAGATGACTTACAAGTTCTAGAACTTTGAAGAATTTATTGCTATATATTAGCTCAGAAGCATTTTTCAAGAAGCCATTTTAGAGAAGTACAATTTATATAAATTGTCACTAAAGAAAAACAATATAGGCCCCCCTCCTCCAGTGGGTAGTTTAGTTAATTGACCAGTAGAAAGTTATTTTCCCATTAATACTATGATAACTATGTGAAAATTGCTCCTCTCCCCACAAAAAAAAAAAAAAAAAAACCCATGTAGCCGTATCTTAGGAACTTGCGCTAATGAAAGATCAAGTTGGAAATCACCCATGAACAATATCAGGCAGAGTTGGTTATGCAAATTGTGGGATCCATTGCAAAATGAAAATGAGGGGGCCACTGTCTAAAAAGCAGGTGAAAAAAAGTGTCATTTGAAATACTAAAGTATAAAACTTATTTCTTTTTTTCCCCTCTCTCTTGTCATGGTATTTTTTATTTGCTATTTAATGTCCTCTCCTACTGCACTGGATACTCTCCTGGTGAGAGCAAACCCTCATACATCTCCCTGGGCTCGAACTCATGACCCAACCTGTGTGTGTTCATGTAGTAAGGGAATCGGTTCCCCTCCCCATGGCCGGCCACCCCAATCCATAGAGGCTGGGCAACCCTCAAGGGGTTGCAACCTTCAAGCCAGGACTCTTTGTTACCTGGTTTGGAAATGGGCGAGAGTCACTTGCCTACTGTACCATGGTGCTGCTAACCTTGGGTGGAGATGGCCACGCCATGCCCACTAGGGAGAGCTCACACCCAACGTACACGGTAGCCTCCTGCCTTGTTAAGCACAGATTCCTGTGCTCATTCATGAAGATTCTGGTTAACTAAGGCTTTCTTGAGTCCCAGAAATCTACATGTTGAAGGAGCTCTACAAATGATTTTGATATGCAACCACATTTGGGAGTAAGATATTACTCCTGAATTTGAGGTCTAGAGGCGAGTACAGGGGCTAGTTTGGAGAAGGTCTGGTTTTTCACATTACATTAAATTGGCATCTGAGATGAGGGTATTTTCTGCTTCTTTATTTGGAAGCAGAATTCAGCCGAGATCAGCCATTAAAAAATATAAAAAACTTAACATCTTGCTTTTTATGAGACTAAGAATTGAAAGGAGGAAGTAAGGGGAAAAATTCAGGATTTGTTGTCACAAGTGTACCTTAAAGTCACATAAAAACTCCTTAAAAACAAAGTAACCTCACAAGAGAGAAATTGCCAACCTTTTCTATATAATGTGCAAGAAGCAGATGGGTCTGTTTACTTGAACTGTTCAAAATAAATTTACATATTATTATATCTATATGAAACCAGATTATTTCCAAAGTAACCAAAGTAAAACGTTGAAAATTTTCACACAATCTTGTTCTAATTATTTCAGTAGCATTATCTGTAGATAATTAAACAGTTTCATAATTCAAAAAAGAAAAACAAAGCCTTTAAAATGTTCAAATATTTTTGGCAAAGAAAACAATTTCTTAAGTTTTTTAATTTGTTTGAAGATAATTAAAATTGTGACAACCTATTGAAGTAGTGCCAAGTAACTTGTTTACACATATAAGTAACAAAGTTTTTTCCCGGTATCTACTCCAACTCTTCTTTCACATGGCTCTCAGGGGCATGCATCTAAGCAAAAGTATGATCTTGTTACCACCTTACTGTAAATACTTCAATGGCTTCCTAATCTTTTCAACAAAATTGTCAATTGTTTAGCATGGCATAAAGGGACTTTAAAATTTGGCTGTTTTATTTCCCACTTAACTCCTTCATCAGTTTGAAAAAATTAATAAACAGAAACTTCAACTAAATAGAGTTAGGAGACCAGAAGGAGGAACTCTCAAGTCCTGCTACCATAGCTGAGCTCAGCAAGAAAAAGAAAGACTCCTCTTCTTTCCTGGCAAGGACTGAGCCAATGAAAAGCCATGAACTCCTTATTTACTATAGCCCTCCAAATTTCCTTTTCCTCTCTGGAAAAGCCTTCTTCCCTTGCTGTGAGGGGACTTGCACGTGGCTCACCACAGGTGCAGACCCCAAACTGCAATTCTCTGCTGATCCTAAATAAACTCAACTTTGTTGAAGAAATATCTAGCAGTCTTTTAGTCAACTTTTTTAGGTCAGCAAGTTCTTTATACTTTCCAGACTTTCTGGACTGCTTGCTTTCACATAAGTTGTTTTTTTGTTTTTTTTTGACTTCACTACTAGATAAATGCTTATTTATTCTTTGAGGATGTGCTCAAATGTTCCTTCTTTGAGAGAGCCTTCTCTGGCCTGTTGTAGACATCATTAGATGCTTCGTCAAAAGAGGAGAAAAAAATGAGAGAGTGAAAAGGGACAATAGTAGTGGAATAAGAAAAAGAACCTAGTACAGGTGTGTGGAACATTCCTTATAATCCTAGCTTTGTGATTATCTTTCCTGTGACCTTCAATATGTCACTCTTCCTCTCTGTCTTGTTTATGTCATTGATTAAATGAGAAAGATGAACCAGATGACCTATAAATTACAGCCATCTGCTTCTATGCAGTTAAGAGTGAAGAGAAAAAAAAATGAAAAAAAAAACACAAAAAAAACATGGAATGGGATAGCAAAACAGTCTCAGATTTTGGCCTTTCTTAAGAGACTGGAGATGGAGAAGAGAAAAGGTAAAGATATGTACAAGTAGTGAGGTTGTGTTGCGAAAATTTTCTCATAAATTGGAAGCTATCCAACAAGAGTAATTCTAACTTCTCTCATCACAAAATGTTTACGATTTGAAAAAACAAGAGGAAGAAATGGAAGCAGGTATCAACTGGTCTTGAGAGTGAAGCGTAGTAGAGATAGAACAAATCGGAGAAGATTTGAACAAACAGCTGCAACGTATTCTATTATCAAGTATTTATTGAGCATCTACCAAGCAGGACTTTCTGTTCCAGGCAACAGGATTACAAGGACAGACAAGTTAACCTTGAACCCTCCCCTTTTAGAGCATCATTAAATTGTCAAATGGTAGTATTGGTATTGACGTGAATTTCTGGAAGGCCCAATTGGTCGAGGTTATAATTGCTTCAACAATGCTCAGCAGCTGGCTATTGGGGAAGAAGAGGCCCGTGGTGCTTCCTAAGGATTTGATGAAGAAATGATCAGTTCAGAGAGGAGGCGTCTTAGGGTGGTTGTGAATTTTATTTAAAATACGATCCTAATTACTTGGAAAGACAAATGAAGCCTGAAAATCAGAAGTCAGAGATTGGGGTCAAGATGAGAGTGAAGAGTGAATATTTTCTAGTTATGATATTCAGTTGCAAATGATTCAAATTTACGATTTTAAGCAAGCTAAGCATAACAAAAAAACCCATAATGCACAAGGCAAGAAGCCAGCACTCAAAAAGCAATGATATTATGGCTAAATGAAAATTATTAACTCCAGTTGTACACTTGATTACCCTTGAGCAATTTCAATTGATTTGGGTAAGACTCACATATGAGGAAATCTGAGATTTTATCCTGCATTTTTGGCTCAGTTTATAGTCCTCACACAAACACTGAAGTGCACGTCCAAGGAATTAGATAACATTGCATGAGATATTTTTTGAGTTGTTGTTTTTTTATATTTATAAATAATTCTAAATGATAGCTTGTTGAGAAAAATAAAGAAGAGTGAATTGGAAATAAGGTAGAAATGTGCTAACTTAAATCCTTGTAGATGAAAAAGAAATATCTTTAAACATTTAATCTCTTGAATATCAGTTGTTAAGCCATTTGATTTTTACATGATGTTTAAGAAAAATCAAGTGCAGCAGAGCTACCAGGATTTATCACTGCATTTAAATAAATGCATGAGTTGACAACTTTGTATGAATTAGTTATTAGATTTTATCCTGAGAGACGGATATTGTCAGGTCACCTAAAACAATAATTATTCACTAGGAGAAAAAGAAAGAAAGAAAAAAAGGATATAACACTTGATCAGTTTTCGCAAAAGGAAATTACTTTTAGTGAAGTGTGATTCAATCATAACACAAAAAAATCATACCAATGCCGTATCCTTTTCACTTACTTAAAAAAATCAATTTACTGTATATTTGTGATTCTTTAAATTCTTACTAAAAGTATTATAATTCTCGTTCTTCCCACTTTATTTAAAAGTGGGAAGCTGAAGCATAAACTACTTGGTTAAAACTAGGCCAAGGGTTATTGTCCATAGGAAGTAATTTGATTATTCCTCCTGAAATGATGACAGATTTTAATGTATGCAACACAGCACTATGGACAGGATATCCTGTACATGTATATGAGTATTTGCTTTTGTGGAAGGTGGAAAATGGAGGCAATATCTAATTAGTCATGACAAGAGTGACTGGTACACATGATTTGGCATCCATGCCTGTGTTTCAAGCAGGGGCTTCACCGAACACCTGAACTGGGTGCATAGAATCCCCTTATGTCAGTGAATCCTGTTGCAACCAAAGCTGTACTGCTGAAAAGGATGAAATTATTTGGGGTTGCACACAGTAAGATTTCTTGAAGATATTTTGCTAATAATTCAATTTTATTCTTAAGTTTATTAAAGACAAAATATATGAAAAATTGTACCTGTGTTTACATACAGCATCTATTTATTAATATCTGTTCTTTACTCAATTGTTAAAAATTTATTTTGATGGTCTGACATTTAAGGAACTTCCACATACCTGACTGTGCTTCGTATCACAGCCTGGAGCTGATGAAGCACTGTGTTGTGCAACTGCAGATTAATTCTTAGACAGAGTTTTCTGCTTCACTACCTCTTTTGTAGGTGCCAAAAATAATTGCTGATTGTGCCAAGTTGTGTCTTTATCACCTGTTAAAGATCTCGGTGCACTGTCACATGGCATCTAAGGTAAGTATGAATTTCTTCTTGCCTTTACTTTTTTTATTGCATTCTATTCATAAAGCTTTTCTTTCTTTCATTGGCCTGTATCATCTATTGTATGAGATGAGCTTTAAGTCCATGTGATGTTTCTGTTTTTTAATTTGCTTTTTCAAACGTGGTTACTTTTTAAAGCCATCTAAAAATTTGAAACCAGAAAATGAATCTACTTTATTTTCACTGCCACTTAGCTGTCTTTTGCTTTTCAAGCACATCAAACCACAACCAAAGCAAAGAATGAAGATGAGAGAATGAGTGAATTCTGAACCAGACCTAGTGTTTACTGCCCAAAGCTCCAAGAGACAATGTTGGAAACTTCTGCAATTCACGTCCTGGAAGTATTCTGACTCAATGCAACTGGTAAATATTAAGTATATGCTTTTGTGGATTAAATCTTAGCTCTTTTCCCAAAACAACTTAATAATCATTTGGATTGGCTTATTTGTTTGTGAAAATATCTAAATAAAACAGCACTATATGCAAGGATAAATGTCTCAGAATCAGTTGTACTTTTCTTAGTGTCAGATTTAAAACAGGTTCTTTTGCATTTATAATTGCAAAAGTAATGAAAAAGTATAAATATATTTTATAATAAAATTTTATAGAAATACATGTGTTTTGCATTTCTTTTCTGTACCCACACCACTACAAAATATATGACATGGGGCTTCCCTGGTGGCACAGTGGTTGAGAGTCTGCCTGCCAATGCAGGGGACACGGGTTCGTGCCCCCTGGAAGATCCCACATGCTGCGGAGCGGCTGGGCCCGTGAGCCATGGCCGCTGAGCCTGTGCGTCCAGAGCCTGTGCTCCACAACGGGAGAGGCCCGTGTACCGCAAAAAAAAAAAAAATATATATATATATATATAAGACATGGCATCTCTGGCTTTCCTGTATTGTGGTATTTGAACATGAGAATTCTGAAGTGAAAAATCAGTTTTTTACAATAAATGATAATAACACTTATAAATCATTTAGATTATACAATCCAAACAGGGATAAAAACAAATAACACACTTACTTAAGCTTCTGCTATTTTTTCAGGTCATTAACTTTTAATCATCTAAGATGTTCAGTCACTATAAAGGAATTAAAAATGTACTATATCTGGGTAATTGGTAGTATAAAAAGTGCTCTTCTGCATTAAAAGTCAGTACGTGAGATGAGATATATTCTTTTTTTTTTTTTTTTTTTTTTTTTTTTTTTGCGGTACGCGGGCCTCTCACTGTTGTGGCCTCTCCTGTTGCGGAGCACAGGCTCCGGATGCGCAGGCTCAGCGGCCATGGTTCACGTGCCTAGTTGCTCCGCGGCATGTGGGATCCTCCCGGACCGGGGCACGAACCCATGTCCCCTGCATCGGCAGTCGGACTCTCAACCACTGCACCACCAGGGAAGCCTGATATATTCTTTTTTATACACTAGTAAAGGGGTATTTTTTCTGTTATACATGATGAAAGAAAATATTTATAGCATTGTTTTGCTTCTATTTACAAACATTAAATTGATGTACTTTATTTTTATGAAGAATAGATTTTAAGCATTGCAATCTATAACTGAAACAGCTCAGCAGTCACTCAAAAGGTAGCTTTGTGTTAGGAATGACAGAGCAGAATTGGTATCAATTCTTACCTGATTTTGATGAATACATTTTGAGGTTTTGCTCTACTCACCCCATAGGACACTGACAGAAACAAGACATGCACAAGGTCCTATGAAAGGACTGTTAGAGAAGGTGCATGGACTGAGGAGGAATTTCACTTGGAATGTGCCAAAGGCAAGGACATACACCCAAGGCATTGGCTACCCTTGCTGACATTAGAATCGTGGACTATGAATTACGAAATGTATAAGCAAATACTGTTTTTTTAAAAGCTATATATGTGTGTATATGTATGCACACACATGCATGCACACACATATCTTTGCATGCCCACATACACAGATACGTAGTTTTGTAAGTCGTATCATTGCTATATGTAGTAATGATCAAAATGCTTTTTTTTCCCCTTTGTTTGAATTGGATCTATTTGAAACATTTCTATTTCATTTCAAAGATTTGTGGTGGTTTCCCACTGGGAAAAGAGAAGAATGGGAGAAAAATCCAAACCTAGATTTCACTTTCTGGGAGATGTTCTCCAAGGCTTCTAGCTCCACGCTCTGCATTGTCCTCTTTTATTCATCACCATCATATTTGGGAACTAAAGAGCTTTCACAATCTTCTTCCTGCCTTTGGGTCCACAGGTTGTTTTAAGGCTTGGACACAAAAACATTTTTTGGCCCAGGTTTGTTGTTTCTTTGGAAATAAACCCCCTTTAAAACTAGAAGATCTTGAAGTTATGTCCTGCCATCCACTTTCATGTACCAATAATCACATCCAAATTTTTTCTAGACATAATTCTCAAGCATGATTTCTTTCTTTTGTTCTCATCCTTACTTCTCTCTTTCACCGTCTTCTCCTCTTCCTTTTTTCCTTCCTTTATAATAGCAGACAATTAAAGGTAATTAGAAAAAAAGTAATCTTGAGTGGGAAGGTAACACACTTAATCTGATCACCTGATCTTTGCTACCAGACCAAGTACTTGGATCAACTGAGAAATCTTACTAGGTCTGTGGCACTCAAAAAATTTTTTTCAGTTTTATCCATTTTTGACCTTCAACATTGTCTTTTCCAAACTCTAAAACCCTTGTTCTCACCATGAAAGCCAGCCAGTCATTGTCTGAGCGCATCTTTATTTTGTAATACCTTGTTAGAGGCAACTAAGACCTTAGTGGCAACTAACCCGCATTCTGATTCTTTCCAGCAACTTCCTCTAAAATCACAGGAAGAACTGTCACATGGTCTTACTTCTAAGGTATCCCAGGCCCCCATTTTAGGTGTTTTACAACAGAGCAGGGGTCTGTACTCAAAAGCCTACTACATCTGTGTCCTCACCATCTGCTGCCAACACATTAAGTCAATTCTATGCATTTAGATTTCTCCTACTAATTTACGTTTTATGGTTGTTAATACTAGTTGGTAAAATGTCAGCTCTGATATTTCAGTCAGTTGGTAAAATGGAAGTTAATTGTCATGCATATAGTGTTTTGTTGATGGCATGAAAGAGCTAGGGGTTGTGTTTCACATAGTCGCTTAGTGACTCAGGCTACTCCATCTCCTGGTGTCTCAGTCTTTTGCTGGATCCTCTGCATCTGGCTGACAGATGGGGAAGTAGGTAAAGATAATACATGGGGGGATTTTATGACCCAAACCTAGAAATGATACATATTTTAAAAGTTGTCCCATTTCTGTTGGCCAAAATGCAGCCATATCTCACTGCAAGGGAGTCTGTGTGTCCAGGAAGAAAAGAACAAATTATAGATACAGTTTGCAAGTTTCTGCTGCAAGTAAGTATTAACCCTTTATTTTTCTTTGTTAGGGTTTGGATTATCTGAAAAATTTCTGTGTCATTGATTTATGATAAATTATTTTTCTTAAAAAGGTAAAGCATTTCCTTGTCTATGCATTTATTTTTCCTCATAGTAATTTCTTAATCACTTAAAACAGAAGAAAATTATATGCCATGGGTTGGCTGCCTGCTTTTGTAAATAAAGTTTTATTGGATCATAGCCAGTTCCATTTGTTTACATATGGTTGCTTTTAAACTCTAATGGCAATGTTGAGTAGTTCCAAAAGAGACCTTATGTCTGGCAAGTCTAAAATATTTGCTTTGAGAAAAGCTTGTGCACTCCTTATTTAGCGAATACAAAATCAACTTTGTATATATCTGCTTAGGACAGTGAATGAAAAAATGTTGTCTCCATAAATGATCTATTCATTGATCTCAAGCCAACCTCAATAATATTTTATCCAAGGAAGCAAATGATAATTTACTTTCTTTTTAACTTGACAACATCATTTTCAGTACCTGAGCATCCGAGAATTAAATGCTTCATGTAGGAAACAGCACTTAATTATAAAATCAATGTGATTTTGGCAAACTCCCAGACAGGAACCTCATTTCTATATCTTTCTCCAGTTGATCAAGATGCAGTAAAGCAAAGCTATATTATCAAAATATACATTACCAAACCTCAAAAGAGAAATGATGATCAATTTTTGGACAATGAAAACCGTAGAATGTTTGATATATCAGGGAATGGTCAGTGAATTAGTTTATTGGTGGGCAGATTTAATGATAATATCAGGTTTATATTGAAACTTTTTCCCCTTAATTCTCAGAATTATGATGTGTACAATTTTCACTCTTTATAATTCTGGAAATTGACAGAACAGTGCCACCACACAGGTAAGTTTTGAATGAGAACTTGGTCCAAGCCATTTGATATCAGGTCTGTTATGGTTTCCACTGTGATGCAGCCATTTTCGTATTAGCTACGCCTTGGGTTTTAGTTAATTTCCCAAATAGCCTCTTCAAAACAACTCTTCAGAATGTTGTTTTACTCTTTGATAAAATAAAAATTGCCTTCACATTGACCTAGGTGCTTTACATACATTGTCTCATTTACTCTCTAACAATATTTAACTTGTGCATTAGTATTAATATGTGAAGAAAAAGTTGGACTCAAAGAAGGTAAGTAACTTGCCTAAGCTTACACAGGAAAAATGGTCCTTACACCTTTCAATTTCATCAGCTAAAGTCTTTTGCACTGATAAGTGTTTTAAAGGAAACAAAGGGGAAAGTGTGATGGATAGGTAAGTAGAGTAGAGGAGACCTACTAATTTGAGCAGTTGTAGAAAGCCTCTCTGAAAAGTGATATTTATGTTGAGTTAGTCATAAGAAACTCAACAAGTTCTTCACAAGAGAAGTAACACCAAGTGTAATGACATTAAAAAGAGAAATAGGTGGTGTTCTCCATTCTACTGAGCAATACTCTAGTCACTATTTTTCTTTTCTGCTGTTACACATATCTATTAAATATTTAGTTTCAGAAATTTTACTTATGGTACAAAAGTATTCATCTGCTTTATTTTTAGATGTCATATCTCTGGTAAAGTTCATCATTTTATCTATTTTCGTAATGGTTTTGAACATTTTAATTAAAGCTGTACTAAAGTTTGTTTCTGATAACTCCAAAATCTTGACCACTGGTGGTTTATTTCTATTGTCTGTTTTTTTCTCTTGGTTTTTGATAATTTATTTCTGTCTCTGCCATGACTGGTAATTTTTAACTGAGTGTCAATCTTTGTAAAGAATGCTAAAGACTCTGAATGATGTTACCTTTCTTCAGAGAAGACTTAATATTCATCTGGTAGGCAGGTAGCATATGGGAAGATCACCTTGATCCAATTTGAGACTACAATTTTTCTAAGCTGTTTTCAGGCTTTGGTAGGACTGGTCTACTTCTACTCTGCCCTTACTCTTACAGTGTATTGACAGATTTCCCAGAGTAGTCTCAATGGAAAGGCTGGGGCTTTTCAGATCTCCTCCTTTTTGGAGAGCAGCCTAGCACTGTCAGATTATTAAGCACTCTTGCGTGTTTCAGCCTTTACCAAACATTTTCCTCCTAGTTTCTTGATTTTTCACCCCTTCATGCAAAGATTAGGAATTGGTTCAGATTTGAGGGGAAAGTTACACCAAATGTCACTTCACTTCTCCATGATTCCCTTTTCTCCTAATTTGGCTCCTCAAATTCCTGCTGCCATGGTAACCTTGATTTCTACTATTTTTCCCATCCCATCTGAGTGAGTTGGCCACAAAATCTATGATGTTGTTTTTTGTTCAGCCTCTTTATCCTGTCCTGGGACTTGCAAACGTCTGAAGTGGAAAAAAATCAGTGGTGAATGGAGGGCTTTTTTAATTGCATTTTCCTCTCTTCAGGATTGCGGCCCCTCAAATCCTGGCTTCCTTGTCTGCTCCAAGATTCCTTCAAACTGCTGTTTGTTTGTTTGTTTTAATTTTAGACAGCTTTAGTAGTTTCTTGGCAGAAGAGTCTGTCTGATCCAAGTCAATTATAGATGGAAGCAGAGGACTGGAAGATGACTCTGGTTTAAATTTCCATGTACAGTAATAAATATGTTTAGTTAGGCATTTAAAAAAACTGTCAACATAGTTTGTCTTTTCTGGAATAAAGATAATAATGATAGTTTATGAGACTGATATGATGATTTATATATATGTGTATATATACATACACATATATATAATCTCATAGCAGGGCTCTTGGCAAATAATAATGAAGCAATAGATGTTGGTTCTTTCCCTTCCTTCTCTTGTCTTATTTAAAGGTCATATTTTTGACTGTTCATTGATCCATATTTATCAGATTAGTGACATTTTCATGATATATGTAATAAGTTTCGAATGATGACAGAGAAGAAATAAATATGCAGAAAGTATAGCATGCATGAATATATTCCAAGAAAATACATTTCATCTGCATACCAGGTACCTTCTCAAATGTTAAGTTTTTTGTGAATTTTTATTATAGTTTTTTTTAGTATGATGTACTTAGAATGATTTAACCAAACATCAAGTAAACCCAGAACAAATACATAAGAGAATACATATTTTTTAAGATATTCACATTATGATGAAGAGAAAAAGATATGCACTGAATTTGTATGTGCTAAAATCTATATAAAACGGACGAGATGATGTAAGGTAGATTTCATGAAAATACAAATACATTTTAAATGCATTTGTAATGTTCCTTGCCTAGTAATCAAAAAAATACGCTAATGCTTTTGTTGTTCACATGAATGTTAGTATTATTTATATTTAATGAATTCACCATTTTATTTAATTTCCTGTAAAGTCCTTTCTAATATAAAAATCTATAGTAATTGATAATATCTCTTCGTTTGTTGTTTGTCATTGTGAGTTTCCAAAACACAGTGCTATAGATTTATTTTCATGGTAGCAGATTACTTATCACTTTACTTTTCCAGGGCTAGCAGCCTAGCAGGTCAATGAGAAACTCATTGCCTTGAAAGAGATCAGGTGTTAGGTTTGTCATAAGTAAATCTTCAGTCAAAAAATGTGTAAAATTAATAGATTGTGTTTAAAAGTCCATCCAAGAATTGAACAAGTTGATAGTTACATTCTTTATTTTCTTTTGAGAGAATATGAACTAAACATAAATCCAAAAAAATCATTTAATAAAAAGGCACTGAAGGAGCCAGAAGCCACAGAGAAGAAAAACAGCTCAGATACAGGTCAAAAGTTCGCCTTTCCTAATAGACAATGGATATTAAGTAAAGTGATCATTGGAATTGATCAAATTAGTCCAGTCACCCAAAATGTGACCACACACCTGCCGCTCAGCCTCAGGTTAACACTGCTGGAGATTTAGTGTAACAACCGAGGAGAAGGGGGTGTTCTGATACACACACAGACCTAACAAATAATAGCAGCAGTTTTCAGAATTTTGTATTTCTGAAATACAAATAAAATTTTAAAGAATTTTTGAGTTAAAAACATTTTTATTTTGCCAAAGAAGGAAGTCATTTTTTTTAAGAAAAGCAAAAAAAAAAAACAAAAAAATATTTACAACCATAATTTATTTCAGAACAATAAGGATTTTTGGACAACAAAGTGTAAGAAAGATGTAATCTAAAAAACAGACTCTCTTATGAAAAAATAGTAAAAGTGTTGTCAGTGACATATACATACACATGTACATCCATATTACGTTGTCATTTTTATTTGGGGGACTATTGAAACAAAGGCAGAGAACAGCCTCAGTCAGAGTACTAGCTTGACAAATCTGCTATTATAAGACCTTCTTTATAGTCTCCTCTGGAGGTACAGGATGTTCTCATTTTACTGTTTTGTTTAACTGTCTTTACCACCATTAAAGTTTTGGTAATATACCTAATATCTTCCAACTTTTTCACTGAACCCCTTCAAGTTATTTTTCTGTATGAGACTGTGCTTTATTTATTTTATTTGTTTGACATTGAGCATTAATATGTAGTGTATTAAAATTTTTGAAGATAAATGTGTATTTAAGAATGAAGAAGAGATGATAAAGTAAGCCCTCCTTTTGTCTCCTAAGCCTATAAACTTGTTTTCCAATCACTGATTATCTGAATATGTGGTTGGTCTTTTAACCAGTTTCTACTATTGTATAATATAAAAAGTGCTGCTGCAATGCTTACACAAGAAGTCGCTGTGTTATAGATATATATTCTGTACTCTAGGAAATTAGTCCACAGAATAACACCCACAAGAAAACATTCATTAGAAAAAGCACTGAATTCTAAATCTGCTTCAATTAGACATTCACTTACCATTTATAAGATGAAGATTAATTTTTGTTGGTGTTGGGTTAAAATATTTGAATTAGTTGCCAAAATTTACAAATAGAAATTTCACATGAAATTGCAGATCCCCCACTTCCTTCAAAAATCCAGTTTACTTCACTTCCCTGTGCCTTTGTCATCTGTAGAATGGGAATGGTGATGGCACCCTTCTCACAAGTACTGCCCATTTGGGAATAGATGGGGTGTTTTGCATATGGTGTTGTGAGATTTAATGAACCATTATATATCAAACAATGAGCACAGTCCTGGTACACAATCAACACTCCACTGACACTGAAGACTCACTGTTCCCAGCACTGTGTGTGGACTCAACATACCACGGCATCCCTCTTCCCTCTGTTTTCTGAGGATGGTCACCTGGCCTCCCAGTCTCACAGCTCTGGCCTTTGCTGACTCAGTTGGCAGGGCTGAAAAAGAGCACAGGGTAGGCAGGGACCAGCCAGTGAGGAACTCCCACTGCACATATGTAGAAAGAATGGACAGAGCTCTGATCTTGTCCTCCTCTGCCCAGGAATGAGGAAGAATTTGCATAGAATATTAACAAAAACTGACCAAAAACCATACTAGATTTTAAAAAATCACATAATAAAGACTACATTTTCTGACTGTAATGTTAATCAGAAATCATTTACAAAATGTGTTATGTGTGTATATTTAAAATATAAAATATTTATATATGTATATTATACATGTGTGTGTATATATATATATATATATATATATATATATATATATATATATATATATATATAATCATTTGTCTGAAACCCCAAACAACCATATTAATAAACACTTGGGTTAAAGTAGAAATGATAGAAGACTACAGAAAGTATATTTCTAATTTTTTTAAACACTGTATTTTAAAATGTAGGTATAGAAACAAAGATTGATAAATAACTGAATCAATTTCCAAAAATAAAAGGAAATAAAAGGCCAAAGAGTGATTATCTACCTTATCAAATATTTAGAAAACATGTCACATATCCATTACATTTTAAAACAATGTAATACTGTCCCAGTTATAGACAAATATACACATGGAACAAAATAGAGTGGTCAGAATGAGAGTACCTTATAAGCAGAGAAATTCAAAGTGCAAATGCCAGTCATTTGGGAATTGATGGAGTGTTTTGCATATGATGTGGGAAAATCACACACTAATTAGAGGAAAAGGAAGGTCATTCTTAAAAAAACAAAGGTAAACTATGACGGATTGAGTAAAAATAAAGTTATACAATTAAAAGAAGGGTATGCAAGGAGAATATTTTTTGTGTATTTGTGTTAGAGGAAATTTTCTTTAACAAGACTGAAGAACACAAACCATAAAAAATTAGATTTTGTTACATCAAAAGTAGTTTTTACAATACAGATCACCAAATGCTAACTTTTAATAAATATCAAAATAGAAGATTTTTGCATGAATTGAACCAACGAGGTACTAATATCTAGAATACTAAAGGAATTTGTAAAATAAACAACAACAAAACTAAAAGAAAGGAAACACAATAGAAATATAGTTAAAGTTATGACTAACCAACATATGGAAAGAAAAACAATGGTTAACAGATACTTGGAGATATTCTTATGAGAAGTGGAACCATGCAATTAAGACAATGATGAGTACATGTGCTACAGCTCAGATTAGCAAAAACCTTCAAGTTGATCAGTACTAATTATTAGTGAGACTATAGCAAAAATATGTAATTTTGGTGCAGTATATACTGGAGTGGTCCATTCTGGAGAAATGTGTCATACCTGATGAGATTAATATTCACATAGCCCAAAACTCAAAAATTTCACTTTTCATAAATTAACAAAGTCCATAAGGAAGCTCTTTGTAGCACTGACTGTGGTATCAGGGGTGTGAAGACGACTTGGGTAGTCATCATTAAGAAAATGAGTATGTAAATTTTTGTGGCTCCATACTACACTGTTTACTGCGGCAGTGTATGTATCACACCAGGGACAACCATTAAAACAGATACCAAGAGAAACAAATAAGAGAATTGAATCCATACCATGACATGTGAATTAAAAATTTTCTACACTTACTACACAGCACTATCTCTTTTACAAGGATTCACACATAGGCCATTGTTTTTGTTATTTGATCTCAGATCCATTCCCCGCCTTCACCGGCAAGCTACATTTCCAAAGGTCCTTTGCCAACTGCTGTCTGGTGAGGTTTGGCTAATGGAAGCACTGGTTAAAGTTGGAGAGGAAGAGGAAAGGAATCAGGAAGCTCTTCCTCTCCCCATCCCTCCCTTATACTCCTTCCTTTCTCCCTCTTCTCTCTCTCTTTCCTCTCTCTGTTTTGGGTGGGCATTTTTGAGCAGTAGCCATATCTTTTCCAAGGTTCTCACTCTTCACTGAATAGAACCTATTTCTGTGGCCCTAACTCCTCCAGAGCAATTCTGGACATGGTTCTGGAACCTGCAGGATTTCCCTGATGTCTGGATTCTGGTGAATAGCACTCCTTTCCTAGTGTCATTCCAGTCCCAATGGAGTGTACTGGTCTCCTGCTGTCTACTTTGCTAGTGTTCTCCTTTTGCTAATCTCTGATTTGCTTCACCATCCCGTTTGCCTTCTCAGTTTCTCTACCACCTGTTTAATTTTGTATGCTGAGTTTCTCACTTGAAATACTAGAATGGTTTACATTTACTGATTGGAATCTGAAATAGTATTTGATACTGGGAGTGTTCCCAGGAAACAGACTCTAGTGCAGGATACTAAGATTGGGAGACTCATCTGCTTAATCTTTAACATGATGATAACCTCCCTGCACATGGAAACTGAAATAATAGCAATCTGTGACAGGCAGAGGCATTAAATACACAGTTGCTTGAAGTATAACACTGGCTGAAAGGAAGTATTTGGAGGATTAAGTAATGGCTATAGTAACCATCATGGTAACAGTGATGGCTACAAGGACTGCAGTTTTCTAAGTGTGATCAAGAGTTTACTGAAAGAAAAAGAGAAGCTCAGGGCTGTGTTACCTTTTCTGCTCTCTGTCATAATGTTATTCAGACTTTAATTATCAGCACATTCCACAGAACATCACACAGGTCAATTATACTGATGGTATTCAGGTTGCTCTTGGAAGCAGCAAGAAGCAAGAACCTTAGATGACTTAATGAGACACACAGTGTCAGAGATTAGGTGGTGAACACCATGAACACTTAGATCCACTTGGATGATGTCTCTACAGATCTTGTAGGCTGGGGCACGTTGAGATAATCCCTCTAAATTGAAAGATCACTTTAGATTTTGGAGGCAAAATATGCCATACTTGGTGTGTTGCTGCAAGGAATTTACTGAATAACCTGAAGGCTTCCTGCTATTGCCTAATTCCATTTGTTTCAGCATCTGTTGTTTGGCTTATTACTCATAGAGCAATTCCCTTACATGAAATTCCCTCTGTTTGAAACACTAGATGGCTTCTGTTTTCTTGAATAGCCATTGACTTATACAATGTGTACCCAAAGACATAAGCTATACAAATTATAGTGAGTTTCTATGTGTGAGATAATAACTAGAGAGAGTTATCAGAGTAGAAGAGGAAAACTATAAAACAACAAAAAAGATGGAGCTTGAAGAGAATGTAATATAAATGAAAGGGTATAACTAATTCTGATAATCTTAAATGACCAATTAAAAATCTATATACATGAAACTAAGATCATGTGACCTATTAAAGTTTAAATATATTCTTAGTGGCAAATTAGGACTAAAACCCTAATCTCTTGAATTGCAAGCTATTTCAATGACTCAATACTGTTCCATACTTGCTTTCAGGTTTTAATTTTTATCCTACTTGTGCTGAGAGCCTCTTTCAGAGAAAAAAATAAGGATATATATGAAAATGCATACTGTGAAGCAAAGAGTCTTGAGGGTAGAAATTGTACACTTGAAGGAGGATAGTTATTATGAGAATTTCCATTAAAAACACAGTGCTACATTTTTCACCCAAAGCTCTGTGGTTTATTTTTCTGTCTTTGGGAATTTCACAAACAACTTGTAAAGTTCTAGCCAAACCTTTGAGGTTTGCCTTTCCATAAGTATATGGAACAAGCCAAAGGCTGCAAATGTAGCCAAATGAAACAATGGAAACCACAAGACCTGCTGGCCTGGCTCCTCTCTCCTCTACTTGATTTTGAGCCCTCGGAGAGGAAACCACCTGAGTTGCATTTGTATATGGTTAGAGCTCTTGAGAACTAAGCCTCCTAACTAATGGTTCTTATTTAATTTGAAATAAAGGGATAAAACTATTGAATTCTAAGGAAGCAGAAACAGTTTTGTTCCTACCATTGTTCTTCCTTTTTTCTTTTTAATTTATGTCTTCATTGCTAACATTTCAAAGGAGCCTCTGCATAGATGCATGTAGCCACAGTGTGTTTCTATTCCCAGGGGTTTTGGAGGCCACAGTGATCCATGTACTTCTTTAGAAAACTCTTTAAATAAATGGAATCTATTGGGCCCCACCAGCTAGTGTAATAGACTGTATACTGCTTGAAAACAGAGTTAACGTGTTTTAAGATCCCTTTGCTATTCACTGGTAAACATCTAGGATATTATTCAGTAAAAGTTTATTTTTAACTTTTTGGATCAATTTATACCCTAGACAGGGCTGTGTCATACACTACATTTATCTTCCCTGTCTGTAGCCTTTTAGTGCCATGCCCTCCTCCAGTCCCAACCCTTATTACATTGTTGTGCAAATTTAATTTAACCAAGACCTATTAAGCAATATAATCTCTAGAGCCTGACTGCTGGAGTTACTTAACCTTTCAGTGCTTCAATTTCATTATCTACACTAGTCTTCATAGTATTGTTGTGAGATTAAATGAGTGAATACATATAAAATGCTTACAACATGCCTAGTACATTGGAAATAATCAATAAATATTTGCCACTAGTCATCATCATATTAGTACTAGTAGTAGTAGTAGTAGGATGTCCCAGTAGCATGTTACATATTAGAAAATGGGAAACTCTGAGAATCCTTAAAGAGCATAATTAAAACTTTTAATTGGTAGCATTTGATAATAGGTCTGCCTTCTTCAGTGTCATTTGTGTTTTTATTGAGATCAAATACCAAAGATGAATAAACTCTCAGGCTGATGTTTCTTGCACTTAGAAGAGAGCTTTTAGAGAGCTGGGCAGTTTTACTCACTACTTATTCAATCACATGTTATTCTTTCAGCAACAATTGAGTTACCTGCTGTTCCTGTGCATGTTAGGTAGGGTAATTCTAGATGCTGTAACAAATAAACTTCAAAATTTCAGTGTGTAAGAAAATACAAGTTTAATTCTGGCTCATGCAACCGTCCAGTGACGATGCCCCTGGTTGGCATGCAGCTTTCTTCAGGAGGTGGTTCAGGGACACAGGTCCCTTCTGTCTTCTTGCTCAAGTATCCCCCTGGGCCTCAAAGGGCTATGCTTCTTATCACAAGATGGAGTAGAAAAGGAAAGATATGGTAACATTGCCTATTCATTACTTTGTCCTGGAAATGCAAATTCCACTTTTTTTTTTTTTTTTTACTTGACAAGATTCCATCCAAATGCAAGAGAAATTGGGAAATCAAATAGTGCTTGTGGAGCTGCTTATGAAAAACAACTCTATCCTACAAAAGAGGGGGAATAACTCTTGTTGTATGGTTAGCCACTTCTTCCATACAAGGCTACAGGGATGAATCTAAGATCTGCTTTCATTTATCAAGGGAATAGTGGGGGCACAGGCTGGAAACCAGGAGATGAAGTTCTTCATTAAGCCCAAGAAGGTCAAGTCATGCTTTAGAGAGGATATGGACACCACAGTTGCATCATAAATGTGCACAGTTCAGCAACACAAAAGGAGAGGTATCATATTCTAAAAAGGGACTATGATTTGCAGAGGTGTTGAGGCCAAGGAATTCCAAAAGGCTGAGCATAGGTGTGGAGACCTGGCTGAAAGATGAGCAATACATTCAACTGAGGAATGTTTTGTAGGGGACATAAGCTAATTTTTAGAAAAATTACCCAGAAAACAGAGTATAATACATTTGAAGATATTAGAGGCTCTGAAGCTAGTTGACAGATGAAGAAACATAAGTGGAGGGAGGCAGAGATGGCAGATTATGCAAGAAATTCAAAGAAGCTTTGGTATTTCACCTTTTTTATGGTTGCCCATTCTTTCTGCATGTGATTTCTGTCCTTCTTTGCATGTTTCACAATACAAACAAAATGGATTAAAATTCTTATAAGCTTTTGGAGAATTGTAAGTTACTTTTTATTTTCTAAAACTTATGTTGCAAAACAACAATAGTAATGAGAATCAACATATGCATATAGGGTACTATACTATGAATGGTGAACTAAGTATCCACCATGCTGGACTCAATAAACAGACTTACACACACACACACACGCACACACACACACTATTACATGGGGAACAAAGTCAATTAGGAATTGAGTATAAAGGAATATTTAGCCCTATTTGTATTTCTTCTGATGGCTTACTTCCTTACATATCCCACAGTTAATGTCCTAGTAATTGTAAATCCACTAGGAGATTTAGCTTACATATAAGTAACCACCAACGCTTAAAATTTTCTGGGAACTTGGCTGCCATTTGTGTTCATCAAATATTTGAGAGTTATTTTCAAAGACTCTAGGCTGTCCAGTGCCAAGCTATCGTTGGCCCAGCAGCTTACCCTCAATTCCTAAGTAGCTTCTTTCTAGAGAAATTTAATCTGCATGTTTCTAATCCATTTAAAATTAGATCATCAAAATAAAGTTTTGTATGAGCTATCCAAAATCCTTGTGAGAGAGTTTCTTTATTTTTCCTCCACTAAAGGAAGATGTTGCATTTGTTAAAATTCAAGTATGCTGCAAAGCTAGAAACCTCTTAGAAACTGATTTTAAAACTTGGGAGTCTCTATTCTTTTATCCCTAAGGCATATAGTAGGTGCTTTGGAACTTTCTTTGTGAATTCATTTTTAGAACATTTCTTGGAGTTCACTCATACAGGACTGAGTTCCTTCCTTTCCACCAAGCCACAGTTCTTCCTTTAGAACTTCTCCTGAATTCAAAGGATGCTACACAGGTGCAGTGTCATGATGGCTTCATAAGAAAGAGTTTGAGACAGATATTTCCAATTTTCTCTTTAAGATAATCTTATATACTTCTTCAAGCAGGACTGTGTTCAAAATCACTTCCTGCCACATGAATTCTGAATTTCATGTAATTTTCCTTGGTGTACTGTTTGCTATTACAATCAACCCTATTTCAATTTGACCCTTTTTGAATCTCCATTTTATATATTTTTCTTTTAGAAGCCTAGAGAAATTAATTGCCCAATCACACTATATATGTTATATTAATCATAATTTATTTGGTGTTACATTTTTTTAGTTTATTGGTATTATTCACAAGTAGAAATAGAAATTAAATGTTTTTATCATCACCTCAAATGACTTGCATTATTGCCTATCACTAATTCCATTTACTCACTGAAAAAAAATTGATTGCCTTAATGTTTGAATATAATTTTAGGTTCTACAATGAACACTAAAATGAATCTGACAAAATATACAATGCTAAAAATCAGTGTCCAAGCGTAGTGTGTTGATGTGGGTTTCATATCTCTAACGCTTATCCAAGGGAAATCTATAAGTATTTCATATGATAATTACTAACACTGTCCAAGGGAAATCTATAAATATTTCATATCATAATTACTAACACTGTGTTTTTAGATTATTTAAGAGGATTTATGTCTCATAAAAAGTTGATATATTTTAATAGAACTTTCAAACTAGAAGGATAAAATAAATGTGGGGACCATATAACATTCTTATTGATCATACTTCCATATTTTCATCTGCCCCTTAGCCACTCCTCCACTCTGACCAGCATTTCTCCCTTTCATCCCCAATTCTCTGTCTTTTCCACTCTGGGCTGGATCCAGCACTCCTCCTGTTAGCCCTTATTTACAGGAAAACATTTACAGTCTACCTTCCGTATCTGCAGAATCGAAACCCTTGGATAAGACGAGGTGACTGTATTCGTTGTGCTACACCATTTTATATAAAGGACTTGAGCATCTGCGGTTTTTGGTATCTGCAAGGGGTCCTGAAGCCAATCCCCAGCCAATACTGAGGGAGGACTGTACATTGTGACGTTTTCACTCATCTCATACCAAATCCTACAGATACTTTTCAGTTTCTGTAACATTCAGCAACGTTTCATTCCATAAGACATTCTCTTGCTGATAATGTACTCATCATAAGACACCCTTTTCTTCTGTAACAGAATTCTATCCTTGTTGTCTCCCCTGTATTCCCAACCATCACTTCTCAGTCTCTTATGTTGGTTCCTCCTATACATGAGTTTCATTATTTTAGTTCTTTGTGACAACTTAATGGAGCAGGTATTATTTTCACTAGTTTAGAAACAATGACTCTGAAGATGCTTTAAGATCACATAAATAATACATTGCAGGGCTAGGATTTGAATCCAAATCTATATGCCTCCAAAGTCAGAATTTTCCAATCCACACTTTGCCTTGCTAGGCCACAGCTGGGCTGGCTCCAGGGCTTGCCTCTTTCCCCGCTGAAGGCATCAAGAGATCTGCTAGCTTTCTTTTGTTCTTTAGGGCTACTTCCACCCATGCCTAAGCTGTATTCTACCCATTCAGTCTCTTATGTTTCATCTCCCTACATGCCTACTTTTGAGTAGCACATAATCTTTCAAGTTCACCACGTGTTTTGGGGGGTTTTTTTGTATTTGAAAATTTTGCTACAAATCACTATAGGAAAGCAAATGGCACAACCATGTGATTGTCTCAATGGTTGAAGAATCATATCAACTTCTTGATAAATCTAGATAACCTACTCACGTATAAGCTAGTGCTATTTTAATGCCAAGACATTGTAACCCATATGTTCCTTTGTACAAAGAAGCAAGTTAAAGTGTTTAACAAATAATTGCATGCAATCTCTTGTTTCTGCTTCCACAAAGCTTTACAACCAAATGTCCCACCAACAGAAGTTATGAAGTTTTTGCTGTTTATAATTAACAAAAGTCAAGTATAATTAATCTTGGCCAACTCTCTCAGCTCTCTTGTATACTTTAGCTCTATCACTTTGGAAATCATTGAAGTTTAGGTGTGATTGTAACTAGTACATTCCCATACGTGTCTAACACCTCTCCTTAGCAGCCTCAGACTTCCTTATGCACAATTATTCTGGAAAGTGTAGATTTATTCCCTTATGAGCATTTTCAAAAAGGTGCAAACTGAAGTGTAAATGGCATTCATCTCACCAAATCAACTGGAATGTAGCTGCTGTTAAGGTAGTTTAAAAAAAAAAAAGAAAGAAAGAAATATAATACCTCTCTCAGACATAAAGATTTTGAATACAAAATATCTAGGCATGAACATCATTTGCAGACTTAGTTCCGGCAGTTTGATTTGCAACTTTAATTTGAGGACAGTCATGTCTTTGGTATGATTTAAAGAAGAAACTTGGAAACCTGAATAAACAAAACCTGAATAAACCTGAATAAAAAAACTTGGAAACCTGAATATCCTCATGTACATGGTATATTCCTGCTAACAGTGTGCTTCTGGAAAAGAGGTAAATGTGACTTCGTTAGGTGACAAATCTGCTCAGTTCTCTCATGCATGTAAGCACAATCTAAGACTAGCTGTGAGGGTAATTTCATTTTCAAATAATTTATTCATTAAATAATCTCTTCCACATCTTATTAAAACCCAATAAGCATAATAAAAAGAAAAAAATGACTGCTTTTAGAAACTACAATCAATCTCATTGATTTAAAAAGTAAATTGCAACCCTACCCCCCTCCTACCCTGTTGGATTGTGATTCTCTAAATGAAAGGACTGGGATTTGAGCATCTTTGCTCTTGTGTTTCTCACAGTAATGGCGTACAATAGAAATGCAATAAATGTTTGTTGTGATAAACTAAAGATATAAATAATGCTGCTATTCAGAGAAATTACAGAATCCCTACGATGGCAGCTTAATAGTCTACTATCACATGGTTTAGAAGTTGGAAACAGCCGTTATTTTGTTTGTGAGACTTGGAGTTTTTAAATGGCTAAGGGTGGGGTTAATTTTGACAGGTAAATTTTATAGTTTGGATACATATTAAACATTTGGTTTTAATTGAGGTTTTGCTCAGGCCACCCAAAAGCTTCCTTTTAAGAATATGTTTATGCCTGTATGTTTCTTCCCTGTCACCATTTGCTGATGCAGTATTTAATTTCTTTCATTTATGGCCTAAAGTATAATAGTCTGCCAAAAGAAAGAGAATTCTCTAAGTATGAAAAAATATATTTTCCAGTTTTCCATTAGGAAATCCAAACCTCCATAGTTCCATTTGGATGCTGCATTTCACTATTTTGTCCCAATTCACTAGTTACAGATGTTTTAAAAAGTGCTGGAAGGCATAAGACCAATATCTAACATGGATATGGAAATTAACTCAGTAGGTATCCCAAATTTTATTTCCCCTTAACTTAAACTTACATGAAACTAAAATAACTAGTAAATTCATTCAATTTAGTTTTTTAAAAATACATGAAAATGATTGTTTCATTGCCTGATTTTTAAGAGACACACATACATGCACACACGCACAGAAGAGATTGATTTCTTAACAATTTCTTTTACAAATCTAGAAGACAGCAGAAGTCCTAAAACCTCGCCTTTCATCTGTTGCTGTCTTCGTGATTACAAAAGCATCTGCAGACTCCAAGAAGCGTGCACCCCAAAAATCTGAGGACCAGGTCGTAAAATGTCATTCTCTTAGTACAAGAATAAATTCATGGTAAAGAAATTAATAATTTATAGAAGTAACCCACCCAAAGAGATGGTTTGTAACTTTGTTGTAAATCAAGAGGTTTGTGATTTAACTAATTTTAATTTATTTAGAGAAATATACCCTGTCAGGAGCATGGCATTCTGTGTAGAATTTTGGGAAAATAAAGTTTAAATAAATCAGTATTTTTCTAGTACTATTGAAATGAGAACAAGACATTATTTGAGAGGCATCAGCGCTTGAGCCATTAGAAAGTTGTAGTCTATAGAAAAGCAAAGATGATTTTCCAAGCTCTACCACAGCCTGAACGAAATATCCCTCAAGACCACACAGATCCCTCTGCCTGGATTGCATGCTTAGCATCTATTTTTATAGTAAGAAAAAGATGCCACAGTTTGCAAATATAATTATTCCAGGGAGTAGAAAGGAATGTTAAAAAATTCTATTCTATGTGAAAAATTGGTATTCTATTTCATAAACTAAACTTTTACTAAAGCAAAAAATTATACAAATATTCATTGAGCTAAGCATAAAAAAATGAGCAAGACACAGTCTCTACACTGAGGAAATTCACAATCTGAAAGGATGGAAAGAAAGGCACATATGCAGCTCTCCTACTTGATATTTGTTCATGTCCTGATGGTTTAAGTGCAGATGGCAGAGAACATCGATTCTGCCTGGGTTTGTCCACTGAAGGCTTCCTACATGAGGTGATATTTCTGCTTCAGTGGATAGTTTTTCTTCATGAGTTTAGTTAGCATGTATTGATTCAGTTAACTTTCATAAGAAGTGGATCACCAAATTAATTGTTTGCCTCTCTCTCTTTACCTCTCTTTATGCTTTTGAATAATAGCACATTGAAAATGATTAAAGTATGAATATATTAAAAAAATCATTTTAGGTGGGCCCAAGAAGTATAACCTAAATGGAATTGGGTGTCTTTTATTTTAATTTTTATTGGGGTATAATTGATTTACAATGTTGTGTTAGTTTCAGGTGTACAGCAAAGTGAATCTGTTATACAAATACATATATCCACTGTTTTTTTAGATTCTTTTCTCATATAGGCCATTACATAGTATTGAGTAGAGTTCCCTGTGCTGTACAGTAGGTCCTTATTAGTTTACCTATTTTATATATAGTAGTGTGTAGGTGTCTATCCCAATCTTCCAATTTATCCCTCCCTGCCGTTGCTCCCCATTTTATTTTCTACATCTGTAACTCTATTTTGCTTTTGTAGTTAAGTTCATTTGTAGACTTTTTTTTAGTTTCCACATATAAGCGATATCATATGATATTTGTCTTTCTCTGTCTGACTCACTTCACTCAGTATGAGAATCTCTAGGTCCATCCATGTTGCTGCAAAAGGCATAATTTTGTTCTTTTTTTATGACTGAGTAACATCCCATTGTATATATGTGCCACATCTTTATCCATTCCTCTGTTGATGGACATTTAGGTTGTTTCCATGCACTGGCTATTGTGAATAGTGCTGCAATGCTCATTGTAGGAATTGGGTGTCTTTGAACTACACTAGATCCTACCTTAGTATTTTATTACTGTGAAGAAAATAGACACAACTGCATGTAGGTGCACACACATATACACACATACAAATTCATATAAAAACATTGAAAAATAATGTAGACTTTCTTGTAGTTTTGTTTGGAGGAGGGGAAATTAAGATTGTGGATACACTGCACATATTTTTAAAACTCCCCTCTAAATTTTCTCTCTTCCCTAATCTTCTTCAGCTACTCCTTCTTGTCCTTTGTCCTTATTCCCTTAATGTTTCCATTCGAAACATTACTTCCACAATCCCTCTCCACAGTCCTATAATATATCCAATACCACAATTTAAAAATTAGTGAAAAAGTATTTGACAATATTCAAACCTTTCCTCTAATTGAAACTTAGACTTCTTTTTGTCAGTCAGCATTCTGTGAGGAATCTTAATTCATATGTGTAATTCCCAAATGATAATGGAAAACAGTCAGTCTAATTTTTCTCTTTTTAACTGTAAGCAGGTAATAATAATAACTTTGTGAAATGCTCATTACACATCATGAACTGCAGGTAAAATGTCACTTGTGACTCTCATAATACCAAAGTAGATAAAAATTTTCTCTATTTTAACAGACAAGGAAGCTGACACACTTTATTAAGAACATAGATGAGAATTTAAACCAAGTTTGTCTGACTCTAGCATCCTCACTTTTCCCACTACATTATAATGATTTTACACAAAGCAGTAATGGCAGTATATTTTGAATATGTGAACACAGGTGCTTGAAAATAAATTGACCAACAACAATATCAATAACAAACTTCCTGAGACCCCAAAGTATGTTTGACTCCCTTTTCCTTTCTCTCCCCCAACAAAAATGGGTGCATTCATCTACATCCTGAAAATAAGCAGTTTAAGAATAACCCCCAATTGCTAAATGCCATAAAGTCCAAGGCAGCACCCATTGCTTTCACCTGGAAATCTTGGGATTGTGAAGGAGTAGAAATATTCCCTAAAGTTACCTTTTCGGGAAAAGTGAGCTCTGAAGATCTGATTTCTTAAAATGCCATTCCATAAACAGTCTATCACAGACACTCAAATTGGAAGACTTTAGAAATGAGTCTACCAGTGGCCGAGGATGGCAAAGATTGATATAGGATATTTGAAGCATAAAAAATGACTAACATTAAGTATTTAAAAAATTACCTGACGGGGGCTTCCCTGGTGGCGCAGTGGTTGAGAGTCCGCCTGCCGATGCAGTGGACACGGGTTCGTGCCCTGGTCCGGGAAGATCCCACATGCCGCAGAGTGGCTGGGCCCGTGAGCCATGGCCACTGAGACTGCACATCCGGAGCCTGTGCTCCACAACGGGAGAGGCCACAACAGTGAGAGGCCCGAGTACAGCAAAAAAAAAAAAAAAAAAAAAAAAAAAAAATTACCTGAGGCACCAAAATACGAAATTTAATATGACAGAACCCTTCCACAATTACAAAATTTCTATGCCTGTCTAGCTACATTTTTGGAGTTCTTCAGTTGACAAAGACATTTGTCAGATTAAATACATATAGAAAATTGTATCTACTGTATCTAGATGCAAACCTTCAAACATCCCCAGAGGAACGTATATGTTTAAGACTTTTTCAACAACCACTAAAGTAGTATCAGGAAACTACAAGTTAAAGTATAATACAAATAAAACAGGTATCATGATTTAATCCGGAGTTTTATATATTCCCTCTTAGAAGAGTTCAAATAAAAGTCCAAAATAGCCCAGTAGAGATGTCTACATTGAGAAGAGGCAAAGGAGCACCTATAATAACTAAGAAAAATGGTCTCTGCTAATGAGCCATTTCCAATCAGAAACTAATAATGTAGGGATACTAGATGGGACATTTTAAAAATAGTTATGTTTTCTAATGCTAACCAGCAAGATATAAAATAATTTTTCTTTACTTCAGAAATGTGTTGTACTGTATAGGGAATTTACAGTTTTAAGGAGAATGATTGATGTGTTGAATTTGAAAAAGTTCACATAATTTAGTAATATAACCTCCTTTTCTGTTATGATTTGAAGCATTTGCAGCTGTAATGGGCTTTGAGTCCCTGGGATAAAGGCCTCAGCCAAAGCCAGGAGTTGCCTATAAAGTTCTCTTTGACAGAAACTGGGATGGAATCCAGGCTCATTTCAGCAACATTTGTGGAGAAGAGGATTGAACTCAATATATTTGACCCCAAAGTGCATTTTTGGGGCTTGCACCATATTTATTAAAGTCTTGTGGCAGACCTAGAAGTTATTAAATGGGTGAGAGCAGGCTTTATAAAGACACAGTTCTAAGCAGCCATAGTTCAATTCGACATACTTTTACTGATCACCTACCTGGAGCCATATCTTAGGCTAGGAACTCATGGTTATAAAAATAGAGGCAAATATCATCCACAGACGCAGGCAACTCTCAATCTAGTAGAGGGAGAGAAGGCAGATATAAATAACTGTAACACATGGCATAGTATGATAAAAGATTGTAAAACAGGTACACAGTGCAACTGGGAGTTACAGATACTGAAAAGAATCAGGATTACATTCACGGGGAAAGTAGCCTTTTGAGTTGGGTGCTGATGAAACTGTGCATGCCAGTGTGTATGAAGGGTGAGGGGAAGGGGACAGGATTCCAGCTAAAAAATTAGTAAATTCAGAATATATTCAAGAAACTGAAGTTAGCATTTCAGGAAGCAACATTTTAGCAGAATTCTAAGATGCATATTTTTAGAAGAAAATGGTTTAAAATACTGAAATTAAGATTTTCATGTCATTGTCATTGATTCAATTGTAGTTGGAAAGATAGATAGGCTGGCCATATAAGAAGGAAAATCAGAAATTTGGAAGTCAAACAGAGAAGAGTTAAAGTAACTGCTTCAGTACTTACCAGTCCTATTGCCCTGTGTATAAGTTTCCTATTGCTGCTGTAACAAACTGTCATAATTAGTGGCTTAAAACAACAAAAATCTATTATTTGACATTCTGGAGGTCAGAAGTCCAAAATGGATCGGCAGAGTTCTATTCCTTCCAGAGATGCTGGGGGAAAATCTATTTCTTTGCTATTTCCAGCTGGCAGAA
The DNA here is from genome assembly GCF_039906515.1 of Pseudorca crassidens. Lineage (NCBI taxonomy): Eukaryota > Metazoa > Chordata > Mammalia > Artiodactyla > Delphinidae > Pseudorca > Pseudorca crassidens. The sequence continues at coordinate 108,390,671 of NC_090300.1, read as the reverse complement.
GCTACCTCATTCCTTGGTTCATGGCCTCTTCCTTCATCTTCAAGGCCAACAGCACAGCATCTTCAAATCTCTGCTTCTGTCATCACATCTATGATTCTGATCCTTTTGTCTCCCTGTTATAAGGAAACTTGTGATTACATAGACAGACTTGGATAATTCAGGATTATCTCTCCAACTAATAATCCTTAACTTTATCATGTCTACAGAGTCCCTTTGCCATGTAAGGTAACATATTTACATTTTCTGGGAATGTGTGTACATCTTTGTGTACATCTTTGAGGGACCATTATTCAACCTACTATACCCTGGGAACATTATCTAATTTCTAAAGCTTAACTTTTTATCTTATTGTAAAATAGGGATAATAATGTTTCACAGGGCTGTTTTGGAGCTCAAATGAGAAAAAGAATATAGAACAATTAGCATAGCACTTAATAAAAATTGTAATTACCACTGCCAGTACTATTAACGGTGTTATCATTTTGAGTGTTCTGAATAATAGGATGAGTTTTACCCATCTTATTTGGCAATATAGACCTGATCCTTGAGGAGCAAGGTTACACTGTCAGAACTTGACATGCCAATGTTGAGTGTTATGAAGTATTCTATAGAGAGACTGGAGACATAGGGCACTCTCAGGGGTGGGGGGACAGTGTAAATACTCAGGTGGAATAGGATAAACTACAAATATTTGCAATATATGTGATGTAGATGTAGAATGAATATTCTCAAGATTTTTAGAGGGCCTGAAAGTTAATAGGTAAATGATATTATTCCAATAGCAAACTGGGCAAGAACATGATAAAAGTTATCTGAAGAAGGATCACTGATCAAAAACAAATGTTTAAACTATATATTTACAATCAGTAGTGACCAAATAAAATAATTAATTGCTGTGATCCATAAACGGGCCACAAGAAATAAAGAACTGTTGAGGGTCACTTTGGATCCTATCCTGTAGTGCAGCCTCAACGGGTAATGAGAGCTCACCTTCTGGAAGCTGGAGGGGAGTTGGCCATATTCATAGGGGTCCATAATGAATGAGATAAGAGAAAAATGCATTATGCAAAATGCAATGGAAATTTCCCAGTGGTGGCCTCTGGTAAATTTAGAAAAGTACTCACAAAAGAGTAGCCTTCAAACATCTGCCAGATTTTGAGAGTAACAAGCTAGTTTACAAAAATGCCAAGCAAATGGAAAATGTTTTGTTTTCCTTACCTCTTGTTTATCTGCTTCAACCCCAAAGGAGAAATCAACAACAAAAAATAAAACAAATAAACAAACAGGCAAACAAAGGAAAAATATTCAGCAGAATTCACTCAGAGAAGGAAGAGACTCAGAAAAGAGAAAAAAGCCAACCACCTCCTATTCCTGAAGTCAGGAGGCCCATCCTTAAAAGGCAAGGTATGAAAGAGCTGGAGAGACTATTTATCCTCAAATGAAGTTCAAAGTTTCATTTATTACCTGAGGCTAAATGCATTTAATTACTGAAGTGAGAATGCATTTAGTAGTTTAAAGTAGCAATAGGACTTGCTCTTAAGAAAAAGTGATTGGAAGAGTCATGAACTTTCACTATTAAGTGGTTTTAGAGGGAGAGTGGCAGAAATATAATACAGCTGCTTTTTATTACACTCAGTGAGTACTAATCGTTCAATGTCTGGTTATATGTACATATTTACTCAAGCCATCATTAATATTCATAAAAGCTAGAAAATAATCTAAATATTCAACAACAGTAGAAATTAGATAAATGATGAGACAATCAGAAGTAGAAGTTTATGCGGTTTTTGAAGACTATTATTTTATCATAAAATCTTAGACAGTTATTGCACAAAATATCTGTTCATTTTAATATAAAATTAATTTTGTAAACTATTCACCATAGAGGGCTGTGATGATGTTTTCCATTGTTCTGTAGTGATGTCAACTTGGGCTAAATTGAAGAGAACTGATGCTGCCCATTAGGCTTGATACCTAAACAATTTCTCTTTTCATGCCTTGGATTTATAATATTGTGAGGAGGGATGTACAGAATTATTACAAAGAATTATAAAATAAAATAGTAATGATTTTTGATATTGCAAGTTTTAGATACTTAGTATGTAGTTGAAATAAAAATACGGTCTGTAATATGAAAGAGCAATAATATCTGTGATCCACTGAACACTCTTTTACTTATGTCAGGGGAATATTTCTCAAAGGACTTCTTAGAAAATAAAGATTCTTTCTTTCTTTCAACACGTTTATTGAGTGTCCATAATAAAGCAATAACCACACCAATTTCCAGGAGTAAAACAGGACACGTAGCAGACATGTTTCTTGCTCTAGTAAGGACACTAGACCTTAATCAAATAATTACAAATGCATTTAAATTGACATTGTGATAGTGGTATTAAAAAGAGACACGTGGTTTTAAGAGATCATGTATTAGAAAAAGCTTCCATGAATGAGTGTCAATTCAGCTACTATTTAAATCAGAGAAGCAGGGAGAGGAAGAGCATATTGGACTGAGGAAATTGGATGTGTATAGGCCAAGACTAGGAAGGAAATTTAAAAGGTGAAAGAGGATATGTGTCTGGACATTTAACACAAAAGGAAATGTGATATGAAATACAACCAGAGAGGTAGATAGTAACCAGACCACACAAGACTGAATAGGTCATTTTGGAGTATTTAATTTTGCAGTGTTAAACATTTTAGTTATTTAACATTGCTCTTAGGGTAAATATATTGTTTCAAAAGATAAGGGCAGTGAAGACATGAACTCAAAGTGTTGAAGATTCCTTGGAGAAATCTGGCAGTAAAAGAAAGGAACTAGGACAGTAGCTGGAAGGTACTGCCAGGGTGATGAGAAGTATTTTCAATTGGCAGAGACATCAGCATACTTCCAAGCCAACGGAACTTGTGACTAAAGATACTGAAATAAAAGCATTTCTATTTTATTCCCCCACTTTCACACACACCAAAACCAAGAACAAAATCATAAAAGCAATTCAAGTAGAGAACAATTCTATGTTTAATAAAACAATTACATCAGAGCAATATTTTTTTTTTGCGGTATGCGGGCCTCTAACTGTTGTGGCCTCTCCCGTTGCGGAGCACAGGCTCTGGATGCGCAGGCTCAGCGGCCATGGCTCACAGGCTCAGCGGCCATGGCTCACGCGCCCAGCCCCTCCGCGGCATGTGGGATCTTCCTGGACCGGGGCATGAACACGTGTCCCCTGCATTGGCAGGCGGACTCTCAACCACTGCGCCACCAGGGAAGCCCCAGAGCAATATTTTGATATTCATCAATGTGTTTTTCATTACTGGTATTCTGATTTGTTCCCACCCTGTCTCCCCATTTCAGGAAACATCTATGTAAGTCCAGGAATACCATCCCAAAGCAACAGAGGTTGAACAGTTGAACAATAGAGAAAAAAGTGTCAAGTTCTTGACTTTTTTTTTTTTTTTTTGGCGGTACGCGGGCCTCTCACTGTTGTGGCCTCTCCCGTTGCGGAGCACAGGCTCCGGACGCGCAGGCTCAGCGGCCATGGCTCACGGGCCCAGCTGCTCCGCGACATGTGGGATCTTCCCAGACCGGGGCACGAACCCGCGTCCCCTGCATCGGCAGGCGGACTCTCAACCACTGCGCCACCAGGGAAGCCCAAGTTCTTGACTTTTGAGCTCAAAAATTGTCTTCTGAAACTCACTGTAAAGATATCATTTGAAAGAATTTGATTTTCGAAAATTTTTTTTAGTTACAAAATATTTTGAACTATGTAGGACCCAGTATCTATAGAATAAATATAAATGTGGGAATAATGAATACTGATGTAGGTGCCAGTTTTCCCACCATGAGCTGAATAAAGATCCCATGAGCAGGAGAAGAGAAAGGCTTAAAGATGTGAGTTCTGGGAAGGGACTAGTTCCAGGGAGATGATATGATGAAGGAACTACCCAAATGCCTTGGGGTAAATCTGAGAGCGGAGGAAACTCATAAGCAGTTTCCATTAGCATCCTGATGACACCATGATGGCACCAGACTTTTACCTGTTCCTTCCACAAGCAGAGTAGGATAATAGGAAAAGTTATACATATAGAAGCCTCTGAAGGTGTAGGAGAGGCATTCTTACCAAGAGTCGCTGGAGTATTATGAGAAAGCAGTTACACTTTCTCTTACCTTGAGAAAGGCAAAGTTTGAAGAGAAACTTCCCGAGAGCATGAAGGGTAGAAGTTCCAAAACTGGCTTGGTTGAACAAATGCTAAACCATGTGGTTTTCACGTTTCCAAGATTCAGGGTGGATACATAGGCCAGGAGGAATTTAAATGACACTCTAGAGATACAAAGGAGGAGATCAGTGAAAAACATTTGTTGAAGCCTGAAATGATAAATATACCTAAAGTAAGTAGATTTTTAGAACCAAATTTGGACTTGAAATAAAAATTGTTATAGAAAAATAAAGCTGTCTTTATTGTACATCTGAAGTTTTTCCTTGTAAAAGATATGCTCACTCCATGAGGAATCAGCTACAATCCAAGGATATAAATCACAAGTGTATCTCATGATCCACAATGATAGAGAACATTGAAAACTGATTCATACTTCCTCAAAACTTGGGTAGAAAAAAACATAATGAAGGTTGCTGTCACAGATGAGATAAGAGCAGGGAATTTTGGCTAAGTTGTGAGCCAAAACTGAAGCCAGAGATGTACCTTTGGAAAACCAAGTGATATCATTGAAAGATGGTCAGGTAGGGCTAAAAGATAAATCAGACTGATACACCATTGTTAACTGTTTACAAACTAACACTCTACCTGAGATAGACTTCTGAAGGTAACATCAAGTAAAGGGTAAAGAATGAGGATACAATAATCATGAAATGGGAATTTGACCTACATTATGAATGCTGAAAATTGAGTGAAGATATATCCTGGGATATATCTCCAAATAACAATCCCATAATAAAAGCAGAGCATGCCAACTCATCACCCTGCCTCTCCCACCAGACATTACTTCTTTGTTATATCATTATTCAGCAGATAAGTTACTGCATTCAAAATTAAAAGTCAATAAAGGAACCCATGTAAGACTTAGCTATAGATTGTATACCCCTCATTCTCATGTTCCCCAATAGGGAAATTGTGGTCTTGAATATCTGCTGCCAATAAATCACTAAATTCTTTCAGAGTTATGCATACCACATTACAAAAAAAAAAGTATCACTTTGAACAGTGGGAAAGAATTTATCTGTTTTATATACTCAAAGGTATACTTTGAGCAAGTGAACTGATTTTGTCTGACAGAAAGTGTAAATCATATAACTTATTGAGTTACTTTTTACACACTATTAAAAGCTTATTCTCAATATTATAACCTAACTAACGTACCCTCTAATAAGTCCTCTAAATACTTAAGTTTTGTTTCTAGCTACAGTTTATGTTCTCACTTCATTTTTATCCTTAATTTGACTGAATTCTATATTTAAAACACTTCTGCTTTTATACATTCTTGGGGAAAATCCATCATTTATTTGAATGAGGGAGAGTAAAATAATAAAAATTATTTTCATATATACATTCAAAGATTTATATAAAGATTAAAATAATACTGTGTGGTTATCATTGGTGAGATCCCATGTGAAATGTTTTCTTCTTTATACTCTTATTATTTAACAGTCTATTGGAAGCATGTTTTTTCCCATAACAAGAAGAAATTTTATATTAAAAAACAAAGTTTAGGTGAGAAATTTTGGGTCAAAAAGTTTATTTGCAGAGAAATAATCCCCTATATCTCAGGTTCTTTAAAAGTCTATTTCTCACTCACACAACTTATCCAACATGCATCAGCAGGCTCTTCTCATTGTTGTCACTCATGGGTCTAGGGCAATGGATACTTTATACAGAATGCTACCAATTGTCACTGCAGAGTGAAACATGCACTGGCTTGTAAAGTTTCCATCCAGAATTTGCACATAACACTTCTCTTCACACCTCATCCATCAAAGGAAGTCATACTTCATGGGAGACAGGGAGGGACCTTCCTACCATATGCCTGGAAATAAATGAGACTGAAAATAATTCAAAAGGACTAATGACAGTCTCAAATAATAGTGATCATTTTTACTAGAATGGTGAAAAAATATTGGGAAGAAGTATTGCATGGAGAGAAAAAAATTATATATGTATATGTGTATATATGTATGTATATATATACACACACACATATATATGATAGATATATGAGTAGAGACAGTGTAGAGGAAAAAAAACAACAAGAATAATTCATGGATTTTTAGGGACTGAAAAAATAAGTGCATTAAGAAAAGTAGAAAACCCATGATAATTGTGTAAAAGGTGGTGATTATTTAATTTTAGGCTTATTGACTCTAGGATAGTAATAATAAATATACAGTTACAAATCTGGCTGTTTCTTGGAAAAGGTTTGGAAGAAACTGACTTGGAGATGGAAGCTGAAAATGTGGAGTTACCTAAGATTTCCAAAGGAGAAAGTGCACATCAAAAATGGTTGTCAGCAGATTTTTGGAAATTAGTCTAACAGAAAGATGGAGATAAAAGATGAATGTAATGAGTAAGAGAAGGGACACTAAAAGGATTCCAAGATAATTTGATAGGCTAATGTCAGAAAAGCCAACAAATATCTAGGAGAATGATGAAGTTACATCATTGGAATGGTCTATAATGTGATATGCCATGGGTATAATCAGGAGGTGGCAACTGAAGGAAAGGATTTAGTGTGTTTTATGTCAATGGGAATTTCTGAAGGAGGGCTTCTAGTAGAGTGGGAAGGACATATACCAGAAAACAAAGGGTTAATAAGTAAGTTGATGTGAAAGAACTAAGAGTAGTCCTTCAAAACAATTCTTTGAAGATGATGATTATGAAAATGAGAGAGATTTTTAGATGAGGAATAGTCTAGATAAGGGCAGCAATATATTGTCAAAGAAAATCAGTAAAAATGGAAGTAGGAATAGTAATGTGTAGATACAGAGGTAAATGATAGGAACTGATGGATTAATAAAATAAAAATGAAACACACACATTTTAAAATAATCCCTGACCAAATTTTAATCAATCTCTGGTAGCTGTCAAGCATTTATCTAGGTTGGTTACTTCACTAAATATTTGTTGGCACGAGTGCTAGTCATATGAGCAAATTATAACATAGCTCTTCTTTATCCATTTGTTCTATCAGTAACTGAGAGAGGAGTGTAACAGTCTCTGACTATAACTGTGGATTTACTTTTATTGTTAGTCCTGTGAATTTTTACTCATATAATTTGAGTTTTATGCTGTAAGTTGCACAAAAATATTTTTTTTTGTTAGTAAACTGAACTGTGATTCTCAGTAAATTTACTATCGTATGCCAGGATGTAGCTTTTTTTTGTTTACCCTGCTTGGGGTTTGTCCTACTTTCTGAATCTGGAGCTTAATGTCTTTCATCACTTTGGAAAATACTTAGCCATTATTTCTTTAAATAATTTCTGTATTTCACTCTCTTTCCCTTTTATTTTTGAGATTTTATTTTCATATAGTTTTTTTTTTTTTTTTTTTTTTTTTTACTCTTTTCCTGTGTCTCTTACTCTCTGTTTTGTAATTTCTCCTCATATTTCTTTCTATTTCATTCTGGACATCTTCTTCCTTTGAATACCTGTTTACTAATTTTTTCTTCAGCTCTGTTTAATCTATTATTAAGCCCATCCACTAAGGTTTTGATTCAATATATTTTTCCTGTTCTGTGATTTCCATTTGTTTCATTTTTATAATTTCCAGTTTTCTGCTAAAATTTCCAATGTTATTTATCTCCTTGAATATGTCAGGATTACCTAAATACTGTGTTTGATAACTCCATTTTCTATAGCTGTTTTACATTTTATATTTCTCTATTTTTTTTAATAGAGAAAGAATTTGAGGTCTAAAATAATGATTTGAATCTGAGATACAGTCCTTCAAGGATGTTTTTTTCTCACCTTATTTCAGTCCCATCCAAAGCAGAAGGGTTTATTACTCTACCTTATAAACTCTGAACTCACCAACCTCCCAAACACCTTTTTGGAATTCAAAGACATTTTAAGGGAAAATTAGCCCCAACTGCTGGGCTCACATCCCTGATTTTCTGTGTTGCCTTGGATCTTGGTCCTGTTATTTTCCTCTGCCTTTTTAGGTCTTCAAGTACATATATTTTTTTAAATGTTAAGTTTTCTCGCTGTCTTCAGTAAGGTGATTGTTTCTAATGAATCTGGTTGGTCAACACAAGAAGCAGTAGAACTACACCCCTTTGCTGAATTTTAAAGAAGCATAGAAAATGTTAGCCATTTGTTAAATTGTGAGATAGTTTTAGGGCAGAAATTCTAATTTATTCATTGTCATGTAGAAAATAATCAATAAACATTTTAGTTTGAATATTAGCTGTTCTCTTAATTTCAAGTAACTCCATGTAATAAGAAACTTGAATTTTTTATATACTTCTGCTTATCTGATTCTAATATTTCAACTTGTAACCATATGTGATGATTTTCATTTCTTTGACTGCCATCTACTTCCTCTGGATTTTTCCTGCAAGTATGTCATCAAGTATTAATCAAATTTATCTTGGACTTCAGGTTTTTGCTTCCAGCTACCCCTACTCTCATTCTGCCCATCCACCCCGTGGCCAATTGCTCAGACTTGTCCCCTTCCTATTTCATACAATTTAAAAAATCTGATAACTGCATTAATATGAATTTAAGTGTTAGAGACAACTGTTGATTTCGATACTATTCTTAAATTTAGATTCTAGTATAACTTGATTGAGGAAAATTTCTAATTAATATAAACTATTTATCCTGTATTTTAGGTTTTGTTGCTTAGAATCTAAGTAATCTGATTGCTTAGACATCTGAAGTCTAATTTGCTTTCTCAAGGCCATTTTTATTTTCAATTTGTAGGCTGTGTCTGAAATTCTGTGAATTTAGGGAAGGTTATAACTTGAAATGACAGGCAACACAGTATGATTTAACATTTCAGAAATAAGGATTTGTTATTACTGTTGTTTTTTAACTCACATGCCTTGTGAAACTTGTTAATGAGAAAGTTAATTGTTTTATTGCTTGTATCTCTGGAGTCTGTGGTCTTTTACATGTTGTGAGCATGCTTGCTTTAAAAATCAAAAGTAAGAAACCATTGCAAAGATGTTCCAGTGAAAAACTTGTATCAATCTGAATTGAATGCTGTTTTAACTCTAAATATTATAATATGAGAGAAACATAAAATGTTAACTAGAGAAGGCAAAGAACTGACAAATATATTTTATTATAACAGGAGCCACTAAAAGTTTAGAAAAAAAGAAACAATTTACACCCTTGAATAAATAGCTATCACATAGTAGTTTACTAGCAGGATAACCTTTTGAATCATGATTTATTTTTACCTATAGCACTCTTTTTTTTTTTTTGGCGGTACGCGAGCCCCTCACTGCTGTGGTCTCTCCCGTTGTGGAGCACAGGCTCCGGACGCGCAGGCTCAGCGGCCATGGCTCATGTGCCCAGCCGCTCCGCGGCATATGGGATCTTCCCGGACCGGGGCACGAACCCGTATCCCCTGAGAGTCCCCCGGACTCTCAACCACTGTGCCACTAGGGAAGCCCTACCTATAGTGCTCTTTATGCCAATATTTTCCAGAAACATTTTAGAAATACCTCACCATTCAACATGATTAGAATAATCAAAGTCATCAGTCGTAATCTGTTATTACATTATGTGAAGGACACTTGACTAAGTGCAGAGAAACATCTTTTTAAATGTTCTGGAATAATTAGTTCACTCTACTTAACATTCTACCTTTCATCGACTCAAATGGAAATAAGAAAATAGAAATGTACATAATGGGGTAATTTCAAACTCTTGGAGTACATTCAACAATTATCTCTGAGCAGTAGGTTAATATGGTCTATTTTCCAAGTTAGCACCTAAAGTGGATTAAAATGAGCATTGAAAATATTGTATATTTAAGCCCAAATTAATTATCCAGTACTTTTCACTGAAAAACAAAAGTACAGATTCTAATTTTGTACCAATTTAGAAATGTGCTTACTTATGACATTTTAGGTAATTTCCTCTTAGGTGTACCTAAACTAGTAAGTACTGTGCATATAAGCCCAAAATGGGAAGAAAAGTTTATTTAGAAACTACTTTATTAGTCAAGGAACAATATCCTTACTGAACTTTGGGATTCTTCTCTTCACTGTTAGATGAATAATCTGAAGCTAGAGTAAGAAAGCATCCATTAAATTTACCTGGGAGAAGCAAATGATGTACATTTTTTTCCTGCAATTTGGAAAGCAATAATATGCCTATGGACTACTCTAAAGTTCAGTCATTGATCTGAACAACTAAAGTCTCTCAACTGATTAGATCAATACACTGACAAACCAAATCAAGGATAACTAAAATAAACAGAATTTTCTGTCAAATAATTATTTTATTTACATAAATTTCTTCCCTAACTGTTGCCTTTGGGAAATTCTGTTTTACCTATCTGAGGAGGAAAGTCTACAGACTATCCTAGATGTTTCATTTAAACAAAATAGGAAAGGCAAATTATCTTTCCTCCCACATAGGAGAGAAAAACGATATTCCTTTCAGGTAACAGTGACCTATCATTGTACTGAGTTGGAAATGTCTTTGTGATCATTCTGTCTCAGCACACTTTTTTTTTTTTTTATAGTTAAATGCCTATACTGAACATCTGTGATTTAGTAACTAATAAATACCATTTTTAATACTGAGCCTGATAAAAGAATGAACTGTGCTCAACTGATAGAACATATTCTTAAATGTCAGAATGAGCTTTAAAAAAAACAGAAGATATTTATCTCATGTTATAATCTATGTAAACATGCATTAATTTTACAAAAACAGTCATGGAAATAAAAATAGGCAGTGCGAGAAAGAGTGGTATACATTAGAGAATTAACAAGCAGCACAAAATGGCCTTCTTTTTAGAAAGATGCTAATTAATAGTGTATTTTATATTTATCCTAAATATGTTTACCTCTGGTGAGAGGAAGCTATGAAAGGAATACCTCATAGATATTATAATAAACAGAGGCCTGAAATGTAGAGATTTACCAGCTGAGATAAGGCATTGATGTGCCTAGAAATTGATGTTGGTGTAACTGGGAGCAGATCCAAAGATCAGTAGTGCCAGAGGTGGCACAATTATAATAAAATCAGATGAAAGGGTTCATTATGCTCACACATGGTGAAGAGATGCCTATCTCCTCTATCTCGATTATACATCTGGGGGTGGGTGAATGGAATTAGTACACACAACACCATGTTTGAAGTAGAAAGAAATTTTCATAGTAGTCTAGAAATGTACACAAACATTTATGATGAGATCATTTTCAACTGAATAAAAAATCAAAAATATTATCAGGCATGAGAGTACAAATGAAGATTCTGTTTTATTTGGACTATCTTTTATCACAAAAGAGAAAAACTATCAAAGAAAAAATGTAGGTCTAAACAAGAATACAAAGTGACTCTTAAGTTTTTTAAAAATTTAAATAGTCAAATAGTTTATCATTTAAATAGTTATAATTTTATAATTTAAATAGTTTTTTAATTTAAATAGTTATAACCTACCTATCAAAATGGGTACAGAAATAATTATTACACATATATTATGCATATTTATATATCTGTTCTCTATATATCTATCATTATCTCTCTGAATAATATTTGGCTAAACCTATCACAGTCAGGCAATCAGTTCATTTTTCTTTTAGCCTTTATTTAAATAGAATTATGGTGATAGAATATTTTTATTGAGGTATAATTTACATACCTTATAAAGCATAAATTTTAATACTTAAGTTCCACAAGTTTTGATAAATGTATAAACCTGCATAACAACTACCCCAATCAAGCTATGTGAGATTTTATTATCCCAAGTATTTTCCTACTTCCCTCTCCAATGAATACCGCTACCCTAACTCTACACACACCTATTTTTATTTCCATCATTATAGATTTGTTTTTGCTGTTTTAGAACTTCCTGTAAAGGGAATCATGTAGTATATATGCTTTTCTCTCTGGGTTCTATTATTCAACATAGTATTTTGAGATTTATTCATGACTTGCATACAGCAGTAGACAATTTTGTTTATTGATTAGTATTGCTGAGTATGATATGAACTTACCATTGACAAGTGTTTTTCTTGCAGAATATTTTTCCCTAATGGCAATTAACTGACAAGGAGACCTGAATTCTAGTCCCAACTTTATCACTTATTTATTTTTCAAATTAGTGTATGTCTCTTCTTCAAGCTAGATCTAATCTTCATCTGTCCAATTAAAGAGTAGTATTAGATGACCTCTGAATCTATTTCAAGTCATATATTCTGTTTTCTTGTTCATGGTTGCTTAGCAATTGAATATCAATTTGATAAAGAACTATCTCTAAATTACTAGCAGATTCATTCATCTTAAGTTAATGAGTATTATTGTTGGTTCAATTGCTAGATAACAGAGTTATGCTTTCCTCTCTTCCTGAGGTTAGCTTTTCAGTATTACTCTAAAGAGAGTGGAATATATGGTGTTCGTGTGATAATAACTCCTAAACTAATCTCTCAGTGTTTGTTGCAATACTTTTAGTTTTTGCCTAACCAGACTCTGATAAAACTGAAATGCACTTCATCTGTCTGTCAGAATTCTCAACATGCTTTAAAGATGATATCAATTGTCACCTTTTCCACAAAACTTTTTCTAATCACTCACATCAGGAGTGAGTAAATCTCTTTCAGCTTTGAAATCTTATTGTATTTTGTATCATTCTTTCCTTATTTTAATCATTCATTCAAATACTATTGCATGTTTCAAGACTGTGATAAGTGTAAGGCACACAATAATGAGCAAAAAAGATAAAGTCTCAACCGTCATGAGCTTACATTCCACTATGACAATTAAGAAGAAATTATGTCCAGTTACAAACTAGTTAGTACTCTGAAAAAATATTTACTGATGCTATTATGCTGCCATAACAAGGGGATCTGGTTTAGTGTTGGATGGATCAGTGGGAGATCCTGTAAGAATGTGATGTTGCAACTGAAGTCTGAGAATAAGATTTAACCATCTGAAGGTATGTGTATGTGTATTTAGTGTGTGTTTGTGTGTGTGTGAGGGGTGATGATGGTGGGGGATATAGACAGAATGGATTGGTTTCCTGGCATGGTAACCAGTGTTGGAAAGCAACCCAACACAGTTCAGAAACCCAGAGAATTTTCAGAAGTACAGATGAGAAAATTGTGAGAGGAGTCGGGAACATGTAGGCAAGTACACGACCCTTTAGAATATTACATACCTTTTTTAGGGTTTTGATTTGTATCCTATGAGCTGTTCACAGACTTTTAAACAGATCAAATACATGTGTTTAGAAGAAAGTTTTGGATTGATGTTCACATTAGGAAGTCACTGGCTAATGGATGACAAATGAAGCCATGTGTGTTGATGAGATGCCTGTGGAGAGTGTTAGGAGTGAGACGAAGGCAAATTCTGAGACTTCAGAATCTCCCAATATAACCTTTTGTGAGTTTAAATGTATTATAGATATTTTTAGAAATATCTCATTATCTCCTCTTAAATTTTAAAATCATGTGACACAATTAAAATAACAAAAAGTCTAAAGCTTTACATCTAAGCAGTATTGGGTTCAAATTAAGACATGATCCTTTAGTGACTATGGGATCCTGGGCAATGTGCTTAAATCCTATGATGCTTCCTTAAAATGCAGATAATAATACTCCTACTATGGGAACCTTAAGAATCAAGTGATTCTTATATATAACAAACAGAACAATGCCATGCACATCATACATACTAATATATATTCAATTTTTTGTTTTCCAATTTTTTTAAACACACAATGCATAGCATGGGTCTTTAAAGTAATATTTAATAAATTGTATTGAACAGGTGAGACCCATAATGGAGGAACAGAACACAGAATCATGAAAAAAAGACTCAAGTAAATACAAAATGGTTATAAAATTATAAAATTAGTGTATAGATTCAAGACTTTAATCTTAATTTTAATTAATTATGAAACACAGGCATTCAAAGCCCATTTTACAAGGTTGCAGATATACTAGGTGTTGACCTGTGACAAGGGCTGGGGAGGGGACAGGTGACAGGCAGCAGGGTTGAAGGGCAAAGGGAAAAAAGGAAAGTGAGGACAATGTGTTTTATTTTAATTTTAATTATAATGTGTTTAATTTAAATTATACTTTAATTATTAACACAGCCTGATCCACAGTTAACTGAATTGGTCTAGGTTTATACATCAACTCCGATTCCCCAAGGCCTTGGTTCCTTCCCTTGTTCTTGTTGAGTTAGGAACTGTTAAGGTTCTGCGATTTTACCCTGTTTGCAACCTAACAAGTAATCCTTCTATAGATTCATACGCACATACTGAAAAAAGAACACCACAACCTGGGTCAGAGACACAGATAATGTATTATAGCAAAAGGCAGCAGCCAGAGCAATAGTCGCATCCATTCCTCATGCCCTCATTCCCACAGGGCAATTTGAGAAGGCCAGGTGTTTAGCTGCACGTTCAGTGGGTGCACCACAGGAAAGGAACTCCCACAGTTAGAAGACAGAAGCTTTCATATGTGCTGACACATCTGCCCATCCTTCACTCCAGAGAAATCAATCACCCCTTGCCTTGGAATGTAACAAAATGTTTCCAGGGTGGGGCAGGTGGTTTGCTATCTTAGGATATCCCAGAGTCTCTATCTTTAGGGAGATACTAGCTTCCAAGGCAAGATTATTATTCAGGTGTGCCTTTACTCCAAAGGCCCAAACCAGGGAGAAATGCGAGAAATCCATGGAGAATTGTCACTCAACTGTTTTTTGGCCAGAATGATCCCAGATACCAACCCCACTCTTCTTATGGTTAGAAAGTTGTGGCTGCCACCACAGTCACTTTGTTCTCCCAGCATACCCTTTTTATTTGCCTTCCCCAAGTAGGAGGGTGACACTCCCTCCTTTGCACCTGCCATGGTGGGTTGATGGCAGCTGCAGAGTCTGCATCTGCTGGACACATGAAGGCTCTGGCCACTTTAGCAATAACACAACCCGGAAATGCAGCAAACTTTGACTCAATAAGAGACTTAAAAGAGAGGCAGTCTGCACATCAATTTTTGACCCTTCCACTTCATGAAAGGACTCCTTCTGGAGGCAGGAGTTCCCCCACATCCTCTCAGGAGACACCCTCATTGACTAAATAGCCAGCTGTATTTCTCAGTAATGCAGCATCTTGTATTTGGATTTTCCTTCTTCTCTGTCTCATTTCCACTGTCTGTAACTTTTTATCCCCACTTCCTCTCCACCAAGAAAGCATTAACCTGTGATCTTTTCCTTGGGCTCTTTTTTCTCAGGTACCCATATTAATATACTGGAGATTTTGCTGTGTGCATGTGATATATACATCTTTTTGTAAGAAAGTGAAAAAACAGAAAAAATAAATGTAAGTACTAATGCAGTCATTAATTTAACACACACATTATCAATCTCAGTCATATCAGAAAGTGTTGGAGGGACCTTCAGGATGGTGGAGGTGTAAGACATGGAGATCACCTTCCTTCCCACAAATACATCAGAAATACAACTACATGTGGAACAACTCCTACAGAACACCTACAGAATGCTGGCAGAAGACCTCAGACTTCCCAAAAGGCAAGAAACTACCCACGTACCTGGGTAGGGCAAAAGGAAAAAGAAAAAACAGAGACAAAAGAACAGGGACAGGACCTGCACCTCTGGGAGGGAGCTATGAAGGAGGAAAAGTTTCCACACACTAGGAAGCCCCTTCACTGGCAGAGATGGGGGCAGGAAAGGGGGGAAGCTTCAGAGCCACAGAGGAGAGCACAGCAACAGGGGTGTAGAGGGCAAAGCAGAGAGATTCCAGCACTCACCAGCCCAAGAGGCTGGTCTGCTCACCTGCCAGGGGAGGCAGGGGTTGGGAGCTGAGGCTCAGGCTTCAGAGGTCAGATCCCAGGGAGAGGACTGGAGTTGGCTGTGTGAACACAGCCTGAAGGGAGCTAGTGTGCCACAGCTAGCTGGGAGGGAGTCTGGGAAAAATTCTGGACCAATCTAAGAGGCAAGAGACCATTGTTTTGGGGTGCGCGAGGAGAGGGTTCCTTCACTGTCTGCCCACAGAAGGCAGAGCACTGTCTAAATGAGCTCCAGAGACGGGTGCAAGCTGCGGCTATCAGCTCAGACCCCAGAGATGGGCATGAAACTCTAATGTTGCTGCTGCAGCCACCAAAAATCCTGGGTGCAAGCACAGGTCACTATCCATAACCCCCTGGAAACCTGTGCAGCATGGCACTGCCAGGGTGTCGTGATCCAAGGACAAGTTCCCTGGGAGGACACATGGTGTGTCTCAGGCTGTTGCAATGTCACACAGGCCTCTGCCACCACAGGCTCACCCCGCATTCCAATTATAACTACCTTACCCCTCCTTCTCCCTGGTCTAAGTGAGGCAGAGCCCCCTAATTAGCCGCTGCTTTAACCCCATCCTGTCTGGGCAGGAACAGACACGACCTACATGCAGAGGTAGGGCCAAAACCAAAGCTGAACCGCAGGAATTGTGCGAACAAAGAAGAGAAAGGGAAATTTCTCTCAGCAGCCTCAGGAGCAGCAGATTAAATCCCCACAATTAACTTGATGTACCCTGCATCTGTGGAATACCTGAATAGACAACTAATAATCCCAAAACTGATGTGGTAGACTTTGGGAGCAACTGTACACTTGGGGTTTGTTGTCTGCAACTGATTTGTTTCTAATTTTTCTGTTTTTCTTAGTATAGTTTTTAGCGCTTGTTATCATTGCTGGATTTGTTTACTGGTTTGGTTGCTCTGTTTTTATTATTTTTAATTTTAATACTTTATTTATTCATTTTTTCTTTCTCTTTTTTCTCCCTTTTATTCTGAGCCATGTGGCTGACAGGGTCTTGGTGATCCAGCCTGGAGTCAGGCCTGCGCATCTGAGGTGGGAGAGCCGAGTTCAGGACATTGGACCACCAGCGACCTCCCAGGCACATATAATATCAATCAGCGAGCGCTCTCCCAGAGATCTCTGTGTCAAGGCTAAGAACCAGCACCACCCAATGGGCAGCAAGTTCCAGTGCTGGATGCCTCATGCCAATCAACTAGCAAGAAAGGAACACAACCACACCCATTAGCAGAGAGGCTGCCTAAAATCATAATAAGGTCACAGACACCGGAAAAACATAACCGGACATGGCCCTGCCCACCAGAAAGACAAGATCCAGCCCCACCCACCAGAACACAGATACCTTTCCCCTCCACCAGGAAGCCTGCACAAGCCACTGAACTAACCTTACCCACTGAGGGCAGAAACAAAAAACAATGGGAACTATGAACTTACAGCCTGAGAAAAGGAGACCCCAAACACAGTAAGTTAAACAAAATGAGAAGACAGAGAAATATGCAGCACATGAAGGAGCAACATAAAACCCCACAGACTAATAAACAAATGAGGAGGAAAAAGGCAGTCTACCTGAAAAAGAATTGAGTAATGATAGTAAAAATGATCCAAAATCTTGGAAATAGAATGGAGAAAATACAAGAAATGTTTAACAAGCACCTAGAACAACTAAAGAGCAAACAAACAATAATGAACAACACAATAAAAAAAATTAAAAATTCTCTAGAAGGAATCAATAGCAGAATAACTGAGGCAGAAGAACAGATAAATGATGTGGAAGATAAAATAGTGGAAATAACTACTGCAGAGCAGAATAAAGAAAAAAGAATGAAAAGAATTGAGGACAGTCTCAGAGACCTCTAGGACAACATTAAATGCACCAACATTTGAATTATAGGGGTTGCAGAAGAAGAAGAGAAAAAGAAAGGGACTGAGAAAATATTTGAAGAGATTATAGTTGAAAACTTCCCTAACATGGGAAAGAAAATAGTCAATCAAGTCCAGGAAGCACAGAGAGTCCCATACAGGATAAATCCAAAGAGAAACATGCCAAGACATATATTACTCAAACTATCAAAAATTAAATACAAAGAAAAATATTAAAAGCAGCAAGGGAAAAGCAACAAATAATATACAAGGGAATCCCCATAAGGTTAAGAGCTCATCTTTCAGCAGAAACTCTGCAAACCAGAAGGGAGTGGCAGGACACATTTAATATGATGAAAGGGAAAAACCTACAATCAAGATTACGCTACCCAGCAAGGATTTCATTCAGATTCAACAGAGAAATTAAAACCTTTACAGACAAGCAAAAGTTAAGAGAATTCAGCACCACCAAACCAGCTTTACAACAAATGCTAAAGGAAGTTCTCTAGGCAGGAACACAAAAGAAGGAAAAGACCTACAAAAACAAACCCAAAATAATTAAGAAAATGGTAATAGGAACATACAT
Source organism: Pseudorca crassidens (assembly GCF_039906515.1). NCBI lineage: Eukaryota > Metazoa > Chordata > Mammalia > Artiodactyla > Delphinidae > Pseudorca > Pseudorca crassidens. The sequence continues at coordinate 108,372,224 of NC_090300.1, read as the reverse complement.
ATCAATAATTACCTTAAATGTAAATGGATTAAATGCTCCAACCAAAAGACATAAATTGGCTGAATGGATACAAAAACAAACCCATACATATGCTGTCTGCAAGAGACTCACTTCAGACCTAGGGGCACATACAGTCTGAAAGTGAGGGGATGGAAAAAGATATTCCATGCAAATGGAAACCAAAAGAAAGCTGGAGTTGCAATTCTCACATCACAAAAAATAGACTTTAAAATAAAGACTATGACAAGAGACAAAGAAGGACACCGCACAATGATTAAGGGATCAATCCAAGAAGAAGATATATCAATTGTAAATATTCATGCACCCAACATAGGAGCACCTCAATACATAAGGCAAATGCTAACAGCCATAAAAGGGGAAATCGACAGTAACACATTCATAGTAGGGGACATTAAGAACCCACTTTCACCAATAGACAGATCATCCAAAATGAAAATAAATATGGAAACACAAGCTTTAAATGACACATTCAACAAGATGGACTTAATTGATATTTATAGGACATTCCATCCAAAAACAGCAGAATACACTTTCTTCTCAAGTGCTTATGGAAAATTCTCCAGAATAGATCATATCTTGGGTCACAAATCCAGCCTTGGTAAATTTAAGAAAATTGAAATTGTATCAAGGATCCTTTCCAACCACAATGCTATGAGACTAGATGTCAATTACAGGAAAAATAAACTGTAACAAATACAAACACATGGAGGCTAAACAATATGCTATTAAATTACCAAGAGATCACCAAAAAAATCAAAGAGGAAATCAAAAAATACCTAGAAACAAATGACAATGAAAACACGATGACCCAAAACTTATGGGATGCAGCAAAAGCAGTTCTAAGAGGGCAGTTTATAGCAATAAAATCCTACCTCAAGAAACAAGAAACACATCAAATAAACCAAACTTACACCTAAAGCAATTAGAGAAAGAACAAAAAAACTCTGAAGTTAACAGAAGGAAAGAAATCTTACAAATCAAATCAGAAATAAATGAAAGAGAAATGAAGGAAACAATAGCAAATATCAATAAAACTAAAAGCCGATTCTTTGAGAAGATAAAAAAAATTGATAAAACATTAGCCAGACTCATCAAGAAAAAAAGGAAGACTCAAATCAACAGAATTAGAAATGAAAAAGGAGAGATAACAAGTGACACTGCAGATATACAAAGGATCTTGAGAGATTATTACAAGCAACTATAAGCCAGTAAAATGGACAAACTGGAAGAAATGGACGAATTCTTAGAAAAACCCAACCTTCTGAGACTGAAGCAGGAAGAAACAGAAAATATAAACAGACCAAACACAAGCACTGAAACTGAAACTGTGATTAAAAATCTTCCAACAAACAAAAGTCCAGGACCAGATGGCTTCACAGGCGAATTCTATGAAATGTTTAGAGAAGAGCTAAGACCTATGCTTTTCAAGTTCCTCTAAAATATAGCAGAGGTAGGATCACTCCCAAACTCATCCTACAAAGCCACCATCACCCTAATGCCAAAACCAAAGATGTCACAAAAAAAGAACACAACAGACAAATATCACTGATGAACACAGATGCAGAAATCCTCAACAAAATACCAGCAAACACAATTCAACAGCACATTAAAAGGAACAGACACCACGATCAAGTGGGGTTTATCCCAGGAATGCAAGGATTCTTCAATATAGGCATATTAGTCAATGTGATACACCATATTAACAAATTGAAGGATAAAAAACATATGATCATCTCAATAGATTCAGAAAAAGCTTTCAACAAAATTCAACACCCACTTATGATAAAAAAGTTCCAGAAAGTAGGCATAGAGGGAAGCTACCTCAACATAATACAGACCATATATGACAAACCCACAGTCAACATCATTCTCAGTGGTGAAAACAAACCATTTCCTCTGAGATCAGGAACACGACAAGGTTGCCCACTCTCACCACTATTATTCAACATAGTTTTGGAATTTTTAGTCACAGCAATCAGAGAAGAAAAATAAATAAATAAAAGGGATCCAAATTGGAAAAGAAGTAAAATTATCAAGGTTTGCAGATGATATGATTCTATACATAGAGAATCCTAAAGATGCTATGAGATAACTACTAGAGGTAATTAATTAATGTGGTAAAGCAGCAGGATACAAAATTAATACACAGAAATTTCTTGCATTCTTATACATTAATGACTAAAACTCTGAAAGAGAAATTAAGGAAACACTCCCATTTACCATTGCAGCAAAAAGAATAAAATACCAGGGATAAACCTACCTAAGGAGACAAAAGACCTGTGTGCAGAACTATCAGACACTGATGAAAGAAATTAAAGACGATACAAACAGATGGAGACTTATACCATGCTCTTGGATTGGAAGAATCAACACTGTGAAAATGACTATACTATCCAAAGCAATCTACAGAATTAAATGCAATCCCTATCAAACTACCAATGGTAGTTTTCACAGAACTAGGACTAAAAATTTCACAATTTGCATGGAAACACAAAAGACCCCAAATATCAAAACAATCTTGAGAAAGAAAAATGGAGCTGGAGGAATCAGGCTCCCTGACCTCAGACTATCCTACAAAGCTACAGTAATCAAGACAGTATGGTATTGGAACAAAAACAGAAATATAGATCAATGGAACAGAATAGAAAGCCCAGAGATAAACCCATACACATATGGTCACCTTATCTTTGATAAAGGAGACAAGAATATAAAATGGAGAAAAGACAGCCTCTTCAAGAAGTGGTGATGGGAAAACTGGACAGCTACATGTAAAAGAATGAGATTAGAACACTTCCTAACACCATACACAAAAATAAACTCAAAATGGATTAAAGACCTAAATGTAAGGCCAGACACTATAAAACTCTTAGAGGAAAATATAGGCAGTACACTCTGTGACATAGATCACAGCAAGATCCTTTTTGACCTACCTCCTAGAGAAATGGAAATAAAAACAAATGGGACCTAATGAAACTTAAAAGTTTTGCATAGCAAAGGAAACCATAAACAAGACACAAAGACAACCCTCAGAATGGGAGAAAATATTTGCAAATGAAGCAACTGACAAAGGATTAATCTCTAAAATATATAAGCAGTTCATCCAGCTCAATATCAAAAAACCAAACAACCCAGTCCAAAAATGGGCAGAAGACCTAAATAGACATTTCTCAAAGAAGATATACAGATTGCCAACAAACACATGGAAGGATACTCAACATCACTAATCATTAGAGAAATGCAAATCAAAACTACTATGAGGTATCACCTCACACCACTCAGAATGGCCATCATCAAAAAATCTACAAACAATAAATGGTGGAGAGGGTGTGGAGAAAAGGGAACCCTCTTGCACTGTTGGTGAGGATGTAAATTGATAGAGACGCTATGGAGAACAGTATGGAGGTTCCTTAAAAAACTAAAAATATAACTACCATATGACCCAGCAATCCCACAACTGAGCATATATCCTGAGAAAACCATAATTCAAAAAAGAGTCATGTAGCACAATGTTCACTGCAGCACTATTTTCAATAGCCAGGACATGGAAGCAACCTAGGTGCCCATCGATAGATGAATGGATAAAGAAGATGTGGCACATATATACAATGGAATATTATTCATCCATAAAAAGAAACGAAATTGAGTTATTTGTAGTGAGGTGGATGGACCTAGAGTCTGTCATACAGAGTGAAGTAAGTCAGAAAGAGAAAAACAAATACCATATGCTAACGCATATATATGGAATCTAAAAAAAAAAAAAAAAATGGTTCTGGAGAACCTAGGGGTAGGACAGAAATAAAGACGCAGACATACTGAATGGACTTGAGGACACGGGGAAGGTGAAGGGTAAGCTGGGACGAAGTGAGAGACTGGAATTGACATATATACACTACCAAATGTAAAATAGATAGCGAGTGGGAAGCAGCTGCATCACACAGGGAGATCAGCTCAGTGCTTTGTGACCACCTAGAGTGGTGGGATAGGGAGGGTGTCAGGGAGATGCAAGAGGGAGGGGATATGGGGATATATGTATACATATAGCTGATTCACTTTGTTATACAGGAGAAACTAACACAACAATGGAAAGCAATTATACTCCAATAAAAGATGTTTTTTAAAAAAACGTTGGATTAAATATATCTCTTTGGATTCACATCTTCACTTCATATTTTTATGGACAAAATGTACTACCCTCAAGCTGTCCTGAGAATTACAGGATGGTCAAGTGCTCTTGTCATTTCCCATCAGTTCTCTGTACTTTCCACATCCTCGTGACCTCACATCTCTGCATGGTATTCTTATACGTCATGTTAACTTAAATATGAGTGATAGCAAATTAATGCACTAACATTTCCACAGATAAAAGCTTATTTTGGAGAAACAAAATCTTATTTCGAAATAAGAATTTTAGTGGTAAGAATTAGGAGTCATTTTATTTATTTATTTATTTTTTACTTTACCAAAAGTTTATTTTTTATTTATTTATTTTTTTAACATCTTTATTGGGGTATAATTACTTTACAATGGTGTGTTAGTTTCTGCTTTATAACAAAGTGAATCAGTTATACATATACATATGTTCCCATATCTCTTCCCTCTTGCGTCTCCCTCCCTCCCACCCTCCCTATCCCACCCCTCCAGGCTGTCACAAAGCACCGAGCCAATATCCCTGTGCCATGCGGCTGCTTCCCACTAGCTATCTACCTTACTACGTTTGTTAGTGTGTATATGTCCATGACTCTCTCTTGCCCCGTCACAGCTCACCCTTCCCCCTCCCCATAACCTCAAGTCCGTTCTCTAGGAGGTCTGCGTCTTTATTCCTGCCTTACCCCTAGGTTCTTCATGACATTTTTTTTCTTAAATTCCATATATATGTGTTAGCATACTGTATTTGTCTTTTTCTTTCTGACTTACTTCACTGTGTATGACAGACTCTAGGTCTATCCACCTCATTACAAATAACTCAATTTCGTTTCTTTTTATGGCTGAGTAATATTCCATTGTATATATGTGTCACATCTTCTTTATCCATTCATCCGATGATGGGCACTTAGGTTGTTTCCATCTCCGGGCTATTGTAAATAGAGCTGCGATGAACATTTTGGTACATGACTCTTTTTGAATTTCGGTTTTCTCAGGGTATATGCCCAGGAGTGGGATTGCTGGGTCATATGGTAGTTCTATTTGTAGTTTTTTAAGGAACCTCCATACTGTTCTCCATAGTGGCTGAACCAATTCACATTCCCACCAGCAGTGCAAGAGGGTTCCCTTTTCTCCACACCCTCTCCAGCATTTATTGTTTCTAGATTTTTTGATGATGGCCATTCTGACTGGTGTGAGATGATATCTCACTGTAGTTTTGATTTGCATTTCTCTAATGATTAATGATGTTGAGCATTCTTTCATGTGTTTGTTGGTAGTCTGTATATCTTCTTTGGAGAAATGTCTATTTAGGTCTTCTGCCCATTTTTGGATTGGGTTGTTTGTTTTTTTGTTGTTGAGCTGCATGAGCTGCTTGTAAATTTTGGAGATTAATCCTTTGTTGGTTGCTTCATTTGCAAATATTTTCTCCCATTCTGAGGGTTGTCTTTTGGTCTTGCTTATGGTTTCCTTTGCTGTGCAAAAGCTTTGAAGTTTCATTAGGTCCCATTTGTTTATTTTTGTTTTTATTTCCATTACTCTAGGGGGTGGGTCAGAAAGAATCTTGCTGTGATTTATGTCATAGAGTGTTCTGCCTATGTTTTCCTCTAAGAGTTTGATAGTTTCTGGCCTTATATTTAGGTCTTTAATCCATTTTGAGCATATTTTTGTGTATGGTGTTAGGGAGTGTTCTAATTTCATTCTTTTACATGTACCTGTCCAGTTTTCCCAGCACCACTTATTGAAGAGGCTGTCCTTTTTCCACTGTACATTCCTGCCACCTTTATCAAAGATAAGGTGTCCATATGTGCATGGGTTTATCTCTGGGCTTTCTATCCTGTTCCTTTGATCTATATTTCTGTTTTTGTGCCAGTACCATATCATCTTGATAACTGTAGCTTTGTAGTATAGTCTGAAGTCAGGGAGCCTGATTCCTCCAGTTCCTTTTTTTGTTCTCAAGATTGCTTTGGCTATTCGGGGTCTTTTGTGTTTCCATACAAATTGCGAAATTTTTTGTTCTAGTTCTGTGAAAAATGCCAGTGGTAGTTTGATAGGGATTGCATTGAATCTATAGATTGCTTTGGGTAGTAGAGTCATTTTCACAATGTTGATTCTTCCAATCCAAGAACATGGTATATGTCTCCATCTATTTGTATCATCTTTAATTTCTTTCATCAGTGCCTTATAGTTTTCTGCATACAGGTCTTTTGTCTCCTTAGGTAGGTTTATTCCTAGATATTTTATTCTTTTTGTTGCAATGGTAAATGGGAGTGTTTTCTTGATTTCACTTTCAGATTTTTCATCATTAGTATATAGGAATGCCAGAGATTTCTGTGCATTAATTTTGTATCCTGCTACTTTACCAAATTCATTGATTAGCTCTAGTAGTTTTCTGGTAGCATATTTAGGATTCTCTATGTATAGGATCATGTCATCTGCAAACAGTGACAGCTTTACTTCTTCTTTTCCGATTTGGATTCCTTTTATTTCCTTCTCTTCTCTGATTGCTGTGGCTAAAACTTCCAAAACTGTGTTGAATAAGAGTGGTGAGAGTGGGCACCCTTGTCTTGTTCCTGATCTTAGTGGAAATGCTTTCAGTTTTTCACCATTGAGGATGATGTTTGCTGTGGGCTTGTCGTATATGGCCTTTATTATGTTGAGGAAAGTTCCCTCTATGCCTACTTTCTGCAGGGTTTTTATCATAAATGGGTGTTGAATTTTGTCAAAAGCTTTCTCTGCATCTATTGAGATGATCATATGGTTTTTCTCCTTCAATTTGTTAATATGGTTTATCACATTGATAGATTTGCGTATATTGAAGAATCCTTGCATTCCTGGAATAAACCCCACTTGATCATGGTGTATGATCCTTTTAATGTGCTGTTGGATTCTGTTTGCTAGTATTTTGTTGAGGATTTTTGCATCTATGTTCATCAGTGATATTGGTCTGTAGTCTTCTTTCTTTGTGACATCCTTGCCTGGTTTTGGTATCAAGGTGATGGTGGCCTCGTAGAGTGAGTTTGGGAGTGTTCCTCCCTCTGCTATATTTTGGAAGAGTTTGAGAAGGATAGGTGTTAGTTCTTCTCTAAATGTTTGATAGAATTCGCCTGTGAAGCCATCTGGTCCTGGGCTTTTCTTTGTTGGAAGATTTTTAATCACAGTTTCAATTTCAGTGCTTGTGATTGGTCTGTTCATATTTTCTATTTCTTCCTGATTCAGTCTTGGCAGGTCGTGCATTTCTAAGAATTTGTCCATTTCTTCCAGATTGTCCATTTTATTGGCATAGAGTTGCTTGTAGTAATCTCTCATGATCTCTTTTATTTCTGCAGTGTCAGTTGTTACCTCTCCTTTTTCATTTCTAATTCTATTGATTTGAGTCTTCTCCCTTTTTTTCTTGATGAGTCTGGCTAGTGGTTTATCTATTTTGTTTATCTTCTCAAAGAACCAGCTTTTAGTTTTATTGATCTTTGCTATTGTTTCCTTCATTTCTTTTTCATTTATTTCTGATCTGATTTTTATGATTTCTTTCCTTCTGCTAGCTTTGGGGTTTTTTTGTTCTTCTTTCTCTAATTGCTTGAGGTGCAAGGTTAGGTTGTTTATTCGAGATGTTTCCTGCTTCTTAAGGTGGGCTTGTATTGCTATAAACTTCCCCCTTAGAACTGCTTTTGCTGCGTCCCACAGGTTTTGGGTCGTTGTGTCTCCATTGTCATTTGTTTCTAGGTATTTTTTGATTTCCTCTTTGATTTCTTCAGTGATCACTTCATTATTAAGTAGTGTATTGTTTAGCCTCCATGTGTTTGTATTTTTTACAGATCTTTTCCTGTAATTGATATCTAGTCTCATGGCGTTGTGGTCAGAAAAGATACTTGATACAATTTCAATTTTCTTAAATTTGCCAAGGCTTGATTTGTGACCCAAGATATGATCTATCCTGGAGAATGTTCCATGAGCACTTGAGAAAAATGTGTATTCTGTTGTTTTTGGATGGAGTGTCCTATAAATATCAATTAAGTCCATCTTGTTTAATGTATCATTTAAAGCTTGTGTTTCCTTATTTATTTTCATTTTGGATGATCTGTCCCTGGGTGAAAGTGGGGTGTTTAAGTCCCCTACTATGAATGTGTTACTGTCGATTTCCCCTTTTATGGCTGTTAGTATTTGCCTTATGTATTGAGGTGCTCCTATGTTGGGTGCATAAATATTTACAATTGTTATATCTTCTTCTTGGATCGATCCCTTGATCATTATGTAGTGTCCTTATTTGTCTCTTTTAATAGTCTTTGTTTTAAAGTCTATTTTGTCTGATATGAGAATTGCTACTCCAGCTTTCTTTTGGTTTCCATTTGCATGGAATATCTTTTTCCATCCCCTTACTTTTAGTCTGTATGTGTCTCTAGGTCTGAAGTGGGTCTCTTGTAGACAGCATATATAAGGGTCTTGTTTTTGTATCCATTCAGCTAATCTGTGTCTTTTGGTGGGAGCATTTAGTCCATTTACATTTAAGGTAATTATCGATATGTATGTTCCTATTCCCATTTTCTATATTGTTTTGGGTTCGTATTATAGGTCTTTTCCTTCTCTTGTGTTTCTTGCCTAGAGAAGATCCTTTAGCATTTGTTGTAAAGCTGGTTTGGTGGTGCTGAACCCTCTCAGCTTTTGCTTGTCTGTAAAGGTTTTAATTTCTCCATCAAATCTGAATGAGATCCTTGCTGGGTAGAGTAGTCTTGGCTGCAGGTTTTTCTCCTTCATCACTTTCAGTATGTCCTGCCACTCCCTTCTGGCTTGTAGGGTTTCTGCTGAGAGATCAGCTGTTAACCTTATGGGGATTCCCTTATGTGTTACTTGTTGTTTTTCCCTTGCTGCTTTTAATATGCTTTCTTTGTATTTAATTTTTGACAGTTTGATTAATATGTGTCTTGGCGTATTTCTCCTTGTATTTATCCTGTATGGGACTCTCTGTGCTTCCTGGACTTGATTAACTATTTCCTTTCCCATATTAGGGAAGTTTTCAACTATAATCTCTTCAAATATTTTCTCAGTCCCTTTCTTTTTCTCTTCTTCTTCTGGAACCCCTATAATTCGAATGTTGGTGCATTTAATGTTGTCCCAGAGGTCTCTGAGACTGTCCTCAGTTCTTTTCATTCTTTTTTCTTTATTCTGCTCTGCAGTAGTTATTTCCACTATTTTATCTTCCAGGTCACTTATCCGTTCTTCTGCCTCAGTTATTCTGCTATTGATCCCATCTAGAGTATTTTTAATTTCATTTATTGTGTTGTTCATCGTTGCTTGTTTCATCTTTAGTTCTTCTAGGTCCTTGTTAACTGATTCTTGCATTTTGTCCATTCTATTTTCCATTCTATCTCCAAGATTTCGGATCAACCTTACTATCATTATTCTGAATTCTTTTTCAGGTAGACTGCCTATTTCCTCTTCATTTGTTAGGTCTGGTGCATTTTTATCTTGTTCCTTTATCTGCTGTGTGTTTTTCTGTTTTCTCATTTTGCTTATCTTACTGTGTTTGGGGTCTCCTTTTTGCAGGCTGCAGGTTCGTAGTTCCTCCTGTTTTTGATGTCTGTCTCCAGTGGCTAAGGTTGGTTCAGTGGGTTGTGTAGGCTTCCTGGTGGAGGGGACTAGTGCCTGTGTTGTGGTGGATGAGGCTGGATCTTGTCTCTCTAGTGGGCAGGTTCACGTCTGGTGGTGTGTTTTGGGGTGTCTGTGGCCTTATTATGATTTTAGGCAGCCTCTCTGCTAATGGGTGGGGTTGTGTTCCTGTTTTTCTAGTTGTTTGGCACAGGTTGTCCAGCACTGTGGCTTGCTGGTCGTTGAGTGTAGCTGGGTGCTGGTGTTAAGATGGAGGTCTCTGGGAGATTTTCACCGTTTGATATTATGTGGAGCTGGGAGGTCTCTTGTGGACCAGTGTCCTGAAGTTGGCTCTCCTATCTCAGAGGCAGAGCCCTGACTCCTGGCTGGAGCACCGAGAGCCTTTCATCCACATGGCTCAGAATAAAAGGGAGAAAAAGTAGAGGGAATTAGTAGAAGTATGAGGAAAGAAAGAAGGAAAGGAGGGAAGGAAGGAGGGAAGGAAGGAAGAAAGAAAGAAAGAAGCAAAGAAGGAAAGAAGGCAAGAAGGAACGAAAGGAGGAAGGGAGGGAGGGAGGAAGGAAGGAAGGAGGGAAAGAAGGAAAAACAGAAAGAAAGAAGATACAGTAAAAATAAAGTATAATAAAGTTATTGAATTAAAAAATTCTTAATTAGAAAAAAAAAAAGGGACGGATAGAACCTTAGGACAAATGTTGGAAGCAAAGCTATACAGACAAAGTCTTACACAGAAGCGTACACATACACCCTCACAAAAAGAGGTAAAGGGGGAAAAATCATAAATCTTGCTGTCAGAGACCACCTCCTCAATTTGGGATGATTCGTTGTCTAAAGGAGGGAAGGAAGGAGGGAAGGAAGGAAGGAAGGAAGGAAGAAAAAAAGAAGCAAAGAAGGAAAGGCAAGAAGGAACGAAAGGAGGGAGGGAGGGAGGGAGGAAGGAAGGAAGGAGGGAAAGAAGGAAAAACAGAAAGAAAGAAGTTACAGTAAAAATAAAATAAAGTATAATAAAGTTATTGAATTAAAAAATTCTTAATTAGAAAAAAAATAAATAAAAACGGACGGATAGAACCTTAGGACAAATGTTGGAAGCAAAGCTATACAGACAAAGTCTTACACAGAAGCGTACACATACACCCTCACAAAAAGAGGTAAAGGGGGAAAAATCATAAATCTTGCTGTCAGAGACCACCTCCTCAATTTGGGATGATTCGTTGTCTAAAGGAGGGAAGGAAGGAAGGAAAGAAAGAAAGAAAGGGCGAAGGTAAAGTATAATAACGTTCTTAAAATTAAAATTGATTATTAAGAAAAAATTTTTAAGAAAAAACCGTGGACGGATAGAACCCTAGGAAAAATGGTGGAAGCAAGACTATACAGACAAGATCTCACACAGAAGCATACACATACACATTCACAAAAAGAGGAATAGGGAAAAAAATCATAGATCTTGCTCCCAAAGTCCACTTCCTTAATTTGGGATGATTGGCTGTCTATTCATGTATTCCACAGATGCAGGGTACATCAAGTTGATTGTGGAGCTTTAATCCGCTGCTTCTGAGGCTGCTGGGAGAGATTTCCCTTTCTCTTCTTTGTTCTCACAGCTCCCAGGGGCTCAGCTTTGGATTTGGCCCTGCCTCTGCGTGTAGGTCGCTGGAGGGCGTCTGTTTTTTGCTCAGACAGGACAGGGTTAAAGGAGCCGCTGATTCGGGGGTTCTGGCGTACTGAGGCCGGCGGGGAGGAATGCGGAATGCGGGGCGGGCCTGCGGCGGCAAAGTCCGGCGTGACCCTGCACCAGCCCAAGGCCCGCCGTGCGCTCTCCCGGGGAAGTCGTCCCCGGATCCCGGGAACCCGGCAGTGGCGGGCTGCACAGGCTCCGCGGAAGAGGGGCGTGGAGAGCGACCTGCGCTCGCACGCAGGCCCCTTGGTGGTGGCAGCAGCAGCCCCAACGTCTCCCGCCCGCCTCTGGGGTCCGCGCCTCCAGCCGCGGCTTGCGCCCGTCTCTGGAGTCCGCGCCCTCAGCCGCGGCTCGCGCCCGTCTCTGGGGTCCGCGCTTTCAGCCGCGGCTCGCGCCCGTCTCTGGGGTCCGCGCTTTCAGCCGCGGCTCGCGCCCGTCTCTGGGGTCCGCGCTTTCAGCCGCGGCTCGCGCCCGTCTCTGGGGTCCGCGCTTTCAGCCGCGGCTCGCGCCCGTCTCTGGAGTTCCTTTAAGCAGCGTTCTTAAACCCCTCTCCTCACGCACCAGGAAACAAAGAGGGAAGAAAAAGTCTCTTGCCTCTTCGGCAGGTGCAGGCTTTTCCCCGGACTCCCTCCCGGCTAGCTGTGGTGCACTAACCCCTTCAGGCTATGTTCAAGCCGCCAACCCCAGTCCTCTCCCTGCGCTCCGTCCGAAACCGAAACTCGAGCCTCAGAGCCTCAGCTCGCAGCCCCGCCCGTCCCGGCGGGTGAGCAGACAAGCCTCTCGGGCTGGTGAGTGCCGGTCGGCACCGATCCTCTGTGCGGGAATCTCGCCGCTTTGCCCTCCGCACCCGTTGCTGTGCACTCCTCCGCGGCTTCGAAGCTCCCCCCTCCGCCTCCCGCAGTCTCCGCCCGCGAAGGGGCTTCCTAGTGTGTGGAAACTTTTCCTCCTTCACAGCTCCCTCCCACTGGTGCAGGTGCCGTCCCTATTCTTTTGTCTCTGTTTATTCTTTTTTCCTTTTGCCCTACCCAGGTACGTGGGGAGTTTCTTGCCTTTTGGGAGGTCTGAGGTCTTCTGCCAGCCTTCAGTAGGTGTTCTGTAGGAGTTGTTCCACGTGTAGATGTATTTCTGGTGTATCTGTGGAGAGGAAGGTGATCTCCGCGTCTTACTCTTCCGCCATCTTCCCTAATTAGGAGTCATTTTAGATAGAAAGGTACTTTAGATAGACAGAGGTATAAATTACATCTTAAATCAAACTATGTAGGCAACATTCTATTTTGTCTATTTGCGTAAAGTCTTTCCTCAGCTTTTAAATATTCAAAAAGTTCAAAATGAGCATTCAGATACTTCAGATAGTCTTAATATTGATCTCTTTCTGAACACTTAAGTGTGGGCATACGTATTCCTCAAACAATTAGTAGTAATATGTGTGTTTGTATATAAGTATATATTTATAGTTATATATATATAATTTGCTGTCATTTTTCAACTACTGCCTCCTATATATTGCCACAATTAAAATTATAATGGTAGTTAAGTCATTAGCATATACATTAGATTCAGTTGTCTGTTAATGGGATATAATTAAAGTAAGTCAATATAATATACTTTATTGGATATACCCTGTTAATAGGTAATAGATGACCAGAAAAATACAGTTTGAATGGGGAAAGAAAGTATTATGGAATGTCTCTGCAAAATTAAATGATCAATAGAAAAAATAAAATCAACAGCAATATCAACATAGTAATCCAGGAAGTAGTAAATATATCTATGGGTAGGGTGGCCAAGGTAACTTTAAGGGCTCAGCAAACTTGTTTTCTCTATCAGTGTCTGCTGAAAACAAATAAACTATAATTTCTCAGGTCAAATATCAATTATTTTTGGACTTAGTGACAGATTTCTGGGCAGTGGAATATTTGGAATAATGAAGACATGATTTTCTGGCCTTGAATATAAAATGTTTCACTTGGTCATGCAGTTTTCCTCTCTCCCATCAAAGTAGTAGTTTTTGAAAGATTCTAGATAAAAGAGGCATAAAATGGCATGTCTTATTCCCTATATATACCCCTAAAGGAGAACTTCCCAGGAGAGCCATATGATCTTCATCAGACTCTGATGTGATCAAGAAGTAAACTCTTATTTTGTTAAACTATGGATGTTGGGGTTGTTTGCTCCAACCAGTTTGCTTATCCTGGTATAAGCAGGGACTCTTAATACATGTAGAGAGGAAAGGTCAGATTCAAGAGTTACTGTCAAAGAAGTGTTGACTGGGTATAGGACAATTCATCTGATGGAATGCACAGAAGTGAAGAAGGAGAATTCAGACAGCTTCTACTTCTGAAATAGTAGCAGAATAACAGATTCTGACAGACATGGGAAATTTATAAAGGAAGCTTGTTTAAAAAGTATGTCATTTTCTGCCACCTAATATGAAATAAGTTTCAGAGAGAATCAGAAATTCTCATTTCTGTTGGTGACAACAAATGATCTATGTGGCCTGATTAACTAGCATAAAAATAGCCAATGATTTAATTCTTGTATGTATAACTTAAAAAATATATATACTATGTATTTTTTGGGGAAGGATTAGTCGCATTTTCTATAAATAAAACATACATTAATATATGTAGAAAATACACAATTTCTATTTCTAAAGTACATAACAGAGAATATGTATTGAAAGGGAATTTGGAGTAATTCTTTGCTTTATTAAGAGATCATGTTCTCAGACTGAATAAATTCAGGCTCAGACTAATCAATAATTTGGGGATGAAGTTTTCTGACATCTATGGATTTGCTTAACTACATTATATTAAAAACATTTATTTTTCCATCTTGTCTATATTGGTTTCAAGCCAAACTCAGCCACTGTGTCATATTGGAAACGTATTTGATGTCTCTGAGCTTCGATTTACCCATCTGTAACAGAGATAATATCTGTTTCTCAGGATGAAAACAGATACAGAATTCTTTGCAGTTAGAAAAAGGAAGTCCGTGTTTTTGTGTAATATCGATGCAAAATTCAAATGCATTTAGTACATTTTGTTACTTTGAACAATTAGTCCAGTAATATGAATAAAAAGGAAATAAATTTAATTTAGAACCATGTGTTCGTAGAGAGTCTATTCTGGTACATAATTTCATGTCTTACTTTTTACAGTGTTAATAAAACATTTTTATCAATGTCATATTTATTATTATACAGGTATATGAATTTACTTTGAAAAGCTGTGACATTTGCCTGTTTTGGGTCATGTTTCCCAATATCTGACCAGTTTCCATTTGTCACCAGAAGTTCACAAAGAAGTTATGCAGGGGAGTCTCTCCAGAAAAATACATGATGTTTATTACTAGAGCTGTGTGATTTCACAGCTCTATGAATACATGTTTGTCTCTTGATAATATCAAATATCTATTTCTGGTTCACTATATGTTGTCTCCATTCTGGAATACAGGCTGATGGAACAGTCTCTATCTGGGATATTGGTAGTATTGTGGCAAATAGATAAAAATACTTAGCAAGCCATGTGCTTGATCAGAGCTCCTTCCTAGAAGTGATGCTCAAATCTCATTAAACAAAGAACACTCCTGAGTTCAATGGGAGGCAAACATATAAAGCTTCTCTAAGAAGCATATCAAACAAAGGGACTTGAATATTCAGCAAAAGGTAATGCAATCCACCACAGAAACTCATGTTTGTTTATGAGGAAATTTATTTTAGTTATGAAACTATGATGGAGACAAAGAAAGAATAATGAAGGAATATTAAATACTAATTATCTAATACTGGCAAATTATTTAACCTCACTAAGCCTCAGTTTACTTATCTGTAATTGGGAATTTTAGTTCCTGGTTCATGGAATCATTGTTAAAGTAAAACGTGTTAAAGTGTTCCTAAAATTAAATATATAGCATAGTAACTAGAGCTTGGTTAAGGCTCAATAAATGTTAGCTCTCATTATCTTTATTTTTATCTCATTTTAAAGTAAGAGTAAAATAACAAAACACATTTAAATTGGAAATTTAAAAAATTTACATAACTCCTCTTTAGTAGGGTATATGTCTTATTTTTTCAACTGCACCATCCATTTCATTTACTTCTGGTAACTGATTTCAGCTTTTCTCTGGGGAACCATAATTCCCTCACTCTCAGTTCATGCCTTTGAATAGTCTTGTCTAATTATCCCCTATCCCCCAACAGCTCTAGAAGACAACACATGGTTTGTTGGCTCTAACTGTCACCTTGCTGTCCAAAATGCTTGGCTTCACAATGGGTATGTGGCTCAGGCCAGGATAATGGGCATCACTTTCTGGGCTTTGTTCAAAGTACTGTGAAAGGGAAGCTGTTATTCTGCTGAAGTTTAAGCTAGCAAGATAAAAATCTAGAATTGTGTCCCAGATTGGGTTACCCAGGGAACAGACTTTAAGCAGAGATATGTGTTTAGGAAGTTTATTGGGGAGTATCCTCAGGATTAATGAGGAAACGAAGTGTCTTACTTTGTTCAGACTGCTAAGACAATAAGATCGTACACTGATACAAAATTAATGCACAGAAATCTCTTTCATTCCTATAAACTAATGATGAAAAATCTAAAAGTGAAATTAAGGAAACACTCCCATTTAGCATTGCAACAACAACAACAAAAATACATAGGAGTAAACCTACCTAAGGAGACGAAAGACCTGTATGCAGAAAACTATAAGACACTGATGAAAGAAATTAAAGATGATACAAATAGATGGAGAGATATACCATGTTCTTAGATTGGAAGAAGCAACATTGTGAAAATGACTATACTACCCAAAGCAATCTACAGATTCAATGCAATCCCTATCAAACTACTACTGGCATTTTTCACAGAACTAGAACAAAAAATTTCACAA
This sequence comes from Pseudorca crassidens, assembly GCF_039906515.1. NCBI lineage: Eukaryota > Metazoa > Chordata > Mammalia > Artiodactyla > Delphinidae > Pseudorca > Pseudorca crassidens. The sequence continues at coordinate 108,355,909 of NC_090300.1, read as the reverse complement.
TTTGTACGGAAACACAAAAGACCCCGAATAGCCAAAATAATCTTGAGAATGAAAAACGGAGCTGGAGGAATCAGGCTCCCAGACTTCGGACTATACTACAAAGCTACAGTAATCAAGACAGTATGGTATTGGCATAAAAACAGAAATATAGATCAAAGGAACAGGATAGAAAGCCCAGAGATAAACCCACACACATATGGTCACCTTATTTTTGATAAAGGAGGCAAGAATATACAATGGAGAAAAGACGGCCTCTTCAAGAAGTGGTGATGGGAAAACTGGACAGCTACCTGTAAAAGAATGAAATCAGAACACTCCCTAACACCATACACTAAAATAAACTCAAAACGGATTAAAGACCTAAATGTAAGGCCAGACATTATCAAACTATTAGAGGAAAGCATAGGCAGGACACTCTACGACATAAATCACAGCAAGATCCTTTTTGACCTACCTCCTAGAGAAATGGAAATAAAAACAAAAATAAACAAATGGGACCTAATGAAACTTAAAAGCTTTTGCACAGCAAAGGAAACTACAAAGAAGACGAAAAGGCAACCCTCAGAATGGGAGAAAATATTTGCAAATGAAGCAACTGACAAAGGATTAATCTCCACAATTTACAAGCAGCTCATGCAGCTCATTATCAAAAAAATGAACAACCCAATTCAAAATGGGCAGAAGACCTAAATAGACATTTCTCCAAAGAAGATATACAGATTGCCAAGAAACACATGAAAGAATGCTCAACATCATTAATAATTAGAGAAATGCAAATCAAAACTACAATGAGATATCATCTCATACCACTCAGAATGGCCATCATCAAAAAATCTACAAACAATAAATGCTGGAGAATGTGTGGAGAAAAGGGAACCCTCTTGCACTGTTGGTGGGAATGTAAATTGATACAGCCACTATGGAGAACAGTGTGGAGTTTCCTTAAAAAACTACAAATAGAACTACCATATGACCCAGCAATCTCACTACTGGGCGTATACCCTGAGAAAACCATAATTCAAAAAGAGTCATGTACCACAGTGTTCATTGCAGCTCTATTTACAACATCCAGAACATGGAAGCAACCTAAGTGTCCATCGACAGATGAATGGATCAAGAAGATGTGGCACATATATACAATGGAATATTACTCAACCATAAAAAGAAATGAAATTGAGTTATTTATAGTGAGGTGGATGGACCTAGAGTCTGTCATACAGAGTGAAGTAAGTCAGAAAGAGAAAAACAAATACTGTATGCTAACACATATATAGGAATCTAAAAAAAAAAAAAAAAAGATCATGAAGAACCTAGGGGCAGGACAGGAATAAAGATGCAGACCTACTAGAGAATGGACTTGAGGACATGGGGAGTGGGAAGGGTAAGCTGGGACAAAGTGAGAGAGCGGAATGGACATATATACACTATCAAATGTAAAATCAACAGCTAGTGTGAAGCAGCCACGAAGCACAAGGAGATCAACTCAGTGCTTTGTGACCACCTAGAGTGGTGGGATAGGGAGGGTGGGAGGGAGAGAGACGCAAGAGGGAACAGATATGGGGATACATGTATATGTATAGCTGATTCACTTTGTTATAAAGCAGAAACTAACACACCATGGTAAAGCAATTATACTCCAATAAAAAAAAAAAAAAAGATCGTACACTGAGTGCCTTATAAGCAACAGAAATTTATTTCCCACACTTCTGGAGGTTGGGAAGTCCAAGATCAAGGTGCTTGCAATTTGGTGTCTGCTGAGAGCCTGTTTCCTGCTTCATAGACAGTGTGTTTTTGCTGTGTTCTCACATGGTGGAAGGGAGCAAGAGAGCTTTCTCTGGTCTCTTTCATAAGGATACTAGTCCCATTCAGGAGGGCTCCACCCTCATGACCTAATAACCCCCAAAGCCTTACCTCCTAATATCATCATCTTGGGAGTTAGGATTTCAGCACATGAAGTTTGGGGAGAACACAAATATTCAGACCATAGTAACGAGTAAAAGAAGTAGAATTAGGCAGAAGGAGGACTGTGCTGTGATGAGTCACAAGGACCTCAGCTGATCCTCCAGAGCTCTGGAACTAGACGGCCCTTCAGAAATGGCTACTTGAGGCAAGGAGGCAGGGCCTTTATACTCCCTGTTGAGCAGTCATTGGATGCAAGCTGCTTCTGGAGAGAAGCAATGTTCTTGGAAAAGTGGATCTCCTTAGCTGAGCACAACTCCTAGAAAGGGACTCAGCATCCATGATCAAAGGAGAAACAAATGTATCAAGCCTGAAAGGATAATCTAATGGGACAGGTTTTCAAACCGGCCCAGGAATCAAAATATCACAGAGAAATATATAGTTGAGAGACTAAAAGTGAGCACTGGACACAGTATTTGTGCCTCTGGATTCAATCACTCCTGAGTTACTACCTCCTGGACATTCTCATGTTAATTTTAAAAATTTTCTTATCTATTCTTTTTGTTCTGTTTTTTTTTTTTTTTTAACTGACATTTTCTGGCATCAAGACACCATTTCCTCATATGATCCACTCTTTACAAAGGATTTATCTCCTTCATTTTTTTTTTTTACATTCTTACTTTATTTTATACAAGCAGAGGATCCTAAAGAAAACAAAGTTGAAGAAGAGGAATATCAGACAACTTGTTCTCTGAAATCTGAAAAAGAGTTACTGAAAGATTATAATGGTTAATGGCTTGAGCACAGTTATAAAACTGAAGACTGTCTTTCACAAATGGGCACTGTTAAACCTATTACTCTTAATGAGAGGGAATAAGGATGGACAATAAACTTCCTGAAAACTGGATGAATTTAGGAAGAGGCATTGATTTGACCATAACAGCAATGCTTCCCCATTCATTTACTAAACAATGTTGCTTCTTCAGGTCTGAAAGAAAACTCAAATGACTTGGGAACGCAAGCATTACTTTAAAAAAGAAAAAAATTCTCTAAATATAGTGTTGCTCAGAAAGAAGAATATGACTTGATATTTAGAACTGTGTCTCCACTGTGTGCCATGCTTTGTCAGGGAAATGAGTTTAGATCTTATTTGTTATAATTGCTTATATCAAAACAAGAAAACTACATGAGCAAATACAATATGTCCTCTACTATGGTTTTCAAAAAACAGAATTAAGTAATTTTACATTGTTCATGCTCAGTTGATCATTGCTTCATTGCAAAAAAAACTAAGGTAAAGAAGTAAGTTGCAATATAAACACCATTTATTTAGTGATGTTTGGCAAAAACATCATATTAAATCAAATTCTGGCTTTATAGGGAATATCCCAGTTTCAGTGATTTTTTTTTTTTTTGATTCAACTGATATCGCCTATTTCAGGAAGCTGTTAAAACAAAACAGTGGACAAATTTGGGACCTGGATAAAGAAGCTCATTATTAGCAGGAAATATCATTATAGGCATTCACTACATTTAGGCTGCTGATCAACAGTGACTCTCAATGCTACAAAAGTCAATAGTTTTAAAGAGAAAAAACAAACAGCTAAGTGTTCTAGAGTCCCACACAGGCTGGGCTACTTCAGGAGGCTCAAAACTGAAGGATTATCAGACTTGCAAACATGTAGTGTACCTAGTTTTTTATTTTGCTTAATTGAATTAGATTATTTTCCTAGATATGACTTTTGCGGGTACAGTTGGGGAGCTGTGTGTTATAAAAGTGAAGTTCAGGTGTGCTTCCTTAGCCAGATAGTTTGGCTAGGTAAATATCTGATTAAAATAAAAGAATCAAAAAGAAAAAGGTGGGTTAAAAAAAAAACAACAAATAGTAATATAGCAGATGTGCCACGAACTGAGCTAAGAACTTTAGAAATATTAACTCATTTAACACTCAATGCAATTTTAGGAGATGGGTGCTATTATTATCCCCAAATGAAAATGAGGTGTCTGTGGCACAGAGGATTAAGTAACCTGGCCTAATATCCCCAGATGACTGTCAGGAAGAGTCAAAGTTTGAAGCCAGTGAAGCCTGTATTGAACCCAATACAGAGATCAGGGTTCTGACCACTATGCTTTGAAAGGCAAGTTTTTTTCTCTTAAAATCAAAATATGAGTATTATTTGCCCATTTCTACTCCAACTCCAATCCCAAGTAGAAACTACTGAAAAGAATATGGGTATAGTCTTAGTTTAAAGAGGATTCATATGAAATTACACTGAGAATGTCCTCTCTCTAGTGGCTTTTCTATTTGAAGCTAAGAAACTTAGAAAGTCTTCTTTCTCATCACTGAAACATATATGGCAAAATAATTTCTATAAAATATATTTTGCTCAAACATTACAGAGTTCTGGATGCAGAAGGTAAAGGGTTCCTCTACATTCAATTGAAAACAGAGGTAAAATTCAGAAAAAAAAATCAACTCTCTTAGAAATATTTTAAAATTTCTCCATAATAGCTATAATTAACTTTTTATAAATTCTTTTCTACCAGATACAAGGTTTGCTGTGGAATAATACAGCCTTAGTCAAACAATATATGCACTTAGTTGAAGAGCACATAACACTCCTATTTCATTCATGCAGTCACAATGCATATTTTTTGATGTCCTAATTATTTAAGACACTCCAATTTGTTATTTTGTTGCAGAGTTCTTTTTCTTCAGGATTTTTGTCAGATAAAAGGCAATCTAAAATTACAGCCAATGCAAGGACCCTGTGTCCAGTACATCTACCTTGTTGCTGCCAACAGGACAGTTGATCATCGAGGGCCTCCAACAGGGCCCTTCCCTTCTCTCGCCCTAGAGTTTTCCTTCTTCCAACTTCAATGCCTACAAACATCTGTTAATTACTATTCAGTTCATGCATATAGTCGATATTTTAAAATATTTTTCCTTATTAGCACTTAACTCTGAAATAGTCACCAATTCCAAAGCAAAGGAGAGTGTCCATTTTACTAATAACATTTTCAAATGTTTTCCCTCATTTGCTTTCTTACTTACTTTTAATTTATAACTTCATGAAGCTTTACATTTAGGTAGGTGTATCAATCTAAATTCACATAATTTTCATCACTTACAAGATGATTTTATTGGATTTGTTGCCATTTCAGTTTCTTTTATGCATTCTTGCCATAAACATGTTTCTTTTTTTACTGACCAATTACTTTTCTTCTTTTTCATTAATTCTCCTTATAAAGCTCAGTGACAATATACCATTTCGCATCTATTCTCCTTCTCCTAAACACATAAACTCATAACACAAGGAAAAAACTTTATCCAAGTTAGTCAGAGGATTTGTTGAAAAACAGCAATAACCAATCCCTGGAATATTTCTTTTTAACCACTTATTTCCACCCTCAACCAGAAAAATCCAGAGCTCTCTAGGGTGCTGAAATGTAGAGAGCAGACAGACCCCACAGCAATGTCCAGGTTGGGAAAGTTTGGGAACCTTCTAGGAGTTCAGACCCAGCAATCATGTGATGATGACCCTCCCTCTTGCTCTCTGTCTCCCTCTCTCATACAGATTTTCTCTCCCAGAACCATAGAAAAAATGAGAGCTCAGTAAGTCTATCTCTGAACCCGTATCTAAAGTCTTTGATACAATTTTCCCCAGTGAGAAGGGTGTTGGCTGAAACATACAACTACAGACTGACAATGTAAATTCTGAAGTGTCTAACATACTTTTTAGTGTAATGTTTTTCAAGGATGTGACTCAGGCATTCAGCAGTGACTGATTTGCAGATCTCAAGGCTTCCTCTTACATCATGGCATAACCTGTCAATATTCTGATTTTCCTAAGAGCTTGCCTGAAGCAACTAGTACACTCTGGACTTAAGTAGCAATTGCAGAGGATGTGTAACTTTTAACGCAGTTCCGGAGTTTAACTGTCATTTACATGATTAGCTACAGTGACATTTCTGAACAATGAGCTCTCAGGATCATTAAAATTTAATTTTCTTTAGGGATAGAACACAGGAGATTATGTTCAGTTTATTAGCTCTCACTCTTTACACAGACTATTTTTCCATTTAATTTGGCTTAGGGACTACATAATTCATGTGGCCTTGATTTTTATGTACTTTTATTCTTATAGATGCTATTTCAAATGCCTGAATTAGAGTTTCTCACTTCCTTCACTACTATAGAAAGTAGCTTCCTGGACAGGAAACAGAGGAGAAGAAAAAAACAAGAGAGAATAGACAATATCATTTTCAGACAAAGAAAAGTTCAGAAAAAGAAAGAAAAAGATACATAAATTGTAAAAACATAAAATAATATTTACAATTTTACCTTTAGATCTTATAATGAATTTTGTTTTAATTCTTATCTCAGAAACACAGAGCATAATAGTTTAAATAACAAAAGTCTTTTAAAACTTAAGAAAAACAATATAGCTATTATAAAAATGTTTTTTCTAGAACTACAATGTTTAGTGCAGTATATACTAGCCACATTTGGCTATCTAAATTTAAACATTAATAAATTAAAATTAAATAAAATTTAATCTTTAGTTGCAATAGCTACTTTCCTGTGTATAATAGTCAAGTTTTATAGCCAAATGCTTAAGAGCCAAAGCTATCATACTGAACAGCAAAGAAAAGAACATTTCCCTCATCTATTGATTGGATAGCACTGGCCTGGAATGCAGACATAGTACTTTCAGTAAACCTGATTCTTTTTATTACATGTGTTGGTGTTTTCTCCTTAAGCATAATTTGTTGCTTACCACTGGGTCTACTGCTTGTGGGCCTGAGAGTGACATCTAGCCTTGTCTATTGAGTTGGTCCAAGGCAGATGTTGCAGAATTAACCTTCAGAGCAAGCATAATGGAATGGCCAAGGCTTCTGAAAATTCCTGATTATAGTCCATGCAAATGCCTGATATGAGGGCAAGACTGAGAAGCAAGGTATCTTTCAGATGGACCAAGGATCAATTTTGAAGACTGGGGCACATGGAAGAAAAGGTGGAAGAAGACATACTAGAATTAAATACTCCAAAATACATACATTAAGAGAGATTAGGGCCTGGCAGTTTAAATTTGTAGAGTGAAACAAAAGAATTGTGATTAACACAATTCTTCTAAATCCATACAAATGGCTTTTCATGTAAGCAGAATAACAGCCACCTAATTTCTTTAATTGTATTTTATAAAACGGGTACTAGCATAAGCAGTTAGCATGTGTTGCATCATTCCTCACAACCATTAGTAACTAACTTATTATGCCTTTTTTGGCAGAGAAGGAACTTCAAAATTGGTGAGATAAAGTAACTTTCTCAACATCTTACTCTTAATAAATACCAAAATTAATGATTGAAACTCAGGTTTATTGACTCTCAAATCCTTGATTTTAACAATACACATAATATGTTTTCAGGGTACAAAAGAAATTTCTTTATACCCTGAAATATTTTACATACAAATCATTCATGTGATTTAAAATCCATAAAACATCCAAGTTCTGGATACTGCCATTGGCTTAATTCAATTTGTCCCACCGTGTAGGTGCCATCTATGCCTATCCTTAATAAATGTCAAGAGTTCTTTGAAAATCTGTGCTGATTAGTATGTGTAGGTGAAAATGATGCTTCCTGGACCCCACACCTCATTTGTACTTTCAAATACTTTGGGAGCTTCAACATTCAAAGTACAGAGGCTTTTACAATTGAATGATTTTACAATGTGGAGACTAAGAAAGTTAGAATTTCTTAGTGCAGGAAAATTTGGATGTGAGGCTTTCTTCTCCATAGGAAAACAAAAACTGGAGATAACAGCTTAATTATTAGACTATTTTACAGTCTAAAGGGAACTTCTAGTCCTTTGGGAAAGGTATATCTTCACAGAATGGAAACTTCTGGTAGGATATATGTTATATTATATATTTTCAACATATATTTTTTCTCATTTTTAAAATGAATTGTAGTTTTGGTGACTAAATTTTCCTCCAAAAATGAAAAATGAATTTTTAAGATGAATAAAAAAGTTTCTTAAGAAAACATTGAACATTCATGTTTATTTTTTTCCTATTGTTCTTTTGAATAGGCTTCTCAAATGAAAGAATAAAAAAATATAAAAACATGAAAAAATGTAAAAATCTAAGCATTTGGTGTTCAAGTGACCTTCTGAAAGGTGATAGGCCTGGGGAGAGCAATAGTAGGTGTTTGTCATTCTTTAAAACTTGATCTTCTTGGCAAAGGGTTTCATGCATGGTCGGGGGATGATAAATAGGATGAGCCTCCATTTCTTGATGTGGAGAATAGAAAGGAAATCAGAAAAGCCCTGGGAGCTTCCTGGGAGCAGGTTTATCAGAGAAAAAAGCCCCAGGAGCCAGTAGCCCTGATTTCTGATTTGATTTTACTGATTAGCTGTGTATGGATAAGTTTCTCTGCATCTTGATGTTTAATTCCTTCAATTGTAAAATGAACAGCTTAGAGCAGATGCTTCCTAAGGTTCTCTGACTATTGCATTCTGAAGAGTAAAATGAACAAGAGAAAAATGCCAGCTGGTAAAACACATATGACTTTCACTGTAGAATGCTACTTACAGCATTTTCAACTTAGCAAAACAGTATTTTATTCATATGGGAATGAAGCCTGGAAAAAGTTCCATCAATACAGACTGATTAAAGATATTAAAGCTAGGCACATATAATGAACTGTACTTGTCCAGAAAAAGAGAACTAGTTACATTATGTGGCACAGAATTCTCTCTCTGGCAGGATAATGAACTTCTCCATTTCTGCTATCTAATAAAGAAAAAGGGACAGAGAATTTAAGTAAAAAAAAGCTGGAATTAAGCAAATGCATGTCCAGAAGCAGAATGAGATTAAGGACCCTTTTCCATCGATATTAATTTAGTAAGACACTCTTTAAGTAACTCTTATACTGCTTGACAGCTTGGTTGACTCTACAATGACATGAGCCAAAACGATTCCTAAAATAGCCGCACTTATGCTATAGCATCTCATCAAGGTTTTGCCAACATAATTTGTGTGATGTGGGAAAAGAAACAGCCCTCTGTGCAAATCGTGAACCCAAATAAAGACAAAAAAATCCTTGACTTCAAAGTTCATGCTGTGTGCATGACTCAGCCTGGTAGTGTCACAGCTTGCCAGCATTGCAACTTTTTTATTAAAGATTTCTTTGGGTTCTGTTCTAGGAAGAGATTTAATTTAAGCAGAAGAAAGTTGGAGTCCTTTCCAATCATAAAACCCAGCATTGAAAATAACCTTCAGACCCAGAATTGATAACATCGAGACACAACATAATTATCATGGTTCCTACTCTTACTCTTGAGCCCAACTGCCTCCAAAGAAAATGAAAATGATGTGATCCCACAGGGGAAACAAAACAGAATGAATCATTTATCTTTCCAAATTTACAGGGATATCCTAATTTGTATACACTCTGTATTTGTCTTGTGCAGGTTGTTGTGAGTCTACATGTTTATCCTATATACCTGGATGAGCTGACTTAGCCCAATGCCCCCCTCTCCTTGATCTTGAAGCTCTTTCTTCTCCTCAGGAGCATCTCATTCATTTTACACAGGGAAAGTTAAATTTAGCAAAAGGAGCTTTTCAGAGCAGAGAGTTCTTGCTGATCTGGGAACCTGTCAAGGTGATTCTATGCCAACTTGGACTTGCCTGGAGTTGAAGCTTCCAATCTTGCCAAATGTTGTGCTTATTTTGTGACAAAGTTGCAGTTGGATTTAAAAGGAGACCATCCAGTTTATTTTATTCTTGTCTCAGCTCTCTAAATCTATGTCTCCATGACTGAAGGCTTTGTAAATAAACAGGTGTCCACATGCCCCAGTGTGAATTAAAATTTTTTGGAGCCAGAGAGGGAGTTGATTTATTTAAAAAAGAAAAGTTATTGTAATACTTTTCTTTGGTATGTAGAAATAATAGTTGCTCTATACTTTGTTTCCATATATATATTACTGGCCATACTCAGAATATTTTCATGGGATTTAGGGTAGGAATGTTACATAAAAGGATATGGAGTTGACATATGTCTTGGGAGCTAGACAAGCTCTGGTCAATGTAAGAACTGTTTATATACTGGTTAGTTTTTTAGTAAGTACTAAAGAGAGGCCATCTCACATATGTACAGTTTTATGTACAACATCTATACACTAAAATAGATATGTAAATTCAGGTATGCTCAGACAGAAATGTTTTGCCACTTCTTTCTAACATACCTAAAAATATGTTTTTTTCTTCTGCTGCTGCATAATAAGTAAATAATATAAATACTCCCAACTATTTACTATGAATAATATCAGATATATTAATGCACACATACACAAATATTTGTGCAAAAGCACATTTTCTTCTAATTAACTAATTCCCCAAGCACCTAAGAATCTACTGTTTGAACATTAGGCAGCTAAGGTACCTGCCTTTACAACTGCTTCAGCAAACTAAATGCCCAAGTGTCTAATTTACAGCAGCACAACAATTTAAGCATTGAGAGGTACATTACTGGGGTTACATTGTTTTTACTATTAAATATAGGCATTGGCAATGATGCAGTATTTACTGTAAAATAAATTTTGACAGTTTTGATATATTTTATATATATATAATATTTATACAGCATAGAAAATATCTGAACTTGAAAAGTCTTAGTAATTATACGCTTTGGCACATTTAAGAACATTTATTAACCATATATGTGACCATTTTCCAATGTGTTTACCTCATATAGAGTATGCATAAATATATAGGTACCTAAGAAAATATGCATAAGTAGGTATCTTTGTTATACATATCATTTGCTTTGCAGGCATTCATATTCCCTAGTTGGAGATTTAGGCATTTTGCAATGGAATGATCAATTATTTAATTTAAATATATAAATTATTTAATTACAAATACAATCACAGCAGGATGTCAAAATACTTCACAACCAGAAGCCAAAAGAAACCAATGTTTCTGTTTTTTGAAAATAACTCATACAACTTTGATTATTTTAACAACTTAATTATTTAAATGAATGAATGAATGAATCTAATGCCATAGTATTGCAATTTCACCCTAAATAGACAAAGCAGCTTTTCTCATAGATCTCCTAGCAGCTGGATGACATTAGATGGGCCCATTCACATTGCAGCACGTGGAAGCTATGGATATGGGGTACCTGGGGTCACGGGGCCGCATGTCTCTCATTCTACAGTTGGCTATCTCAGGCATTCCACATGGTGGTCATAGGATTCCAATAGCAGCAAGGAGATATGTACTGTTCAAGTCCCTGCTTGTGTCATATTTGCTACAGTCCCACTGGCTAACACAAGTCACATACGCGTGCCCAGACTCAGAGTGGGAGGGCCCTACAATGAGCAAGGATGAAGGAGAGGAAGGGAAAATTTGTGGTCTTTCTTGAACAATACCACAAAGATCATTCCTAAAGATTTACATTCTTCTGAAGGGACCTCCTTTTCTAAGCCTCCATGTTTTGAAGAGGAGAAGAAATGAGCGTAAGTGGCAGCTGGATTGATATAACCAAAATATAAAGTAAAGAAACATAATTATTAAATAAACATGTCAGGGATGATATATCATAGAAGGGCAAAGCAGTATAAGAGCTCTCAGGATGACGGTTCCTTGAATGTTATCATTGTATTTTATATGCTTTCTACTGTAGCTGCAGAAGACTAACATCTTTTTCTTACTCATATCATCCAAATACAGTATTTTCCAAATGTGGTACCTGGACCAACTGCAGTGGTACTGCAATTGTACTACCTGAGATGTCTGTGACAAATGCAGCTCCCCAAGTCCACTCTCAGAGGTTTTTTGACTCAGAAAGGTGGAGATGGTAGTAATATCATCTGTAACAAGCATCTCACAGTACTCTATGAACAAGAAACACAGCTCCATAGAGCAACAGTATATAGTGCTGAACTGAATTTTTAAAATCCAAGGTCAGCACTGAGGATTTTAGGATACTAAATATTACCTTAATAATTAAAAGGGCTAATTTTGTTTTCATGAAGAAAACCTGTCCTTCTATTCCTGGGTGAGTTAGATACCAATATAATTTGAATTTTCTTATTCTCTTTCTTCTAAAAGTTTCAAGGTATTTCTCCTTCTAAATGCCGAGACGTATAATGAATCCCCTCATAGAAGAAAGAAGAATATTATTTACACTTCAAAAATTACTTTTCAACCTTAAAATTCATAATTTTACAAAATAAAAAGACCTTTGAATATCAACATAGAGAAAATGAAATCAATGAATTTTCATGATATACAAATATTAAAAGCATCTTCTATTTGTTGTTTATAACTTCCAGGGTTATTTTTCACAAATGTTGAAAGTGATAACATTCTTTCAAACTCACCTTTGTTTATTCAGGGAAATTTTTCAAAAACCTGTAGCCTAACCACTCTTATATTACAGATAAAAAACAAACACAAGTAGGTTTTGTAAGCATGATGCCATGGAGCAGATAACTGTTAAAAATAGAAGTCAGATCTTGTGACTTCCTGTAGTGTATTCTTTAGACAACACATTTCAAGGCACTAAACTAAGTACGGAAATGATTTGAGAAGTCTTTTTCCCCTAAGGCCATCCATATGCTGGAGTAGGCTTGGATCCAGTCCTGCCTAGAAATTGGGGAACTAAATAATGAGCCCTGGTGTTTCTTCCTGCTGACAATTCTATATCATTATAAATCTTTCAAGATACACAGTTCCCTAAACAGGTTTTGAACAAACATTCATTTGTTACTGAAGCAGGCAATGCACCCTCACTATCATAACTTTCAAAAATAACTTACAGAATCACCTTATTTACTTATCTAAGTATGAGTCTATCAGTGTTGAGTTTTCTCAAGTTGAAACGTAGGGGTGCGTGAGCTCTAATCTGAGTGGAGAGAAGGCAAGAACAGATTGTCTTTAACATCAGGCAAGAGTGTTATCTTGGACTGTCTGCTCAGCCTGAGGTGCTTTGACACTTCTTTCTAACACACCTAAAAATACTCTTTGTTTTTTTCTCCTGCTGCTGCAGTCACAGGCATTAAGTCAACTGAGGAAGCACATAATCCATCTTCTGAATATATCAATGAGCAGTATCCTCAAAGACCTAACAATACTGCCCTTATTGAGAAAGAATAAACAATTGTACAAAGAATGAAATATTTTCCTTAAATCGTACAAACAAAAAATGGAAAACAAAAGCATGCATATCTCTTTACAAAAAGGTACATATAAATTAAGGCCATAATTTGATCTACACAAATAATAAGAGAAACAAAGAAAATATGTTTGATTCTTGGGAGAATCAATTATGAACATGTTAAAAAAATAAAAGGCTGTATTTTGAAGACATTAATCATTTACCCAAAATAAATAGCTAAATAAATCTACATTTTAAGCATCAAAAGGCACACATTGCAAGGCTTTTCATTCATTTACTTACTCATTCAAAGTATAATTATTGAGCATTTGCTGTGTGCTAGACACTGTGCAAATGCTGAGAACACAAAGCCAACATTCCAGAACTTACTATCTGGTGGTAAAGGCACATATACTAGTGGGATTAGAATCACAAAGAAAAATATAGAGAGGGATGATATCAAATACCATAGCTATGTAGTCTGAGGGTCAAGGAAAGCTTCAGAGAGAAAAGCATTTGAACTCAGATCATTTTGCACACTATAAAATGAATCACAATCCTTCTTCCTGTCTGAGTTACTCTATGTTCCCATAGCAAACTATGTTGTGTACATCAGTCACAAAACTTGATAAATTCTGTTAATTTGACTTATAGAGTTGAGTGAGGAGTTTCATAGGGAGGATGGACTATACATGTTTAGTTTTTCTAACCTCAGCACATGAAATATAGAAATCTATCAATAAATATATGCCTGTCAAATGAATGAATGACAAATTGATAACTGCATAATATATTTGAATATTTATATTTTTAATTTCTGCAAATATGCATTTATAGATATAATTATTTTATCAACTGGCACCAAAGTTCTTCATAAGGAGGGAATGTTGTTTAGGAAATTAAGCTCCTTTGATGTGGAAAATGAAACCCTGAGGCTGTACTGTGAAAATACACAGCAAAATAAAACTAACAGCTAAACTTCTATGCATAAAAAATGATGACGAAACGTTTGGGAGTGGGAGAGTCAAAAAAGGAGAGAGAGTGAAGTTGGGAGGAAGACATGTGATGAGACTGAAGACTAAACAGAAGATGACCAGGCAGAATTTCACAAGGTCAGAGTGACCAAAAATGTGTTAAATCACAAGACTACCTAATAAGTAATTTAAAATTGTTTGCATTTGTGTGCTATAAAATTCTCTCTGTTTCCTAAAACTCAGTAAATTCTATAACAAATGCAAATATCTTGTCTTATCTTTGGAAAATCCAAGTAAAGTCTGAATTTCATTTATGGGTCAATGTAAAGGAGAGAAGAGAATGGCCATAAGAGATGAGATGCGATTGAGATTAATACTTTATTAAGAGGATTTAAAATCCTGGATTTTATGGAATAATTGGTACTGGATCAACTATCTTACAGCAAAAAGTCATAAAACTGGACAAAATACATGAGATAATTGCTTTCTTTACTTACTCAGAGTATAATTACTGAGCCCTTTCTCTGGGCTAGTCACTGTGCAAGTGCTGACAACAGTGACACATCTCTGATGTCTGACAGAATGAAACCCACAAAAAAGCCCCATGTCTTCCGTGGACAATTCTCTATTTGTAGTGCAAAAATCTGGAATCCAAGAAGGACAGGTAAGTCCTGCTGAGATGAGATCAGAGCTTGGGACACCTGATGTGGCTAGAGATGGAATTGTGCAGGAAGAAGTACAAATGTCTTTCCCGCATCCTTGGCTGAGAGCTTGCTTGCACATATGCAGGGTTGGATTATCGGGAATCAGTTTCTGCTGGATTGAAAGTGGAATTAAGCTCCTAGAGGTTGAGCAGAACTGACAGATGTTGGGGGACTGGGGTCATTTAAAAAGTTAAGCAAATAAATATTCATTAAACAGTCTAAATTAAAGTTTAGTAATTTAAAAAATTCAACAAGCATTCTATAATGACCTATCTGAGATAAGAATCTAAAAAAGAGTGGATATATGTATATGTATAACTGATTCATTTTGCTGTACAGCAGAAACTAACGCAACATTTTAAATCAACTATACTCCAATAAAATTGTTTTTTAAAAGTCAATAACCACTTATGAGCTACATACTCTATATGAAGTATTGTGTTAGCCTGGAGGAATACAAAGATTAACCAGGTATCATTTCTACTGTCAATTACAATATGGTGGCTGAAGCAGTATTTAACAAGAGCTGTACTAAAGTTCTTAAGGAGAGAGTGAGGGAAAGGTCTCTTAATGATGGAGCTACATCATTACCACCTCATTAAGACCTCAGGCATTGGACAGAGAAACATAAAAAATGCTACATTATGAAAAAGGACCTCACCAAAGAGTAAGGTCTTCTCTAAGTCTACTTTAACAAAGCCTAAAATCAAGATCTGAAAAGATGCACACTTTGGAGTTTTAGACCTACCAAATTTGAAGGGTTTGAGGAATGCTGGGATTCCTACATATTGACCTTCAGAAAGCATAAAAATAAGTCTACAGAATTTCAAGATGAGCATCTAGTAATTGTATTATTACAATTAACATTCTTCAGAAAGATTAACATTCTTTAGAAAAATTAACATTCTTCAGAAAGACAATAACAGGATCTAGAGTCTCTATAATACATCTCCACAACAGCCAGTACACAATCAAAAATGTGACTCGTGTTCAGAAAAAATATCATTCAAGAGAAACTAACCCTGAAATGGTTCCGATGTTGGATTTAAAGGACAGAAAGTTTAAGGGGGCTAATATAAATATATTCAAAGAATTAAAGAAAATGTAGTCAACAAATTAATGTAATTTTTTTGCCTTAATGAATCAAAAGATAGGGATTTTAGCAGAAAATTAGAAACTATTAAAAACAATCAAATCAAAATTCTAAAATGAAAGAAACTGAAATTTAAAAGTCACTAGGTATGTTTAACAGCATATTGGAGATTATAGAAGAAAAAGGCTGAGGACTTAAAGAAAGACGAATAGAAATAATCCATTTTAAGAAACAGAGAAAAAAATGAGGAAAAAAATGAACAAAGCCTAAGGGACAATGTTAATGGCGTAACATACATGTAACTGGAGCACTGGAATAAGAAAATGGGATAGAAAGAAATATCAGACAAAATATTACGTGACAATTTACAAAGTGTAATGAAAAACATCACCTCTCAGATCACAGAATCTTAGCAAGTCTCAGGCAAGATAAATATAAAGAAAACTACACTTAGACCCATAATAATCCAACTGCTAAAATGCAAGCATAAAAAGAATACGAAGAAAACAGAGAAAATAGAAGCTTTACATATGGAGGAAACGAAGCAAATTATGACTGACTTCTCTTTATAAACAATGGAGGGCAAAAGAAAATAGAATGCCATCTTTAAATTATGGAAAAAATAAAAGAATCAGCCACCTAGAATTTTATATCAAATAAAAATATCCTTCAAAAAAGGATGATAAAAAATGTATTTTCAGATAAACAAAAACTGAAAATTTGTTACCAGCTGACCTATAGTATAAAAAATGTGAAAAATTGGTCTTTAGACTGAAAGGAAATTATACAAGATATATTTCAGATATAGAGGAAGTATTAAAGAGCACAAGAATGGTAACATAAAACATGATTTTTTTCTCCGTAATTTCCTTTAAAGACAACTCTATGTATAAACAAATTAACATTGTCAAAAGGGATTCCTAACATCTTTAAAGGTAGAAAACATGTTAACAATAGCAAACACAATGGGACTGATAAATGGAATTATACTACTGTAAGTATATTTACAATATGCAATATTACACATACAATTACTACATATGCACAGTGGGTCACGTGAAGTGTGAAGTGTTGGAGGTGATGTTTGAACTAAAGTGGTAAACCATTAACTTGAATAGATTTTTTAAAAGAAACTTTTTATTTTATAATAATATAGTACAGAGAGTTCCTTCATACCCCATGCTAAGTTTCTCCTATTATTAACATCTTACATTCCTATGGTACATTTATCACAACTAAGGTACCAATACTGGTAGATCGATATGAATTAAATGCTGTGCATTATTTGGATTTTATTTTATTTTATTATTTATTTATTTATTTATTTTACACCAGTGTCCTTTTACTGTTTCAGGATCCTATCCAGAATTTTACATTACATTTATATTCATTATGTCTCCTTAGCTTCCTCTGGCCTATGGCAATTTTTCAGACTTTGTTTATTTTAGATGACATTGACAGTTTTGAGGAGCACTGATCAGGAGTTTTGTAGAGTATTACTCAATTGGGATTTATCCGATGTTTTTCTCATGATTAGATTGAGGTTATGGATCTTGAGGAGGAAGACAAAAAGAGGGAAGTGCATTTTCATCATAGCATATTAAAGAAACATGTTATTAACATAACATCCCTGATGGTGCTAACCTTCACCTGGCTCAAGTAAAGTTTGCCAAGTTTCTCTACTGTAAAGCCCTCTCTCCCACCACTTTTCATACTGCACTGTTTGGAAGGAATTCACTCAGTGCTGCTATACTTAAAGGTGGTAGATCGAATTCCATCTTTTTGAGGGGTGAATAACTTCTCTTGAGGGGTGATGTATCTCTTCACTTTATTTACTTATTTATTCAATAATTTATTTATATTATCTTAGTCTCATGGATATTTATTTTATATCTTGGGTTGTAACACAGTACTACATTATTTAGTTATTCATATCTTTCAGATCTATTCATTGGGAGTTCTTTCCCTTGGGCCCTATGATCCCTTGACAAATCTCCATTTTTCTGTTTTCCAGAACTTTCTTACTTTCTGGCACTATAACATGGTCCAGGCTTATCTTGTACATTTCCTGTCTTATTCCTAGTATTGGTTATTTCTCCAAGGAGGTCTGGTTCCTTTTACTGAGGACTTGTGATAGAAACCAGTATCTGGGCGCTGGGTGCACTCATTGCTGCTGTGTATGATTGTTATAGGCCCTCTCTGCAGAAAAAACTGGAGAATATTTTTGTGAATATTAACGCTGTATATACATGCATCTATATTTCTCTATCTACTCACCTGCATCTATATTAAGCTCATATTGACATCTCTGCCTCTAATGCAGTACTGCATAGTTCATTCTAGTCTCTCCCCTTTGCTTATCTGTTACTTTCCTCTCCAACAGTCCTGGGTCTTACCACTGGCCATATCCATTCACTTATTTGTTCATTCCTAGTAAAATGTACAGTGGTTTCAGAATTGTTAACCTATACCCCAGTGAGAAACAAGTTTACCACTTAGAGTATAATTCTTATGTACAATTCCTTTTGTCTTCAGTCTTACAATTTCCACTCTTTTCCAGAATTACTTAGGTCAGTATTCCCCCCGCCCCCAACCTTTTTAGTGGAGGTATGGCATACACCTACAACGCAGTTAGATTATTTTGTCTCCATCTGTATTTCATCCTGAGATCCCTCAACTTCTAGGTTGATTTTTATTTTCAATGAAAAGTTATGGATGCATATTATAAGCACTAAAGCCACCATTAAGATAATAATTCTTAACTTAGGTAATAATCTAATAGAGTTGATAAAATGGAATGCTTAAAAATATCCTACTGTCTAGAGAGAGATCAGAGAAAGAGCAAGTGGGAGGACAAATGCAGGAGAAAAAAAAATTAAATAAATAGCAAGATGATAGATTTAAACCCAATCATATCAATAATTACATTCAATGTAGATGGACACTACGCTTCAATCAAAAGGAAAATAATTTACTGAGTTGGTAAAAAAGCAAGACCTAATTCTATTGTTTCTCAAACAGACATTAAACATAAAGAAAAGAACAAGTTAAAATTAAAGGGATGGAAAAAGATCTATCATACAAACTGTATACAGAAGAAAG
Organism: Pseudorca crassidens; assembly: GCF_039906515.1. NCBI lineage: Eukaryota > Metazoa > Chordata > Mammalia > Artiodactyla > Delphinidae > Pseudorca > Pseudorca crassidens. The sequence continues at coordinate 108,336,964 of NC_090300.1, read as the reverse complement.
ATGTTCTGTCTGTATTAATATCAGATAAGTTAGACTCCAAGCCAAAGAATATTATAAGAAAGAAAGAGGGACATTTAATAATGATTAATGGGGCAATTCATCAGGAAGACACAATAATCCTAAATATGTATGACTTAATAACAGAGTTTCAAAATTCATGAAGAAATGCTGACAGAATAAAAGTGAGAGAAATGGAGAAATCTACAACCATAGCTAAAGATTTTTAACAGTCCCTTCTCAATAGTTGATAAAAATAGTAGACAAAAAAATCAGAAAGGATATAAACAACACTCTCAGTTTGGATCTCCCAAAGCAAACCCTGAGCAAGAGTTTGGGGTGCAAGACAGCATTTGGAAGAAGAAGGAAACAGAATTGAGTAAGAATAGAAGTCAAACTGTGACACAGGTCTGACAAATTCTCAGGCTAACCCAGTGAGGAGCTCTGGAGAAAGTATTTCTTGTCAGAGTTTCCCACATCAGGCTGAACCAGCAGTGCTTTTATACCCACACCTCTCTTAGTTACTGCTTGTGAGCTTTCCCAGGAAAAGATGTGACCTCTGGTGAGGCAACTCTTGCAGCTGAGACAGAACTGAAGGAGCTGAAATCTAATTATTCTCTGTTGATTGCATTCCCAGCAAGTTCTTCCTCAATAGGGGACCTGGACAGCCCATTTCCATGTCTACCACAAACACCACGAGCAAACTTGACCTAATTAGTAATTACAGAATGTCACACCTATCACTAGCAGAAAAAAATATTCAACTGCCCATAAAAAATACAAAACAATTGGGCTTCCCTGGTGGCACAGTGGTTGAGAGTCCGCCTGCCAATGCAGGGGATATGGGTTCGTGCCCCGGTCCGGGAAGATCCCACATGCCGTGGAGCGGCTGGGCCCGTGAGCCATGACCGCTGAGCCTGTGCGTCTGGAGCCTGTGCTCCACAACGGGAGAGGCCACAACAGTGAGAGGCCCGCGTACTGCAAAAAAAAAAAAAAAAAAAAAAATACAAAACAAGTAGAAAGATGATAGACCATATGGTGTATCATAAAATGTCTCAATAAACTTCAAAAGTTTAAAATCTTATAAAATATATTCTGATTATATCTAAATTAAATTATGTTAAGAACAAAAAGATATCTATAAAATATGCCAATACTTGGAAATTAACTAAAACACTTCTAAATCATCATGGGTCCAAGAAAATTATGTAACAAAAGCTCAAAAAAATATAAGATTGAACAGTAATGAAAATAGAGCATACTTATGGAACACAGCTAACACAGTGCATAGTGGGAAATTTATACTTTAATTGCTTATATTCGAAAAGAAGAAAGGCTTTTAATGTCATTAATTTAAATTGATAATTAGGAAATGCTAAAGAAGAAGAGCAAGAAATAAAAAACAGCAAATATAAAGAAAGTAATAAAATAGGAGTATAAATCAATGAAATAAAAAATGAAAAAATATTCATTGAAAAAAATTATAGACTTGATAAACATCAAACAGATATAATTAAGAAAAAAGGGAAAATATAAATGATCAGTATCACAAATAAAAATAAATATTATTAAAATATTACTGGATCAAAGGGAAATAGACAAATACTATTAATTTCTTTATGACAATACATTAAAAGGAGAAACAGCTAGAAGAATATTAAGACTTAAATCCCTGGGAAGCCAAAAGTATCTTGGAGAGAACTGAACTTTGTGGTTAAGGGACTCAAACAATTTAATTTATATATTAAATGACAGGGTCACCTCAGCTGCCATGTAGATGATACTGATATAGATATATTTTATAGACTGCAGGTCAGACTCCAAAGGTAGTTTTATGTTTGAATTTTTTAACTTAATTAAGCAGGAGCATTTTCTCATCCTAAAACTTCTGAAAACATGAATTTTTAGTGCTGCATAATACTGCCTCCTGTGGAACTCCTGTGGATGTTACAAAATTCAATCAACCATTCTATTGTTGGTTATTTTGTTTGTTTCCGTGCTTTTGCAATTATAGATTGCTTTTATAACAAATCAAATTCATTTCCTCTGAGTAGATTTCTACATGTGAATCCTGAGTAAAAAGTGAGATTATATTTCAGGTTATTATAACTAGTCCGAATTGCTCTTAAAAGTACTTATATCAACTTAAGCTTTATTAGCATAGTACACAAGTAATCTATGCTATACACTTTGCTAATACCACATATTCTCCTTTAAGAAATCATCTATAACAATTATAGAGGATAGCAATAATATTTTTGCTTGTTTTGGCATTTATTAATTATTTATAGGAATTCATAATTGCACATTGCCATTATATTTCTTGTTTTGTTAATAGTCTGCATGAATCAGATGGTCTTGATTGTATATGAGCCAAAGAATCAAGATGTTCATATATTCAGAACTCTCTGTTCAATACCTTACTATAAAAGCAGCAATATTCATTAATATTAGTAAATCAAAGACATCAAGTATGGTTGTGCTATATCAATGGTCAATGGAGTTATCTACATTATTTTTGTTAAGGTTCTTAGTTAAGGAGGTACTTCTAGAATCTTAAAAACTACAGTAAGTACAAAGTTGATATTGCGCTCAATTTAAATCTGCCTTGTAAACATGCCTTAGAGACGTAGTTTTCATGGAGAAGCTTCCATTTCTTATCACAAGGTAGAAAAACAAAACTCTTGGTGGGATGGAATTAAGTCACATTTCCAGAATTCTAGACTGGCCAGACCAGCTGGAATACAGAAAACAGTTAAAACAACCCCTAAGTAATTATCTGAGGCACATCCAAATTAACTTCACACTTTAATTTACAGCTCTCTGTCACTGGTACTATTATATTAGTATTCTCCCATTTCTCAGAGCCCAGATATGTCAGTTATGAAAAATCCTTTGGTTCATAAGAGAAGGTAAGACTATTCCAGCAGATTTGGTGGCTAAAGAGGAAACAATGACTACTTATGTTTTGCAACTCTGGTGAATATTACATGAGGTACAACTGAAACCAAATGCCATAAGGCTGTAAGAAAAATGTCTCAAAGCATTTTACAATGTCAAATCAAACTATGAAGCATACCTTCCCAGATTGTTGGCATCGCAATATCACAATAGCATAGGGAAATTCCAGTCTTTTCATCCCTTCTAAATCCCAGGACTTGGTTAAGCTTTACTATTATTATCAAAGATTAACTCATATTGGGTCTGGACCAAGATTATAGAAAGGCAATACAGCTCTTGATCATTGGTTATATTAATATTTGGTCAACAGTCCCAAAACGCTTCCTATTACCAATTGAAAAGGTTGATTCAATTTCTTAAAGTAACAAGGAAAAATGGAAGGTAAAGTGTACAGTAGGATACAAATAATACCCTCTGACTTTTCAGTGTTATTTAATTGCCAAAGGAGGGCTTATTTGCCAAAAGTCACATAATTTTGAGGAATACGAAAGAAAATAAGCCTTATGGCCCAAACTTCTCCTCCTAACCACTTTGGGGCATATTCCATGAGCTGCATGATTCTTTTGGTTTGAGGATAATGATGTAAAATGGTGCCAATTCAGGTGAGGTTCTTGAATATAAATGTATTAAATACATTGGTGGCAATGGCCAGCAAGCTCCAGTGCTGGACGCCCCATGGCAAACAACTAGTAAGACAGGAACACAAACCCAATCATTAGCAGAGAGCTTGCATAAAATCATATTAAGTCCACAGACACCACAAAACACACCACCAGACGTAGCCCTGCCCACCGGAGAGACAAAAGCCAGCCCTATCCACTAGAACACAGGCATCAGTCATCTCCACCAGGAAGGTGACACAAGCCACTGAACTAACCTCACCCACTGGGGGCAGACACCAAAAACAATGGGAACTATGAACCTACAGCCTGTGAAAAGGAGGCCCCAAACACAGTAAATTAAACAAAATGAGAAGACAGAGAAATATGCAGCAGCATATGAAGGAGCAAGGTAAAAACCCACCAGACAAAACAAATGAAGAGGAAATAGGCAGTCTACTTGAAAAAGAATTCAGAGTAATGATAGTAAATATGATCCCAAATCTTGGAAATAGAATGGAGAAAATACAAGAAACGTTTAACAAGGACCCAGAACTAAAGAGCAAACAAACAATGATGAACAACACAATAAATGAAATTAAAAATTCTCTAGAAGGAATCAATAGCAGAATAACTGAGACAGAAGGATAGATAAGTGACCTGGAAGATAAAATAGTGGAAATAACTACTGCAGAGCAGAATAAAGAAAAAAGATGAAAAGAACTGAGGACAGTCTCAGAGACTTCTGGGACAACATTAAATGCACCAAAATTCGAATTATAGGGGTTCCAGAAGAAGAAGAGAAAAAGAGAGGGACTGAGAAAATATTTGAAGAGATTATAGTTGAAAACTTCCCTAATATGGGTAAGGAAATAATCAAGTCCAGGAAGCTAAGAGGGTCCCATACAGGATAAATCCAAGGAATAACATGCCAACACATATTAATCAAACTATCAAAAATTAAATACAAAGAAAAATATTAAAAGCAGCAAGAAAAAAGCAACAAATTATAAATAAGGGAATCCCCATAAGGTTAAGAACTCATCTTTCAGCAGAAACTCTACAAGCCAGAAGGGAATGACAGGACATATTTAAAGTGATGAAAGTGAAAAACCTACAACTAAGATTACTATACCCAGAAAGGATCTCATTCAGATTCGATGGAGAAATTAAAACCTTTACAGACAAGCAAAAGTTAAGAGAATTCACAAACCAGCTTTAAAAAAAATGCTAAAGGAACTTCTCTAGGCAGGAAACACAATAGAAGGAAAATACCTACAGACACAAACCCAAAACAATTAAGAAAATGGTAATAGGAACATACATATTGACAATTACCTTAAATGTAAATGGAGTAAATGCTCCAACCAAAAGACATAGACTGGCTGAATGGATACATAAACAAGACCCGTACATATGTGGTCTACAAGAGACCCACTTCAGACCTAGGGACACATACAGACTGAAAGTGAGGGGATGGAAAAAGATATTCCATGCAAATGGAAATCAAAAGAAAGCTGGAGTAGCAATTCTCACATCACAAAAAATAGACTTTAAAATAAAGACTATTACAAGAGACAAAGAAGGACATTACATAATGATCAAAGGATCAATCCAAGAAGAAGATATAACAATTATAAATATATATGCACCCTACACAGGAGCACCTCAATACATAAGGCAAATGTTAACAGCCTTACAAAGGGAAATCAACAGTAACACAATAATAGTAGGGGACTTTAACACTCCACTTTCACCAAAGGACATATCATCCAAAATGAAAATAAATATGGAAACACAAGCTTCAAATGAAACATTCAACAAGATGGACTTAATTGATATTTATAGGATATTCCATCCAAAAACAACAGAATACACTTTCTTCTCAAGTGCTCATGGAACGTTCTCCAGGAGAGATCATATCATGGGTCACAAATCAAGCCATGGTAAATTTAAGAAAATTGAAATCGTATCAACTATTTGTTCCAACCACAATACTATGAGACTAGATATGAATTATAGGAAAAAACTGTAAAAAATACAAATACATGGAGGATAAACAATGCACTACTAAATAACTAAGAGATCACTGAACAAATCAAAGACAAAATCAAAAAATGCCTGGAAACAAATGACAATGAAAACATGATGACCCAAAACCTATGGGATGCAGCAAAAGCAGTTCTAAGAGGGAAGTTTATAGCAATACAATCCTACCTCAAAAATAAGAAACATCTCAAATAAACAACCTAACCTTACACCTAAGGCAATTAGAGAGAGAAGAACAACAAAAAAAAACAAAGCAGAAGGAAAGAAATCATAAAGATCAAATCAGATAGAAATGAAAAAGAAATGAAGGAAACAATAACAAAGATCAATAAACCTAAGAGCTGGTTCTTTGAGAAGATAAACAAAATTGACAATCCACTAGCCAGACTCATCAGGAAAAAAAGAGAGAAGACTCAAATCAATAGAATTAGAAATGAAAAAGAAGTGACAACTGACACTGCAGAAATACAAAGGATCTTGAGAAATTAGTACAAGCAACTATATGCCAATAAAATGGACAACCTAGAAGAAATGGACAAATTCTTAGAAAAGCACAACCTTCTGAGACTGAACCAAGAAGAAACAGAAAATTTAAACAGACCAATCACAAGCACTGAAATTGAAAGTGTAATTAAAAATCTTCCAACAAACAAAAGTCCAGGACCAGACGGCTTCACAAGGGAATTCTATCAAACAATTAGAGAAGAGCTAACACTTATCCTTCTCAAACCCTTCCAAAAAATAGCAGAGGGAGGAACACCCCCAAACTCATCCTACGAAGCCATCATCACCCTGATACCAAAACTAGACAAAGACATCACAAAAAAAGAAAACTAGAGGCCAATATCACTGATGAATGTAGATGCAAAAATCCTCAACAAAATACTAGCCAACAGAATCCAACAGCACATTAAAAGGATCATACACCATGATCAAGTGGGGTTTATGCCAGGAATGCAAGGATTCTTCAATATACACTAATTAATCAATGTGATACAACAAATTAACAAATGAAGGATAAAAACCATATGATAATCTCAACAGATGCAGTAAAAGCTTTTGACAAAATTCAACACCAATTTATGATAAAAACTCTCCAGAAAGTAGTCATAGAGGGAACTTACCTCAACATAATAAAGCCCATATATGACAAACCCACAGCCAATATCGTTCTCAATGGTGAAAAACTGAAACTATTTCCTCTAAGATCAGGAACAAGACAAGGTTGCCCACCCTCACCACTATTATTCAACATAGTTTTGGAAGTTTTAGCCATGACAATCAGAGGAGAAAAAGAAATAGAAGGAATCGAAATCAGAAAAGAAGTAAAACCTCACAGTTTGCAGATGACATGATACAATAAACAGAGAATCCTAAAGATGCTACCAGAAAACTACTAGAGATAATCAATGAATTTGGTTAAGTAGCAGGATACAAAATTAATACACAGAAATCTCTTCCACTCCTATATACTAACAACAAAAAATCTGAAAAAGAAATTGAGGGAAGACTCCCAGTTACCACTGCAACAAAAAGAATAAAGTACCTACGGATAGACCTACCTAAGGAGAAAAAAACCTGCATGCAGAAAACTATCAGACACTGATGAAAGAAATTAAAGATGATACAAACAGATGGAAACTTATACCATGTTCTTAGATTGGAAGAATCAACATTGTGAAAATGACTCTACTACCCAAAGCAATCTACAGATTCAATGCAATCCCTATCGAAATACCAATGGCACTTTTCACAGAAGTAGAACAACAAATTTCACAGTTTGTATGGAGACACAAAAGACTCCAAACACCCAAAGCAATCTTGAGAAAGAAAAACGGAGCTGGAGGAATCAGGCTCCCAGACTTCAGACTATACTACAAAGCTATAGTAATCAAGACAGTATGGTACTGGCACAAAAACAGAAATATAGATCAATGGAACAGAATAGAAAGCCCAGAGATAAACCCATGCACATATGGTCACCTTATCTTTGATAAAGGAGTCAAGAATATACAATGGAATCAAGACAGCCTCTTCAATAAGTGGTGCTGGGATAACTGGACAGCTACATGTAAAAGAATGAAATCAGAACACTTCCTAACCCCATCACAAAAATAAACACAAAAATAAACTCAAAATGGATTAAAGACCTAAAAGTAAGGCCAGACACTATTAAACTTTTAGAGGAAACCATAGGCAGAACACTCTATGACATAAATCACAGCAAGATCCTTTTTGACCCACCTCGTAGAGGAATGGAAATAAAAACAAAAATAAACAGATGGGACCTAATGAAACTTAAAAGCTTTTGCACAGCAAAGGAAACCATAAGCAAGATGAAAAGACAACCCTCAGAATGGGAGAAAATATTTTCAAAAGAAGCAACTGATGCTTCACATATGCTCCACAATTTATAAGCAGCTCATGCAGCTCAATATCAAAAAGACAAACAACCCAATCCAAAAATGGGCAGAAGACCTAAGTCGACATTTCTTCAAAGAAGATACACAGATTACCAACAAACACATGAAAGCATGCTCAACATCATTAATCATTAGAGAAATGCAAATCAAAACTACAATGAGATATCACCTCACACCGGTCAGAATGGCCATCATCAAAAAATCTACAAAATAAATGCTGGAGAGGCTGTGGAGAAAAGGGAGCCCTCTTGCACTGTTGGTGGGAATATAAATTGACATAGCCACTATGGAGAATAGTATGGAGGTTCCTTAAAATAACTAAAAATAGAACCACAAATGCCACTACTGGCCATATACCCTGAGAAAACCATAATTCCAAAAGAGTCATGTACCACAATGTTCACTGCAGCACTATTTACAATAGCCAGGACATGGAAGCAACCTAAGTGTCCATCGACAGATGAATGGATAAAGAAGATGTGGCACATATATACAATGGAATATTACTCCACCATAAAATGAAACAAAACTGATTTATTTGTAGTGAGGTGGATGGACCTAGAGTCTGTCATATGGAGTGAAGTATGTCAGAAAGACAAAAACAAATACCGTATGCTAACACATATATATGGAATCCAAAAAGAAAAAAAAATGGTTCTGATGAACCTAGGGGCAGGACAGGAATAAAGATGGAGATGTAGAGAATGGACTTGAGGACACAGGGAGGGGGAAGGGTAATTTGGGACGAAGTGAGAGTGTAGCATTGACATATATACACTAGCAAATGTAAAATAGATAGCTAGCGGGAAGCAGCTGCATAGCACAAGGAGAACAGCTCAGTGCTTTGTGATCATCTAGAGGGGTGAGATAGGGAGCATTGGAGCAAGACACAAGAGGGAGTAGATATGGGGATATATGTATAAATATAGCTGATTCACTTTGTTATACAGCAGAAACTAACACAACTTTGTAAAGCAACTATATTCCAATAAAGTTGTTAAAAAAAATACACTGGTGGCACATTGCTAATGGTCAAATGAAGCCAGATAAAACAAACATTAGAAATTTACTACAGCATTACTAATGGCTTATAAGTAATGTCTTCTATATCCCATCATTTTATATTTGTGGAAAAAAATGTGATGATCACCTTTTTCATGCCTTATGGCATTGAATTACTGAGGTGGCAGCACCTTACCCAAGGACATTCAGTAACACACACTTTTCCTATAATAAGCTATTATAGATAGAAAAAAATTCTACTCATTAATCAGTCATAATCTCATTGGAGCAAGGTGTCATGGGAAGCCCTTCCACTGCCCCTGCTTCCCTAATAAGATATGCTTATAAAGGAAATGTAAAATTATGCAACTTGAAAGGGATATGCCATATAATGAGAAACAATGCATAGGGCTTCTAATTACAAAATCATGAATGTATGTATCACTATTTTTTTAAAGAATTCAGAAAGCAACACGTGTTTTCTCCTTCATTCTCACAGTTTAGTTGGGGTTAAGGATTTAGAGAGATTATTTATACAGCCCCTGAAAATATCATCCACGGGAGACAGTATAGGATGCTCTACTTTAAAAAGGCAAGCAGGTTATATGTATCCAAGACTTGCTGTCAGTGAAATGAAATGCCCTATGTTATTTTTGCCCTCCCTTCAATTAGGTGGGCAAAGAGTTTATAGAGCATACTGATTAAACTGTTTTCCATCTTCTTCTCTGGGTTTTCTGTAGGTAGCAAAGTGCCTACAGAATCTATATGCTGAAACTTAAAATGTTGAAGTTGATAGCTGAAGGAGAGTTAGTTTTTTCCAATAGTGCAGACTAATTCAGTTTTGGATTTTCACTGCCAGAATCTCTTTAATGCCTCTCTGTATTTATGCAGTTAGTGTAAGCTTTTAAAAACATTGCTACATATAGATTCTAAGTCATTTTTAATTTGGATTTGTCCACCATTAGATTATAAGCAAATCAAAAGGAGAGGGAACATTTTTTATTCGTTGGTATCATAATGTAAAATCTCTCATATTTTAATGACAAAATGAGATAAAGTACTAATTAAATCTTCTTTTTAGGTCATTATACCTCAGGTCTCACACATACACATACACACACACACACACACACACACACATTTTCTATGTAGAGAACATATGTTGTTTAAGAAAAAGTAAGAATGATCTCTTCAGATAGTAAAATAAAAATTAGGTTTTTATGGTTATTGATAATTTATTCTGGACAAAGAAGAATGCATGTACCGATTTACATGAACTATATTTCTAAGGGAAGAAAAACTGTAAGGGGAATATGTAAATGTAAAAGAAAAGATAAAAGTTATTTGAGAAAGATTTTCAAGACAAGGTCTTACCCAGAAAAGAAATACAGTTGTATTTTTTCCTTCATTTTAGAGTTAACAGCAGTTACTTTTCTTAATCTGTTCAATTCAGTTTAACAAATATATATTGAGTAACTTCTTTGTGTCAGACATTTCATTAATTAGACACTGGAAATAGGGAAACAAACAAAATACAGAGCTGCTCTCTAGCTGCTCACAGCCTAGCTCAAAAACAAATTTTAATACTGGGGTAATATACCTTTAACATCAAGTTACCAACTTTTACTCTTTTGTACTGTTTATTAAATATTTGATTTTAAAGAGAATTTTTAGATTCACAGCAGAATTGAGAGGAAGGTACAGAGATTTTCTATAAACTCCCCACCCTGACACATGTACAGCCTCCCCCATTATTAACATCCTCCACCAGAGTGATCCATTTGCTACAACTGATGAATCTACACTGGCACATAATAACTACCTGAAGTTCATACTTTACATTAGGGTTCTCTCTCCGTGATGTACATTTTATGGATTTGGACAAATGTACGATGACATATCATATACAGTATTTTCACTGACCTAAAAATCCCCTGTGCTCTCTCAATCTCCTCACCCCCCTCAGCCTCTGGCAACTGCTGATCTTTTTACTGTCTCTGTAGCTTTGCCTTTTCTTGAATGCCATATAGTTGGAATTATACAGTATGTAGCCTTTTCAGACTGGCTTCTTTCACTTGGTATTTAATTTTCCTCCATATCATTTCCTGGCTTGATAGCTCATTTCTTCTTAGCACTGATTAGTATTCCACTGTGTGAATGGACCACAGGTTATTTATCCATTCACCTATTGAAAGACACATTGGTTGCTTACAAGTTATGGCAATTATGAATAAAGCTGCTGTAAACATAGGAGTGCAGGGTTTTGTGTGGACGTACATTTTAAAATTCTTTGGGTAAGTACCAAGGAGTACAATCTCTGGAGTCCATATTTATTTCTTGTCTCAAATGTTCATGTAAGTAAATTTCAGAAATCTGAATTTAGGAATAAAAATTACTTAACTCTTTGTTTTTTGACCACAATGATATTTGGGTGTTGGGATTTTGTTTTTGACATAGTATATCAGAAACAATGAAGCTGCACCCTCAACTCTGTCTCTCCCAGTGTTCATGATTGTATGTGGCTACTAATTAAATGAGCCCAAAAAGTGTCAGTAGGAGGGATAAACAGAAGAGACATAGTGTTGTGCTATGATCACACATTTACTACAGATAGATGCTTTTGGCCATGGTGGACTCATGAACTCAAGAGTTATTTCTATTATTATTTCAAGGGCTTTGCTTGAAAGATTAAAGAAATGATAAAGCAGACAAAAACAATATTTTAAAAAGGTCTATAATAGATTTACAGTTATCATAGAAAGTAACAAGGGCTCTATTCTTTCTGAGATGGCATGATTAAAATAGATGGCATGATTACAATGGCATGATTAAAATTTAATTAAATCATGCCATCTTCTGAGATGGCATGATTTAATTAAAATTAAAATCTTCAAAATAATCAAAAGTCAAGATAAATGTATAAGGTGAGAAAAGTTATATCTCTTTCACTGACTTGTATTTAGTATAGAATCAAAGAAGTTTATAATAATCAAATATCCCAACAACCTCAATAAAGAGTTTGCATAGTAAAACAATACACTATAGCTTTGCAAAAGTGAGAATTCTTCACTTACTGTACATTACATTTATTTCTTAAAGATTTTGTCTTACAAAAGTTTGCAGGAGTGCCCAAACTGTCATATTAATGGAAAACAAAGGGAAATGTTTGTTTTTTTCACCATCTTTCACGGATGGAATTCCTAAGTAATAAACTGTAGAAACATACAATTTGACATTTAATTTTTAGGTCAAATGATCCTGCATGCATGGCGATACATGTGGAGTCAAAACTGTATATAGAACAGGATACAGTAAATATGTATAGCTCTACCCTGATGCAAGTGGTTGAGACTCTATTTTCAGTACAAGTTCCATGTTCAACTTTAAAAGAGTAGTTACAAGTAGCTGTAGAATGTACTTTCTGTGCTATCATTAATTCATGTGGTCAAAATGCTGCCGAGTTGACAGATAAGTGCAGCCCAAAGCCTAAAATTCATAACTCTGGTAATGATCAGTGGGGTACACAAATATCTTCAAGTCACATAATTGTGGTGATCTCAATGTGCTCGCTTCTGGTGGACTGTTGCCCATACCACTAAATCAGCATTCACAGCACCATGCACATATGGCACAGTTGGAGTACAGTGGGAGCCTAGGACTTTGTTAGCATGGGGGCCAAGTCACTCTTAACCTCCATAAAAGGCATCCCTTTAAAGAATAGGGTAAAGGTCATTGCAGCTCATGCCAAGTGTAAAAATGAGAACTACAGACAGGAAACACTGTTCAGATGTTGTAGGGCTGTAGGCCTGTTTTATGTCTGCTCTGAGCCCTCTGCAGCTACAGAAGACCAAAGACATACTCGCCATCCCCATTTATACTAGGTCAGCGGCCAAATGGGCCCAGACATTAAAAGCAGGGGAAATCCAGGGGCTAATCAGAAATTGCCTGTCTCAGAGGTATGACATGAAATACTGCAATAGGACATTGTGTGATTGGAATTGTGACTGTGATGTGTTGCTGTGGGTTGTAGGCTGAGTGTTCAACATTATGAATGTGTGACACCGAAGCAGGCTGGAGCATGACTGCATAACTACTTACCCCCAAGTCACTCATAAAATTGAGATGTACATCTCCTGAGAATACCAAGGAGCAAAACCTGTAAATAAAATAAATGTTCAGTGTGTCTGAATTAATGAGCATATATTATGATCATATATAACTTGAGGAAATAAGGAAACAGCACAACTGAGATTTCCCTGAGTAATAGAGAGAAATAGGGGAAGTTATTTTTATTATCTAATTGGTAAAAAGTCTCCAATTTTTCTGTCAAAGTTTATAAAAGAAAATTACACACAGGTTCCAAGATGGGAGGGGGGTGGTTATGTGTGGCAAATGTGGAAAAGCGTTCAGTGAGGAAATACATTTCACACAAAAAACAGGGCTATAGACAAAAGTTGAAATAAAAACCATATTTACATAGCATGACTTCTCAGAAATTTTTTCTTCATTAAATTCACATCATAACCAGTTTGGTGAGTAAGCTGGTATCATGGTTTCTGTGGTATGAAGAACCAGTCTTGTCCCAGCCTATCCCTGTCAGTGATATTCATCCTCCATATCCATTAGATATTCTATTTCTAGTACCTGACCTTCTTTCTTTCTTTTTTCCTTCCTTCCTCCCTCCCTCCCTTCCTTCCTTCTTTTTTCCTTCCTCTCTCAAAACTGGCAAATGGATTTAAAAGAATTTTTAAAAATGAAAGAGCCTATTTTTTCTACCATTCAAAACTATGAGCTTAGATTTGAGGGGGGATAAGGAGGCTAGGTTGCTAAAAATGTAAATGCTAAAATTAAAAAAATAACTGTAGTGATTACCCTGAAGACTGGCATGAATGAGGAAAATATGCTTTCAGCCATGCCATAGCATGAGATGTGTCTCAAAATGCTGCAGCCATACCCCAAAGTTGAGATGAACAGATACATGTTTATTAAAAATTATTTTCCAGTTTACAGACTCATGAAATAGGTATATATTTTGTGAGGAAAAGGTAGTTGTAAGGTCTTATAACAAGAGATCTTTAAGTCAGGTAAAAAATAAAAGATATTCAATCTAAAGTGAGATTATAATAATCAATCATTTTTGAAAAATGTGATACTGTAGTGTTGTGTCCTCCTTCTCATGTCCATCTCTCCAAAAATCTACCACCATCAATATGTCCATTCTGGTGTGTCTGAAGATTTACTTAATTTCTTTATTTGAATTTATGCCATTTGTTAATCATATAAATTCTTAATTATTTTTATTTATTTATTTATTTTTTGTGGTGCATGGGCCTCTCACTGTTGTGGCCTCTCCCGTTGCAGAGCACAAGCTCCAGACGCGCAGGCTCAGCGGCCACGGCTCATGGGCCCAGACGCTCCATGGCATGTGGGATCTTCCCGGGCTGGGGCACGAACCCGCGTCCCCTGCATCGGCAGGCAGACTCTCAACCACTGCGCCACCAGGGAAGCCCATAAATCCATTGTGAAATGCATTTCATATTCTTATCACATAAAATACATATCTCCTCTTACTATTGATCTTCGTATTTTTTATTTAAAGAGGAGAAAGCCAGACATTATGCATTCTACTGCATACTTATCAAACACATATACATTTAAATATGTGTAGATGTGTGTATGTATATAAATACCTACAATTAAGTGCCCTACTTTTAATCTTTTGAAATGTAAGATTTATGTACTAAAAAGAATCTTCAAAATGATTTCCTCCAACTACTTTATTTTAAAAGTAAGGAAATTAAGGTAAGGATCAATTAAGTGTTCATTACAAGATCACTTAACTTGCTAGTGGCAGAAAAAGTTATCAGATATCAAGTCCACTAACTCCTTGATCAGGGCTCTTTTCACTATGCCATGTTACTTGAATTTTCATTCAAGTCAGAGGCACTTGTAAAGGTCTCATTCATTAAGGCCATGCATTTCTTTTCATATTTCTTTCAACTTATGACTGAATCATAAAATCGTCTCTCAACTGTATTAGTCCATTTGGGCTGTCAAAAAAAAAAATCATAGATTAGATGACTTAAATAACAGGATGTATTTCTTACAGTTCTGGAGAATAAAAAGTCCAAGATCAACATGCTGGCCAATTCAGTACTCCAGTGAGGATTCTTTTCCTAGCTTGCAGACAGTGCCTTCTCACTGTATTTTCATATGGTGAAGAGAGGACATTCTGGTGTCTCTTCTTCCTATAAAAACACTAATCACGGGCTTCCCTGGTGGCGCAGTGGTTGAGAGACCGCCTGCCAATGCAGGGGACACGGGTTCGTGCCCCAGGCCGGGAAGATCCCACATGCCGCGGAGCGGCTAGGCCTGTGAGCCATGGCCACTGAGCCTGCATGTCCGGAGCCTGTGCTCCACAACAGGAGAGGCCACAATAGTGAGAGGCCCGCGTACCGCAACAAAACAAAACAAAACAAAACACTAATCACATCATAGGGCTCCACTCATGAGTTCATCTAAAACTAATTACCTCTCAAAGACCCCACCTCCTAAAATGATCACATTTGGGGTTAGGGCTTCCACATATGAATTTTGGGGGAATACAAACATTTAATCTATAATACCAACTGGAGAAATCTGAAAAATTATTATGAATAAATCATGATAGATTCCCCTTAGCTCACTTATGATTTGGGTCTACAGGTTTCTCTGGGTCCTTTAAAACCTATCAAAATATGTTTTAAGTTTAATCAAAAATATTGAATTTATGTAAGTAATAATTTTGCCTCTTATTGGTTATATTTTGAAAATCTTAAAATAAATGACTTGAGAAATATTCGTAACTTTGACATTGTCCTGGAAACAGTTACAGTGATCTAAGATAAGACCACAATTGTGTTATGTAATAAACAGATGTACCTGTTTCCACCTAATAAAGTCAATTAAGCATCATCCTAAGAGTCACGGTGATGAGCTCAAAGATGATAGAAATCCAACCTTGCAGAATTGATTTTATAATGCTTCCAGCATCAACAATACAAGCTATTTAGCATTTTCATCAGTGTTCTAAGTGATGTCTTAGAAGAAAGCTCATTAATTTGCTGTTGAGAGAAGCTGAATAGGATGTTTCAGAGAGGCGATGCTTCTTTTCCTTTGGGAAAATGAGTCTAGAATTCCCAATGAGCTTGAGGTGAGCAGAAACATATTTTAAATATAGGAGAATATACATAAGAAAACTTAGGGAGCAGACCATATCAAAGAGCTATACAGGAAAATAAAACAAAACATATCAAAGTTTAACTATATATATAAAAAAAGACTCTATTAGAAATGGGAATTGTACAGATGTAAATACAGTGGAATCACATGCTGTCATAATCCCTACTATAGAAAATATAAAAATATTTCATCCAGAAGAAAATAAGGATCAAAATATATTAGCCCTGCATCCATCTTTCTATGTGCTTCTCTAGCTTCTTTTTATCATTATGCTAAGCTCTTAGTTTACTAAATTAAAGGACTGTAAATATTAGCCTGAAACCATTGTTTGCCTCCAAAAGCTGAGTCTCATGAAAAAAAAACAGAAATACCAGAAAGGAAAATCTAAGTGCAATGCACTGAATTTTTTTATGGGTGTGTTCTCCCATTTCTATTAGACACACTCTGATTATCTTTAAGTAAAAAATACATATTTATTTTCTTGGCTAGGTTAAAAAGGTAATAGGAATAACATCAGTATTTTGATAAGTAGCTACACAAAAGGAAAGAAGAGCAGAGCGAAATATCACTAACAGAAGGAGTCAATTAACATTAAATAATTTGGGGTCATTAGAGTCATTCCACTGTTACTGTCACTTTGACTTTTTTTATAAGAAATTATCCAGTGATTATGCAGCTGCTTTGCCCTTTTAACAATCCTCACTTTTGATATATTTCCTTTCTTCCAGAACCTTCTGTGGTTGACTAGAAGTAACCATGTTCTATGTTCTTGGTGCCTTGGATCCTTCCCAGAAACTTTCTACAATCCCTACTACCTGTTGTATTCTTTATGTGTAAAAATTCTATAATAAAATATGATCATGTTAGATTATTATATATACACACATACATGAACTATATTAAAGTACTTTATGAAGTGCTTGGCACATCCTTCATGCTCAGTAAAAATTAAATTTCAACCAATTTTCGGTTAAGTTCTAGAATTATGAGATGTGTAAGTCATGCTCCCTGTATACTAGGCCTTTTTCTAGTACAGATGCTCTAATTTCAACTCAATAAATGGCGTATGAATATATATCATTGTGGTAGCACAGAAGAGGAAGCATTATAATATGCATGAAGGAATACCTTTGAAGTAATATGTCTTTCTTATACTGCTGGTCCATATGCCATTGATCCAAGATCCTCTTCCACTCTACAAACAAGCAAACAATCAGAAAAACCAAATTAATAGATACCACTTACATCTTTCAAAAAAAATTTAACAGACTGCAAGAGCTCATTTAAAATGCTCAGTGTGGGAATCAGGAAGATGGTGGAAGAGTAAGACGCAGAGATCACCTTCCTCCACACAGATACACAAGAAATACATTTACATGTGGAACAACTCCTACAGAACACCTACTGAATGCTGGGAGAAGACCTCAGACCTCCAAAAGGCAAGAAACTCCTCCACGTACCTGGGTAGGGCAAAAGAAAAAAGAAAAAACAGAGACAAAAAGATAGGAACGGGACCTGCACCAGTGGGAGGGAGCTGTGAAGGAGGAAAGGTTTCCACACACTAGAAAGCCCATTCGCGGGTGGAGACTGCGGGTGGCGGAGGGGGAGGGAAGCTTCGAAGCCGCGGAGGGGAGCACAGCAACAGGGGTGCGGAGGGCAAAGCAGAGATTCCTGCACAGAGGATCGACCGGCACTCACCAGCCTGAGAGGCTTGTCTGCTCACACACCGGGACGGGCGGGGCTGGGAGCTAAGCCTTGGGCTTCGGTCGGTCGGTAGGATCGCAGGGAGAGGACTGGCGGCGTGAACACAGCCTGAAGGGGTTAGTGCGCCACGGCTAGCGGGGAGGGAATCCGGGGAAAAGTCTGGACCTGCTGAAGAGGCAAGAGACTTTTTCGTCCCTCTTTGTTTCCTGGTGCACGAGGAGAGGGGATTAAGAGCGCTGCTTAAAGGAGCTCCAGAGACGGGCGTGAGCCGCAGCTAACAGTGCAGACCCCAGAGACGGACCTGAGACGCTAAGGCTGCTGCTGCCGCCATCAAGAAGCCTGTGTGCGAGCACAGGTCACTATCCACACCTCCCTTCCAGGGAGCCTGTGCAGCCCAACACTGGCAGGGTCCCGGGATCCAGGGACATCTTCCCCGGGAGAACGCATGGCGCGCCTCAGGCTGGTGCAATGTCACGCCAGCCTCTGACACCGCAGGCTCGCCCCGCATCTGCACCCCTCCCTCCCCCCCCGGCCTGAGTGAGCCAGAGTCCCTGAAGCAGCTGCTCCTTTAACTGCGTCCTGTCTGAGCGAAGAACAGACGCCCTCAGGCGGCCTACATGCAGAGGCGAGGCCAAATCCAAAGCTGAGCCCCGGGAGCTGTGCGAACAAAGAAGAGAAAGGGAAATCTCTCCCAGCAGCCTCAGGAGCAGCGGATTAAACCTCCACAATCAACTTGATGTACCCTGCATCTGTGGAATACCTGAATAGACAACGAATCATCCCAAATTGAGGAGGTGGACTTTGGGAGCAGCGATATATATATATATATATATATATATATATATATATATATATATTTTTTTTTTCCTCTTTTTGTCTTTGTGAGTGTGTATGTGTATGCTTCTGTGTGTGATTTTGTCTGTATAGCTTTGTTTTACCATTTGTTCTAGCGTTCTGCCTGTCCATTGTTTTTTTCTTTAAAAAATTTTTTTCTTAATAATTATTTTTTATTTTAATAATTTTATTTTATCTTACTTTATTTTATTTTATCTTCTTTCCTCCTTCCTTCCTCCTTCCTTCTTCCTTTCTCCTTCCTTCCTTCCTACCTTCCTTCCTTCCTTCCTTCCTTTCTTTTTCCTTCCTTCCTCCCTCCCTCCCGCATTTTTCTTTTTCTTTCTTTCTTTCTTTCTTTCTTTCTTTCTTTCTTTCTTTCTTTCTTTCTTTCTTTCTTTTCTTTCTTTCTTTCTCTCTCTCTCTCTTTCTTTTTTTCTTTCTTCTTTTTCTCCCTTTTATTCTGAGCAGTGTGGATGAAAGGCTCTTGGTGCTACAGCCAGGAGTCAGTGCTGTGCCTCTGAGGTTGGAGAGCCAATTTCAGGAAACTGGTCCACAAGAGACCTCCCAGCTCCACATAATATCAAACGGCGAAAATCTCAGACAGATCTCCATCTCAATACCAGCACCCAGCTTCACTCAACGACCAGCAAGCTACAGTACTGGACACCCTATGCCAAACAACTAGCAAGACAGGAACACAACCCCACCCATTAGCAGAGAGGCTGCCTAAAATCATAGTAAGGCCACAGAAACCCCAAAACACACTACTAGACATGGACCTGCCCACCAGAAAGACAAGATCCAGCCTCATCCACCAGAACACAGGCACTAGTCCCCTCCACCAGGAAGCCTACACAACCCACTGAACCAACTTTAGCCACTGGAGACAGACACCAAAAACAAAGGGAACTACAGACCTGCAGCCTGCAAAAAGGAGACCCCAAACACAGTAAGATAAGCAAAGTGTGAAGACAGAAAAACACACAGCAGATGAAGGAGCAAGATAAAAACACACCAGACCTAACAAATGAAGAGGAAATAGGCAGTCTACCTGAAAAAGAATTCAGAATAATGATAGTAAACATGACCCAAAATCTTGGAAATCGAATAGAGAAAATGAAAGAAACATTTAACAAGGACCTAGAGGAACTAAAGATGAAACAAGCAACGATGAACAGCACAATAAATGAAATTAAAAATACTCTAGATGGGATCAATAGCAGAATAACTGAAGCAGAAGAACGGATAAGTGACCTGGAAGATAAAATAGTGGAAAAAACTACTACAGAGCAGAATAAAGAAAAAGGAATGAAAAGAATTGAGGACAGTCTCAGAGACCTCTGGGACAACATTATATGCACCAACATTCGAATTATAGGGGTCCCAGAAGAAGAAGAGGAAAAAAAGGGAACTGAGAATATATTTGAAGAGATTATAGTTGAAAACTTCCCTAATATGGGAAAGGAAAGAGTCAATCAAGTCCAGGAAGCACAGAGAGTCCCATACAGGATAAATCCAAGGAGAAACACGCCAAGACACATATTAATCAAACTGTCAATAATTACATACAAAGAAAACATATTAAAAGCAGCAAGGGAAAAACAACAAATAACACACAAGGGAATCCCCATAAGTTTAACAGCTGATCTTTCAGCAGAAACTCTGCAAGCCAGAAGGGAGTGGCAGGACATATTTAAAGTGATTAAGCAGAAAAACCTACAACCAAGATTACTCTACCCAGCAAGGATCTCATTCAGATTTGACGGAGAAATTAAAACCTTTACAGACAAGAAAAAGCTGAGAGAGTTCAGCACCACCAAACCAGCTTTACAACAAATGCTAAACGAACTTCTCTAGGCAAGAAACACAAGAGAAGGAAAAGACTTACAATAACAAACCCAAAACAATTAAGAAAATGGGAATAGGAACATACATATCAATAATTACCTTAAATGTAAATGGATTAAATGCTCCCCCCAAAAGACGCAGACTGGCTGAATGGATACAAAAACAAGACCCATATATACGCTGTCTACAAGAGACCCACTTCAGACCTAGAGACACATACAGACTGAAAGTAAGGGGATGGAAAAAGATATTCCATGCAAGTGGAAACCAAAAGAAAGCTGGAGTAGCAATTCTCATATCAGACAAAATAGACTTTAAAATAAAGACTATTGTAAGAAACAAAGAAGGACACTACATAATGATCAAGGGATCGATCCAAGAAGAAGATATAACAATTGTAAATATTTATGCACCCAACATAGGAGCACCTCAATAAATAAGGCAAATACTAACAGCCATAAAAAGGGAAATCGAAAAAACACATTCATAGTAGGGGAATTTAACAAACCACTTTCACCAATGGACAGATCATCCAAAATGAAAATAAATAAGGAAACATAAACTTTAAATGACACATTAAACAAGAGGAACTTAATTGATATTTATAGGACATTCCATCCAAAAACAACAGAATACACATTTTTCTCAAGTGCTCATGAAACATTCTCCAGGGCAGATCATATCTTGGGTCACAGATCAAGCCTTGGTAAATATAAAAAAAAATTGAAATTGTATCAAGTATCCTTTCCAACCACAATGCTATGAGACTAGATATCAATTACAGGAAAATATCTGTAAAAAATACAAACACATGGAGGCTAAACAATACACTACTTAATAACGAAGTGATCACCAAAGAAATCAAAGAGGAAATAAAAATATACCTGGAAACAAATGACAATGGAGACACGACGACGCAAAACCTATGGGATGCAGCAAAAGCAGTTCTAAGAGGGCAGTTTATAGCAATACAATCCTACCTTAAGAAACAGGAAACATCTCAAATAAACAACCTAACCTTGCACCTAAAGCAATTAGAGAAAGAAGGACAAAAAAACCCCAAAGTTAGCAGAAGGAAAGAAATCATAAAAATCAGAGCAGAAATAAATGAAAAAGAAATGAAGGAAATGATAGCAAAGATCAATAAAACTAAAAGCTGGTTCTTTGAGAAGATAAATAAAATTGATAAACCATTAGCCAGACTCATCAAGAAAAAAGGGAGAAGACTCAAATCAATAGAATTAGAAATGAAAAAGGAGAAGTGACAACTGACACTGCAGAAATACAAAAGATCATGAGAGATTAATACAAGCAACTCTATGACAATAAAATGGACAACCTAGAAGAAATGGACAAATTCTTAGAAATGCACAACCTGCCAAGACTGAATCAGGAAGAAATAGAAAATATGAACAGACCAATCACAAGCACTGAAATTGAAACTATGATTAAAAATCTTCCAATAAACAAAAGCCCAGGACCAGATGGCTTCACAGGCAAATTCTATCAAACATTTAGAGAAGAGTTAACCCCTATCCTTCTCAAACTCTTCCAAAATATAGCAGAGGGAGGAACACTCCCAAAATCATTCTACGAGGCCACCATCACCCTGATACCAAAACCAGACAAGGATGTCACAAAGAAAGAAAACTACAGGCCAATATCACTGATGAACATAGATTCAAAAATCTTCAACAAAATACTAGCAAACAGAATCCAACAGCACATTAAAAGGATCATACACCATGATCAAGTGGGGTTTATTCCAGGAATGCAAGGATTCTTCAATATATGCAAATCAATCAACAGGATACACCATATTAACAAATTGAAGGAGAAAAACCATATGATCATCTCAATAGATGCAGAGAAAGCTTTTGACAAAATTCAACACCAATTTATGATAAAAACCCTGCAGAAAGTAGGCATAGAGGGAACTTTCCACAACATAATAAAGGCCATATATGATAAACCCACAGCCAACATCGTCCTCAATGGTGAAAAACTGAAAGCATTTCTACTAAGATCAGGAACAAGACAAGGTTGCCCATTCTCACCACTCTTATTCAACATAGTTTTGGAAGTTTTAGCTACAGTAATCAGAGAAGAAAAGGAAATAAAAGGAATACAAATCGGGAAAGAAGAAGTGAAGCTGTCACTGTTTGCAGATGACATGATACTATACATAGAGAATCCTAAAGAGGCTACCAGAAAACTATTAGAGCTGATCAATGAATTTGGTAAAGTAGCAGGATACAAAATTAATGCACAGAAATCTCTGGCATTCCTGTACACTAATGATGAAAAATCTGAAAGTGAAATCAAGAAAACACTCCCATTTACCATTGCAACAAAAAGAATAAAATATCTAGAAATAAACCTACCTAAGGAGACAAAAGACCTGTATGCAGAAAATTATAAGACACTGAAGAAAGAAATTAAAGATGATACAAATAGATGGAGAGATATACCATGTTCTTGGATTGGAAGAATCAACATTGTGAAAATGACTCTACTACCCAAAGCAATCTACAGATTCAATGCAATCCCTATCAAACTACCACTGGCATTTTTCACAGAACTAGAATAAAAAAATTCACAATTTGTATGGAAACACAAAAGACCCCGAATAGCCAAAGCAATCTTGAGGACGAAAAACGGAGGTGGAGGAATCAGGCTCCCTGACTTCAGACTACACTACAAAGCTACAGTAATCAAGACAGTATGGTACTGGCACAAAAACAGAAAGACAGATTAATGGAACAGGATAGAAAGCCCAGAGATCAACCCACGCACATATGGTCACCTTATCTTTGATAAAGGAGGCAGGAATGTACAGTGGAGAAAGGACAGCCTCTTCAATAAGTGGTGCTGGGAAAACTGGACAGGTCTATGTAAAAGTATGAGATTAGATCACTCCCTAACACCATACACAAAAAAAAAGCTCAAAATGGATTAAAGACCTAAATGTAAGGCCAGAAACTATCAAACTCTTAGAGGAAAACATAGGCAGAACACTCTATGACATAAATCACAGCAAGATCCTTTTTGACCCACCTCTTAGAGAAATGGAATTAAAAATAAACAAATGGGACCTAATGAAACTGCAAAGCTTTTGCACAGCAAAGGAAACCATAAGCAAGACCAAAAGACAACCCTCACAATGGGAGAAAATATTTGCAAATGAAGCAACTGACAAAGGATTAATCTCCAAAATTTACAAGCAGCTCATGCAGCTCAATAACAAATAAAACCAAAAAACCCAATCCAACAACGGGCAGAAGACCTAAATAGACATTTCTCCAAAGAAGATATACAGACTGCCAACAAACACATGAAAGAATGCTCAACATCATTAATCATTAGAGAACTGCAAATCAAAAGTACAATGAGATATCATCTCACACCAGTCAGAATGGCTATCATCAAAAATCTAGAAACAATAAATGTTGGAGAGGGTGTGGAGAAAAGGGAATACTTTTGCACTGCTGGTGGGAATGTGAATTGGTACAGCCACTATGGAGAACAGTATGGAGGTTCCTTAAAAAACTACAAATAGAACTACCATATGACCCAAAAATCCCACTACTGGACACATACCCTGAGAAAACCATAATTCAAAAAGAGTCATGTACCACAATGTTCATGGCAGCTCTTTTTACAATAGCCAGGATATGGAAGCAACCTAAGTGTCCATCACTGGATGAATGGATAAAGAAGATGTGGCACATATATACAATGGAATATTACTCAGCCATAAAAAGAAATGAAATTGAGCTATTTGTAATGAGGTGGATGGACCTAGAGTCTGTCATACAGAGTGAAGTAAGTCAGACAAAGAAAGACAAATACCATACGCTAACACATATATATGGAATCTAAGAAAAAATAAATGTCATGAAGAACCTAGGGGTAAGACAGGAATAAAGACACAGACCTACTAGAGAATGGACTTGAGGATATGGGGAGGGGGAAGGGTAAGCTGTGACAAAGCCAGAGAGTGGCATGGACATATATACACTACCAAACATAAAATAGATAGCTAGTGGGAAGCAGCCGCATAGCACAGGGAGATCAGCTCAGTGCTTTGTGACCACCTAGAGGGGTAGGATAGGGAGAGTGGGAGGGAGGGAGACGCAAGAGGGAAGAGATATGGGAACATTATATGTATAACTGATTCACTTTGTTATAAAGCAGAAACTAACACACCATTGTAAAGCAATTATAATCCAATAAAGATTTAAGATAAAATAAAATAAAATAAAATAAAATAAAATAAAATGCTCAGTGTTCTGAGAACCTGATAACTTCTGGATAATCCACTGTTAGCTACCTAAACTGAGACTTAATAAACTGTACAAAAAGAAAAATATGATCAAAAATTAATAAAATTATACTACTTAGGGCTTCCCTGGTGGCGTAGTGGTTGAGAGTCCGCCTGCCGATGCAGGGGACACGGGTTCGTGACCTGGTCTGGGAGGATCCCACATGCTGCGGAGTGGCTGGGCCCGTGAGCCATGGCCGCTAAGCCTGCGCGCCCAGAGCCTGCGCTCCGCAACAGGAGAGGCCACAACAGTGAGAGGTCCGCATACCCCTCCCCCCCCCAAAAAAATTATACTACTTATTTCTTCAGGAAGCAGTTTATTTAAAATAGTCTAAACAATACAAACATTATTAATTTTTAGATATAATAATTAAACAGGACAGGGACTGAAAATTGAGCACTAGGTGTATTGGAAAGGCTTGAGGGAGAGATAAAGAGTTACTTGAGTTAGCAATTCTTCTATCAAAGGAAGAATTGAATAGGACATGTCTTAAATTGATATATCTAGAATCCTAATAAACAAATATTTTTAAGATATATGAGTAGAGGCAATACAAATAAACTGCTTTTTTGGGAGGGGCAAAGATTGGGGATAAGTTTTATTAATTGTTGGTACAGAGTACATATGATATGTATAAAAAGTACATAAGATATGTATAAACTAAATGGCACATTAATGATTACTTAAAATTGTGGTAAATTTTTCTAAACCCATAGATGTCACTATTAAGTGAAAAAACAAAGGATTTTATAGAATTATGAAAAAAGTAATTTTTAGCACTAAGGGTAATAATAAAATTTTATATTTCAAATGTATTAATTAAAATTAACATTTTAAATAAATTAAGGCTAGGGAATATCTAGTTTCATAATTTTAAAATTTATTTCAGTTAGAAAAATATTTCCCTTCTTGATTTCAAAGATCTAAGGATTAGTCAATCAACTTTCTTTTCTTAACTAGTCTGCTACTCTAAATATCACTTACCATTTGTGTGTGTGTAACTGTGCAAGTCATTAATACTGTCTACCATCTATTTCTCATTTGCTTCCTAGGTACATACTAGACTTGTGCTTCCTCATAGTTTTGAAATTCATGTAACTAGATAACTCTCACTGGTCACTAATTTGAGAGCAGAAATTATGTGTCACCTTCTGTAAAAGTTTGAGAACAAGTTAGTGTCTTGTATGTCCCTCCCACAGATGTCATGATTGTGAAATAAACCTTGAGATAAGGTATCCATCAGCTTGGATCCCTGAGAGAAGACATGGAATGTAGCCTCCAAACAATTCACAAAAGGCATGTCATGTGAGCAAGAAATGACCTATGATTGTTTCAAGCCACTGAAATATGGAGGTTGTTTGTTACTGCAGCAGAAAACAATCTATCACAATTAATAAAACAATCTCAAAGTTTTCAGTGTTTTTGGATATTTTTATATTACTTCTCATGTAAAACACATTGATGTAATAACTATAGATGGTTACATGTAAACACCATAATCTAATCCGGGAAAATGTTAATAATAACTGATAGGGCTTCCCTGGTGGCCCAGTGGTTGAGAATCCGCCTGCCGATGCAGGGGACACGGGTTCGTGCTCCGGTCCGCGAAGATCCCACATGCCGCAGAGCGGCTAGGCCCATGAGCCATGGCCACTGAGCCTGCGTGTCCGGAGCCTGTGCTCTGCAACAGGAGAGGCCACAACAGTGAAGGGCCCGCGTGCCGCAAGTAATAATAATAACTGATAATTCAGTCCCTGTTATATCATTTGCTTCTTTTCCATAAAGGTAGATAACAGAAAAAAAAAAATCAAAGAAAATAATTTTGTGAGACTTTAGTTAGTTGAATTTTGACCAAGATGTATTTTGCTATAAACAAATATAAAAATTATTTAAGTGAATTAAGATTGTTACTTGAGGTAAAGCTGATTTTTTCTTTTTTGGTGACATTTAGAGACATGGCTATATTTTATATACATAAAATATATCTATTTTATATACAATAAAAATTATGCATAAAAATATTTTTGATACTATTGATAAAATGTATACTGAATTCAGAAATTTGAGAGACCTTTAAGAATTGTATCTGGGGAAATCATTTTATCTAACACCCTCATTTTACAGATAAAGATAAACAATATGATTCTTCTAAAATCATCTAGAAAGTGTGTGGTGAAATTGAGGTTAGAAACCAGACACTTTGACTTTTGGTTCAATTTCTTTCCATTACTGCTTCTAACATATGTTAGCCATTTTGCAGTCAAAGATTGTATGGTTCAATGTAATATAAAGTCACAAATTGTTTTTCTAATTTGTGGAGTTTGATTAAGTCACCTCTAGTATATCAGTTATTTTCTTTACTGCTTTTATAATAACACAAGAGACATGGTTGGTTTAAAAGTTCTCATTAAACAAAAGTATGAACTCAGATACATTAAAAAAAGAGAGAGAGAAGGAGTAACAGAAGTATCTCCACTTTTGCATAACATCTAATGAAGGCAAAACGAGACTTCCTTGTACAGAGGAAAATGTCTTGCAAAGAAAAAGTCTTCCTGGAAATCAAATATTTCTTGCACAACAAGTTTGATGAGCTAAGTGCACATTCATCAGAAACATCTGAATTAAATTTCCCTTAAAATATACATAAAATGAAGAGGAACCGTGGTTTGCAGATTATGTTTCAGGTTCCACTCAACTCAAACATTTTTCCAGCCTCAAATAACTCCAGTTTTTTTTCATTCCTACTTGGGAGTTCATAAAAATGCTTAGTACACCACAGAAAACAACTGGATTCATGAGAAATCCAGTATAAATATAATATAGATAATGACATAAACTGACCTAACGTTTTCTATTCATATAAGAGTATTAGAGATGAGATTTCTAAAAGAGGATTATTATGTGAAATAGAGAAAATCTTAACTGAGAGACAAGAAACAACCATCTTGAGGGTAACTATCAGCAGTTATTTTCATAATCTAACTTGCTAACTTTCATTATATGGAACTCAGAAGTAGACATTATGCACTGTTTCTCAAATTTGAAATATATAAAATTATTGTAGCTTTTTTGTGATGTACGTCTAATATCTGAGATGAGTTCCCTTCTGTCATCTAGTGATATATAATAAACCCTAATTCCAGCTTTATATTAAAAAAATATTGAAAATGGTATTATTACTTGAATTAGTAACAATTCCCCAGCACTGGAAATTTGATTGTCTATAAAATAGCATGAAGTTTTAAAGAAACAATGAAAACAAATTTATGTTCTCTGTAAAAATACATTTCAACTGAAAAGAGTACTGATCACCTGTGGTGCCTTCCAGTTTGTGAGAAATGTTTGTTTGCATATTTCTCTTATTCTGTCATTACTGTAATACACCACCAGATACATTCTATATGCAATTTACAGTAATCTGAAATTAAGCTTTTGCTGAAACTGACTATTGCTATAAAAGAATTTAACATATTCTGATAAGCATATGCCCTAGTTCATTTCTAATAACTATAGTTGTGGCTGAATTATATTACCAAGGCATTTGGGTATGCAAATGTGCCTGGTTAAAGCTCTGTTAAATTTTATAAGAGCAGAAGTTTGCCTTTGTATAACTAAGCTTAAGAGTCACTGGGTTTCATGATCTCATTTTTCATATTTTCTAGTTACAGAGTTTTTAAAAAATTTATATACATATAAACCTTTATTTGTAATACGTATCATACATATACATAAACATGCCACTATATCTTCTGGCATATATATATTCCTAAACTGAAATATTCAAATGAAAAAGAACAGAGTATAAATGACTGATTATTGCTATAAAAGGGAAAAAGCCAATAGCTTTCATGAATAAATGAATCAATGAATGAGGGCTTCTTAGTGAAGTTTTAGAAACTAAACTAGAGGTAAATTTCACTGGCTTTCCTGGAAAAAGAATCTCAAGCAAAGTATGGAAAATCAGACAGGGTCAGAGAATTTCCCCTAACTGATTACTGAAGACACTAGGGATACAGTGCTGGAGTTTAAGTACAACAGAGATGTCATTTTGGGTTTCATGTGAGACCTGAGGATACATAGGCATGCTGGGAGTCCCTTGTTCTACGAAATTAAAATTTATTTGATTCCTGTATCTTTATTTTCTTGAATTAAATCTGCCAGTTTTCATAATTTTCCTCAATAAGATTATTGCTTTCCTCACAGAATACTATGCTGTAGCTGTGTATGAGTAACTTTTGTTAAAGAGGTATTTTTGTGACAGGAACAAATGACCCCATTAGCTTAAAGTAGAGATCTGATCTCCCTTTATCTTCTCTAAAACTCA
Source organism: Pseudorca crassidens (assembly GCF_039906515.1). Classification (NCBI taxonomy): domain Eukaryota; kingdom Metazoa; phylum Chordata; class Mammalia; order Artiodactyla; family Delphinidae; genus Pseudorca; species Pseudorca crassidens. Next base: position 108,307,677 of record NC_090300.1, on the reverse strand, counting down.
AAATATGTTCTTAAGAAATGATTCAGTCAAATTAGGGAAATAAGTTTTGTTAATATCATTCTGCTTCTCTTTCCTGTGCTATTTAGTTCCAGATAAATAAGTTCCTACGGGGAGCTAAAAAGGAATGTTTCCTGCATTGGCCTTAGTTAAAAAGGCAACTATTCCAGAAGACTCAATGATTCTCAATTCTTCCAAAAAACAATATCTGAAATTCCACTTATATTTTACCCATTTAGATTAAATGTGTTATCTTTGTTAAAACAGAAATAAACAGAAACTTCGATGTGGGAAGGATAACACATTTTTCTTGCCCAAACAGATCTGAAAGCAGTCAGATGAAAACTGAATATAGCTTCTCCTGCTAAATGAGAAATTCTAAACTTGTCAATATTTAGCACCTTTTGACACAGGGTGAGAAAGAAAAAAAAGGAAAGAAACATTCCTATAAAGAGAATTAAAAGAAAGTTTTGAAAAAGTTTTTAATATTTTTAATATAGGCAATTTTCTATTACAGGAATAGTCTTACTTGCAGGTATAGCAGGGTGCCAAGTCAGAATGGGATTGTAGGGGCCCGGAAAGAATACTGATGAGTCTTCAAACATATTTTTTCCTCTCTTTTACATGCAGTCTCTAGAACTTGTTTTGTACAATTAAAGTTTTCATTTTTCACAGAATACAAATTCCCCTGGATAGGTTATTTTAAGACCTTATCAATCATATACTTCTTAATTTAGTCTCATCTGGTTTTAAATGCTAACTTTCTCATTCTCTTGACGCATATACTTAATTTGGTCTCATCTGGTTTTAAATGCTAACTTTCTCATTCTCTTGACACTTTGCAACACTCGCTCTCATTCCTTCCATTCACTGCCAAAGTCATCATATACTTTCTCACCACCTACAGTTGGTTCTGTTATAATGCTTATTTTAAAAATGACAATGTTTTCCAACAAGATTGATATTTTAAGGAACAATTTTGAGCAAAACGCAGGTTTTGTGTTTGCTTAAACATATGTGACTTTGTCCAGGAGAAACTCTGTGTGAACATGGAAAACTTCACCAAGCTGAACCTAGCCATGGAGCAATACACAACACGCACACATGTACTCACTGCAAACGTCTACAGGTACCTCCGTCCACCATGTACCTTATGAGCACACCCAACCTTGTATACTGTTACAACCTTCTGTCCCATTTCAGATAAACTTTCTTCATCACTCCACTATTACACTCAAGCTGCTACAACCCTTCCTATGACCACTTCCGCAAACAAATTTCAGATCATTTTCAAGGCTAACTGCCATCTTTATTGTAGTATATGTAATATATTTATTAATATATTTATATATTGTAGTATAGCTTATATATTTCTGGCCTATTTAATAGGTTTAAAACTGTGCTACAGTTTTTATTAGTTTCCTGCAGTTCTTTACTTCCTTTGTTTTGTTTTAATGTCTCATTGACAGAGTTTTAGAGTGTTATGATCCGATCTCCATTTTCTCTTTAAGTGCTACAGAATGTATTGCTCTGTTTTGCCTATGTTTAGTGATTTTTAGGAATGCATGAGGTGGATTATAGCAGAATGGATTGTACTTTGCTTTAGTTCTTTGTGATTTGATATAGGTGTCCCCCATTGTATTGAAACTAATATTTCTAAGGTCACCAATGCCCACTCTAATTCCAATGGTCTTGTCTACATTCTCAGTCTCCACAACCTTTCAACATTATTTGACACCGCTGAACACATCCTTCAGGTTTTTTTTAACCAACATAATACTGAACATATTTTATGTGTATGGCCTTTTCTTAAATTCACAGAGGATAGAAAGATAAATAGGTATACTCTTTGCCTAACAGAGAGGGATAAGGTAAAGGTTTGACCAGTTCTACTGCTGGCAGAATCTATGGTATAAAGAGATATGGGTGCTACATGCAACACATCTGATTTGGATATCAGGAAGATGTCACAGAAGAGGCAGTGTTTGAGATAATAATATCACCTTACATAGAAATTTCATGGATCTGCTTTTTTTTTTTTTTTTTTTTTGTGGTACATGGGCCTCTCACTGTTGTGGCCTCTCCCGTTGTGGAGCACAGGCTCCGGACGCGCAGGCTCAGCGGCCATGGCTCACAGGCCCAGCCGCTCCACGGCATGTGGGATCTTCCCGGACCGGGGCACGAACCCATGTCCCCTGCATCGGCAGGCGGACTCTCAACCACTGCGCCACCAGGGAAGCCCTGCTTATTTTTTATTATATGAGATAAGTTACTTGAGAACAGAATTCTCTCATCACAATCCTTTTAACATGTTTTTGAGTACATATTATAATTGATTATAAGGACTTGACATAGCACTTACCTCTTCATAACTTACATATGCCCTTGCTCAGCACAGTGACTGCCGCAAAAGTCAGTGTGTACTTAATGATGAAAGAATATGTGGCTTGTAGTATAGTTGGTATTGAAGGACAAAGAGGAGAGAAAGCATTTCAGAGGAAGAAATGAAACAGCAAAGGTCTAGAAGGAGTAAGGCTCCTTGTATGTTCACGCAATATCTAGAGAAGTGGAAGATAGGAGGCCGTCGTGTTTTAAAGATTTTTCAGTAGCAAGATAAAGAGTCTGTACTTATCAAAGCTTTCTTTACTCTTGCCAATTGTTTTCTAACTCTTTGCCAACCTGTCTGGCCCTCATTATAATCTTTTAATGGCTTACTGTTATTTTTTCCCACATTCATAAAAATACAAAATGCATTTTCCCCATACCTAGTTGTCCAATTCCCACTAAAGTTCAAAGACCAGCTCAAATACTGCATTTTCAGTTTTTATTAACTGCCCCCGCTAGAACTTATCTTTCTCTAAATATAAGCTTCCTTCAACTTGGTAAAATAAAAAAAGTCTGCTGACCGTTAAAGCAGATACAGGTAAATATGTATTGCTTGATTACTAAAGCAAATATTTGTTCCCAAGCACAAGATGGACCTTTATATACTGGTATAAATTTATTTAATATAAGTAAACTCACAAACAGTTTACATCTATACTTTACTCCATACACACTTAATACATCTGGCTATCCAAAGAGTTTTCAACTTTCTCATAGAAAAAACAAACCGTAATCTGAATGAAAGATCACAAAGAAATTTTACTTGTATCTCTATTGCAAGTGAAAAGTCAATCTATATCATAAGTAGCTTTTTCTCTTGCTGCAAAAACTTTTTTCAGAAATATATATTTTAAATTGACAGATTTGAAATACTTGGTTGACTATGCTTAAATCCTAAGGTGGCTGAGTTCACCTGAGTTTAAGTAGTCATTAAACTAAGCCAGTGAGTGGTAGTGCTCACAATCAGAGATAACATTATTATAGGAAATTTTATAAATCACATATTTGAGCCACTAATTCAGGATCTTGAGGACTCAGAACCACCTTATATGTTGAGAAATATAGGACATATTCTATAGACAAGGGAAAAAATAGGAATATTTTTAAGAAGGTCAATGATTAGGTTTACATTTTAAAAGTACCATTCTAAACACAATGTAGAAAAAAAAACATTGTCAAGGAGACAAATATGAGGTTATTTCTATACTTTATCCAGTAACAGTGATAATAGGAATAGAGAAGATAAGATGGGTTTTTTGTTTTTTTTTTTAAATTTCCAGCGTAGAGTTAAAAGACATTGAAAACCTGATGGCATATGAATAATGAAGGACAGAAAGAAGTAAAGATTAAAACTTAGCCTTCCTATTTAGGCAGCTAAGTGACAAGCAGTTCTGTTCACTGATTTAGAAATAATAAAAGGAAGAACATCTCATGCAGCTCAATAACAAAAAAACAGACAACCCAATCCAAAAATGGGCAGAAGACCTAAATAGACCTTTCTCCAAAGAAGATATACAGATTGCCAACAAACACATGAAAGAATGCTCAACATTATTAATCATTAGAGAAATGCAAATCAAAACTACAATGAGATATCATCTCACACTGGTCAGAATGGCCATCATCAAAAACTCTAGAAACAATAAATGCTGGAGAGGGTGTGGAGAAAAGGGAACACTCTTGCACTGCTGGTGGGAATGTGAATTGGTACAGCCATTATGGAGAACAGTATGGAGGTTCCTTAAAAAACTAAAAATAGAACTACCATATGACCCAGCAATCCCACTACTGGACATATACCCTGAGAAAAACATAATTCAAAAAGAGTCATGTACCAAAATGTTCATTGCAGCTCTATTTACAATAGCCAGGACATGGAAGCAACCTAAGTGTCCATCATCAGATGAATGGATAAAGAAGATGTGGCACATATATACAATGGAATATTACTCAGCCATAAAAAGAAATGAAATTGAGTTATTTGTAGTGAGGTGGATGGACCTAGAGTCTGTCATACAGAATGAAGTAAGTCAGACAAAGAAAGACAAATACCGTATGCTAACACACATATATGGAATCTAAGAAAAAAGAAATGTCATGAAGAACCTAGGGGTAAGACGGGAATAAAGACACAGACCTACTAGAGAATGGACTTGAGGATATGGGGAGGGGGAAGGGTAAGCTGTGACAAAGTGAGAGAGTGGCAATGGACATATATACACTACCAAACGTAAAATAGATAGCTAGTGGGAAGCAACTGCATAGCACAGGGAGATCAACTCGGTGATTTGTGACCACCTAGAGGGGTGGGAGGGTGGGAGACGCAAGAGGGAAGAGATATGGGAACATATGTGTATGTATAACTGATTCACTTTGTTATAAAGCAGAAACTAACAAAAAAGAAAAAAAAGGAAGAACACATCTGGAGGAGAAAAAGACATAGGCAGATTGTGAAGATTTGAGTGCCTGCAACACCCAATTGAATTAATGCTAAAGATTATTAGATATAAAGGACAGAAACTCAAGATTGAGATCCTGGAGCTAAAGAGTTGGGAATCACCTGGTCATATGCTGAAGCAATGTGGAAGCATAGCTGAAGCAATGTACCTGTGTGTGATCATATCACGTATCAGTGAAATAGTCAGAAGAAGATTGACAGTCAGCTAATTAAATTCTTTAATAATGAAATTTCACACTTACAGAGCAGGAGCTCTACAATTATAATTGTCCTTAAAATATTTGAAGGAGAGCAAGGAAAAACTTTGCCAAGACAAAGTACTCCACCATCTAAGAGATTATTACATTCAGGACAGTACTCAAGAGGGCAGAAAAGCTGGATTATATTGAAATTTGTTCACAATTTTCACAATTTTTGACAATATTTAAAGGAAGAAAATTTATGTCAAAGACAGATTTTAAAGGGAAAAGAGCATAACTAAACATAAAGCCTGATGATTCAATAGGGGAATATGAACACATTTCATTTTGATCTGCACTGGTGAAGATGAGAGGTATGTGTTTGTGTATGTATGTGTGTATATACATATATATGCATATACATACACACAAATATACATCTGTGTATATTGCATGAATATGTGCCTTCAGTCAGTAATGGAAACAGTAGGAAAAGGAATACCCTTCTGCCACACTGGTTGCCTTCCTAAATCATTGCTTAGCAAAAACATACATATCCCAAGGCAATTACTGGATTCACTTCACACTGAATGTATTTCAGGTAACATTACACAAATATGATAGTTAAAATAAACTAGCTTTTGAACCATTTATTTGGCCCCAAAATATTATTTGAAGATTATAAATACAATTACTATGCTAAACATTCTACTCTTTATAGTATAGTTTAATAAGTACCTGGCTGACTTTTAAACTTGATTCATTTGCCATTTTCCAGTGGTCATATAAGTTCTAGATGTCTTAGAAATGTAAATCAGCATGTTCAGTTTGTAAAAAAGAAATCTCTACCCCCAGATATTATGATGAAATGTATCATGATGAAATGTTTATAGCTTAAAAATGTGTAAAATTAAGTAGATTTCAGTTCTAATGCAAATGATTCACAATGTTAACAATGTCAGATGATTCAGGGACTGAGAATTTCATTGTTTTACTAAATAAACCCACTTATAAATCAAAAACACTTTCTCACTTATCACATTTATTTAATTTACTTGTACATCTTAAAATCTATGTAAAAATAATTCTAATGAATATAGAAATCTTCAATCATAGAATGACTGATGTACATATATTTATGAACAAATAGTCACATTATGTGTTGTGATTGTTACTTTTTATGTGACCTACTTAGATCACATAGTTACAACTCTAATAGTAAGTATAAAGTTTTATACAACATTCAACGTGAAAAATCAAAGTCCTCATTATCAAAAGATTGATGGTTATGATTTATGAATCATTGGCAAAACTACAAAACCTCAACAATCAAGTATTTTTGGCAGTGTCTCAACTGTAAACATGAATAAAATCAATAGATTTAAAAGAAAAAAAAACAGAGTGTGTGGATAAATACATGCAGTTATCCTCTACAATATTAGTCAAAAACTATCAAATATATCTTATTGTCTTTATGCTTATCATTATCAAATGTATTTTTACGTGTTGGTATTCTGATAATCAAATTCAACTTTAACACTAATACAACGATATAACAAAAAAACCCAGTAACATCCAAATTTTGTGTATCTTTAATCATTATTAATACTTTAATAAGTGAATACTATATTCACTTTTGAGAAGTTAACCTTGAAACAAGAAGCAAAGCAGAGAGAAGAGAGGGTGAGAGCAAGAAAGAGGACCTTCTTTTTTATTTATAAGTAGGCTCAACTGAATACTTACATAGCCCTTTAGTAATAATACAACCTGTTTCTCATTATTAAGAATTTCATCCATTGCTCCCAATGGTTTGGACAGTATGCTTAGTTTGGTAATAGAAAGTGTTTTCCCTTTTTTCTACCAGGGATCTTCAAATGATTAGCTAATAATAGTCGTACAATGATTTCCAGATGTTGCTTACAATACAAGGAGTGTCCATGTGATGGTGTGGGAATTGAGGCTCTCTCATAGCTGTAAAATAGAGATCACATTTCCACCCAGGATCTAAAATTCTAAATGAGAGAAAAGACTGCTCCTAATGCAAGCTTGTTGACTGATTGAAGAGATTTTGGAATCAGCTACTATAAGCCTGAATTCTTGATATGCTAAAAGAGGGATTGGGTTGTTTAATAAACATCTTAGGGGATGTTTGATTTTGATTTTCTCTCTAAAGACTGGACTTTATTTGTAATTCAAAGGCAGTGAGAGTTAGTATGAAGAACTACTTCAGGAGGAGTTAGAAAACCTAGGTTCAAATTTTTAGGACTAAATCTCTGCAATCCTTTCCAGCTGCAAAATATGACCACTCTCTTTATCCCCCCGCCCCTGCCTTTTTTTTAAAGAATTAATGTGAAATCATTCCAAAGGGACTTTGAAAATGATTTGGTTTAATTTAGTCAGGTTTAATTAGCAGTGACAGTCACACCTAAAAGTTCAAGCCATTCAGAATTCTTTACCACTTTGTTTGAGTAACTGTCAAGTCAAATCACACTTTTTGTTCTTTATCTTGAGCTTTGGCTTTCAAACACTGTTGATGCTGTGTTGTTGTTGTTGTTTTTATAATCAAAGACCTGTTGAGAAAAGAGACTCAAGCAGATAAGCAGACATTTTTCACTTTTTTTCCTCAGGAAATTTAGAAGGGGAAATAAAATGCTGCTTGAAATCAAACACACTCATCCTCTTTTATAAATGTCTGAGCTCACTGAGCTCTGTGCTGGACAACTCAGACTGGGAGGGACAACAGCAATGTGCTCAAGTGTTAGAAAAGGAATTAAAAAGATCAGGGTTAAATGTCTGGTCAGGAATCCCATAAAAATGGAAAGACCTGAAAGGAAACAAGACCTAGAGACGCTAGACCCTAAATCCAGGATATCTGAATCTCACCTAAGATTCTCAAGACCGAAGCAAAACCCTACAAGTTCAGGCCAGAGAGCCATGAGTGCTCTAACGTCAGACATGTCATCAGTAACCCCTATAACCTAAAGCTAGAGAGATCTCTCTATTGCATTCCCACCACCACTGAATGAGAGTTCCTGTTGCTCCACATCTTCACTAGCCTTTGGTGCTGTCAGTGTTCTGGATTTTGGTCATTCTAATAGGTGTGTAGTGGTATCTCATTGTTTTAATTTGCATTTCCCTGATAACACATGATGTGGAGCATCTTTCCATATGCTTATTTGCCAACTGTATATCATTTTTGGTGACATGTCTGTTAAAGTCTTTGGATCACTTTTTAAAATTAACCCTTTATTGAGATATAATTCACATACCATAAAAATCACCCATTTAAAGTTTAATGTTTTTTAGTATGTTCACAGAGGTGTGCAACAATTACCACAATCCAATTTCAGAATATTTTGATCACCCCAAAAAGAAACCCTGTATCTACTATTAGTCATTCCCAATTCCCAGCCCCAACTCTAGTCTCTGGCAAACATTAATCTACTTTCTTTATAGATTTGTCTTCTTTGGGCATTTCATATAAATGAAATCATATAATATTTAGTCCATTGTGACTAGTTTCCTTCACTTAGCATGTTTTCAAGGTTTATCCACATTGTAGCATGTATAAATAGTTTGTTTCTTTTTATTGCCGAATAGTATTCTAGTATATGGATATATCACATTTTGTTTATTTTTTCATCATTTGATGGGCATTTGGATTTTTTCCACTCTTTGGCTATTACAAATAATGATATTGTGAACATTCTTGCGTGAGTGTTCGCATAGACATGTTTTCATTATTCTTGGATATTTACCTAGGGGTGAAATGCTGAGTTATTGTATGTTTAACATTTCAAGGAAATGTCAGAAAGTTTTTCAGAGTGATTGCACCGTTTTACATTCTCACCAGCAATATACGAGGGTTCTTTTCTCTCCAACTCAAAAACATTATTATTTTTATGTTTTGATTATAGCCATCCTATTGGGTATATCATTGTCATTTTGATTAGAATTGCCCTGTTTTTTTTTTAATTGAAGTGTAATTGACATAAAATATTATGCTAGTTCCAGTTGTACTACATAGTGATTCAAATTTGAATACATTATGAAATGATCAGCACCAAGTCTGAGAACCATCTATCTGTAAGTATACAAAGGTATTACAGTATTATTGGCTATATTCCTTAGACTGTATATTGCATGCCCATGACTGATTTATATTATATCTGGAGGTTTGTACCTCTTAATCCCCTTCGCTTATTTGGCACAACACTCATCCACAAGTTTGCTCTCTCTATGATTATGTTTCTCTTTCATTTTGTTTTTTCATTTGTTTTTTTAGATTACACATATGGAAATCATATGGTATTTGTCTTTGTCTGACATATTTCACTTAGCACAATACCCTCTAGATCCATCCATATTATTGAAAATGGCAAGATTTCTTTTTTTTATGGCTGAATAATAGTTATATATATGCAATTATATATATATATATATATATTATAACTTACCATTCATCTATAACTTGACACTTAGGATGCTCCTGTATCTTTGCTATTGTGAATAATATTGCATTGAATATATGGGTGCATATATTTTTTCAAATTACTGTTTTCTTCAGGTAAATACCCAGAAGTGGAGAGGGTGGATCATATGGTATTTCTATTTTTAATTTTTTGAGGACCTTCCATACTATTTTACGTAGTAATACCACACCAAATTACAATCCCACCAACAGTGTATGAAGGTTTCTTTTTCTCCACATCCTTGCCAACACTTGTTATTTATTGTCTTTTTGATGATAAACATTCTGATATCTTACTGTGGTTTTGATTTGCATTTCCCTGATGATTGGTGATGTTGAGCATCTTCTCATATGCCTGTTGGCCATCTGTATGTCTTCTTCGGAAAAATGTCTATTCATATCCTCTACACATTTTAAAATCAGGCTGTTTGCTTTTTTTGATATTGAGTTGGAAGGGTTTTCTGTGTATTTTGGATAGTAACCCTATAACAGATATATCATTTGTAACTATCTTCTCCCATTCAGTAGGTGGCTTTTTAATTTTGTTGATAGCTTCCTTCACTGTACAAAAGCATTTTGGTTTGATGTAGTCCCATTTATTTTTGCTTTTGTCTTCCTTGCCTGAAGAAACATATCAAAAAAACCAAAAACAAGTACCACCTACGTTTTCTTCTAGAAGTTTTATAGATTCCAGTGTTACGTTTAGGTCTTTAATCCAGTTTGAATTTATTTTTGTGCATGGTGTGAGGGAGTAGTCCAGACTGATTATTTTGCATGTTGCTGTCCAGTTTTCCCAATACCACTTATTGAAGAGGTTGTCTTTTCCCCACTGTATAGTCTTACCTCCTTTGTCTTAGCTTAATTGCCCATATAAGTGTGGGTTCATTTCTGGGCTCTCTATTCTGTTCCATTGACCTATTTGTCTAGTTTTGTTCCACTTCCATACTGTTTTAAATACTATAGCTTTGTAGTATAGTTTGAACCCAGGGAGAATAATATCTCAGGTTTGTTCTTTCTCTAGATTGCTTTGGCCACTTGAGATCTTTTGCAGTTCCATACAAGCTTTAGGATTATTTGTTCTAGCTCTGTTAAAAATGCCATTGGTATTTTGATAGGGATTGCATTGAATATATATATTGCTTTGGGTAGTATGGACATTTTAACAATATTGATTCTTTCAACCTATGAACATGTTATATCTTTCCATTTATTTGTGTCCTCTTCAATTTCTTTCATCAGTGTCTTACAGTTTTCAGAATATAGGTCTTCCGCTTCCTGGTTAAATTTATTCCTAGCTTTTTTATTCTTTTTGATGCAGTGTAAGTGAGATTGCTTTCTTAATTTCTTTTTCTGATAGATCATTATTAGTGTATGGAAACACAACAGATTTCTGTATATTAAGTTTGGATCCTGCACCTTTACTGAATTTATTAGTTCTAACAGGGTTTTTATTGTACAGTCTTTTGGGTTTTCAATATACAATAACATGCTAACTGTAAACTGTGAAAGTTTTACTTCTTCCTTTCCATCTCCAATGCATTTTATTTCCTTTTCTTCTCTGATGGCTGTGACTAGAACTCCCAATACTACACTGAATAAAAGTGGTGAGAGTAGGCCTCCTTGTCTTATTTCTGATCTTAGAGGAAATGCTTTCAGATTTTCACCTTTGCGTATGATGTTAGCTGTGGGTTTGTCAGATATGGCCTTTACTATATTCAGGTGTGTTACCTCTATACCTACTTTGTTTATAATTTTTATCATAAATGGATATTCAATTTTGTCAAAAGCTTTTTCTCTATCTGTTGAGATGATCTTATGAATATGATGTGTCACAGTTACGTTGATTGATCTGTGGATATTGAACCGTCCTTGCATCCCTGGGGTAAATCCCACTTGACTGTGGTGTATGATTGTTTCAGTGTGTTTTTGAATTTGGTTTGCTAATATTTGGTTGAGGAGTTTTGCATCCATGTTCATCAGAGATATTGGCTTGTAATTTTCTTTTCTTTCTTTTTTTTTGTAGTGTTTTTGCTATCAGGGTAATGCTGATACCAAAATTAATTAGCCTCATAAATGAATTTGGAAGCATTCCTTCCTCTTTAAAACTTTAGAATCATTTAGAAGGATAGGTATTAACTCTTCTTTAAATTTTGGTAGAATTCACCTGTGAAGTCATCTGGTTCTGGACTTTGTTTTGTTGTGAGTTTTTTGATCACTGATTCCGTTTCATTACTAGTTATCAGTCTCCTCATATTTTTTATTTCCTCCTGATTCAGTCTTGGGAGATTGCACATTTCTGGGAATCTACCCATTTTTTTCTAGGTTGTCCCATTTGTTGGCATATAATTGTTAATAGTAATCTCTTATGATCCTTTGTTTTTCTGTGATGTCAGTTTTAACTTCTCTTTTATTTCTGATTTTATTGATTTGGGCTATTTCTCTTTTTTCTTGATGAGTCTGGCTAAAGGTTTATCAATTTTGTTTGTTTTTAAAGAACCAGCTGTTAGTTTTATTGATCTTTTCTAATTTTTATTTTAGTCTCTACTTCATTTATTTCCACTCTAATCTTTATTATCTAATCTTTATTTCTTCTTTCTATTAATTTTAACTTTTGTTTGTTCTGTTTTATCTAGTTCCCTTAGGTATAAAGTTAGATTTTTTATTTGAATTTTTTAAACTTTCCTGACGTAGGCCTGTATCACTATAAACTTTCCTCTTAGAACTGCTTTTGCTGCATCCCATAGATTTTGGAACCCTGTTTTTGTCTTTATTTGTCTCATGGCATTTTAAAATTTCTTCTTTCATTTCTTAAATGATCCATTGGTTTTTTTTAGTAGCATGTTGTTTAGACTACGTGTTTTGTATTTTTTTTTCCTTGTAGTTGATTTCTAGTCTTATAGTATTGTGGTCAGAAAATATGTTTGATATGATTTCAACCTTCTTAAATTTATTGAGACTAGTTTTGTGGCCTAACTTGATCTATCCTACAGAATGTTTCATGAGCACTTGAAAAAAAAGTTTATTCTGCTGTTTTGGAATGGAATGTTCTGTATGTGTCTATTAAGTCTATTTGAACTAATGTGTCCTTTAAAGCCACTGTTTTCTTACTGATTTTCTGTTGATGATCTATCCACTGACCTGAGTGCAGTGTTAAAGTCCCCTACTATTATTGTGTTACTGTCAATTTCTCCCTTTATGTTAGTTAATATTTGCCTTATGTATTTAGGTTCTCTTATGTTGGGTGCACATATATTTACTAGTGTTATATCTTCTTGTTGGGTTGATCTCATTATCATTATGTAATGGCTTTCCAAAATTTTGTTACACTCTGTTTTAAAGTCAATTTTGTCTGTTATAAATATTGCTATCCCAGATATCTTTTTATTTCTATTTGCATGGAATAACTTTTTCCATCCCATCACCTTCAGTCTGTGTGTGTCTTTAAATCTGAAGTGACTCTGATGTAGGCAGTACTTATATTACCCATTCAGTCACCTTATATCTTTTGATTGATTTTTAATCCATCTACATTTAAGTGATTATTGATAGGTATGTACTTACTGCCATTTTGTTGAATTTTGGTTTTTTTTTTTCCTTCTGTTTCCCTTTTTCTTTTGTTCTCTTCCCTCATTTTTAGATGACTTTTTTTAGTGTTATGTGTGTATTCCTTTATCTTTATTTTTTGTGCATCTATTATAGGTTTTTGGTTTGTGTTTACTATGAGGTTCTGCTATAAAAACTTGTATACATAGAACTGCATATAGCAGTCTGTTTTAAGTTGATGGTCACTTAAGTTTGAGTGCAGTATAAAAGCACTACATTTTTATCCTCCCCCGCCCCACCCCACACATTTTATGTTTCTGTTGTTATATTTTACGGTTTTTAATTTTGTGTGTCTCTTAACTAAGTATTGTATGTATAGATGATTTTATTGCCTTTGTCTTTTAGACTTCATATCACCTTGTAGGTGGTTGATCCTCTACCTCACTTTATGTTTGCCATTTTCAGTGAGAATTTTTCTTTCATAATTTTTGTATTTCTAGTTATAGCCTTTTCTTTTCTGTTTAAAAAAGTCCCTTAACCATTTCTGGTAAGGTTGATTTGGTGGTGATTAACTCCTGTAGAAGCTGATTGTCTGAGAAACTCTGTCTCCTTCAATTCTGAATTCTATCTTTGCCAGCATATTCTTGGTTGTAAGATTTTTCTTTCTGCACTTTCAGTATGTTGTGCCACTCCTTTCTGGCTTAAAAAATTTCTGCTAAAAAGTCAGCTGATAGTCATCTGGGGGCTCCCCTTTATGTAACTAGGGGTTTTACTCTTTATGTGTTCAACATTCTCTCTTTACCTGTAATTTTTGATACTTTAATTATAATGTCTTGGCCTGGGTCTTCGGGAATTTATCTTCTTTTGTACTTCCTGAACTTAGATATCTGTTTACTGTGTCTGGTTAAAGAAGTTTTCCACCATTATCATTTCAAGTATGTCTTCTGTCCCTTCCTCCCTCTCTCTCCTCCTGGGATTCATAAAATGCAGATGTTAGTATGCTTGACGTTGTCTCAGAAGTCCCTTAAACTATCCTTTTTTTAAAAATTTTTGCTATTCCAACTGGGTGATTTCCACGACCCTGTGTTCCAGATCATTGAGCCATTCTTCTGTATCTTTTAATCTGCCACAGGTTCCCTCTAGTATATTTGTCATTTCAGTTAATGTATTCTTCAGCTCTGATTGGTTCTTTTAATATTTTCTATCACTTTGTTGGAGTTCTCACTGTGTTCCTCCATTCTTCTCCTGAGTTTGGTTAGCATTTTTATGACCATTATTTGGAAATCTTTGTTAGATTATTTAACTCCATTTTGCTTGGTTCTTTTTCTGAGGTTTTGTCTTGTTCTCTTGATTGGAACATATTCTATTGTCTTCTCATTTTGCTTAACTCTCTATGTTTGTTTTTATGTATTAGCTGATCAGCTACATCTCCCAGTCTTGAAGAAGTGGCTTTATCTAGAAAGGTGTCCTGGGAGCCCAGAAGGGCAGTGCTTCCTGGTTGCAAAAGCCAGGTGCTCCAGGTGTGTTTTCTGTGTCAGCTGCATGTGCCCTCCTATTCTGGCTGGGCCATGATTGCTGTGGGTGCACTAATGTGAGGGGCTGGTCCCTGGCATGGATGGCTATAAGGTCTGGCTGCAACTGCTGTGGGAGCTCTGGTGTGCCAAGCAAGCTCGCAGAGTTGGGGGTTCTTTGTAGAACCACCAGTTGGAGTGGGTTGACATTTAACCTGGGGCAGGGGAACAGTGCTAATAAGGTAGATGGGGAGAGTCACAAATGCACCTGCCAGCATTGGGCCAGGTAGGTAGAAGGTGAGCAACAATTTAAAAATTGACACAAGCCAGTGCCTCCAAACCTGAACAACATTCCAGCAGATCCCTGCCCTTCAGGCACACACCCTAAAATTAGTCAATGAATCTCCTTCATGTATGACTTAGGCTGCTGCCTCTACACTGAGACTTGGAGCAAGTGAGTTTTTGTTCATGCCCTTATAGAACAGAGTCTCAGTTTCTTACAGACCTCTGGCTCTCCCAGAGTAATCCCCATTGGTTTTCAAAGCAAGCTGTTATAGGGGCTCATCTTCTCACTGTGGGTCCCTCAAGCTGGGAAGCCTAATGTGAGGTTTGAACCCCTTGCTCCTCAGGGAGGACCTCCGTGATGGCCATATTCCTCCCACCTGTGTGCTGTTGCACTAGGGGTGTGGGTCCCAGTCACATTCCATCTCTGCTCTTCCTACTTTGTCTCAGTGTGTGTCTTGTTGTTTTTGTCCTTAGTTGGGGAAAATCTTTTCTGCTAGTGCTCAGATTGTTCTCAGACATAGTTGCTCTATATGCAGTTGTAGTTTTTGTGTGTCTGTGAGAGGAGGCAAGCTCAGGATTTTCCTACTCCACAATCTTGTTCCCCTCCCCTTTTCACCATACTGTTTAATGATGCTCAGCATCTTTTCATGTGCTTATTGGCCATTCGTATATCTTCTTTGGAGAAATATCTATTCATGTCCTTTGCCCACTTGTAAAAATAAACTATTTTTCGGAGCAGTTTTAGGTTTACAGCAATATTGAGCAGAAGGTACAAAGATTTCTCATGTCATGGTCAATTTTTTAATTGTTTTTTCTTTTTATTGTTGAGTTTTCAGAGTCCTTTGCATGTTTTGGATAGCAGTCTTTTATCAGATATATCTTTTGCAAGTATCTTCCTCTAGTCTGTGGCTTATCTTTTTATTCTCTTGGTGCTGTCTTTTACAAAGCAGAAGTTTTTAATGAATGAAGTTCAGCTTATCAATTCTTTCTTTCATGAATCATGTCTTCAGAGTTGTATCAAAAAAGTTAAGTCCAAGATCATCTAGATTTTCTCCTATGTTATCTTCTAGGTCTTTTATAGTTTTGCCTTTTTAAATTTTGGTCTCTGATTCATTTTAAGTTTTGTGAAGGGTGTAAGGTCTGTGTTTAGACTTTTTTTTTTTGCATGTGGACGTTTATATGTCCAGCATCATTTCTTGAAAAGACTGTCTTTGCATCACTGTATTGCCTTTGCTACTTTGTCAAGTATTGCCTTTGCTACTTTGTCAATATTATTATATTTATGTTGGTATATTTCTGGGCTCTCTATTCTGTTCTACTGATCTATTTGTTTCTTCTTTTGTCACTGTCCTGATCTCCGTAGTTTTACTGTAAGTCATGAAGTCAGGTAGCATCAGTCCTCCAACTTTGTACTTCTTCAGTATTGTTTTGGTTATGCTGCGTCTTTTGCCACTCCACACAAATTTTGGAATGATGTCAAAATCCATAAAATAACTTGTTGAGATTTTGATTGGGATGGCATTGAATCTATAGTTCAACTTGGGAAAAACTGACCCCTTGACCATATTGAACCTTCTTATCCATGAACATGGAATATTTTTCCATGTGTTATAGTTCTTCTTTGATTTTTTTCATTAGAGTTTTATAGTTTTCCTCATGTAGATCTTGCACATATTTTGTTAGACTTATAACTAAGCATTTCATTTTTGAGGTGCTAATGTAAATTCTATTGTGTTTTTAATTTCAAATTCCCCTTTCTTATTTAGGATTGTGATTGTTTTTTTTTAATCCTGCAACCATGCTATAATTGCTTATTAGTTCTAGAATTTTTTGTTGATTGTTTCAGATTTTCTATATAGACAATGATGCCACTTGTGAATAAAGACACTTTTATTTCTTCCTTCCCAATCTGTATATCTTTTATTTATTTTTCTTGTTTTATTGCATTAGCTAGGACTTCCAGGATAATATTGAAAAGGAGTGGTGAGTAGAGACATGCTTGTCTTGTTCCTGATCTTAGTGGCTGATTATATTTAAGATTAAATAAATTTCTTTCCAACACAACAAAATTCCTGTTCAAAATCAAATTTAGGTTGATTTGGGGAAAAATAAATGCAATAAATCTTGCTCATCTGAGTTTTCAGTTGCAATGCCTTATCTACTGCAGAAGTATTATCACATAGATTCTTTAGATAAATACAGTAAATCCCCTACATATGAACGAGTTCCATTCTGAGAGCACGTTCGTAAGTCCAATTTGTTTGTAAGTCCAACAAAGTTAGCCTGGGTACCCAACTAAAACAATCGGCTATATAGTGCAGTACTGTAATAGTTTTATAATACTTTTCACACAAATAATACATAAAAAACAAACACAAAAAATAAAGAAAATAGTTTTAATCTTACAATACGGTACCCTAAAAAATACAGCAGTACAGTACAACAGCTGGCATTCAGGGGCTGGCATCAAGTGAACAAGCAAGAAATAAAGATACTGTACTACTGTATTTCATACAGTACTGTAAAGTACACAAAAGCACAACCACTTGTAGAGGATGCATGCATGTGACAATGTACACCAGACATGTGAACTAACTTACATGACTGGACATGCAAGCACATGTTCGCATCTTTGAAAGTCTGAAACTTGAAGGTTTGTATGTAGGAGGCTTACTGTATTCATGGTGATTACCTGTGAATATTAGTTATATGTCTAAAATATGGTCACAAATTTTTGACATTAGATACACCAATAAATAGTAAAAATGTGCTAAGAATTGTGTTTGACCCTGGAGATAGAAAGCTTGGAGTTATTCCTGTGGAGCTCACAGCTTTTATGTCAAGGGTTAACTTCCATCTGTTGATGGTAGTTTTTAAGCTCTCTGTTGAGGTGCATTCTGGGTCTGAACCTAGTAATTTTACCAATACTTTAAACTTTCGTTGTTATTGATGGATGATTTCTGTCATAGATTTGAAAGAGCACAATAGTACAACATGTTTCATTGTAAGTACTTTCTAGTCTAGTGGGTTCATGTTTTAGGTGGGAGGCTCAATTATATGAATTCTGAGTATTTCATAAAAATCAAGATATGGTATAAAGCTTAGTAAAGTGGTTGGAAACTCAGGTCCAACATTTAATAATATGTAACTTTAAACTTAATTTATGTATGCCTCAGTTTCTTTATGCATCAAAGGAGGATGATAATAGCACTAACCTGATAGGATAAAGATTAAAGGAGATAAACTGTTAGCACAATTCTTAGTACTTAGAAAATATTCAATAAATTATTATGATTCAATGAGTCCCTTGAAAATATATTTGATTTCCTTTTCAGCTCTTTCTCTAAATCATAGATTCAAATGGCATTAGAAAATATTTGTCAATATTCTAACAAATGTCTTTTCAATGTGGAATAGCCTTTTTTTAAGCCCAAACTGCAACATAGTCTATCATTCATAAGAATTATTATCACAATAATAAACTACCAGCTTAACTGTATGATTCATGTCTTAATTTATATCAATGATGTATGTATTTCTCCTATGTATAAGTATAGCTCAATAGTACTGCATATAGTATGTTTTATTTCTAAAACATAAAATTACTTTCTAGTCTTAGAGTTTACTTTCACTTTCCCTATTTTACAAAAGTTCACTCTTCAACTCACATAACTTGCTGCTTTTGTTGACCTTGTCAACAAAATTATTTTCAAATACTTTTTAAACTAAATTTTGTTATGTGCCTGTGTGTGTGTCTCTATATAAACGTACTTGAATTGCTTATAGGTTAATCCCTGCTTTATAGCTTCAATCTTGACATCTCATTTCTGAATTAGTTACTGTCATTTTGCTTGACCTTTTCAATCTTAGTGGTGTCCTTCCTATAAATACAGTAAGAAGAATTAAATTCAGTAGTCAGAATGTGTTCTCATTGCAAAGTTAAATATTGATAGAATAACCATAGTCACTTTGCACTTTGAAATATGTACTCTGAAGACATTTTTACTTTAACTTTGACTTGTTTTTTTCATTTTCTAGATTCCCAGAACTAACAAAGCTCTGTTTAAAGTAAAAACATTTAAAAGTAATTAAAATACTATGCATGAAAATGAGAAACCCTTATAAATATGTTACTATAGAAGTAAAAACCCTTAGATATAGAGTATATTTAAACAAATTAAACAGTTTTAAATATTAATCTATGCTCTTATAATTATAATAAATTATATTATGAATTGATAACCAAAAAGGAACAAAGAACTCATTATGTTCATTTTCTTAAAACTCCCTGCTCCCTTGAGCTCACACCATAATGCTACATCACCCTCTCTTCTCATTAATCTCACATACCAACCTTTTGTTCAATCAACCTACACAAGTGAAGGCTTTGACTCCTTGTTCATACTCCCTGTCCACACCTACTTGTGCCATCATTCTAGGTAATTTCAAAAACTATCATGAAAATCTATCATTTTTGCCCTTCTATTATTTGATTTCCTTTGTCCAATGATAGCTTACTTTACATCTTCTAATTCACCCATTTCTTCAACCACACTTTATCATTACCAGAAACTCCACTACATCTACAATAATTAATTCAAATATTCCACTCTCTGCTGAAAGCTCTCTAAGTTTGTTTGCTACAATATTTCAGTAAAATGGTTCTTAAACCTTATTAGGACCCATCCATTGACATTTTCACATTCTTTCAATCAATTTGTCACCTCCTTTCAACACTTCTCTCCTTATTCAGGTTAAATGCCCTAATTTATCAATGTAATTATTTCCATACAATACCTTAAGTTTGACCTTTTTACTTTTGTTGCTCCAACCTGGGAAACATCAGCCTGTCTGGGATACAACTGACTTCTAAAGAAAATTATATAACCATGTAGATTGGATTCACTGTGAATTCATGATCCATAACCTCAAAGCAATAATTTTTCCAGCATGCTGTTTCTCAATTAAATTTACTTTCCCACTTTCTACAATGATGAATGTGTATGTTCCCAATCTCAATGCATTTTTCTGTCCACAACTCTCTAGCTTCTAATCACAATGCCTTTCAGGAAACATTCTGTGAAGATCACCAAGAACTTCCATATTGTCTAAATACAGCGCAAATCTTTCAGCCTTATTATATTCTTAGATCATTTTGCAGCATTGAACATAGTTTTTAAAAGTCCTTTAAAATATATTTCTTTGCTTTCATGATACCATGCTTTCCTGGTTTCCCTTGTATCATTATTGGTGCTTATTTGGAGACTTCATTACCAGGTTCTTCCCTCAGTAACACTCTCATGTGTCACAATTTTTTAGGGTTTAGCCCTAAGGTCCTTTTTTTCCCTCTCTCTACAATTTTTATCCAGATTACTTTTTTCAATCACATAGCTTTAATTAATATTTCTACGTTGTGGACTCTCAATGTCTTCCTTGAATTCCAGACTACTATTTTACACACCGCCTCATATGACTGTGTCATGTGCGTCACAAAATTAACATGACCTGCTCAACCACTGCATCGTAACCACCCCACCACCATTTTTCACATTTTAGTAAGTGACATTGACTCTGTTGCTCAATTCAGATGTCTTGGAATTTCCTTTGTACCTTCATTTGCCTACCCTTATGAAATGCATTACAAAGTGTCATCAACGTTATCTGAAAAATACATCGCGATATGTCTACTGCTATCTTGCTTCATTTCACCACGCTAGCCTATGCCACGATATCTCTGTCTATTGTACTCAAGAACAACCTCCTACTTCTTAATTGGCTTTCTCTCTTCTGATCCAGTTATCATCCCTTCAATTCTTCAATTGTCACAATGATCTTTAAAATACAGAAGTCGTCATGTAATTTGTCTTCTTAAAAATAAATAATGAAAAACCTTTAATAATCACCTATTGCACTTAGAGTAGGATTGCAGATTATTATAATGATCTATAGAACCCTAATATTGTCTAACATCTGTGTATCTCTGCACCTTCATTTCACCCCATGCCTTCTTTCACCTCAGCCAGTGATGCCAATTTTTAAAGTTTTTTTGATATCACCACACTGTTTTCTTCCACAAATCATTTTACCCTCATGTATTCCCACTTTCTGAATTGTCCATAACCTTACTCTTCCCTTGGATAACTGCTTCTTGTCCTTCATATTTCAGTTAAATTTCAGTAACATTAATTTTATTTCATAGTACTTAGCACAATTTGATATTATATTTCTGCTTATTAGTTTACTACCTATTACCTATATAACTTGAACTTCAAAACAGAGTCATTCATTTTTGTTCACTATTAATATTCTAGAGCTTAGAAGAATGCTTGGAACATAGTGGAGACTTAGTATGTTTACTATTTTTTGAAAATAAAGGAATAAATCAATGGAAAACTCAAATTGCACAACAGATTTTTTTCTACATAGATGCTTACTATATTTCGTGTTACCTTAGTTAATATTCAAATTCCCATTTTTATTTATTACAGGATTTTGATTAATTCCCTACAAACTCTGTCATCTATGCCAGCAATCACTCTGTACCCACAAAGGTAATACAATTTTGCTGAGGTTACCCAATTTGGTGATCTGAAACATTAGAATGGTACCAGAATTGATTTTACAGTGTAGACATGACTCAAGATGATTACTAAGCAAGTTATATAATACTGAGAATCCTGTCTATTCAGAGTTCAATCTAATCAAGGCACTTTCAACTTTTATTACTCAGTATATGAAGATGAAATAATACTGTAAACATGGTTGACCAGAGAATCAGAAGGAATTCTAGATGAAATAAATCATAATACAAAGAGAGTAAATAAGACCAGTTAGGAGACTAGTTCTATTTTGAGCATTCATGTTTTTTTTCTTTTTAAACAAACACTAAAAGTAAATATGTATTTTGAATTATAATAACTCTAACATATATATGAATTTCAAAAATGTTTTTGTACTAATTTCCATTAAGTCATTGAAGTTCAAATTAAAGTAAGATAGAGGTGATAAAGACTACACATTTATTAGGGGAATATTATTGTCTAAGTAGGGGAATATCAATTCTTATTTTTAATTTTTGGGAAAAGGGCTACTCTTTTCACTACTTAAATATATCCATGTCTTTGAATACAAATTTCAGTTTTAAATTTTGTACAAATTATGTGAAAGACTCCCAAGCATTATCTGTTCTAAATATAAGGAATCAAAATAATATTTCTGAAAAATTCTGGAATTCTGTACAACTCAAAATCAGATACAAGATAATCAATTAACAGTAAGGAGCTTTAGTATAGCTGTCATCAATCAATTTGAGTGGTATTTGAAATAAGAACACAATTTTGGCTCATGTTTTGGTATTATTTTAAGATTCCTTGTTCCAAACATGAGTTGGATGTAAGAACATACTTTCTGGCAGTCAATAAAAATGCTATCAGAAATACACATAATCTGGTCATTGCAGAAGTTTTAGAAAATAAATATACAAGGCATTATAAATGGGTAGATAATGGGCTATATAATGAGTTTTTACTCTGTGATAAAATGTTCTTTAATGGATTAAAATGTAATAAGTAGTAGTAATACTGTAAAAAATTACACTATCATCCACCAACTACCAAATCATTTCTCTGGGTTAGACTAAGGTTTTTGTTGTTTATAACATGTCCTGACACCATGGCCTGGCCTGTATTAGGACCTGTGCCAATTTCAATGTCTAGAGTCAGACCAATTTCTGGGATACCATCTATGAATTGAACATGAGTTGAATAAATTGGATGTGATGCTTCAGGGAGAATAGCAGTTGAAGGTCCTGTGGTGTGTGTATGTAACACACACACACAAACATACGCATATTAACTTATGGTTGCTATTGACCAGTGACTGCTGTGTGTCTTTCCTTGATTCCTTTTCTGAATAAAAAAGTTTTTCTTAGGCTCCCACTACCCCTACTCCATTAATGTCTTGTACTAAGTGATATAATTCTTAGGAATTTAAAGCTATGTGTAATGTATAATGTTTACTCTAATATTTTGGAAATTGAGTTTTAAACTTCTTTCAATTAAAGCCATGATTGGACTTAAGACTACAAAGCAGATCTGAGTCTCTGTTGAGGCCAAATGACTCCATTAGTACAGAGCAAGTTACATAGAAGTTGAGGACAAAACAAGGTATTTTTCTACAGACCTGTGTGTGTATATATGTGTGTGTGTGTGTGTGTGTGTGTGTGTCTGTGTGTATATATATGTTTATCTCTGTGAATTCAATACTCAAACTTCTAAGGAAGATGAGAAAGAAAGAACATCATTTTATAACAAATGCTGGAGAGGGTGTGGAGAAAAGGAAACCCTCCTATAGCATTGGTGGGAATGTAAATTGCTGTAGCCGCTATGGACACCAGTATGGAGATTCCTCAAAAAATTAAAAATAGAGTTACCATATGATCCAGCAATCCCACTTCTGGACATATAACCGGACAAAACTATAATTCAAAAAGATACATGCACCCCTTTGTTTATAACAGCACTATTCACGGTAGTGGATAATGGAAACAACCTAAATGTCCACTAACAGATCAATGGATAAAGAAGATGTGGTACATATATACAATGGAATACTACTCAGCATGAAAAAGAATGAAATAATGCCATTTGCAGCAACATGGATGGACTCAGAAATTATCATACTAAGTGAAGTAAGTCAGAAAGAGAAAGACAAATACCATATGATATCACTTATATGTGGAATCTAACATATGACACAAATGAATTTATCTATGAAATAGAAACAGACTCACAGATATAGAGCACGGACTTGTGGTTGCCAAGGGGAGGGGATGTGGGGAGGAATGGATTGGGAGTTTGGGGTTAGTAGATGCAAAGTATGTATGGAATGGATAAACAACAAGGCGGTGTTGCATAGCACAGGGAACTATATTAAATATCCTGTGATAAAACATAATGGAAAAGAATATAAAAATGAATGTATATATATGTATAACTGAGTCACTTAGCAGTACAGGAGAAATTAACATTGTAAATCAACTATACTTGAATAAAATAAATTTAAAAAAAAGAAAGTACATCATTTTAAATACACAACTGCTTCTTTCTTTTTGCAAGATCATTGGTTAAAACTACACAAGGTCCTTTAAAATTGGCTTACTTTTGAGGAAGACCAGTTAAAAGAAAGAATGTAGGCCACAGACAAAATTTCTTGGGTAGAAGGCCATTCTTCTTTAGGTTTCCCCATATTCCTTCTGTTCATTTGTTGGAAATTTGCAGATTACTGTGTAAGCATCACAAGACTAAAGATCCCATTCCCCTTTGAAGTAATGCAACTCACGTTACCAAATCATACTTATTTCATACCTCAAAAAATTGATCCACTCTTAACACCAAATAGCAAGGGTCAGAAATCAATCTACACTTATTTTATTTTTGTAAATTTATTTATTTATTTTTGGCTGAGTTGGGTCTTTGTTGCTATGCATGTGAGATCTTCTTGGACCAGGGCTTGAATCCATGTTCCCTGCATTAGCAGGCAGATTCTTAACCACTGCGCCACCAGGGAAGTCCCAATCTACACTTATTTTAATTCAGCAATCACTACACAATGTAGTACTCTAGACATGGAGGAATCTTCAGAGAGATATGAATATATACCCTAGTCCTTAGAGCTAAATAGATTTCCCTGTTATAACCAATTATGAAACAATCATCTATGTCTGGTTTGGCCCTTGATTTCAACTAGCTTTCAATGCTGTCGTAACTGAAACATTCATGCATTATCCCCTAATTAATAAATTTGTCATACTATAATAAAAGAGATACTAGAAGGTTTACTAGTCTGTGAGGGTTTTAGAGATGGGGCTATTTGCTATTTATCTTTTTATCTTTCAGATCTTAGAGCACTGTGTTTTTCATATTATAGAAACTTCATCTGTGTTCATGGATAAGTAAATAATTATCATATGAGTAGTATTAAGAATAAATTCTAAGGAGACAGATATTGCCATAAGCCAGAACATAAAGGAGAAATGTAAGGAGTTGGAAATTTCTTTCTTTTTATGATGGCTTTAAGCTAATTACAGTGAGTTTTAAATTTTGGAAGTTTAGAGTCATCATTGAGATTCTGAAAGAAGCTATGAACACTTTTGCCTGAAAAATACACATGTGTACATACACATAATATTTTGCATATAATTTCAGGAAGTCTTCAGACATTCTTAATTACCTCCATGGATATATCTCTGGGTCCAAGGGCCCTAGATGAAGAAATTCTGATCTTTTTGCCTGATGTTTTTTTAACACCCTAAGATATGAATATATACCCTAATGCTTAGCGCCAAATATATTTCCCTGTTACAAATAACCATGAAACAAACAATTTATGTCTTAATTGCAGTGGTGGTTATATGACTTTATATATTTGTCGAAGCTCTTAAAACTGTATGCTCAAAGTGAGTTCTGTTTATTGTAAAAGTTACATCAATGAAATTCACCTTTAAGAAAACCTAACAGTTCTTCTAGAAAAATGGCACAGATGAACCGGTTTTCAAGGCAGAAATAGAGACACAGATGTAGAGAACAAATGTATGGATACCAAGGGGGGAAAGCGGGGATGGGGTGGTGGTGGTGGGATAAATTGGGAGGTTGGGATTGACATGTATACACTAATAGGTATAAAATAGATAACTAATAAGAACCTGCTGTATAAAAAAAAAATAATAAAATTCAAAAAAAATCCCTAACAGTTCTTTAAAACTCCATAAATATATAGCTGAGGAACTACTTCCATAAAAACATTATCTTGAGTGTGTCGTATGACATCATGGACAACTTTTAATTTATATTAACAAAAAAACTGCTGCAGGTTAGACAGAAGACATCCAGAGGACACTGTTTTGAACCAAGAGATGAAGACAATTCCATAGCATAAAAATCTTTTATATCACTCTGAAGGAAAAGTGTACAGCCATAGAATAGCTTGCATTATGTGATTTAAAACCAGAGTTATGTTAGAGAAAACCTGATGTCTCAGGTCTAAAATCTCTGTTATATTTTCGTGGAGAATTCTTATAAATTCCCAATGTTTTATTTTCTCATGTGTGACAAATTTTGTCAAAAGTCTTCTAAAAAGTAGAATAACTTGTCATTGTCAGATGGTCAACATCATCAATATGGTTTGTTGGCTAAGTCGCATTTTTAATGATATCATCTTATTCAGTCTGGATGGTGTTTATTAAAACAAAACCAAAAAACAAACAAACAAAAAAACAATAGACACCAGGGAATCCAGCTACCTTAGGGAAAATGAGGTGAAGACCTTACTCATCTTTACTTAAAATGAATATATGCCATATATCAGCAAACACCTTCTTCTCCAAATCTATTTTGACATACTGTAGTTCAAATATCAGGCATATGGGAATATAGCTCTGGTGCTGTTCATGGTATGTGTGTGTATGCTAGGACAACGTCAGGAATGGGGTGAGTAATGACACTGCAAATTGAAGTCATCTGCTTATTTTCCACATGCCTGCTCAGAGCAGACAGCTGCAAAGGAATTTCTCCAGGCTGCTTTGTCCATGACCTTGACCCTGAGAGGACGATCCTTCAAAGAGAAAGGCAGAATCTCTTGAGAGAAGAACTGTATTATTAATTTATCTATGTTCTGGTCTTCTATAAATAATGGTAAATTTTTGTAGTCTGATGTCAATCTTAGTTCAAATGCTTTTCTTAAAGTATATTCTACATTGATCAAGAGAAGATAAGAAAGAACAAAACATTAGCTCACTATTGTATGGACCCACTCAGTAACCAAATAAATCAAAGGCAAGCCTGTACACAAATCTTACAATAAAAATGAGAAATATTATAACTATCTCATAAATTTTTGAGGAATTCAAGAACCTGGTACTCTCTAGTTTACTGTAATTACTATAGGCAGAAATAAATAGTCTACAGTACCCAACCATGACTTTTCAGTAGTCTTTTTCCTATAGGGATTCCAAATAATGACTACTTTTAAATTGGCATATTGTTGACCAGTGCACTTGCCTAAGCAAATTTCTACCCCTATATTTATCCAAGAATTTTTAAAATATAAATGAAGGATAGCTTTTTATCTGCAAATCACTGGAGCAGGCTAGATCCTTTGTACCAAGTACTTGGCTACATATTTTGTTTGAGTATGTTCCCACACTTATCCATGTCACTTGTTTTGGGAATTGTAAACAATTTAAATAAGTAGATAGTTTTGTGTTAATATCAACATGTTTTACATTCTTAAATGATCCAAATCACTTTTCCATTTGGAAAATTAACTTTGGCATGCTGTAATACAAAAAGAAGCACTGAACTCCAAGTGAAAAAAAACAATACCACTGTTTTCTGCCCCCATCTCTAAAAATCTGTGTGATGACCTTGAGTGAGTCACTTGATCTCTCTTTCTTTTTCTTCCAGCTCACAAATGATGATCTGGTCATTCCTAAGGTTATTTATAATGAAAAACTTCTATTATCCATGATACATCACTATAGAGCTATAAATATTTATTTGCCAGTCATAGAAAATGAAAGGAGAGGTTATGCCATCCAATTTTCATGACAATATATTGGAAGTAATTTTTTGACTTGCTTATAGAATCACCTAAAGGGTACTGACAACATATTTGGTTCTTTCTAGATGAATACCATCGTTAGTATTATACCATCATTTCCTGACATTTTGTCTTTGGAAGCTTTCTTTCTAGAATGATTTGACAGTTCAACAGGAAGAATGAAATTTCTTGGCATTTGAATATATACTTGACACATAAAAAACACAATATCTGTATTACTTTGCAGTGTTTTTACTTGACACATCTATTTCTATTTTTCATATTGTGCCCCCTTAACCTAAGTAGCTGGAATCATCTGACCTCCACAAAAAATGAAAGCTTCCCTTGTTGCTAATCCTCTGGGCAGTTTTTCATAGCAGTCAGTTAGAAATGTTGCCTACCTCCTAAAGTTTTCCAAGTAACAAGATTGCAGGTAACCACTATTTACTCCAGTATTTACTAGTATTTACTCTATAGAATTGCCATTCCTCCTAGTTCCAAGCGTACATAGACATTTCTCTGAGACTCATCTTATTGGCGTTTAAAATATCCATACATTGTCAAGAAATAAATAAAAATTAGGATAATTATAAGACATTAGAATTCTACATCAGCACTAAAACCTTGTCAGTTTAGCCTCTCAAATAGGCAAATAAACTCACCACTTACTATTCCTTTATAGCTATATTTTCTTGGAAATCTGTCAGCCTAGAAATATACTAAAAATATGTAGAATAGCCCAGTTCAGCATATCTCAAGCTAGTGACATGATTTCTACAGGTAGCCCTGTCAAGGACTGATACCCAGACCTTCAAAAAGGAGTGGTTCTGTGTATGTCATTACCATATAACAGGACAAGCCAGTCTACTATGTTATTTGTTCTCACTTACTCTGACTGAATTATATTATAATCCTTTTTGTTACACGTTCCCTCAGAGGAAAATTTTTCTTGATCTTTTATATTTTCAGCAACCTAGAGCATTTCTCTGCCTTTAGAATGCCACTGATCAGTGGATGCCAGTTTTCAGAGAAACGTACATAAATATACCTCATAATTAGATATATAATAAAGCAGTGATTTATTTAGACTGAAAGACAGCTAGCTTATTTTTAAGTTTCCATTTACATGGCAACTATTGCAGACTGTTCATCAGAAAGAAAAAAGTAATATAAAATTTGAGGAAAAGTCTATCTCTTAATGAAATTGTTCCTTTTAGAATCAGCTCACTAATACATGAAGGAGACAGGAAATATCTCAATGCTTCATGTGCCATGAATTGTCATTTGTAAATGACATGGATAAAAAATTCTCCTGCAATAAACTATTGATTCTACCAGTCATAGTGATATAAAGAACATGATATGTTAGAATAAGAACATTTTAGTGTCTGTTTTTTTCTGCTAACATATTTACATCAATTACATTTTTTTCTAGGAGGGAAAAAGGACATCACCCTAAATTTATTTCCCACTGTCATGTTCATGTCCACATAGTATTTAATTTTCTATAGCTAGGTTAAATGCAATGAAAATCAGAGACATGCTAAGAGGGTTGAAAATAGCAACACACTATGAGAAGTTATATATTTCAACAAGCATTTAATTTAAAACAAATTTCTAATCTAAAATAGACCTTAAAAGTAAAAATAAATGCAGCTGTCCAGTTTTCCCAGCATAACTTATTGAAGAGACTATCTTTTCTCCATTGTGTGTTCTTGCCTCCTTTCTCATAGATTAATTAACCATAGCCATGTGGGTTTATTTCTGGGCACCCTATTCCGTCTATTGAACTATATGTCTGTTTAAGTACTAGTACCATGCTGTTTTGATGACTATAGCTTTGTAAGTATAATCTGAAGTCAAAAGTGTGATACCTCCAGCTTTGTCCTTCTTTCTCAAGATTTCTTTGGCTATTCAGGGTCTTTTGTGGTTCCATAAAAATTTTTGCATTATTTCTTCTAGTTCTGTGAAAAAAGTCATGGGCATTTTTATAGGGATACAGATCGAATCTGCAGATTGCTTTGGATAGTATGAACATTTTAACAATATTAATTCTTTCAATCCAAGAACACTGAGTAGAACATTTTCTCACACTATATACAAAAATAAGCTCAAGATGGATTAAAGACCTAAATGTAAGACCTGAAACCATAAAACTCATAGAAGAAAACATGGGCAGAACATTCTTTAACATAAATTGTAGAAATATTTTTTTGGATATGTCTCCTAAGGCAAAAGAAATAAAAGCAAAGATAAACAAATAGGACCCAATTAAACTTGAAAGCTTTTGCACAGCAAAGGAAACCATCAGCAAAGTGAAAAGACAACCTACTGAATGGAAGAAAATATTGGCAAATGAAATTAAAGATAAGGGATTAATACTCAAAATATAAAAACAGCTTATACAACTCAATATCAAAAAAAACCAATAACTTGATTAAAAAATGGATGGAGACCTGAATAGACATTTTTCCAAAGAAGACATAAAGAGGCTAACAGGCACATGAAAAGATGCTTGACATCACTAATTATCAGAGAAATGTAAATCAAAACCACAATGGGGTATCACCTTACACCTGTCAGAATGGCTAACATCAAAAATCTACATACAAATAACAGATGTTGGCAAGGATGTGGAGAAAAAGGAACACTTGTACACTGTTGGTGGGAATGTAAATTGGTGCAGCTGCTATGGGAAAGAGTTTAGAGGTTCCTCAAAAAACTAAAGAAAGAAGTGCCATATGATCCAGTAATTTCACTACTTGGTATATATTTGGAGAAAATGAAAGCACTAATTTGAAAAGTTACTTGCACCCCAATGTTCATAGCAGCATTATTTACAATAGCCAAAATATGGAAGCAACCCAAGTGTTATTAACAGATGAATGGATAAAGAAGATGTGAGGAATACACACACACACACACACACACACACACACACACACACACACTGGAATATTACTCAACCAAAAAAATGAATGAAATTCTGCACATTTGCAATAATGTGGATGAACCTAGAGGGTACTGTGCTTAGTGAAATAAGTCAGACAGAGAAAGACAGATAATGTACGTTATCACTTATACAAGGAATATAAAAAATAAAGCAGAAGCAGACTCACAAATATAGAAAACAAACTAATGGGTACCAATGGGGAGAGGGAAGGGTGCAGGGGTATGAAAGGGGGATGGGATTAAGAAATACAAATCACTATGTATAAAATAGACAAGCAACAAGGATATACTGTACAGCACAGGGAGATACAGCCATGATTTTGTAATAACTTTAAAGGGAATATAACTTATAAAAATACTGATTCATTATTCTGTAAACCTGAGACTAATATAATATTGTAAATCAACTACATTTCAATTAAAAAATTTTTAAAAAATGCATGTCAGTGGTTTTCTAGAATTTTCATTAATGAAGAGACAATCTTACGAGAAAAAAATGGCTTTTTTCCCCTTGGATGATCTGCTTAATTTTAAACTCCCAGATAGTTCTCTGATCAATTTGTGTTGTTTTTTTTTTTAAATCCAAGCAATATGTTCCATCTTTCAAGTTAGTATCTCCTTTTATTATTATTTTTTATATATGACCAATCTGTCAGTTTTCCTTTAATAGAAATTTCCCAGATTCATTCCCTTGGTAGGAAATTACAAGTGTATTTGAGAAATAAAAGTTTAATAAAAAATATTTCTTCTTGGGACTTCCCTGAAGTCCATGCTTCCACTGCAGGGGGCGTGGGTTCGATCCCTGGTCAGGGAACTAAGATCCCACATGCTGTGCAGCCAAAAAGAAAAAACAAGTGTTTAAAAAATATTTCTCTTTATCACTCTCCTTCTGTTTCTGTCTCTTTCTCTCACACACACACACACACACACACACACACACACACACACACACCCCAGAGTTGGGGGAGAGAAACAGAGGGAGGGAGGAAGAGGTGGATGAGAGAAAGGGGTGGGGGAGAGAAGGAGAGGCTACTGTGAGCTTACTAAATGCCAGTTATATGTGATTATTTTCGAAAATCTAATGATCTGCCCTGCTCTGTTAAGTGGAAGAGAGAATGAACTTCAAATTGGACAGACTTGAAATCAAACCCAGCTACTTACTAGTTATCTTGTTTTACATTTATAAATTGTGGATATAATAGTACTTACCTCGTAAGTAGAGATGTCAGTAGGACTGACTGAGTTCATTAAAGCACTTAGTATGGTATTTGGCCTAACAAAACCTCCACAAATATCTGCTCTTACTAAGACACTGCTACTCTCTCAAGAAATTTATAGTCTAAGGAAGGGCAGACAAGTGAACAAAAAATACTAATAAAATGTATCAAAAGCTGAATTAGACTTATGCCCATGATGCTGTACAAATCAGATAGTGAGCCTCTCAGCCATGCAAATAGTTCAGGGGAGGCTTGCAGAAGCTAATACATACAAGCTAATTTTTACAGAATGGCAGTGTGAAGCACCTCATGTTGTGTTCAAGAAATCACAAGCAATTTAAAGCATACTGTGATTTTCAAAGTTGATCCCAAAGTAGAAGTGTATTTTATATTCTTTAGAAATCTAGAAGTATAATTGGAAAACACAAAATTCCTTTAAAAGGACCCATAATACAGCATTGAGGAGAGTGCACCCTGGAGTTGAACACCTATGTGTACCTATGTTGAACCCTGGCTCCTTCGCATGGTAACCACTCTTAGATGGCAGCACTTAGTCTCAGGATCCTCATCAAGAAAGAAATCATAGCAACACTGCCTTGGGGTGTTTTGAGAATTAAGTGAGTTCATGCTTATGGAGTCCTCAGTAGTACCTACCATGTAATAAGTAATACACAGTAATTCTGTTTTATGTCTTTGCAGTTTGATATATAGTCTTAAAAATTACATCAGTTTTGTATTATTATGTTCCCATTATGTAGAGGCTGTTTTAATATAGAATATTTGCAATTACTTATAATTGAAAAAAAAATCAAGCTTCAAGAAGATATGCTATTTAATCAGACTTCCTAGGAAGAAAGATTGTTTATTCATTCTTTCATTTAATACATATTAATTATATGCCTACTTCAGGCCAGACACTGAGCTAAATGCTGGGATACAATGCTAATAAAAAGTGAACTTATAGCCCAGTAGGGGAATTGGGTTTTAATCAAATAATCATACTAATAAATGCATAATTGCAAAGTGAGACAAAGTCTCTGAAGGCAATCATGCTAATGAATGTGTAAATGTTCTTTAGGGAAGCTGAAAAGATAAAATAAAGGAATCTGATTTAGATGAAGGATAATGGTGATCAGAGCAAGTTTGAACAGGAAAATCATAGGATAAATAAGAGTTACCTGCTCAAAATTGGTGGGAGAAATGAGGGGTCAGAGCACTCTGGGCAAAGGAACAGAATGTATAGAGGTGTCTGTCAATTGAGTGAAAGCACGACACCTTCACAGAACAAAAGAAGGGCACATGAACTCGATCAGGGAAAGTGAGAAAGAGAGGGGTTTGAGATGGAGTTGGGAAGGTGGCCAGGGACAGACAGTTATGCTGAGTTTTGAATGCCCTGTTATGGATTTGAGTCTCTGAAGAGCAACAGAATGAAACTACAGTGTTCTCTAATCAGTAGTGATGACATGATGAGATTTTCACTGTGTGAAATGGTTGAAGTATGGAGAGAGGGAGAGAGGGTCAGAGAGAATGTGAGAGAGCTCAAGCAGGATATGTGTATCCAGGCCCTTCGAGAAGCAAAGATTAGATGTGCAAGAAAATGGGGAGAGAAATGGGAGAGGCTGTGGGAGTTATGAGACCACCCAACTTTGATGAGGGAGAGAGGGAAGGAAGACATTTGAGTAGGAAAGTCTTAGCCCACCATTCAATACCACTGATGAGAAGCTCTTGAAAGCCTTTTAAATGAATGCTCTGTCTCCCAGGAACGGGCCTACCTTGGCATCCCTGTTGTGCTCAGTGGCTGTCTGGGAGGAGTCCGTGGGAAGTCTGGCGTAAGTATAACTGTATGATGAATTTCAGAGTACAGCAACTGTGCTCTTTGGTCAAATACACTTGGCAGAAGATCTGAGAGGTGTATTTTCATGGATGCCACACACTGTGTTGACTGTGAAGAAGGAAAGAAATAAATAGATATGATCAAGATTCAAGAATTAAAGTCAACATCACTTTATAAGATTTTAGAAAGGTGTAAATGACAACTTATCAGAGATGCATTCCCTGACCACCTCGTCTATAAAAGCACCTCTCTTCTCCCACATAATCCTGTTCTCTCATACAGTTTTATTTGGGGATCTGACATTTACCAACTTCTGATATAGTAAATGTTTTACTTGTTTTAATTCTTTATTTCCTGCCTACATTCCTCCCCAACTGCATGCTAAATGTAATGATTACAAGGTGATTTCCTTGCATTTTATTGCTCTTTTGCCAGTAACTGAAGCAGTATGGCCATTCAAGATATATTTGTTGGATAAACTAAGGGAGGGGTTGCTTTAAGGATGAAGAGGAGAAATTGTCGAAGAAGACTCCCAGTTTTACAATATGTGCAACTTGATGGATGGCGGTTCATTCACTGATGAAATACACAATGGGGGCTTCCCTGGTGGCGCAGTGGTTGAGAGTCCACCTGCCGATGAAGGGGACACGGGTTCGTGCCCCGGTCCGGGAAGATCCTACATGCCGCGGAGCGGCTGGGCCCGTGAGCCATGGCCGCTGAGCCTGCTCGTCCAGAGCCTGTGCTCCACAACGTGAGAGGCCACAACAGTGAGAGGCCCACGTACCCCCCCAACACACACACACAAAAAAAAAGGAAAAAAAAAAAAAGGAAAAAAAATACACAATGGGAATCTTGGGCAGGTGGGTGAGAAAATAACAAATTTTTCCTGGTACTTGAGTTTGAAATTCCTTTGAGATGTCCAAATAGAGCTTGCACGCTTTCTTAATAAGCCAAATATTACAGTATAAAGTTTTATGCAGGTAATGGAAAGTTGCAGTGTACATATTAGTTAAATCAGTTTGTGCTTTTCCTATTTTATAACATACTAATGCATTGAAATATGAGTTATCTTGTAAAATCAACACATAATATCCATCAAGACCTCATTAAGAGATGATTGAGGGGGCTTCCCTGGTGGTCCAGTGGTTAAGATTTGGCCTTCCAATGCAGGGGGTGTGGATTCGACCCCTGGTTGGGGAGCTAAGATCCCACATGCCTCAGGGCCAAAAAACCAAAACATAAAACAGAAACAACACTGTAACAAATTCAATAAAAAGACTTAAAATGGTCCACATCAAAAAAAAAAAAAAAAAAAAAAAAACACCTCTTAAAAAAAAGAGATGATTGGGCTTCCCTGGTGGCGCAGTGGTTGAGAGTCCACCTGCCGATGCCGGGGACATGGGTTCGTGCCCTGGTCCGGGAGGATCCCGCGTGCCGCGGAGCGGCTGGGCCCGTGAGCCATGGCCACTGGGCCTGCGCGTCCGGAGCCTGTGCTCCACAGCGGGAGAGGCCACAGCAGTGAGGGGCCCGCGTACCGCAAAAAAAAAAAAAAAAGATGATTAAAAAGATCAACATATAAAGGTAATGTTTGGAGGAAGACTGGTTAGTTGTGAAAGCAGAGAAAAGGGAAAAATCACAGAAATAAAAGTTTTCAGTACCATTCAGCCACTGATAGACAAAACGTTGGGTCTTTAAAATCGGGTTTCCTTGGCAGAACCTTCCTTCTGTGAAATAGATATAAAAAGTTACATTAACAAATAGTATTAAATATTTAAATCATCAAACTCCCTGAATTCTGATCACATGCTTATAAAATTAAACTTCTTATGACTTTTTTTTTTTTTTTTGCGGTACGCGGGCCTCTCACTGTTGTGGCCTCTCCCGTTGCGGAGCACAGGCTCTGGACGCGCAGGCTCAGCGGCCATGGCTCACGGGTCCAGCCGCTCCGCGTCATGTAGGATCTTCCCAGATCAGGGCACGAACCCGTGTCCCCTGAATCAACAGGCGGACTCTCAACCACTGTGCCACCAGGGAAGCCCTTTTTATGACTTTTTCTTCACAGCTGTCTATCTACCAGGAAAGTAAGGTCATGTAATAACGAGTTCTCATTATAAGTTAATGATTGGGAATTCTAATCTCATGTAAAAATTTCTTGGGCTCGGTTAATGGGTGCCCCTCTCCCTTTCCTAAGGGAGGCATTAACCCACCTTTTGAGTGCCCAAGACTTAAGACCAGATCCTGCATATGATAAACTCACCTTAGTAATAAGATGTCACCCTGAGAGTTATTTGAAGTCAGCCTACTAGATACTGTTTTCAGTGGCAAAATCTGTACATTGCTCTTTGCTCACAAATCCCAGGACAACCAATATTTGGATTCAAGTTCCTCCTCAGCCCAGGCTACAAATTACCTTTTCTGACCCCACAGTTCACTTAATTTCTTTAAATCCATACTCATTCTAAATTCAAGAAATGTGGAGCCATGCACTTTTATAGTTTTATTTCATATAGTACGAACAATCACCTTCATTTTTCAACTTCCATTCCTCATATGCATGCCCCATACCCTCCACAATCTCTAAATGTCCACATTTTATCCATTTTTAAGTACAAATACAAATACAAATGTCGCTTATTCCACAAACTGTCCTGTTCTCAGAGTTTGCTGTTCTCTCTCTTTCCTCTGCATCACCACCTTCCCTTAACTCTTAAACTTCCTATGACAGGCAGTATTTTCCATTTAGTATAGTTTATACGCATGTAATAGGTCTCCAACTATCTTAGAATATCCACAGATAGGGAATCTGTATCTATTTCATGTATGTTCTCCTACTGTATTTTACACTTAGTGATTTGTATAGAATAATTATACACCAAACACTTTTATTACAGCAAGATAAATTAATGATAGAAATGCTCATTCTTGAATCATTTGAAGAATCTGTTTAAGTGCTACTATATCCACTCAATGCTGTTTGTTATGAGTGCTCATAAGTATAACTAGGTCTTCTACTTAAGAAAAATAAAATTATACTAATATTTTCATGAGAAAGGATAAAATTACAAGGAATATAATCCTCAAAGACCTGTCAAGTTGTGCTTATTTCTATTTCTTTTACTATTCCTGCTTAGAAAGAGTTTTCTTTTTTTAAATTTTCAACTCAGAGTCTTGTTCTTTAGGAGAAAAATACTAGAACAAAATCCATTTAAATTCTCAGTTGCTATCTAGTTTAAAATCATGCCATTTAAATATACTTAGAATTCCATCTAGCAAATGTATTAAGAGGATTATGTCTTCCCTCAAAATAAGCTCGTCTTCAGGGCAGAACCAATAATCAACAACCATCATATTTGAGCTTGCTAAATTTAGAGCCTTTTTAGAACCATTTAATTTTTTTTTTTTTGAGATTTACTTTCTGAGAGGAAATCGCATATTCCATTTTGTGGGTCGTTTGAGAATTATAGCATTAAGGATACCACTGCAGACTAATGAAGAGAGAAGGCTTTTTTCTTTTCTTTTTCAAAAGAAAACCATGAAGCACATAAGCCAAACTGTATCACACATGTCTGGTACAATCACACTTGCAATATTGTTAAACCCTGACACTGGCATTTTGCTACTCTGATGATGTGTCAGGAAATTTTCTTCCTTTCAGGAGCCTGACATTTTCCAAGAATGATGAGGGTAGTTACTCGAATATTATTCCATGCTCATTTTTGGCTTAGAGAGACACAGACACAGCGGATATAGGACAGTGTTTGCAATCCATTTCATGGAATCAGCACAGCATTCCGTACTGGATAACTGTTTTGAGAAAAAGTCTCTGTGTCAATTTAAAGCAGGTACAACACACACACAACACTTTCTGGCAGCAAAGTTTGAAACCGTAACCAAATTCAACAGAATACATCAGATGATACCCTAAAAAAAAAAAAAAAAAGACCCTTGAATATTTTAATAATAACCTCTAAGAAAGATAAGCTATTTTGGTAAAAACTGACTATTATCTTTCAAACCAATGTAATGTTCCATAAAGACATGAAAAGCATTTTATTTCTTTGATCTCGTCGTATGCAGTTGTTGTTATTTAGCCGTTCTATAAGTGTGAAAACTAGACACTATTGTATGGACACTGGATTTAGAATATGTGAGTTTATGTATTGTAGTGTGTGACTGGCAAAACTCTATGGCTCTCTGAACCTCTGTTTTCCCTACAAAGACTCCAATAAATATTATGTACTTGTTTCTTATCAGAGAAATCTTATTACTACTCTTACCTGCTTTTAAGCTATAAGAAAATAATGTCTGAGTATCTGAGATTTTAAAAACAGTACAGAGATGCAAGTTTAATTTTTTTTATTATGAGAATATTAATGACTGAATTACCTCTCCCCCAAATTCATATGTTGAAGCCCCACCCCACCCATGTGATTATATTTAGAGATTTAGAGATAGGGCATTTATCAGGTAAATAAGGCTAAAGGAAGTTATACTGGTGGGGCTCTGAGACAGTAGGATTAGTGTGCTTTAAGAAGAGACACCAGAGTGCTCTCTCTCATGTGTGCTAACTCATTCTCTGACTCTCTGTTGCTCTCTCTTTCATGTGAAGACAAAACGAGAAGGCAGGCATCTGCAAGCCAGGAATAGCGTCTCATCACAACCCAACCATGCTGGCACCCGGATCTCAGACTTCCAGTCCCCAGAACTGTGAGGAAATAAATTTCTGTGGTATTTTATTACGTGACAGCACAAGTAGACTAATACAGAGAAGACTCAAGATAGTAATAAATATAAGTATTCTGCATATTAAATAAGTCAAATAAATTGAAGTAAAGCCATCAACTAGAAGTACACTTCTTATTGTTACATTCATATAGTGGATTCCTATGCAAATATTAAAAATGATATATAATTATATGAGAAAATATACTATATATTAAACAAAATATATATTGCTAAGTAAAAAATAAAAGATAAAACATGTCCAGCATGGGTGCTTTATTTAATATATATATGTGTATATATTATATGTGAAAATGTCATTGGTGGTTATCTTTATTTGGTGAGAATGAGCCATTTTAAATTTCTTCTCCTTTTGGCTTAACTGTATTGTTTTAGATAGAAGGAAGTACTAACTATATAATATAAAAGAGCAGTTGTTAACGTTTTTAAACGTAGTTTAACCAAATTTTAAAATATTGCAAGTTAGTATTTCCAGGAAATAAATGGTAACAAGAACATTATGTAGAGATAACACATCCAAGATTTTGGAAAACTTTAAATAAATATGCTATATTCCAAAGCTAAGCTTCTCAAGTGGCAATGCCAGAACCACATTTAGATTTTGAGAGTCTTCCTACCTATGGAAGAAGCACAGCTTATATATGTTGTTTTTACATATTTTTAAAATTTTGAAACTCCTGACACTTAAAATGTAAAAGATATAAAAATTAGACAATAGTAAAAAGAATCCAACCATTTCCTAACTACCAACAAGCTACTAGTATAGTTAATAGCAAGCAGTTTATACAGCGGAAATCTGATTATCTGGTTTTCACTCCATCTCTACTCTCCAGTTTATCCCTTTCTAAACTCAGTCATGATAATAGAGAACACTGAATATTTTGCACTGGGTGTGATAATTTTAGTAGCAAAAATTGTCAATATTTTATACCATTCAGTGGTGTTTAAATATTCTGACCAGAGCCATGTGGGGGTGAGATGTTGGTCAGGGAATGTCATAATCTTCCTTCCAAATGTAAACTCAGGAAAATTATTAAGGTAAATGTAGAAGGTATAGTGAAGATCAAGAATGGGACAAAGTATGAATTCATATGTATTGACTGACAGACACTAATCCAGGCACTGGGGCTGGAAAAAAGAATAAGACATAAGGTCCATGATTTCCTGGAGCTTATATTCTAGAACGCTAATAAGACATTAAGTAATTAAGCAATAACTAGGTAAATTCAGATATTTATATGTTAAAATGTTGGCAAGACAAATGAAAGAGTGATGTGATAGAGTTCTAGAAGACTCTGTGTGGTTAGGGAGTTTATCTACAAGAGACAATAATGGAAAGGGACCTTAATGTCCAGAAGATGGCTTTCATGAAGGCATCAGAGGAAGAATATCCAGCCACATGAAATGGAACTGCAAATACAAAGGCAGAAATAAGCTTGGCATTTACAAAGCACAGAGTATTTAAAAACTTGTATATTGAGCACACAAGCAGGGGTGGGGGAGAAAGTTAAAAAGAATTGACATATATGCCAGAACAAGGGATTTAAATTTTATTTTGTGTAGAATAAGAAGCCGTTGGAGCAGTTTATACAGGGGACTAGTATGATAGGACTTTCATTTATAAATGATCCTTCTGGTTAACCAGTTTTATGAAAATCTCCTGGAGTTTGGGGATGGAAAATAAGAATGGTTTTTACAAATGAATCAAGTGAGTCTTATGATCAGACACATTTGAGGAACTCTGTCTTAAGCGATGAGTGCCAACATTAGCGACCAGGGAGACAATGTTTTAGTAAGGTTTGAGTTTATCAGAACACGGAACCTCAGACAAATTTGTTCACTCTGAATCTGTTTATAAAAAAATCAAAATATCCCATTTTATTGGTCCATGATCTCCTGGAACTTATATTCTTGAGAGGTAAGTCAGACGTTAAACAATTAAACGAAAAGGAACATTACTGCCCATCCCCAAGGGAGGGTGACACTAAACAGCAAATAAAAAACACCATGACTGGTCAACAGAGAAACTGCAGGAGGAAGGAAAATTTTTTCCTCCTTTTTGAGCAATGAGCCTAGCATTTTATTTTGTTCTGGGGCCCACAAATTATGTTGCTGACACTGTTTGCAGATTTTCCTCATCTGTAAAATCAGAATTAAAACTCTACCTCGTTAAGTTGTAAAAATTACGTAAAATGAAACAGGTATAGTACTTGGCACAATGCCTAACAAATTTAGGTGAGAAGAGAGAAGACAGTTTCTCTCTACCCCCTTACCACCTCTACTTTTTGCCGTTGATTAAGAACATGGTTCCTAAGATAGTTAACTTCCAGGATCCTTGGCTTCCTCACCCATAGAAAAGAAGATTGAGAGAGACACTGAGATCTCTCTCGTGTGTTCACAGCATTGTTTCTCTCTGCAAACCAAAGGGGTCCTGATACCAGCACGTCACAGTAACATGCCACACTCAGCAGGTCAGTAGCACCTCCTAGCTCTTTAGCTTCTCTTAATTACTGACCTACCAACATTGTATCCTACAAAAAGAAGCATTTGTTATAGGATTTCTTTCTTTCATTGTTTTGAACAACGGAATCATTGACTATTATTGATTTAAATTTTTTTTTTTATTTAAACAGTTGCATTCATTTCTAAGGTCTTTGATGTTTCAGTTATTGATAAAATATTAATGCATGTATGGCTGGTATTAAATGGTTCTTATTTTATTACAAGGACAGTTGTGCCTACTTTTTACTTTTTAAACTTGATTAAAATCTTTGCTACTCTGAAAACATATTATACTTTGCCTAAGAACCAATATACAACTACGTAATTTTCTGGAGCTCCTTCTAACATATTAAGTGTTGGATTTTATAAAGTATGCAGTAGATAATCTCTGCTTTTGCAGGACCAAATTTAAAATTCTAAGTAACTTTTAAGATATACTACAATAGACTTAAAAAGAAGGAAAATGATTTTTTTCTTGTTTCTCCTTCTCACTCTTCCATCCCCTCCAAAATGAGAAACTTCTGATCTAAATCTAATTGCAAAAATCACATAATACACAGGAAAGAATCTGGTGACAAAATGAGAATACATTAGTACCCTGTGATAAGGAGTTGAAAAGATGCGAAAACATCCCTATTAAAAGGCAAGGGGATTGAATAGGAAATTAGAGAACAGGTTTTCAGAAAAAAAAAATCAGATTTATACAGTTAGGACTTAAGAACTGGGGCTGTTGTCCAAGTATAGTGTAAGAAGAAAAGTAGTTTATCAAGTGATTACCTCATAGCTTTTTAGTAGTGACTAAAACAAACATATTGCTTTAGTCATGAGTAGAGAAAATAAAATCAATTAATAAATGGGTTGAGAGAATAATTCATATAAATAATTAAAAATATATTACATTTTATAGTTTATTTTTCACATTAGTTACCTAGTGTAACATAAAAGAAGAAGGTTTTACTTGGTAGAGCCTCAAATACATTAATACTCAGTCTGTGACCCTAAAGATTGGGTTTTCCTAAAATCAGTTCTAAGAAAGAGCTTGTCAATTAACTCTTGTCTGTATCTCAGGAATAATGATTATGAATTATGTCCCTGTAGATATACAATACTTAGCAGGGAAAAAACTTATTTCAATTTGAGGATTTCCAAAGTTAGAATTCTGAGACCAACTATGTGAGAGCCATCATGGCAAAACACGAGTCTTCAATAGTACTGTATTGTAGGTATATCAAATTCACAAAAAGATAATGATACAGCTACAAAATGACAAGGAAATCCATCATGAAGGTTTGAGCAGGTCTTTTTGTGAGAGGCTTTTTTATGTGTTCCATGAAAGGAAATGTCATTTACTGGTTAACCTATCTGGTAGCTTTTTTCGAACTGATGAATAAATATGTTCATGCCTATAATTGAAAGTGACTCTTCTTGAGGAAAGCTGGTATAGTACATGAAGATATTCACAAAGAATTTGAGTGGACTTAAATGCTTTGCATTTAAAAGGGTTGGTTTCTTATTATTTGATCCTTTGTATAATTATAATATGATGAAGATGGTGCTAATTATTATAATAATGTCCTTATTCAGCTCCATTTATCTGAAGAGATCAAAAGAAACTTAGACACTTTCAACAAAATAGTCTATTATGGTAAGCATCACAGGAAATACATTAATCCAAGGGACAGAAAGCAGAAAGAAAATGTACTCATGTCAAGAGGAAAGCAAGTTTATTTTCCTTAAAGTTTGTGCTTTAGTTTCCTGACACAGACCTGAGATGATCCCTGACAACCCTGGGTAGGCCAGTGATGCATCTGCCATGAAGCCCAAAGGCTAAGAATTTGATTCTCTCAGACCCTTCCTTCCTTATTTTTACAACCTCACACAAAAAGGCAAAAGGTTGAAGCACTGTCAGTGCATAACCCACTGACTTTGTTTTTATATGAACCCCAGTATCCAACTGTAAGAGGCAAATTCATACTAACCCATAACCTCTGAGAGCTGCCAGGAAAGTTGGAGAACATTATAAATAGGAAAACTGGAAAAATATTTACAGCAAATAGAATAATATCAGGATTTCGGGCTCTGTTAAGAACATTATGGACTTTGATTCTGATTATAGTAGCTGTTCAGAAACTACTAGAGAAATATTCAAATGCATGGTAGTTATTTGCTGAGTGAAAACTATGGACCACCCAACCTTTTTTTCACATCTAACAACAAAAACTGGCAGTTAATTTTAATGTCTTGATGTACGATTCATTTTGAACCAGAAAAAGAGATTCCAAAGTTGTTTTCATAGATATTGTCATTACCACAAAATGAAATCGTTCTCTAGATAAATTATTTTTACTAACTATGTTAATTTCTGACATTCGTTGTGTCATCCATAGTATCTCACCTATACTAGCCACTCAATAAATGCTTCCGGGGTTATAATTATGTGGTCTTATACTTGCAAAGATATTTGATATAAACCTGTGTAATATATGGCCTATTTGATTCCAAAGGAGGAACAACACTGATGTTCTAACCTTTATTAGAGAGGCAGCATTTTCCTTTTTCGCAGTTCCAGGGTTCTACTGCATATTCTGCTCAAAAAGAGTCTAGGTTTCCTCAGAATATTATATAAAGATTCAACTATGAGTATGAATACTAATGTCATTTTTAAAAGTATAAAATCATATTCCATTTGTATGTGAACACTGAAAGATGATTAGGAGCTCTCCTCCAGGGTTCACTTCAAGAAACCAGGTGCCTGAATTCTCAGAAATTGCTCCTTAAGGAGAGATCTGTCTGTGGAATGAGAACAAGGTTAGAGAATTGTATGAATTTTATGCCTTCCTCTTCTGATCAGGTGCCAAGGCGGCCGCATAAAATACTACTAAAAAGGAAGCATTAGGAAATGCTAACAATAAGGGGAATGAACTCAAAAGACAAAGAGTGAAGAGATTTCCATTAAGACGTCAAGTAATGCAAATATTAGCAGTGTTGTAGAATTAAGTTTTACAGACTGCTCAAATTCTTTAAAACTATCTAAAGCTGAAGGTAATCAGTAACTTCCTTCTCTACAAAGGGAGTATTCCAAATGCTCTAGCTTGATATAATACAAATAATCATTTAAAATATATTTTTTTAAATGTAACCATTATATACATCACATCATAATATGTGCTATAGACAGGGGCTGTGAGGTTGTTGCAGGATAGAAAACTATACAAATAGTTAAGAAGTAGTTCCTATCCTTAAGAACTTTATAGAATGTTTTTAGAGCTAACGTGATTAACAAACGATAATAAGAGTAATCATAATGCCATATATTTCTAACTTGTCTTTGATTATTAACTATAACATAATTATGATATATTTATGATATGTTATGAATATATCAAATTAAAACTTATAAAATGGAGTAAAAGGAGTCAGATGGTAAGCTGTAGTTCAACAACAGACCACAAGAGAAATTGAAATAGAGTAGTTTATTACTCACAGGTCCTGGAGGAAGTACATAGCATGCCTTGAGGGTTCCATACAGGGAGGTTAAGGAAGGATGCAGACAGAGAGAGGTATAGGACCTGAGTCTCATGCCTTTATTAGGGTCTGTGGGTGGAGAGCATTGGGGTTTCCCAGCTTTAGGCCAGATTGGTAATTTCAAACCTAAAGTGTGGGGTTTTGTTAAGCCCCTCTGGGGTCTTATCTAAGGGGTATGCAAGGGGAAGGCACTGGAAGAAGGGCAGACTGCTAATCACAAGGGCTGTTGGGGAAGTCATATCAGAAACTTATATTTGCTTATGACTCTGTGTGCTGTTAATCACAGGAGGGACTAGTGTCAGTTCAAGGTCCCTGCAGGTCACTTGGCCAAAAACAAAACGGATGCTGAGGCAGCAATACCATGGAGTAGCTCAGCTAAAATCTCGAAAAATTTATTGCAAACATATAAGAACATATTTTTGAAATGCAGTAATTTTTTGTATTTTTTTAATGAACTTTCATGTTTAGGGACAAATAGAACTGCGATTTCAAAGCAAGATTGCTTTCTTTAAGGTACCAGTTCTCACCTTGAGACTCTTAGTTACAGGTACTTTGAAATTAGTGATGTGATTACCAAGAAATGTTTAGCCCAAGAGAGATTACAGGAAACTAGGGTTAAAGTGGATGTATTA
Organism: Pseudorca crassidens; assembly: GCF_039906515.1. Taxonomy (NCBI): domain Eukaryota; kingdom Metazoa; phylum Chordata; class Mammalia; order Artiodactyla; family Delphinidae; genus Pseudorca; species Pseudorca crassidens. The sequence continues at coordinate 108,262,846 of NC_090300.1, read as the reverse complement.
AAACATAGGTCAAGGACCAGGGTGTCCCTTTTCTAGGGGACAAAATAGCTGGCAATTTTAATCACTGGAGTTACCCAAGTTTACAATATAAAAAAGACAAGGCATTAGTGATGAGTGTGTTGTGGATAAAGAACACAGACTCAAAAAATGTGAAGTATGACCTGATTACTTATGATCTGCAACCTGGAAGAAATGAAGGGAAATTACCACTGCCAGAAAATGGGAATCTACACAGATCAGTTCTTAACACATCTATTTTATAGTTTCTTCTTTACACATAAGTGCAAACCTACAACTCCCCTAAAAGAGGCACCAACAAAAAGACTTTAAGAACTCAAACAGAGCTGTTTTTCTTCTACATTCTCTACTATTCACAACACTTCTGCCACCAAATGTGTGGCATTCTCCCCATATCAATCAATTCCCCAACTCCAGCTGTGTGTCCTCCAATTTATTTCGATTCAGACACCACCTAGAGTTAGCCTCAGATCCCACAAGACGGCCCCCACTTCAGATGTCAATGGCAAGTATAGGCCTCCCATACTTCTATAGGTCAGGGGTTTCCAAGACCTCCTCCTTAAGTTTGATAATTTCCTAGAATGGCTCACAGAACTCAGGGAAATACTTGTGTTTACCAGTTTATTATGTAATAAAATATATGATAAAGGACACAGAGGAAAAGCCAGATGAAGAGATACACAAGGAAGGTATGAAGTGTCCTAACCACAAGAGCTTTTGTCCCTGTGGAGTTGAGGTGTGCCTGCCTCATGGCATGTGGATGTGTCACCAACCCAGAAGCTCTCTGAATCCTGGACTTTAGGGATTTTTATGGAAACTTCATCACATAGGTATGATTGATCTCACTCCATTCTCCCCTCCCTGGAAGAAGGGTGGATGGGGCTGAAAGTTCCAAGCTTCTAATCATGGCTTGGTATTTCTGGTGACCAGCTCCTATTCAGGAGCCTGCCAAGCGTCTCTCCTTTAGAACAAAAGATGCTTCTATCACCCAGGGAATTTCAAAGGATTTAGGAATTCTGTGTAAGATGCTCCTAGCATCTCTATCACTCAGGACATTTCAAGAGTTTTAGGAGCTCTGTGCTAGGAACTAGGAGCAGTGACCTATATGTAGATCTGTATCTGGAGAGATATATCTTATTATTTCACACACCCTAATCCTATCTTTCCACAGATTGTTTTGGAATATATCCTATGAAGGAAGGCCTATGAACCTAGAAGTAAACAAACTTCAAAAGGGTGATACTCTATGCTTTAAAAACATATTTAAATATAAAATTTGAAAACCAAGTACGATACATATTTAAATAGAGATTCATATACACTAAAATCATTACTGAAATACATTAATAAAAAAATACCATTAAAACAGTGAGTTTTACATTTCAGATGAGAGGGCAATATATTCTTAAAATTACAAGAAAGGGGGCTTCTCTGGTGGCGCAGTGGTTGAGAGTCCGCCTGCCGATGCAGGGGACACAGGTTCGTGCCCCGGTCTGGGAAGATCCCACATGCCGCAGAGCAGCTGGGCCCCGTGAGCCATGGCTGCTGAGCCTGCACGTCCGGAGCCTGTGCTCCGCAACAGGAGAGGCCACAACAGTGAGAGCCCCGCGTACCGCCAAAAAAAAAAAAAAAAAAAAAATTACAAGAAAGTTTGATGAGTGCTTTCATAGAGGAGGTAAAAGGTATGTGTCAGGGGAACACATGAGGTACATTACCAGAGATAGGGATGTTTAAGCTAGAGTAGGAGTTAGCCAGGCAAAATGTAATGGGACAATCAGAGGGTTTCAGAGTGGATAGCTTACACAACAACTGTGTAGAAAGATAGAGACCAGCGTACCACAAGGAGAATCTTTCAGTCAGGATGATCTTGCCTACCTCAGGTAGTTTTCTTCATCTGTGTGTTCCATGATATCTACATGGAATGATAGTGCCTATAACAGTTTCTTGCACTTCAAAAGGTATATGCCTTTTTACCTTAGATTAAGTACTTGGGAACTGGATTTCCCAAGTACTCAACAAGATCAACACTCAATAAATAATTTTACCCACAGTTTATGCATAGGCATTCATTGTTTCCTGCATATGTATATGTTGAACTGTGTCTCTGAAATTCACATGTTAAAGTCCTAACCCTTAGAACTTCAGAATGTGACTATTAGGAGATAGGATCTTAAGAGGTAATTATGTTAAAATGAGGTCATTTGGCGGACTCTAATCCAATATGACTGGTGTCCTATAAGAAGAGATGATTAGGACACAGACAGGCACAGAGGAAAAGGCGATGTGAAGACACAGGAGAAGACGGCTATCTATAAGCCAAGGAGAGAGGGCTCAAAAGAAACTCACCATGTTGACATCTCAGTCTCTGACTTCTAGCCTGCAGAATTGTGAGAAAATAAATATTCTGTTCATTAAGTCATTCACTCTGTGGTACTTTATTATGGCAGCCACAGCTAACTAATATATACATATTACATATATATGTATATTTGTACATATCCCAATTGGATGATAGCATAGCTTAGCTATCATTAAAACAGTAATTCAAGCCAATAGATGGTTGACTTTTGAATTGGGAAATGTGATAATGATGCAGTTCACTAAGCTCGACAAATTGCTGCAGAAAGAAACCACAGTTGTCACTTTCTTAACAAGAGTCCTACGGACGATTTTAATAAACCATTTCAACTACACTTATTAATCACAAATTTACAGTGTTTGAGTGGTGACAGATCAGAGTTATGCTTTGGGAATGGACATGATATCAAGATTTCAGATGAGAAATAAGTACTTCAGTTATGATAGTGTCCACTGAAGAAAGGAAGAATAGGGTGAGAAAATTGTGTTATATTTTGGTATTGAATTTCATTAAGTAGGACCACGGAAAGGAATAACACGAAGATAGTTTCAAAATTTCAGGTTAAGAGACTAGTGTTGCCATCAACTGAAATACAACACCAGAGAAACAGCAGAGTTGAAAGAGAAAAAGACTGAATCAATTTTAGACATTCTAAATTTTAAGTGTTAGTATATTATTAGGTGGAGATGGTCAGAAGATTATTGTAAATGCCACAGTGTGATTAAAATACTAGAAATTTGGAAAATGGATCAATGAGTAAATTCCTTTTAAAACAGAAAAAAATTGCATATACAGGAGACAATTAAAATTCGGGGATCTGGGCTTCCCTGGTGGCACAGTGGTTGAGAGTCTGCCTGCCGATGCAGGGGACATGGGTTTGTGCCCCGGTCCGGGAAAATCCCACATGCCGCGTAGCGGCTAGGCCCGTGAGCCATGGCTGCTGAGCCTGCGCGTCCGGGAGCCTGTGCTCCGCAACAGGAGAGGCCACAACAGTGAGAGGCCCGCGTACCGGGAAAAAAAAAAAAAAAATTGGGGGATCTATTTTAAAAGTAACAGAGATTTGTAAATATGCTAGCATTTGCAAGTTTTAGCATGTTTATTAAAATCTATAACACCAAGAAGAGTTTTAGAATTGTTTAATCGAGAGACCCATTTGAAAATGCAAGGGGATAATTAGACTCCAATATTTTTTTTTTCTGTACAAAGCAAAATAATTTCATATACAAGAAATAAAATTGCTAGAAAGATGTAGGGGAAAAAAAACAAGAATAAATGAGGACACTACCTCTAGACATCTTAGACGTGTGTTTCTCAAATTTTGGAATGCATAATCTTTTCCTAAATGTCTATAAAACTTCAGATTCCTGAGTCTGACTCCAGGCTATTGGATAAAATTGTCTGGTTAGGACTTTCAAATCTGCAATTTTAACAAGAGTTTCTTGTGATTTTTTTTAATGGTCCAAAAAATTAAAAAGCGCAGAAGACTGTCTTAGAAAATGCAAGAAAAATATATGTATAAAATTAAAGAGTTCATTATAGAACCATATCTAACAGAAAAAAAAGCAGGAGGGAGAACATTGGATAAATAATATTACAATTGCATCATAATTCAAAATGGAATGAAAGGATTACTTTGTGAGGGGACACAGGGAGTGGGACAGAAACTTACATATCTCAGGTTCATATAAAGTTTTACAAGATCCTGCACACTGGCCCAAACAAAAATTGAGGAAGTGTTTTTGGGATGTGTTTTAATCAATTTTAAAGTTCAGAATAGTTTCAGATTTAATAAGCTAGTTTGCATATACCCTGTTTAAGAAGATATTAGAGTTTGCATGTACCCACCCCAAGTTTCCTTTATTATTAACATCTTACATTACTATGGTATATTTGTCACAATTAATGAGCCAACAATGATACATGACTATTAACAAAAGTTCATAATTTATTTCCATAGTTTTTACCTAATTTCCTTCTTTATGTTTCAGGATTCCATACACAATACCACATCACATTTAGTTACTATCTTAATGCTTTTGGGCTGCTATAACAAAATATGACTAACTGGGTAGATTATGAACAACAGAAATTTATTGCTTACAGTTCTAGAGGCTGGAAAGTCTAAGATCAAGGCATCAGTACGGTCACTTTCTGGTGAAGATCCTCTTCCTGGTTCGTAGCTGTTGCCTTCTCACTATCTTCCCACATGGTGGAAGCCGGTAGGGAGCTTCTTTTATAAAGCACTCATGCCATTCATGAGAGCTCCACCTCATCGTTTAAGCACCTCTGAAAGGCCCCACCTACTAATACCATCACCTTTAGGGGTTAGGATTTCAAATTTGGTGAGGGGAGCAGGGACATAAACATTTGCTCACTTTTGATTACCTTGAAAAATTTGAAGAGTACTGAGTAGGCACTTTGTAGAATGTAACTCAATTGGAATTTTTCTAACGTTTTTCTCATGATTAAAATGAGGTCATAGTTTTTAGAAGAAAGACTACAGAGGTAAAATGCCATTTTCATCACATCACACCAAGAATACATACTATAAACATACTATTTTGATAGTAACCTTGATCACCTGGATGAGATAGTGTTTATCAGGTTTCTCTACTGAATGTTATGTTTTTTCTCTTTCTTCCATGTTGTGCTTGGAAGGAATTCACTGCACAGATCACACTTAAGGAGTGAGGAGTAATACTGCACCTCCTTGAGGCAAGTATCTATACAACTTATTTGGAATTCTTCTGTACTAGATATTTGTGTTTTCTCCCCTACTCATTTGTTTATTTGATCATTTATCTATATCAGTATGGACTGATAGATATTAATTGTATAGTTTTAATTATAATCCATTTATATTGCTGCTAAAATTGTTCCAGCTTTTACCATGGGGAGCTCTTTCTTTGGCTTCTCTATTTGATATATTCTTATTGTTATTATTGTCGTTATTGTTATTATTAAGTTCCTTAATATCTAGCACTGTAAGATTCTCTAGGTTTATCTTTTACATACCTTCTTCCTCAGCCCTAGAATCAGCCGTTTCTCCAAGGAGTCTTAGTTCCTTTCTTAGAGACTAGCATTAAAGAAATCAAGATTTATGAGCTTGTTGTACTCATTGATGCCAGAGTGTTATTGCTTCTTAAACTTGTCAGCAGATAGAGCAAGGAAATATAGGTGTGTAGACTAACCCACGTGCATATACATATCTTAAAAATTATATATGTATCTATATTAAGGTAAACATGAGTTTATATTGATGTTTTCAACTTTATTTCTGTATTCCATGGATTATTCTAGTTTTCTCTCTTTCCTTGTCTGTAACCATTCACTCTATGAGAAACCTGGCCACTGTCATTTGTCATACATTTACTTAATTGTTTAACACACATGTATAGTGTTAGAATTGTTAACCTCCTCTATGGGAAACAGCTTTATCAACTAGAGTTCAGTGCTATACATATTTACTTTTGCCTGCAGTATTATAGCCTCCACTCTTTTCCAATGTTACTTAGGTCAGCTCCAACTCCCACCCCTCCAATACAATCAGTGAAGTTATTTAATACATTTTTTTGTACAGGCATACCTTGTTTTATTGTGCTTTGCTAATACCGTGTTTGTTACAAATTGAAGGTTTGTGGCAACCCTGTGTCAAGCAAGTCTCTTGGCACCATTTTTCCAATAGCTTTTGCTCACTTCATGTCTCTGTGTGACACTTGGGCAATTCTTGCAATATTTTAAAAAATTTCACTATTACTATTATATTTGTTATGGTGGTCTGTGATCAGTGATCTTTGATGTTACTATTCTAATTGTTTTGGCATTTTTAGCAATAAAATATTTTTAAATTAAGGTATAAACATTTTTTTAGACATAATGCTGTTACACACTTAACAGACTGCAGTGTAGTGTAAAGATAACTTTTATATGCACTGGGAGACCAGAAAATATGTGTGACTTGCATTGCTGAGATATTTGCTTTACTGCAGTGATCTCAAATTGAACTTGCAGTATCTCTGAGGTATTGCCTGTACAGTTAGATTTCTCTTCTCAATCTGCCGTCCATCCTGGAGTCCCTCAACTTCCATACGATTTTTAAAACTTGCATATGTTAAGATTCAGTGTTTCTGCTATGAAGTTCTATTGCTTTTGACAAATGCATTGTGTCATCTATCCACCATTACTATCCACCATTACCACATTGTACAAAATAATCTCATTACCCTACAAATTTCCTGTCGTATATCAATTCAGTTCTTCCCACTCCCTAAACTGCTGAGAGTCACTGACCTTTTTAACCTCTGTTGAGTTTTGCCTTTTCCAGAATGTCATATAATTGAAATCATGCAGTCTTTTCAGAGTAGCTTCCTTCACCTAGCAAGGTGCATTTAAGATTCACCCCTATTTTTTTTTCATGACTTCGATAGCTTATTCCTTTTGTTACTGAATAACATTCCATTGTATGGATGTACTACATTTTATTTATCCATGCACTGCTTCTTTTTTTTTAATTAATATATTTATTTATTTTTGGCTGTGTTGGGTCTTTGTTGCTGCATGAGGGCTTTCTCGAGTTGCGGCAAGCAGGGTCTATTCATTGCGGTGCATGAGCTTCTCATTGCGGTGGCTTCTCTTGTTGCAGAGCATGGGCTCTAGGCATGTCAGCTTCAGTAGTTGTGGCACGTGGGCCTGGTAGTTGTGGCTTGTGGGATCTAGAGCGCAGGCTCAGTAGTTGTGGCGCACGGGCTTAGTTGTTCCACAGCATGTGGGATCTTCCCGGACCAGGGCTCGAACCCGAGTCCCCTGCATTGGCAGGCAGATTCTTAACCACTGCACCACCAGGGAAGTCCCTATCCATGCACTATTGAAGGACATCTTGGTTGCTTCCAGTTTGGGACTATTATGAATAAATCTTCTGTATCTTTCATGTTCCTATTTGTGTGTGTGTGTGTATGTGTGTATGTGTGTGTGTGCAGGCAAGCCCATGCTTAAGTTTTCAAATCAGGTGGGTAAATACCTAGTAGCACAGTTGCTGGGTTGTATAGTAAGATGATGGTTAGTCTTGTAAGAAACTACTACACTGTTTTCCAAAGTAACTGCAGCATTTTGCATTTCCACCAGCAATAAATGAGAGTTCCTGTCGCTCTGCACCCTCACCAGCAATTTGTATTGTCAGATTTTTTGGATTTTAATTATTAGAATAGGTCTATAGTGTTGTATTATTGTTCTTTTAATTTGCCTTTTCCTAATGATAAATGATGTTGAGCTTCTTGTATACTATTTGCCATCTATCTTCTATGGTAAGATATTTGTTCAGGACCATTTTTAATTTGTTTCCTTGATACTGAGTTTTACAGGTTGTCTATTCTGGATGCAAGTTCTTTTTCAGATTTTTTTTTTTCAAAGTTTTCCCTTAATCTGTGGCTTGTCTTTTCATTCTTCTAACAGCATCTCCGTCTAACAGAAGTTTTTAATTTGAATAAAGTCCAACTTATCTGTTTTTTCTTTCAAGGATCAATCCTTATGTATTATATCTAAGAACTAATTCTTAAGCTCAGATTTACATAGATTTTTGTCATATGTTTTCTTCTAAATATTTTATAGCTTTGCATTTTACACTTAAGCCTATAATCCATTTTGAGTCAATTTTATGTACTGTGTAAGGCCTGTACCTAGGTTCCTTTTAAGCACTGGTTGTAAATGGCATAAGAAGTAAAGGTTAAATGATCAACAAGGTGATTCATAATTGAAGTTTTAAAAGGTAATGGAGAAGATAATAAATTAGTCACCACTAACATTACTGAACTCTGGCTATAAATGTGTGGAGTTCTTTCTTCAATATCAGGACATGGACAGGGTATGATATAAAATATGTGAATCATGCATGTCTGGATGTTACAAATGATTTAGTACACTTTAAAGAAATAATGAAACAAGACAAAAAAGTGACAAAAATATGATTGGATGCTATAATATATATTTTTAAACATCTTTATTGGAGTATAATTGCTTTACAATGGTATGTTAGTTTCTGCTGTATAACAAAGTGAATCAGCTATACATATACATATATCCCCATATCTCCACCCTCTTGAATCTCCCTCCCACCTTCCCTATCCCACCCCTCTAGGTGGTCACAGAGCACCAAGCTGATCTCCCTGTGCTATGCGGCTGCTTCCCACTAGCTATCTATTTTACATTTGGCAATGTATATATGTCCATGCCACTCTCTCACTTCGTCACAGCTTACCCTTTGCCCTCCGCATGTCCTCAAGTCCATTCTCTACGTCTGCGTCTTTATTCCTGTTCTGCCCCAGGGTTCTTCAGAACCATTTTTTTTGATTCCATATATATGTGTTAGCATACAGTATTTGTTTTTCTCTTTCTGACTAACTTCACTGTGTGACAGACTCTGGATCCATCCACGTCACTACAAATAACTCAGTTTTGTTTCTTTTTATGGCTGAGTAATATTCCACTGTATATATGTGCCACATCTTCTTTATCCATTCATCTGTCAATGGACACTTAGGTGGCTTCCATGTCCTGGCTATTGTAAACAGAGCTGCAATGAACATTGTGGTACATGATTCTTTTTGAATTATGGTTTTCTCAGGGTATATGTCCAGTAGTGGGATTGCTGGGTCATATGGTAGTTCTATTTTTAGTTTTTTTAGGAACCTCCATACTGTTCTCCATAGTGGCTGTATCAATTTACATTCCCACCAATAGTGCAAGAGTGTTCCCTTTTCTCCACACCCTCTCCAGCATTTATTGTTTCTAGATTTTTTGATGATGGCCATTCTGACTGGTGTGAGATGATATCTCATTGTAGTTTTTATCTGCATTTCTCTAATGATTAGTGATGTTGAGCATCCTTTCATGTGTTTGTTGGCCATCTGTATATCTTCTTTGAAGAAATGTCTATTTAGGTCTTCTGCCCATTTTTGGATTGGGTTGTTTGTTTTTTTGATATTGAGCTGCATGAACTGCTTGTAAGTTTTGGAGATTAATCCTTTGTCCGTTGCTTCATTTGTAAATATTTTCTCCCATTCTGAGTGTTGTCTTTTCCTCTTGTTTATGGTTTCCTTTGCTGTGCAAAAGCTTTGAAATTTCATTAGGTCCCATTTGTTTATTTTTATTTCCATTTCTCTAGGATGTGGGTCAAAAAGGATCTTGCTGTGATATATGTCATAGAGTGTCCTGATTATGTTTTCCTCTAAGAGTTTTATAGTGTCTGTCCTTACATTTAGGTCTTTAATCCATTTTGAGTTTATTTTTGTGTATGGTGTTAGGGAGTGTTCTAATACTTTTTAAACTGTGCAAACACTGATTACCAAAAGGACACATATTCATACCTTTAACCATGCCAGCAGTGCTCAATCAATGGCATGGTTTAAGGTATGAATGTGATGTAGTTAGTAAAACTGCTTTTAGTGTCTTTGGGTGGATTCAACATACCGTGTCATAAGAAAGTGCAAATTGAGAAAATTGGAAACACAGATGATAAAAATAGACTGAATGAACCCTGTCATAATTTATTTAGACAAACATTGCTTTGATGGTAAATTGGTGGGTATATTTAAAATACTGAATTGTAAAGAGAAAATACACCAGGATTCAATAAAAAATGTGTAAAGGCATAGAAATAGGAAAAAAGACCAATACTTTATCGTTCAATTAATTTTGGTTCAAATACAATTTGTTAAGATACTCTGCTACGTGCATTGGTGACAGAAAGCTCAATGACATATTGGGCTTCTCTTATAAGAGCTTAGAACCTAATGGGGAGAAAGATGTGTTCAAATAATGTAAGATGTATATCAAAATAGACATGTACAAAATAGGTGACGACTCACTGAAGAATTTATAAATGTGATGTAATGGCACTCAAGGTAGAAAGAACAGCAGATGCGATAGTATGGAAGTGTGAAACTGCATTGTGTATTCTGGGATTTATAGGCAATTCAGTAATTTGGGGGATATAAAACATAAGAGATTCTTTAAAAACATTTCTCTTAATCTCATAATTTTTTATAAGTAGATATCCATGTGGGGTGTTGTGATCCTAAAGTGCACATGAATAGAAGTTATAACATTTTATCCTTTAAGTATATTTATTAGAACTCATCAAATAAATAACTTTTAATCAAGAAATGAAAACTTCCTTCTGTCCTAAGTGTGTACTTCTTGGAAAGTTGAAGCATATAAAATGAGTCTATTTAGATTCACTTCTTCCCTTTCATTTTGATGCCAATCACATACCATAAAGAGCCAAAGACACTGGTTAAAAAAAAGTAAAGGAAAAAAACATAATTTACATGTAAATTATGTCAACCATACCAGAGACATCTCTTAGATGATAACCTATTATAATTATAGTATTTTAAGCACCACTATCTATGCATTTCTATAGCATCGTTCACCCAAGTTTTTAAGATTATTTGTTTTATTACAAAATAGTAAAAAAAGCAATCAGATACTCCCAGTTTTGTGCTGGAACTGCCTTGTAAAGCTCACAGAAGCCAACTGGGTATATTCCTTTCCCAATTCCACATTCAGTGACCTCACATTACCAAGAGAAATTGGCCATGGTGGAAGTTTGTACATCACAGAAATCAGCAAATGCAACACATCAGTATTGTTTTCCCCTGGGAGAACCAGTTATTAAACATTTATTGGCACACAGCTGGATATTTCTTTATAATTATCTTTCAATATTGGAAGGAAAATTATTCCATAGTTTATACACCACTTGATATGTCTTTAAAAAGAAACCTATATAGTTAGAAAAACCTTAAAAGTAGGTAAGGATCACTTAATTGTATTAATAAGGTGAGGATATGTTTTGGGAATCATTACTGCTGTTAACATTGAAAGATTTGCTTCCATATTCCAAATAATGGAAGTTTTTATGTCAACCAAGAATAATGGGATCTAAAATATCAGTATTTCTACCACTTAAGTTCTGAAAGAGTAAAATGAGACAACCACATAAAACTCCTTCACGGGAACCACGCTAATATTCAGAATCAAATCTGCTATACATAGGAAAAGGATAGGATGCCTGTGAATTTCCACAATTTGTCTGTATTCTTTGTATTAAGCTGTCAGGGACTATCTAAATCACTTCCTTTTCTGTCACTCTGTCTTCTGACAACATCCTTTGAGACACAACAGCATTCAGCAACAACCTCTCCCTTCCCCGCCAACCCCCAAAGTCTCAAAATGATATGTAAATCCTGCAATTCATCATGCTCTGTGTAGTACAGGTTTAATTCTTCCTCCTAGGCCTCAATCTGCTGAAACATTACTCTGATATACAGTACAAAAGCAGTAACAAAGATGTTCATATCAGGCCATTGTGAGTTAGTGGCAGGCAGAGAAACCAATGAAGCCAACGGAACAATGGCTGGAGTTTAAACAGGCTGCTGAAATTTGCTAAGACGCAGACAAAGGGCCCAGGCTGAAAGGCGAGCTACAGTGGAATTCCTTGGCCTCCATTATGTGGCTGAAACAATCCTTACTCAGAGAGTGGATTTGCATCTCTATATAGAGTTCAGGCTCTGTTTGTGAAAGGCTTTCGCTAGGCCTGACCCCATGTCTCAAGAGCACATTGATACCCAGCGCCTTCCCCCTGCCTCGTCCCACACCACAGAGAGCAGTATCATGGGAAAATGCACTAACTTAAAAGAAAGCAAAGGAAGGCAAGAGGAAGGGAAAAAATTAAAGGCTTGAGGCAGTTTTGGTGGTACTTAGCAGTGAAAATTACTTTGGCAAATAATAGAACCTACTGCTGGTAATTACTGCTAACAAGCTTCCCCCAGCCCAAATGTGACACTTGGCGCTGATGTGAGAAAAGCTGATATAGGCCAAGCTTATTAAGCTTGAATGAAAGGAACCTTTTCCCTATGAAAATACAGCAGCTTGGGAGCTTGCAAATCTTGTAATCTAGTGTTACCAATTATTCAGTAAAACATAAAAATGGTGCTGCAATATTTAAAATCCTTCTTGGATTTAATCAGTATGGTGCCCTAATCCCAAGCAACTATAATCACGAATATCCTTGGTTTCCTAAACATGTATGCTTAGTTCCAAACAAAATATTGTGGGTACTTAATCTTCTACTTCATGCAAGGAACCACTGAGAAAACATTCATACTTGATGCCCAGTAGATAACCTGGCAAAACATTTTTCTTTGGGAGATCAGAAAAAAAAGAAAATGATCATAATCTGAAACAAGGTAATAGAATCTTGCCCAAATACGTTCATGGCTTATTCATGATCTTAATTTTAAATTAAATTTGGTGTGGTTTGACATAGTGATGTTAATTTCTTCATCACTTTAAAACTGTTTTAATTACCATGAGAAAGTGATCATATTAAATTATAACATCTATTAATTATTATACTAATGAAATATTTTGCTTTGAGAGTAAAGTCATATTTCATGAGTAAAAATGAGTAGGAAATTATAAGAAGCCTCAGAAATGTATCTTATTCATTACTATTATTTACTACATATAGGAAAATATCATATTCTTTCCCTTTTTCGGACACAAGCATTTGTTAGAAGGTGAGTATTTCTTGTGTGCAGTAATAATTACGTGAAACATAAATGCTTAATTCAGTATTTTGAATTGAATTCCATTAGAATTATCTGGCATATCCGTAATCTTTACACATTAATATTTTCACAGAGTTTTGAAAATATTACATTGACTCCATGATATAAATGGAACCTCTATTATCAAACAAACTACAGAAATTTTAAGTATAAACTCATTTAAATTAGTGAAACAAAGTCATAGGCTACTGTAGATATTGAAGGGCTCAATTACAACTTAATTTTAAACTTTGCAGTGTAGTTTTGACTTCTTAATAATCCAATAGTTCATTGCTTGAATGTACCATATGAATGTTTCCAATAATTTGTTTTTCTGTCACTAATTTCATTGGGTATGTGGCAATATTGTGAAATGTTGTGCACGCTATCATTTAAAAGTTAATACGGACTCTTAATCTGTATTTTTATGATATGAGTGTTTTTGCAAATAGCTTAAAACATGTTTTAAATGTTGAGCAATACAGAAAGCCAAGAAGTCACATATTTGTCTAACTATTCATTTTGAAATATACATGTTTAGTTCTAAAACTCTATTGTGTTTTATGGTTATGAAGTCTTTAAATATACAATGTTCTTCATGCAGCAAAGTGTTACTTGTTCATATACATAGGATAAATGCCATGTGTGATGGTCAAGCCACTTACTCAGCAATCAGGATAATGAAAACAGATATTGAAAACTTTATGCTTAATGAACAGAGTACTTTTTAACATTTCCTTAGATAAAACTAAATATTAAAAATGTTAAAGATCAAAATTACTAAAATTTTCCATATTAAATTTATGTCATTAACTAAAGATAATTTAAAAGACTTTTACCACATATTTTATAACTAAACTTACACTGTTCTTATATTCAGTTGATTCCTATGTAGGATTACTTATTTTACTATTCTTGTGCTGTTGCAAAATCATGAAGATATTTTTCCTTTTATTAAGAAGTTTGAATAAGTTATGATTGTGTTTATATTTTAAAGGGAAACAGTTAAGGAGAATGCTGTGTATAAGAAGTGAAGTAAATTTTGCAAAAGATGATTAATCTGTGGTTAAAAAAATTCAATTTAATTTTTAAACTTTACAAAATGATGATAATCATTTTATAATGTACTATTGTAAGGAATTCTTTCTTCTGCCTGACCCCACAATCAGTGAAAAGAAAACCATGCCTGGGAATATTAAAGAAGCATTTAAATAAATGAATAAAGAATGTAGCCTTTCCTCAGTTTTTTTTAAAGCAATGTAAATTTTTTTCATATACGTTGTGTGTGTGTGTGTGTGTGTGTGTGTGTGTGTGTGTGTGTATTTTAAAACATTACCTTCACCTTGAAGTAAAATGTGTACATTTAGTAACATAATTTTTGACTAATAATGAACACTATATTAATTCATATAATTGCTACCCTATATCCAACTGCATAGGATATTGACGTTGCAGTAAGAATATGTTCTTCCTGACAATTCATGGTAAAAAAAATTTAAACATATATAGGAAAGGTATGAAGAAATGAAGGAAAGTAGGAGAGAGAGAAGTCAGAGGGTCAGAGGATAAGACGGGTAAGAGAGGCTGGTGCGGGGGAGAAACAGATGTGGTTGAGAGGTGGGGAGGTGGGGGGCTGACATATATAAAGGGGAGGAGAGAGAAAGGAAACTTGTGCCTCACCAATATGAACATGCATGACTTTGCAATTCTATATTCACTAGTATACTTACAGAGAAATTCTAAGTTTTGTCAGTGATGCATTTCAGCTAATTCACAATTCCATCTAAGACTTCTCTTAAGCTTGTTCTAAGGTATTTTGTTTCATCACAGGGAAAGCCTGTTGTTGAAAATAAACTTTATGAGAAAATGAGCTTTTCAAAGCTCTATTAATACATTTCTATGGAGAAAAAATTACAAACTTAATGATAGACAGTAAAGAGTTTGAAAAAACTACGCAAATGATGAATCATCGTATTTCTTAAGCCATGTATTATTTTTAAGTGTGTAATAGAGAAAATTAAGGGAAGTACTAGTTTATAGAAGAGAATGTAGAAAATGATTTCAAACACTTTATTCTACAAAAGTATGTTTCTAAAATTACATATATATATATCCCATATATTATATATCCTATATACATATATATTTTTTAAACATTTACATATAATTTGGAAGCTGAGAAATGATCAGCAGATGAGACAAGTCACTGAAAATGGGAGCATGCTGAGACCTTCAGTCACACTGATTCTTAAATGAAATTCTTTATTATTTAATTCTATATACTGTGCTACCATTTTGTCCAGTTATGAAAGTGCTGCTCCCTTTTGACACCTTCATTTTACTTCCTCTCTCTACCACACAATTTAATCCCTGTGGATTCCCCTTTTGTATCTCTTATGTCTGTTGCTTCAGTTCCATTTCACTCCCTTTTGTCTGACCACTGCTGCAGGCTCAAAATCTCCTCTCCCTCTCTCCACTGTTTACCTGAACATTCCACCCTGCATACAGCTGTCACATTAATTATCCTAATGTTCAGATTCGGTTGTGTCATACTCATGCTCAAAACCTTTCCCATCTCCCTAATGCCTTCTAAAACTGTTCCCACTCCTCAAGCAAGTAGTCAAAGCTCTTCAAAACCCACACCAAATATCATTTTCAAACTTATTCTTACTCTGTTCTCTTACACAAACCCAACATTCTTACAGAAGAGGACTGCTATTCCATGGTTCTGTCAGTACCATGAATATGTTCCAAATCTGACCATTTCGTTCTACTTGAAGTGCATCTCTCCTTACTTTCAAATGTGACTTCTCTCATGACATCTGCTCAGATCTCATCTGAAAGCAGTGCCTCTGAAACTTTTTGCCTCTTATGATAAACAAGTCTGTACTTTATGTAATACATGCATAATTAAATTGTCTTTTAATTCCCAAGAGTGCATAATAAATTTACTTCCCATACTAATGTTAAATTAATATTGAATCAATTGAATACACAGGAATAAAGAGAGGTATCAATTGTTTTTAACTTAATAACAACCATGAAAAATGTACTTATAATGTTAAAAGAGTTAGGCTATCAAGAGAAAATGTGTTTTTTTTTTTTTCTTTTTTAAAAACAGCTATATTGCCTTTAGTGACAAAAATCAGTATATCTTTTAAATCAACTGGTCACTTTCAATAATGAATGTAATTTGTTACATTGAGGGGTTTATTTCCAAGCTAATATTTTAAAAAATCAGAAATTGAAAAATATTCCTTAGTTATGCCTGCACTGAAAATGTAAATGCCGATAAATGTGCTATAAGCTAGTCTTTGTGATATGTCTTTAAAATTAGTTTTCTTCATGTAGTCCTTCCATAAAGAAATAATACTTCTATTTTGATATATTATAGGATATGACATTTCTTACAATAGTATAACAAATTGATACAACATCTTAATAAATTTATAAAAACTATAATTTATGACACTATGGGAAGTAGCATAGTATGAGATGAGAAGGTTAATTATCATTAAACTTTTCATAGAGAAAATACTATAGGCATCCTGGAAAAGAAAAAAATTTATTTTTTAATGAATACTTTGATATAATTCTTTATTTCACCCGGCTGAAAGCCTGCCATTTCTTAGTCCTTTATTCAAGATATTAGCATATAAATAAAAATCCTCAAAATTGTTATAAGGTTGACATTTTTAAAGGCTTTCATTCATTCTTTCCATGTTGAAATTAAGTAATTGTTGATGTATTTTAGAATGAAGTTATAGAATTTTTAAAATCTTTTTCTTCTTTCTCAAATTCAGAGATGAATGGTCATTTAAAGGGGATTTTATAGTATTTATTATATTTATGGTTAAGTGAGATATAAAAACTGTAGTGCCAATTTGCATATTTGATGTTTTCTTTTTTAAAATTTTCTCTTTCATTCTGATGAATACAACAGAAATCTTGAAGATAATCTCAAAACTTAATCCCATCTAAATTTACCCTGGAGTGGTACATATTTATTTTCCTTAGTGTTTCTGATACTGTAGCAATGATTAATATACAAATAGCAGGAATGAACTATGTAGTTTCCCTTATTCTTTGAAAGAGTATTTATAGATTTACCAACATCTTGGAGAAAATGGCTAAAATCTTATAGGACTCAAATTTCCCATCTACATGATCAGCAAGTGTGGGAGAGTCACTGAAAATTGACTATTTTTAATTATTTCAATTCTTTTAAATAGTATCAGGAATGCAAAATAGCAGGGCTGCATTGTTTGCTTTAACACTTGAGGTATCTTTTGTGAGGTCTCTCCAAATTCCTACATCATGATGTGAAACTATTTTTGTACTAAGTAATGTGGTCCTATACAAAACTAACTTGAATTTTAACATGACTGTCATATATTATGGAATAGCCCACTAATTTTCAATATTTAACAGACTGCTATAAAAATGTGAGAGAAAGCACAGAATAACTTTACTCATTTCAACATTTTACATGAAAATTATAATAACATTTAATAAAATGCTCAAAATGTTTAATTTTCCAAAATTAGTCTTAGGTTTCTGAAAGCTTTAAAAAATAAAGAAATTTATTACTTATTTTGCAAGTAGAATACTATGGTGATCAAATTCTATAACATTCTAAGTCTCATCTGCTGGAGATGTTTCATCTGTTCCCACATAACAACAACAGAAATTGTGCACTTAGTTTTTGTTGTATAGCAAAGAAAAAGACAAAGTATATTTTTGAACTTGAATTTTTAGATCATAATAGCATCTTGTCTCCTTGGTGTTTTTTTTTCATTTTGCCAACTGGGTGACTTGTTGAAGGGAATAAAGAGAGAAGGCTTCATACAGGGGAAGCCACCAATATCATTGGCAAGTGAACCTCACGACAGTACAGGCAAACGCAAAATGAGCTTTCACGCAGGGCTCTGTCAGTGTCATTCAGCTTTGCCTGAATGGATAACCCTCCATGATTTATCTTCCATTCATCAAGTCAATGCCTGGTATCTTTTCAGTTGTGATGGATAAGACCTTACTAAATTGACTGCTGCCCGCTGAGCATTGTGAAGCCTGAGAACTGAACAGGAAGGGGATCCAACCATATTTCATTCATATAGTAAGTCAGCCATTCTCCATAGATCTAAGGGCTGAGAATTATAAAGAGCCTTGCTTCAGCTGGTCCATTGGTCTGGACCAGAGAATGGTCAAGGATCAACCTAGTTTCTTAGATTTGAAAGTAGAGTAAGAATAGGGGATATTAGTAGCTCCCGTAACCAGCCAACTGGAAAATAGGAACCAATTTATTAGGAAGGATCTACTATTCCTTCAGGCCTTATTCTCGATGATAGATATTTAACTAAATCCTTTCAAACATCATACTTATTTTATCATGAAAAATAACTATACCATTGCCCATATTTTACTGGAAAAAAAATGTTAAGCTCCATTACAGCAGTGAGCCTAATTGACTTACTCAGTTATATATGCCTCAACTCCTAGGATAGAAAAATACCTAGCTCGATAAATGTCTATGGATAGATGGAAATGTGACAGTAATGGAGTTATGGAGAGAGGGAGGAAGGACGGACAGAAAGAAGGAAGAAAGGAAAGAAACCTAAATTCATGAATTGGATTTAGGATTTGAAGTGTAGATATATATTTCTAAGCACTGTGGTTTTTTTCTTCCTTTAATAAAAAATCAACCTGAAAACTTTCTGAAATACTTGTTTGAATGTGGGGAGAGCAAACACAATGCATTTACTTAAATCTCATTTACAGATATTGCATCTTTTGGTCCCCTAGAAAATTGTTTTTCTTTTTTCCTCTCATTTTTAAAGACAGATGAATTGTTTTAGTCCAAAAGTAAGGATTTATATAATTTCTTTCTTTTCTGCAGAATTATTTTTCAGGTACAGTTCCTCCATTAGTGTTCTGAACTTCAGGTATCCTTTAAACAAGAAAATTATCAAGTGCCTTAAGTTCATGAAGTCATGACTTCAAAATGCCAGTGTACACACTTAAAATCACCACCACAGTATAAACACATTCAGAGATATGGACACTGAAAATGAAGAATACCTACACAAAATAAGGACTATTATAATTATGCAGTACCAAAAGCAAAGAAATAAATAACAAAACAAACACAAATAAATAAACATAAAACAAATAATAAAACATCTTATATCCTAATGCTGTGGACATTAAGACCCTTATGATTACCTATCTTGTCCATTCACAAAAAGTTACATGAAAAGTTAGTTCCACAGTAAAAATGCTATTCCCTTTATTTTTGTTTCTGCTTTTAAAATATGATGAACATATTTTTGAAACTATTACATCAATAGCATATGGAAAAAGATACTAAAGGATCATTAATTCTTCTGAAATATGTTAATGAGGGCTATTTATAGGTATAAAGGATATATTTATACACACACAAAAAAAGGGATTAAATATGTATCTCTTTTATATTTTCAAAAAGGAGCAATCTATAAACCATTTTACAAATTTATATGCTCTTTGTTTGAAGAGTTAACTAAGCCTCTATGCCTGGGGGTTGAAGGCAGGCAGGCCCTCCACAAGAACATACCCTATCATACTGTGAGAAACATTATGCAAGAGAAAATAAATCACTGCAGAAAAGGGGGATGGGGAAGAGAGTGAGAAGTAAGTGATAACCTTGTTGGTGTGTTTTTCAATTTTCCTGGCTAAGCTGTTCTCCTAGTTACATTTGCTTCGAATTTTCACTTTTTGTTTACCAAATGGAACATACTTTCTTTAGGAAGCAAAGTAAACAAAAATACCCCCCTCTGATAGTGTAAGGCAGAGACAACATTCCAAAATGGATAGGTCAAATGTATAAGGAATGTCTATAGATACACACACAGGCACACACACACACAATGCCAATGTAAATTAAACCTGTTGATCTTCACAGCCTCCTTTTCTAGAGTTTGATATAAAACTTATTCAAGAGCTAATGATAAAATTGTAGATTTTTTTCATTCTTTGGTTCTTCTCCTCTGACTTGATCTATAACCATTTCTGTCTCTTAATCAGCTGTACCAGAGAAGGGGCAAAGGATAATATAAAGAAATGAACTAGAGTCAGCTTTTGTTATGTGTGCAAAAGAATTGACTAGGAGAGGACTTCCCTGGTGGCACAGTGGTTAAGAATCCGCCTGCCAATGCAGGGGACATGGGTTTGAGCTCTGGTCTGGGAAGACCCCACATGCCACAGAGCAACTAAGCCCGTGCGCCACAGCTACTAAACCTGTACTCTAGAGTCCCTGAGCCACAGCTACTGAGCTTGCGTGCCTAGAGCCCGTGCTCCGCAACGAAGAGTAGCCCCCGCTCACTGCAACTAGAGAAAGCCCACGTGCAGCAATGAAGACCCAATGCAGCCAAAAATAAATAAATAAATGATTTTAAAAAAAGAATTGACTAGGAGGACTTTAACAACATAGCTTAAAAAAGGTTCTGAAATTGTCCTAATATTATATAACGTGTTTCTCTTCTCTGTTCTATTATTAAAGGAGATTGTTAACGGTGAACCAATTTGATTTTATTAAATTCTCATTATAGGGCATGAAGGTATTTTTTACTACCCTTTGGTATGGAAAGAGGAATTGGTGGTCTTAAGTGTTTATATGTTATCCCTTAACAGAATAAAAATGCTCACACCCACCATGCCCTATCACATGCATCAAAGCTCACAGATAGGTTCAACTTTTATTCCATAATCCATAAATATTTATTTACTGTTTTCTAAGTCTCAGACGTTGTTCTAGGGAATTGGGATACATCATTGAACAATATACAAATAACATTCACATCCTAGAGCTTATATTCTGGGTGGAGGAGGGGACACAAATTACAGTAAGTATTAAAATTATGATTATTATCAACCAAGAATTGGAAAGGCAGGGTACTTCAATGCTTTTTGATCATTTATTCATGGGTACACTCTTTAACAAATCCTCAGGGCTTTCTACTTCTTTAAACAAAATAATTTGTTTGGTGGCCTTCAACACTTAAGCAATCAGAAAGTCCAAGTTCACAATGTCTCACTCAAGGTTATCAAGTAAATAAAAATGACACTGGACCAAGACAAAGGAGTTCTAGTTTTTAGCCAGAACTTCACTATCATCCCTCTGTCTGAACTTCACGGAGTCACACACATCCCCCAAACTTCACTGAAAAAATGAATGAGAATTGGTATCATCTGCCCCATTACTAGAAAGTACTGTTAGTATCAAATGATAGAATGTCTAAGGAAGTACTTTTGAAAGGATAAAAAAACTATGCACCTTGCCCAGCATCTTAACACAACATCAGGCATTCAGCAGATACTCTACCATATCTGTTGAGTGAATGAATAAATGAGTGAAGGAAAACAAATGTTTAGCACTATTTATACCATTCCTTGATGAACTGTTTTGTGAATGTTTCATCTTTCAATTCAAGCTTATTTTTTAAAATTAAAAAAATGTTAAGTTCACCCTCTAAGGCTGCACAGAGAGCATTTGTTCACAGATTTCAAATTCACCTAAGTGCTTTTAATGAAGGAGTTTTGTTGAAATAAACAAACAAAAGCCCTGTGTATTAATGATAATGAGCATATTGCTTATTAAATTATGATGGTCCCATCAGGTGCTCCTTAAGTGCTGTTAGTTCTGCAAAGAGACTTAATTTGTATATTTTAGAGTTAGCGTAATATCCTGCCATGTGACACATTCAGAACAAATGAGTACTTAACTCACAGCTGCTGAAGGATTAAGAAGTAACAAAATTTTTATGAAGTTTTATACAAATTAAATTTTTCTTCACTTACTGTGGTTTTAGTTTATATCCACAAATTGTTATTTCTCCTCCATGCTTAATATTTTTTCTTTGGTCTGATAGAAGAAGTTTTTAAGAAGTAAATATTGAAAAGCAATTCATTTCTCTGACCAAATCTCCAAATATCAAAGACCTGGCAACAGGGGGTAGAAAATGGAAGATGGAAAAACCAGACTTGGTTGCACTGTCACTTGGCTTCAGCCTAAATCTGTTACGTGATCAACCATGCATGTGAACAAAAGAGACATCCTCAGAAGAGAGGAGGGATTTCTGATGGAAATCACAGGGGAAAAAGAATATAGTTTGGAAAAAAACAAGAAGATAGGTGTCAGGGCCTTGTGGGTTTTGCTAAACGGGTAGACGCCCCCATGCTCTTTGCAATTCTTTTCTTCTTAATCTCCATCCTCTTTTTCTGAATGCACTAGGCCCAATCTAAGAATCTCTTATAAAGGAAAGTTTCGTATATTTTTGATGTCTGTGGGAAAGAAGTGCCCCCAGGGAGGTTTTATTTAGGAATGCACTTTGGAAGCATTTTCTGAGGGGAAAAAGTTTTAAGGGAAAGACTTTGTCATTAATTATTTAACCTGAAATTCTGGGGCTGCATACTGGAGGTTTTTCTCATCTACCACAGTATTATGTACTTCTACACAAATCAGCTATCCAACTCTCCAACCGGCCAAAGGGCAAGGCATCTTCTAATGAAATATCATTGGTATGAGTGGTATCAGATTGCTCTTTTGCCTTTAGCTACTCTTGTGAAGGAAACAGGGAAATATATTTACCAATAAAAACATGAAAAATAAACAGATGAGTCAATATGAAATTGAATCAAAAACATTATAACATCAATGCTCAATTTATGTTTACTGTGAGAAAAACCTAAGACAAAAATGTGAAAAAATGAAATATCACAGTTCACCCAGAAAGAAGAACATTTGTTCACTGGGTACCATAGTCAGTGTTTAACCTACTTACAGTTGAAAAAACAGAATTAACTCTCTGAAATTTTGTGAATTAACAAGATACCTAATGTCTCTCAAAAATTTCTCACCCAACAAATACACTCAGGACTGAAGTACTGACTTAACTCATTTGCATCATGAACTAAATGGAATTATAGGTTTTGAGAATCTTAATATTTAAAATTCAATCATCAGATCAAAGTTTTTCCTTCTTTCCTGTTTCTCTTACATTCCCAATGAACACATTTTACGCCGTCATGGTCATTAAGCCTCAGGTAAGTAGCCGAAAACATGGAAAATTTGAAATAGAATACTTAAAATTCGTTTAATCTAACAACCAATTTAGAGCTGCTGTTAACAGTTATTTAATGTGTTGGGTGAATTAGAAGAATGTCAGAATGTCTAAACTAAATGTCTAAACCCTTTTGAGTGCAGTAAGGAATGGAAGTGAGGGAATAGAAAAAGAAAAGGAAAGGAAATACTTTTTACTGTTTTATTGAAACATCTATACAGGCACAAAGAGTTCTTTTGCTCTGTGAAGCACTCTAAGTACACAGCTGTATTGCAAAATAATTTCTCTTTTAATATGTTAAGAATAAACAGAAAAAAACAAAAACAACCAAACCAAACACATACAAAAAACCTCAAAAGCTTTTTAGAAAACATTAGGGTTCAACATGATTTATCATACTTCAATTTTTTGAGTTGTACTACAATTCTGAAAAAAGGCATTGAGAACCTATTTACTTCTTGCCTCAAATTAGAACACAGTAACTACCAGGACAAAAAAAGAGAATTAATTATATCTGTATTAGCCTAACTGTTGACTTCCCAGTAATGCCCATCTTAATTTATAAATTTTAATAAAGTTTTTCCTGATACACATCATAACATCAATATAACGATCATTATTAATGCTAGTACCCCAATGCAAAATCTTTAACAAAAGCTTCCCAATATGAATTTTAATATATTTTCTTTCATTTTTCTAATAAGACTGTCTTCAGTTTTCAAGATATACTAAATTAAGTTGGTATGTCACTTATCATAATAAAAACAATATTTGACAGTGTCCTGAGGAAAAGAAAATTTAACGAATGTCATTAAAAACAAAAGAACAAGTAATCTTTCTTTGTTAGAGGTTACTACAAGTCAAGCACTACCCTGGTAGCTTTTTATACATGATTTCATTTTATCAAAAGAAGAACCTCAAAAGTAGACACTACTCTCCTATGTTACTGAGGAGTAAATTAGCCTTCATCCCAATGTTTATCTCTAGATCTACCAGTTCTGGATAACCATTTTTTTATTTCCACTGAATGCCTTCAAGATTTTCCATTGATTCCATTGCTATTTATATCGGAAATCCTGCCACTTGATCCTATTAACTCTTTACTAATAATGATGATAATGGTGATGATAAAATAATAAGGACTAACATATTGAGTATATACTTTGTGCCAGTTACTATCCCAAGCACTTTGTTATACACATATAGGATAACTTGAGTTTTCTCCTCTAACAGAACTAGAAGAGACAACTAGAATTTTTATTGGTCCTTTTATAATTCGAATAAATAAAATTCTCAATATTATAGTAAAAAAAGATGGAATTACTCAATTTCATATGGTTTATTCTAATATACACTATGTTTAAGTTTTATTTGACTTATTAATGATAACATTTAAGCACATAATAGGCAAATATATATCCATGTACATTTTATAACCATGAAAGTTATTCAGGCAGGAGTTTTATTGACCAATAAAATTTTTGTGTGTATGTTATAATTTTGTTTCATGAGATATTTTAAAATGTGTCCATTTTATTGGCTTTTAATCAGACTGTATATACTGCTTATTAATATAACTTTTATTCAACAAACTAATCATCCTTTCACAGTCCTTTCACAATGTGATCAATGCATTTTTACATTTTTATTGATCTCATGTTTACAAAATCTCCCCATTACTTAGAAGCAAGATATCTGTAAATTATGCTGGCTATAAGCTGACAGTTGTATATTTTGTCACTAAATAGTTGCCCAGTGTCAAAGGAGAAACCCAAATAGATTACCAATGAGAATTACCTTGTTGTTCTGATATGTTGATAGTATTTGGGAAATACTCTCGCACTCTTTAGGCACTAATATCCTTGACAATAAGGATAGTAAAGAAATGAGTGCGGACTAATTTTTTTCAATCATATTTATTTTATCAGTACATTCATTATTAGGGATAACAATAGAACACTTTCTTGTTTTCCATCAGAATCGTTTTTCCTAAATTATTTAACAATATATAAGTTACTGTTTTACCCTACAGCTAACACTAAAAAGACTGCTAATTCTATCAGAGCGATTCCAATTTTATAATTAAAAAACAAGTCATAAGTGATTGAGTCAACATCTCTTAATGGTTTTTTAAGTAATTAGATTTAATCATCAGAGCAAAAACATTTAATAGCAAAAACTTGTTTCCTAAGAAAACTTAATCTAGAGCAGACAAATGTTTTAAAATATTTTTAGCATATGCCCTATAAGGTTCAAAAGACAGCCTTTTCTATCATCAATCATTCTCTTTGCTAATAATAAGCCAGTCCTAACCATAGATCAGATTTGCTGCTCTCACATTTAAAGTTTCAGGTTCTCCTCCTGCACTGATTACAGTATTGCCATACAGAAAGAAGAGGTCTTCGAAGGAAAAACACAAGGATCCATTAATCATGAATCATTACGTTTTGTCAGTTGGCAAAGGAATACTTTGCTCATTTATCCTTTGAATGAAATTAGCTCTGGCTCAGGCCCTTGTAGAAGGAAATTCTAAATTGTCTTGGCATCTTCCTATAGCAGTTTGTGTATGTGCCATAAAATGGCAGATGGGGTTTATTAATGGCAGATGAGTTTAGTTTGCAAGGTTTTTCCCTTTTTCCTATTTGATCATTTTAATATTGAAGCTCAGAAAAGACTCATACATTATTGTTGTATATATAATTTATCTTATTAAGGAGTGATGAAAGAGAAAACTGGTAATGTCTGTGCCACCAAATGTAAGCAAGCTCAATATTCTCTGTGCCGTGGAGGAAACGGACACATGTGTCCTCAGGTTTAGGTATCCAGACACAACAAAATAATCAAAGTTGTTGAAAATATTTACAATACGTATATGAAATGATCATTTACTTGTAAACAGCACCAGTCACTTAATAGAGTAATATAAAGATTATAGTCATATAGATTAATGTTTAATATACTTATGAGTAAGTTTTGAAAAACAATGTTTCCTTGTGAATAATTTCTACATTTTTACTGCCTTCACTTAGTCATCCTAAATGGGGGAAAATGTGTAAGTTTTCAATTATGAAACACTGAAAACTAAACTACATGACTGAAATAATAGAATATCTTATGGGTGTAATAATCAATGGTTGAGTCTCATATCACTGTCTGACAATGTGGTAGACACTTAGGCAGACACATGGACTCTTTTAACCATGAGTGCATGGCTGGCAGCAATCTGTAATTTGGAATATGAGGTGCAATATACCCCCTCAAATGCTTCCTTAATTTCACAGATCTGACACAGGTGCTGGAGAAAAAATGCATGTAAAAATGTTTTATAATCTATAAAGAACTATAGACCTATGTGAAAACTGTTACTCAGCCTAAAACCAGCAGATATAAGGGCTCTACAAATTGTTAATAAAAATGTTTTATGCT
Source organism: Pseudorca crassidens (assembly GCF_039906515.1). Classification (NCBI taxonomy): domain Eukaryota; kingdom Metazoa; phylum Chordata; class Mammalia; order Artiodactyla; family Delphinidae; genus Pseudorca; species Pseudorca crassidens. The sequence continues at coordinate 108,236,339 of NC_090300.1, read as the reverse complement.
GAGTGTCCATATGTTAGACTTGGTGGGAGTTAATAGTGAAAATTTTTATTTCCGTGATTTAAAACATGGTTTGACTTGCTTTTGGAGAAGATTTACATATGTTTAGGATAGTATGTTGCATACTTGAAAATAATTCAGAACAGACAAAAAATGAAATAGTATTTTTACTAAAATAACTCCTAATCAAAGACAATCTGTAACTAAATACATTTCCCTAATATGCAAGTATAACTTCACCACAATTTGTGCTTATTGGAAAGGACAAAACAAATCTTTTCTCAATTCAACTTGAAATAGGAATCAATGCCTATGACAGGATGCTATTTTGGTGTTTAAAAAAAAAGCACTTTAATTTTTTGTAACTTTATAATAACATCAACCAGACACTTGTATCAATGGTCTTCTTAATTCATTACACATTTTTTTATCAAGTGTGTACTTAGTAATATTTTTATTTTAATAAAATGGAAATAGCTAGGCTCAAATTTGGTAGCAGCCTTGAACAATAAAAAGTGACAGATAAATATGAGTTAAAGTGTTAAAATAAATTCAAGTAAAACTCTGTTAGTATTATTCAAGATCCATAAATAGCTACTCATTTCCCATGATGGCACACAGAAAGGCATTTAACAGTTTAAACCACACTCCAAATAGATACAAGGTGCTTTTACATTTTTTTTTCTGGCCACACTAATGTTGGATTCAGAATCAATATTGCTGTCAAATGCTTGCTTTATACAAGCATTCCAATACCTGCAGAAGAATAAGACAGTTTATGCCTGTGGAGGATATAGTTCCGCCATTAGGGAAGTTTTTGCTTCTGTTTCATAAATCACTACTGAATCATAACATAATTCTGCACCTAACAGACCTATGAAGTATGTGTTCTGATTCTTGTCACCATTAAATATATCCCCAAAATACTAATCCATGTGTGTAAAGGATGCTGCATATCTCCACATCAAGCACAAAAGGTCAGGACCCAGCCATTAGCTTTCTCCAGATTGAAGATGGTGATGAAATGTGTATCTCATTTTGGCTGCCAAAAGATAATGGAATTCCCTGAAATCTCATTACCTGCAAATGCAATGATAGTCTTCTTAAAGTGGAATAGCAGGAAGGGAAGTGCAGTGTTGCTGAAAAAACTGGTATCAAAACAGACATCTATGAACATTACTGTTTAAGTCAATATTTCATATAGAGAGTAAGTTTCTCTTGTATTTGGGACCTGTTTTTTAGGATTGCACAAATGGTAGAATTATTTTCCTCTCCTTGTTGAAGGTTTAACATATATATATATATATGTACACTTTTTTTTCCTGATGACTTCCTTTCCCCCTCTTTGTTAATAACATAACTCTGATTTCCAACCTTCCCTCTTCTCCTATTCCACAAGGTCTTGGGATGCTGGATCCCACTCCTTAGAAACTGAGAGGTGAAATCCAATCAATAAGAACATATATACATGGTTATACACATACAGTCCCAGTCAGGCCAGTAACATTGAGGCCCAGAATTTTTGCTAGTAACAAATATATACTTATTTAATAATAACAAATATATACTTATTATATGCCAGGCTCTGTTCTAAGTGTTTTTTATTCACTCAGGTTTCTAATCCTCATGATAACCCTATGAGATAGTGGAAAAATGGCATCTTCCTCCCACTGGAAGTTGAAATCTGACAGGCTGTAAGCCTGATACTTCCTGGCGGCCAGAGGAAGAATATCTGACTAAGAGTTGTACCCACACAGAGGAAAGCTAACCTGAACAATGAAAGGACAGCCTGTTTTGATGATATTGTGTGATCTCCTGGATCCAAATGTGACAGAAGCCAGCAGTTAAAAAGCAGTGTCTTTAGTATTACACAGAACAATTTTGTGTTTCAAATGTTGCAATGATATGAAACTCAATACCTATTATTAGCATTACTCAACAAATTATTGAAAAATAAGCACTATTTTTCCCAGCGATATTTGCAATATAACGAGGATCAAAATGTTAAATTAAAAGAATGACTCTAAAGCCAGCAGAATTCCCTGCCTGAGCAGGATTTTATGTCAGAAACAATGTCTCCTTGAGGACTTCAAATCATACCAGATTCACACTGAACAAACTTGTATTTAGCACCTATTCTAGGAAAATTACTACAGAAAAGAGAGGTTGCAAAGTCAAAAAACTACAAAGGCCATGCTGCTGTGCACTGAGTCAATCAGAACAAATTTTGAAAGTTCAATTAAGAGATCAAGGGAGACAAAGTTTTCATGGTACTTTTTGAGTTTCTACAACAAATGTGACTGAAGTTTGGACATTCAAATATAAAATGGACTGTAGCAACTACAAGAAGCAGGAGATACATATATATATATTCCTTCCTAAAATGTTTTCAAACATTATACTTTAAAAAAAAAAAAAGGAAACTAAAATAGGGATTTTTTTGTTTGTTTGTTTGCTTTTTGGTTTTTGGGTTTTTTTTGCGCGGTACACGGGCCTCTCACTGTTGTGGCCTCTCCCGTTGCAGAGCACAGGATCCGGACACACAGCTCAGCAGCCATGGCTCACGGGCCAGCCACTCCACGGCATGTGGGATCTTCCTGGACCGGGGCATGAACCCGTGTCCCCTGCATCGGCAGGCGGACTCTCAACCACTGCGGCACCAGGGAAGCCCTAAAATAGGGATTTTTATGTAAAATATTCCAATTCTTAAATGTTCACTCAACTTATTAAGGTATTGAGTATCAGGTTGCAAAACAAAACAAAAGAAAACAAAACAAAACACACCAAATTTGCGCAGCATGCAGGCTGCCCCAATTATAACCTTTGTAGTAAAGGACATAAACACAATTAACACTGTAAATTAGAAATTTTCAATTTAAAATGTGTCTTTTAAACTTTATCTGTTTATTTATTAAAATAACCCACTGGATAATTCTATCCAGTTTAGAGATGAGAAAACAGAAGTCCAAAGAAGTTAGGTTGTTTGGTAATGTAGTGAAAGACAGAAGAGTTTAAACTCATGTTCAAATATTCTAACCCAAATTGACTTAGAAATCGATTTGAAAATTCATGTAATATCACTTGGCAAGACTGCTCCCGGAGATCTCTGCCTCCATGCTAAGAACCACCTCCACCCAACGGCCAGCAAGTTCCATTGCTGGACGCCCCGTGTCAAACAACTAACATGACAGGAACACAACACCGCCCATTAGCAGAGAGGCTGCCTACAATCATACTAAGTTCACAGATACCCCAAAACACACCACCGGACGTGGCCTTGCCCACCAGAACGACAAGGTCCAGCCCCACCCACCAGAATAGAGGCACCAGTCCCCTCCACCAGGAAGCCTACACAAGCCACTGGACCAATCTCACCAAAAACAACGGGAACTGCAAACCTGCAGCCTGTGAAAAGGAGACTCCAAACACAGTAAGTTAAATAAAATGAGAAGACAGAGAATTATGCAGCAGCAGATGAAGGAGCAAGGTAAAACCCCACTAGACCAAACAAATGAAGAGGAAATGGGCAGTCTACCTGAAAAAGAATTCAGAGTAATGATAGTAAAGATGATCCAAAATCTTGGAAATAGAATGGAGAAAATACAAGAAAAGTATAACAAGGACCTAGAAGAACTAAAGAGCAAACAAACAGTGATGAACAACACAATAAATGAAATTTAAAATTCTCTAGAAGGAATCAATAGCAGAATAACTGAGGCAGAAGAACGGATAAGTTACCTGGAAGATAAAAGAGTAGAAATAACTACTGCAGAGTAGAATAAAGAAAAAAAATGAAAAGAATTGAGGACAGACTCAGAGACATCTGGGACAACATTAAATGCATTACCATTCGAATTATAGGGGTCCCAAAAGAAGAAGAGGAAAAGAAAGGGACTGAGAAAATATTTGAAGAGATTATAGTTGAAAACTTCCCTAATATGGGAAAGGAAATAGTCAGTAAACTCCAGGAAGCACAGAGGGTCCCATACCGGATAAAGGAGATCCAAGGAGAAACATGCCAAGAAACATATTAATCAAACTATCAAAAATTAAATACAAAGAAAAAATATTAAAAGCACCAAGGTACAAACAACAAATAACATACAAGAGAATCCCCATAAGGTTAACAGCTGATCTTTCAGCAGAAACTCTGTAAGCCAGAAAGGAGTGGCAGGGCATATTTAAAGTGATGAAAGGGAAAATCTACAACCAAGATTACACTACCCAGCAAGGATCTCATTCAGAATCGATGATGAAATTAAAACCTTTACAGACAATTAAAGCTAAGAGAATTCAGCACCACCAAACCAACTCTACAACAAATGCTAAAGGAACTTCTCTAGGTTGGAAACACAAGAGAAGGCAAAGACCCACAATAACAAAACAATTAAGAAAATGGTAATAGGAACATACATATCGATAACTAGCTAAAATGTAAATGGATTAAATGCTCCAACCAAAAGACACAGACTGGATGAATGGATACAAAAACAAGACCCGTATATATAGTGTCTACAAGAGACTTACTTCAGACCTAGGGACACTTAGACACTGAAAGTGAGGCTATGGAAAAAGATATTCTATGCAAATGGAAATCAAAAGAAAGTTGGAGTAGCAATTCTCATATCAGACAAAATAGACTTTAAAATAAAGACTATTACAAGAGACAAAGAAGGACACTACATAATGATCAAGGGATCAATCTAAGAGAAGATATAACAATTGTAAATATTTATGCACCTAACATAGAAGCACCTCAATACATAAGGCAAATGCTAAGAGCCATACATGGGGAAAAAACAGTAACGCAATCATAGTAGGGGATGCTAACACCCTACTTTCACCAATGGACAGATCATCCAAACTGAAAATAAATAAGGAAACACAACCTTTAAATGATACATTAAACAAGATGGACTTTATTGATATTTATAGGACACTCCATACAAAAACAACAGAATACACTTTCTTCTCAAGTGCTCATGGAACATTCTCCAGGATAGATCATACCTTGGGTCACAAATCCAGCCTTGGTAAATTTAAGAAAATTGAAATCATACCAAGTAGCTTTTCTGACCACAACGCTATGAGACTAGATGTCAATTACAGGAAAAAATATGTAAAAAATACAAACACATGGAGGATAAACAATACACTACTAAATTACCAAAAGATCACTGAAGAAATCAAAGAGGAAATCAAAAAATACCTAAAAACAAATGACAATTAAAATACGATGACCCAAATCGTATGGGATGCAGCAAAAGCAGTTCTAAGAGGGAAGTTTATACAATACAATCTTACCTCAAGAAAAAGAAACATGTCAAATAAACAACCTAACCTTACACCTAAAGCAATTAGAGAAATAACAAAAAAAATCCCCAAAATTAGCATAAGGAAAGAAATCATAAAGATCAGATCAGAAAGAAATGAAAAAGAAATGAAGGAAACAATAGCAAAGATCAATAAAACTAAAAGCTGGTTCTTTGAGAAGGTAAACAAAATTGATAAACTATCAGCCAGACTCATCAAGAATAAAAGGGAGAAGACGCAAATCAACAGAATTAGAAGTGAAAAAGGAGAAGTAACAACTGACACTGCAGAAATACAATGGAACATGAGAGAGTACTACAAGCAATATATGCCAATAAAATGGACAACCTAGAAGAAATGGAAAAATTCTTAGAAAAGCACAATCTTCTGAGAATGAACCAGGAAGAAACAGAAAATATGAACAGACAAACCACAAGCACTGAAATTGAAACTGTGGTTAAAAGTCTTCCAACAAACAAAAGCCCAGGACCAGATGGCTTCACAGGCGAATTCTATCAAACATTTAGAGAAGAGCTAACACCTATCCTTCTCAAGCTCTTTCAAAATATAGCAGAGGGAGGAACACTCCCAAAAACATACTAGGAGGCCACCATCACCCAGATACCAAAACCAAAGATGTCACATAGAAAGAAAACTACAGGTCAATATCACTGATGAACATAGATGCAAAAATCCTCAGCAAAATACTAGCAAACAGACTCCAACAGCACACTAAAAGGATCATACACCATGATCAAGTGGGGTTTATACCAGGAATGCAAGGATTCTTCAACATATGCAAATCAATCAATGTGATAAACTATATTAACAAACCGAAGGAGAAAAACCAATAGATGCAGAAAAAGCTTTTGACAAAATTCAACACCCATCTGTGAATAAAACCCTCCAGAAAGTAGGCATAGAGGGAACTTATCTCAATATAAAATAAAGGCTATATATGACAAACCCACAGCCAACATCACTCTCAATGGCGAAAAACTGAAACCATTTCTTCTCAGATCAGGAACAAGACAAGTTTGTCCACTCTCACCACTATTATCCAACATACTTTTGGAGGTTTTAGCCACAGCTATCAGAGAAGAAAAAGAAATAAACGGAATCCAAATTGGAAAAGAAGAAGTAAAGCTGTTGCTTGTTGCAGATGACATGATACTATATATAGAGAATACTAAACATGCTACCAGAAAACTGCTAGAGGTAATCAGTGAATTTAGTTAAGTAGCAGGATACAAAATTAATACACAGAAATCTCTTGCATTCCTATACACTAATGATGAAAAATCTGAAAGAGAAATTAAGGAAATACTCCCATTTACCATTGCAACAAAAAGAATAAAATACCTAAGAATAAACCTACCTAAGGAGACAAAAGACCTGTATGTAGAAAACTATAAGATACTGATAACAGAAATTAAAGATGATACAAACAGATGGAGAGATATACCATGCTCTTAGACTGGAAGAATCAACATTGTTAAAATGATTATAGTATCCAATGATTATAGTATAGTATACTATACTATAGTATAGTATAGTATAAAATGATTATAGTATCCAATGATTATAGTATAGTATAGTATAGTAATCAACATTGTTAAAATGATTATAGTATCCAAACTACAGATTCAATGCAATCCCCATCAAACTACCAATGTCACTTTTCACAGAACAAAAAATTTCATAATTTGTATGGAAACACAAATGACCCCGAACAGTCAAAGCAATCTTGAGAAAGAAAAACGGAGCTGGAGGAATCAGGCTCCTGGACTTCAGACTATACTACAAAGCTACAGTAATTAAGACAGTATGGTACTGGCACAACAACAGAAGTATAGATCAATGGAGCAGGATAGAAAGCCCAGAAATAAACCCACACACATATGGTCACCTTATCTTTGACAAAGGAGGCAAGAATATACAATGGAGAAAAGAGAGCCTTTTCATTATGTGGTGGTTGGAAAACTGGATAGCTACATGTAAAAGAATGAAATTAGAACACTCCCTAACACCATACACAAAAATAAAGTCAAAACAGATTAAAGACCTAAATGTAAGCCCAGACACTATAAAACTCTTAGAAGAAAACATAGGCAGAACATTCTATGACATAAATCACAGCAAGATCCTTTTTGACCTACCTCCTAGAGAAATGGAAATAAAAACAAAAATAAATAAATGGGACCTAATGAAACTTAAAAGCTTTTGCACAGCAAAGGAAAACATAAACAAGACAAAAAGATATCCCTCAGAATGGGAGAAAATATTTGCAAATGAAGCAACTGACAAAGGATTAATCTCCAAAATTTACAAGCAACTCATGCAGCTCAATATCAAAAATCAAACAACCCAATCTAAAAATGAGCAGAAGACCTAAATATACAGTTCTCCAAAGAAGATATACAGATAGCCAACAAACACATGAAAGGATGCTCAACATCACTAATCATTAGAAAAATGCAAATCATAACTACAGTGAGGTATCACCTCACACCACTCAGAAAGTCCATCATCAAAAAAATCTACAAACAATAAGTGCTGGAGAGGGTGTGGAGAAAAGGGAAGCCTCTTGCACTGTTGGTGGGAATGTAAATTGATACAGCCACTATGGAGAACAATATGGAGGTTCCTTAAAAAACTAAAGAGAGAATTACCATATGACTCAGCCATCTCACTACTGGGCATATATCCTGAGAAAACCGTAATTCCAAAAGAGACACGTACCACAATGTTTACTGCAACACTATTTACAATAGCCAGGGCATGGAAGCAACCTAAGTGTCCATCAACAGATGAATGGATAAAGAAGATGTGGCACATATGTACAATGGAATATTACTCAGCCATAAAAAGAAACAAAATTGTGTTATTTGTCGTGAGGTGGATGCACTTCAAGTGTGTCATACAGAGTGAAGTAAGTCAGAAAGAGAAAAACAAATACTGTATGTTAACACATATCCATGGAATCCAAAAAAAAAAAGAAGTTTCCAATGAACCTAGGGCAGGACAGGAATATAAACACGCACGTAGAGAATGGACTTGAGGACACTGGGAAGGGGAAGGGTAAGCTGGGATGAAGTGAGAGCATAGCATTGACATATATACACTACCAAATGTAAAATACATAGCTAGTGGGAAGCAGCTGCATAGCACAGGGAGGTCAGCTCGTTGCTTTGTTCCTATCTAGGAGGGTGCGATAGGGAAGGTGGGAGGGAGACGCAAGAGGGAGGTGATATGGGGATATATGTATATGTATAGCTGATTCACTTTGTTATATAGCAGAAACTAACACAACATTGTAAAGCAATTATATTCCAATAAAGATATTAAAAAATAATAATAATAATACAATAAGTAGTAGTAGTAAGGCAATGAGAAAGAGGAACAGTCTTTTAGAATCTTTCTTTTCAATCAATATAAAATCTTAAGCAATCACAATTAGGACTAGGCATAAAAATCAGGACAGATGTTAGAGAATCCTGAATGCTGAAATAAAGGATTTAGACTTGAATAGGTAGAAAACTGGCTTATACACTCCAAATTATCATATAATTCTTAAATGTTTGAATCTTTGGGATTTTTGATTATAGAATTAAGATAAAAGAGTCTCTTAATCTGTGATTTACGAGTTAATATGAACCACCTTAATTTTATTCAAATGTTTGTGTGTGCCTGTGTGCATGTGAATGTTTTTCTGGAGGCAGGATCCAAGATGTCCTATTTTCTCCCATCACTCATCTCCTTCCCTCCTTCCTCCCCTTTCTCTCTCTCTTTCTACCTTCTTTCCACCATCCTTTATTTATTATACAGTTTCTAAGCCACATGCCTGATTTATACAAGATTAGGATGAAAATGGACATATGGCACATTTTTAGAAACAATCAAATGAAATAATTTGAACAATATTTAGCACTTTGAACTAAGTTCAGCATGTAACTGTCTGCATTGCATGTTAACTACCAATAGGGTATTCTGTCTTCAAATGTATTCTAGTCATCTTCTTCAAATGTTGATATAGTCATAAACATTATTTTGGCCTTAATTTACTTCCTTGATGAATGAATTACAATAGCACAGAATTCAAGCATCTTTAAATAGATAGCTCTAAGTTATTAAAACAGCAATAAAATTAAACCACAAGATTTCAAATCCTAGCTGCACCATCTAATCACTGTGTAATATTCACCAAGTCACTATGCCTTTTTGTAAATTAGTCTCCTAAACTTCATGATTGTTCATTTCCTTCCAGTTCTAAAATTTTATGAGTATATAAGTCTAGAATATTTAATATATTATTAAAAGTGTTTTTCCCTCTTACATAATGTATCTGTACTTAAACAAAATATAATCAGAGTCCAGTACTTATTTAAGTGATCATTTCAGATATGATCAATAAAAGGTAAGCGAGTGAGAATATTGTCTATATCACAGACTCTACCAAATTATATATGATTTCCTAAGTGGTTGCACCTACACTGAATTGTAATATATGTGTCTATTAATGCCTATGCATTCATTAGCCAATATCCTCAGTTTGGTTTATGAAATTTCTGTGGTTTTTCTCTCATTAATATGTAATTATAAAGCCCTCTGAATATACACTGTGGACTTCTTTATTCAACTTTTCTAACTTTTCTTCTGGGAAACAAGACATTCCTGGGAATGAACTTCAAGAATCACAAAAATGAGAATATGAATACTATAAAATTAAAAATAGATATATGATTAAAAGAAAAAACAAAATGGAGGTTTCACCTACATGAAGATTATACAATGACAAAGATGGCAGATCAACAATTTAGTAAAAGAGAAAATACAAAACTTTAAAAATGTTTTATTGATCCTTTCCTCTTTTTTTTTGAATACTCAGTAATATTTCAATACAATTTTTACCATAAAAGCAAATGTTTTAAAGGACAAAGTGATGTACATGAGCTATATTTACTTGTATGTTTACTTATATTTTCTTTGGTACCAGTTCTAAAATTGGAAAGTACCCTTGCCTCTAAATGGATGAAATGAACAGGCATCCTGTATTACACTGCTGCTGTTACCTTCCAATTTAATTATGTTAGTGTAGTGAAGAGTTTTATAGATTTACTTGGTATTATTATAAATGTCATTTGACTGTGATGTTGGGCATTAACATGTCAGTTATTTGCTTTTAGGTTAATAAAATGTTTTTACAGGAACAAGAATGGTGATATGAAATGCAATGCATAAACCCATTTTGATATGCACATCATGTAATTACAGAAACCACTCCATAAGCAATCTGTTAAACTTATTTCTCTCGACAAAGTTCTACTAGAAGCTCTCCTTTGCAGCATCATTATAGTGAGCAGGATAGCCTATCTAGTTTATTCTAAATCAGACAATTTCACAGTCTTTGAGGAATACAGAGTTGGTTCCTTCATTTCTACTTTCCCAATGAAATACAATCACTTGTCTGATGGGACAGTTATTAGAGAAGATAGCAAAGTGCCTTGGGTATCTTTTGAGGCTGATAAAATATAGAGAGGCATCAGATAGTGACTGAACATCATTATATAAAGTTGGAATCCTACACTCAAGAGACTTCTCACTTGATCAGGTACATATTTATGCCACCTTGCAATACTTACTTTCAAGATAGGACAGAAAGCTTCAGTCATCCAGATAATTACAGATTACCAGATTACTTGTGTTTATGATAAATGCATGATTACAAGTGTAAACACTCATGTGTAAACATGAGAAAGTCAAAGACCCCCTGGTTGTGGGGACGCAGTGCTTGTCACTTATAAGCAAAGTCAAGATCTCCTTCAGCCTCAATCACTTAACAGTGGCTGTGGATGGCTTAATCCATTGTTAGAGGAAAACAGAAGAAAATATACTGAGGAAGATGAACTGGAGAGAGGAAAACAAACCGACCACGGTAGAAAAAGGAATAGACAAAGAGTAACGGCCAATATTTACTACATTTAATAATTTTATGGGGACTGTAATAATCTGACTCTATGTTTTGATATTTGAGTGCTGACTACTTTTAAGTCTCACTCCTCCCTCTGCCCCTGCTGCTCTGCATCTGGGCAACCTGATAAGAAGGTCTGGTGCTTCCTCTTTTTTTTTCTTTTGATGAAAAAATAATCTTTCTATTTAAAAGGACAAAACAACTGCCTCATACATTATACATATTTTTTGTTTTACATCTTTATTGGAGTATAATTGCTTTACAGTGGTGTGTTAGTTTCTGCTTTTGGTACTTCCTCTTTTTTTTTTTTTTGCGGTACGCGGGCCTCTCACTGCTGTGGCCTCTCCCGTTGTGGAACACAGGCGCGCAGGCTCAGCGGCCATGGCTCATGGGCCCAGCCACTCAGCGGCATGTGGGATCTTCCCGGACCGGGGCACGAACCCATGTCCCCTGCATCGGCAGGCGGACTCTCAACCACTGCGCCACCAGGGAAGCCCGGTGCTTCCTCTTTTGATGATGACAGGAGATAAAACAACACGAGCTCCTGCCACACACACAAACCTCACCATGAACCCGCTACCTAAGTACCACTGAGACCCTAAAGCCAGTATTGTCTCTTTGCTCTCTCAAGAAACTTTTGGACCAGCTTGAGGGGCCTGCCTTGTTCTCTCTAGAAAGCCTCACTATGTAAGTAATGACACTTTTCATACACTCTTGGTGTGTGTTGAGCATCATCAGGCTTGACATCTAAACTACATTCGTGGGGAGTTCCACTCTAATTCTACAGAGTAGCTACAACAGACAAAAACTTGGAACAAAACTGAACATGACCAAAAGTAGGTAGATATTTTAAATAATTTCAAATTATGGGTGATGTCTCAATGATAAGATCACAGCCTATTAGCCCCTGCAGTCCAAGTAGTCCTTTACATTTCCTTTTTAAATTTTATGTAATATTCTTGCCAAGTAGATATCCTGATAAATATTAATGCAATGCCACAATAATATTCATTCATCATTTAACAAAATGATGCATTTCCTTATGCCTCAAAGCTTCTAACCTAAGGGAGAAAAAAACGGCCATTCCTCTTTTATTTTAGTTTCCTAAGGCTGCTGTGACAAATTACCACAAACTTGGTGGTATAAAACAACAGAAAAAAAGTATTCTCTCACAGTTCTGGAAGGCAGAAATCTGAAATCAAAATGGCAGAGTTGTTGACCTCTCCCTGGAGGCTTTAGGGGAGATTTTGTTCCTTGCCTCTTCTAGTTTCTTGCAGATGTCAACATGCCTTGGCTTATAGCTGCATCTCTTTAATCTGTTCTATATCACCTTCTCTTCTGTGTGTCTATCACCTTCTCTTCTGTGTGTCTATATCCTCCTCTATGTGTTTGTCTTATTTCCCACTGTCGACTTTTTATAATCACACATGTAATTATTTTTACTGCCCACACAAATAATCCAGGATAGCCTCCTCCTCTCAAAATCCTTAACTTAATCATATATTTTGCCATATAAGGTAATATTTACTCTTTTATCACATGAGGTAATATTCAGATGTTGTGGGAATTGATATGATGATTGTTTTGGGGGGCTATGATTCAGTGCACTACATTTTAGGTAACAGACTCAAAAAACTAAGGAAGTTTTCCCTAGCCCCAGTTCTATATTACTGAGACAAGAGAGCATCGGGGTCTCCTACCTTGTCAGGTTTATGAAAATAATTCAGTAAATGTGAAGACAGAAATGTCAATTAACACAGATCTGTCTTCAAAACTTCAAAACTTACCTCATCTGTATATTCCCTTTTGTATATCCTTTGACTATTGTAATGAACCACCTGACATTCCCTATATAAGCCCTGCATTTCTGCACTCTGAATTCTTTTCAAACTGTTTGTTTAGCTCACAATACCCTTCCTTCCATCATCTCATGTTCATTTCCTATTTACCTTCATGATCTGTTAAAATTCCTATTGTTTGGTCAAATCTAACTAGACTGTAAATTAATTTAGAAAATAAATCGTATTAGACAGTTTTCCCCAGCACCAACATAATTCCTTTTACATACTGTCATGTAAATGTTTAATCAAAGAATAACTTTGATTAAAAGTTAATTAATTAACTTTGATTAAAGTGTCAAATTTTCCTCTTAAAGTTATATTTTCCTTTTGGAGCCCTTCATCCAAAGCACTCCCTATCTTTGTCTTTATTTATAACTACTGTATTCCATATGTGATTAATTCCTCCTCATTCTTGCTTTTTGGGCTGCTTTGTTGGATCATCTTTATGTTGGGTCTTTTGACTTCTCAACTTTAAATGCTATGTCTATGTCTTTAAGAGCCCTTAGCGTACCTCTGTAGGACACTGTCTGGGGTCTTCCTTCTGAGGGGATGTAAATTCTTCTGAATTGCAAAGAAGTTAAATCTTTAATGTCATCTTCATGTCTCCTGTATATTCTTGGAAACATTTAGATTATGAGACAGAATGGATGCATTCTCTAGCAAAATCAAGCAGTCAGATGTACTCTATTCATCTCTTTGAGCTTATATTCCAACTGCTTGTCATATAATGGAATAGACCAACAGTTTCAAGCAGAAACACACAAAAACCATATTTCCACCTGTTGGGTAAAACTGGCTGGTTATGTTGAGGCTAAAAGAGGCTATGTAACAATACTTCAGCCACATTGAGGATAATCCTTATTTGACTCTCACTATGTAATGTGCTACCTAAGGCTAGTTGTGGGGTTACCTTCCTGGGGTGCAAGAAATAGAGTGAAATATCCCCCTTGCCGTAACTGGCCTGGAGGCAGATGATCTAGGACCAATTTTCTCCTATGCTACTGACTTACTCTGTGACTTGGGCAAGTCGATGCTTATCTCTTGTCCACAGTGTCCAAGGGTAGAACCAACACTTTTCATGGCTAATGCATTGTTTACCTATGTATATAATTTGATATTATTTCATTCATTATTTTTTACCAAGCACTATGCTCTGTGCTGGCATAACCTGAAGGAACCATGATTGCTGCACTCAAGGAACCCAGGTCCCAGTGGAAAAGACAGACAGTCAACCAGTTACTAATAATAGAGTAATTGTGGTATTATTGTGGTCTTACTCTTAGTACTGAGAAGGACATAGTAGATGCCATGAAAAGACATATGAGGAATAAGCAACACATTTAGGATGAGAAAGTCCTTGGAGAGAGTTTGTCACGTGAGCTGAAATTTGAAGGACACAAAGTCACTAGCCAGGTGAAGAAAGCAGAAGATGGCATCTCAGGCAAAGGGACTAAAATGTGCTAAACCATGGAGGCAAGAGAACATGCTACATGGAGAAAAGTAGTATATTCATTTTTTATTTTCCAACAAATATTTATTGATGACTGCTGTGGTCTGAATGTTTGTGTCCTCCCAAAATTCATATGTTGAAATCCTAGCACCAAGTTATGGTATTAATAGGTGGGTCTTATGGGAGGTGATTAGGTCATGGGGGTGGAGCTCTCATGAATGGGATTAGTGACATTATAAAAGAAATGCCACAGAGCTTTCTATCTCCTTCCACCATATGAGGATACAACTAGATGTTTCTGACACTGAAGCAGACCACATTTGACTATGCTGCCATCCTGATCTTGAACTTCCAGCCCTCAGAACAACGAGAAGTACATTTCTGCTGTTTATAAGCCACCCAGTCTATGATATTTTGTTATTGAACTAATGAATGAACCAAGAAATGAACTAAGAAAATCAATTATACTTTAGATTCTAATTAAGCAATAATTTATAAGGAAAGCAATCTCTACCATCACAGAAGGTGCAAATCAGTGTGCAGGAGACACAAATGCAGCTTATAATGGTCACAGTTGGGGATCAGTTTGAGGACAGGAGCCTGGGAGGAGATGAAAGCTATTGAGGTGGTGGGGTTGTAGGTGTAAAAGCCTAATTTGCCATCCTAAGGGACTTACATTCTATCCAGTGGGCAATAATGACAGGCAATAATTGAATTTAAGTAGAGGACCAACCTGATAAAATTGTATTTTTAGAAGATCACTCTGTAGCCATAAGAAGAATGGGTTGAAAGGAGATACTACTGAAGGACTAAAAATGTGTTAAGAGACAATCCCAAGAACTTAAGAAGCAAATTATGTATGTTAAGGTACTGAGAATAAAATTATTTTAAGAAAAAAAAACTAAAGGAGTTGATGATGTGTTGTCTGGAAGGTGTAAGATTTTGACATGGGTAGCAGATTTCATTCACCTATTTGTTCAATATATGCTTATTGAGTTATTACTAATAATTTAATATTAACAGTTAATATATCAATAAACAAAATAGGCAAAAATTTCAGCCTTCATGGAGTTTACATCAGGTTTAGAGGAAAGCAGACATAAACAAGATAAATAGGTAAATGATATAATCAGAAGGTTACAAGTATTATAAAATCTAGAGCAGGGAAAGGGGAACTGCTAATGGTAGGTGGAGTTAGAACTTTAATAGTGTGGTCAGAGCAGACCTTATTGAGAAAGTGACAATTGAACAAAGACTTGAAGCAGATGAAGAAGGGAGCCATAAGCACATCCAAAAGGATATCAGGCAAAAGGAAGAAACTATGCAAAGACCTGGAGACACAGCACATGTCTGGCATGTTCAAGTAGCAGCTGTAGGACAGTGTGGAGAGGAATGAGGGACAGAAGAGCAGAGCAAGATAAGGTGAGGCAGAGTGGCCAGTGGAAGCCAGACGAAGTAGGACCTTCAAGGCCACAGTAAGATATTTGGATTGTGACAAAGAGTGACCTGAATATGCTTAAATTTTAAAAGAAATATAATGTACTCTGTTATAACTAAACTAAGGAAAGCAAACATGCAGAGAATAAGCCCAGTTAATATCCTATTACACTATTCCATGGAGGCAAGAGAATATTTCCAGGCAAGAATTGATTGCGACTTGGATATGGTGGTAGCAGTGAAGAAGGAGAGAATTAGTTGTATTCTGGGAAATACCACTGGAGGACCAGAAACATGTTAGGAGACAATCACAAGGATTCAAGAAGCAAATCATGTATGTAAAGGTAAGGGACTGAGAATGAAGTTATTTTAAAACTTTATTGAGAGCCAATAGAATTTTCAGTTATATAGGATGACCAATAACTGCTTTGTATACTAATGTGATGAGGCAGAGGAAAACTCATTTTGAAATTGTAGGATAAAGAAAGGAGAATAGCTAATAAACAGTGTTCCTCAGTAGGTATGAGAATCTGGTGCACAAGAGTAGAGCTTTGCCTCAGATACAGGCAGATAAATTTTATCCTTATAAATGGATTAGAAGGCAGGAATATGGTTACCAATGACGTTAGATGTATAGGTGGGATGGTATGAGTTTGATAAAGTTCTCCTTTGATGATGTCACTTCCCTTAGTGAGATAGGAACAGTTATTATTTGAGAGTAAGGATAGGAAATAATGTGTCTTGAGGAAAGAAGAAAAGGAGTAAAACAGTACTCTAAAAAAGTAAAATAAATAATAAATTAAGGAAATGTAGTTTCATTGCCAGATAGTATTATAAGTCCACTTGATTTTTCTGGTGATAAATTCAAGGTTAAGGCAATAAAAATAGCTATTTGTATTCTCCAGACTTGAACAAAATATAAAGTACATAAAGAGCCACATTTAAGCAGGAGTGAGAACATTGTCAAACAAACGAATATTGGAAGAAGTAGCAAAGAAGATGAGGGCACATAGAAGGAAATGTTATTTACCTAAATGGATTTAGGCTGGGTTTTAGTGGAGAAGGAGGGGTGTCTTGAAAGTGAAAGAGACAGTGAAAATGTTATGAGAGCAATGAATTTTAGTCCAAGTTTATTCAAAAAATTATGAGGTTTGAGTCTTTAGAGGGGGTAAGCTGCAAAAGTTGGAGGGAGTGGCTATATGGCTGTATACATGACGTTGTGATTCTGAATGAGCACACTATCCGGAAGGGAGAGAACATCTGTCTTCCCATGAGATAGCAATCATGGAAGCACAAGTCAACAGAAAGGCAACATGGAGCCCGCACAGGTAGAGAAGTGCCCTGGAGAGTTGCCTGGAGACACAGGAGAATTCGTGTGAGCAATAAATAAACATTTGTTGCTATAATAAGACTAACTTTAGGGATTGTTACTGCACCTAACCTACCCAATCTTGACAGTTATATTCCAATTACCAGTTATTGACAATGACAAGGATATGTCCAATATGTCTGTGAGAGATGAAATAGGTTGGAAGACAACATTATTGGAATAACAGAATAAAAGAAATTGAAAAGGCAAATATTATTGATCTGTTTATTAAAATTATTAGTAATTAAGAATAAT
The DNA here is from genome assembly GCF_039906515.1 of Pseudorca crassidens. Classification (NCBI taxonomy): domain Eukaryota; kingdom Metazoa; phylum Chordata; class Mammalia; order Artiodactyla; family Delphinidae; genus Pseudorca; species Pseudorca crassidens. Next base: position 108,218,706 of record NC_090300.1, on the reverse strand, counting down.
TGAGTGTTTAAGGAGTTAATATCATCAAGAAATAATGGAGAATAAGGTGGGGGTTGGTAGATGACTGCAATAATGAGAGGTTATGAGAAATAGTATGTAATGAGATGAGGTTCAAGGTGTTATGATTTTAAGGAGCACAGAGTTTGACTCCAGGCCCAGAATTATGAGGACTGTGGAAGAAAACGAAGCAACCATCTTTGAGAGAAATGCAGAGAAATTATTGTCCACATTTCAGTTAGAGGATGGAGGTTAAGGGAACTTTCAGAGAAGATACTGATGTTATAAGAGTTTTTACTGATAATGGACTACGATTTCCAGAAGACAGAGTAGAAGAATTTAAGGATTTGGAGTACAGGGAGAAATAGAGATAGTTGAATAGATGAACCTAATTATATGGAAGTTATAATATGGAAGATAAAGGGTGATTTGGGAATCTAGGATCTCATTCGATGATTGATACAAATAGGGATAAAAGGCATAAATTACATAAGTCTTCAATTTAAGGCATACAATGTTGCTGAGAATTTGAGTATTATGGGGTTGGGGAGGTATTAAAGTCTAGTAATCTCTTTAATTGCTGCAAATAGAAGTTCGGTGGCTGGGGAGGGACGGTCTTACCCTAAGCATGTGGAGGTATTCCCTTGATCTCTTCTGATGGCCAGTGGGAAAGCAGTCCGAGATCTAATGCCTGCAGGTCCCACCGGACTCTGTTAACAGGGGCAAGGAGATATGAGAAGCTAGATCTATTTCTAGAATGTTCAGACTCCCTCTTTTTTTGATGGAGTGGATAGACAAGAGCCACAATGTTTTGTATTACTTGTAATACCCTTCATTTTAGAGACTCGAAAACTTTCGTACCTTGAGAAAATTACATATCTAAACAAAGAATTCAGGATTTGGTTCAAAATCTACTCTATCTCCATAACACTTCACTGTCTCATGAATCCTACAAAAACATTCCTAGTTTAACTCCTGGAATTATATTTATTTCTTATTTAAATACAACAAGGTATGGATATTTATGTCGCAGCTATTATGGAAACTATCAGTATGGTAAACATCTGTGCTCTGTTGTGTACAAACAATATGCCCCTCTGTGATCATGTGATATAAGGCATGGCTGTAGAGATGATTTATATAAGATAACCGACCTAAACTTGTGTGTTGACATTAAAGGTTTGCCTAATAAATAAATTGAAAATGCCAATAATGATTTTCAGTGGACCTAAGAATATAAAGGACTAAACGCATTTAGCAGTGGGCCAGATTTCCCCTGGGTGTTATTAACCCATAGACCAGCAGCTGAAGATAGATACAGGCCAGGCACAAGGCAGCAAATCAGTGTCGTCCTCAGCATTGAAATAAACTCTAAAGGAAAAGCAAGGCAGTAAATTGTGACATTACCCCCTGGGTATTCAGTATTTATGCAACTACGTGTTCTATAACTACACATCAGCTCTGTATAAGGAACAGCCCTATGCTTGTGAAATCGTGTATGGTGAATTGGTATTTAGGAGCACTATGAAATATTTTTCCAATCAATGATTTTCTCAATCTTCACAGTTAAAATTTTATCTAAGTTTATAAATGAAGGGATATTTGTTGGAGTTTATTATTGGAACAAATCACAGGAACAGATTTTTTCTTAAATAAAGATGTCCAGATGCTATAGAGACTCATGAAAATACCACTTAAAACTGATGCTTTTTCTCACTCCACACATCACTAAAACAATCTTACCAACATCAGCATTATCCTCCAAGGTTCATTATCACTTTAGTAGGTCAAGATGGGTTTACTGGAAATATATTAACTACACCATTCGATGAAAATCCACAGCAAGATGTTTGATTTAAAAAAAAATGTAAGACATTTCCATATGTGTATATTTCTTTTCCTTGAAATCACTGAAGGGGAGATTAATCTTAGAAACTATCAAATTATGTTTAGTATTTGAATTTTCAGTTTTTAACAATCAGTTAACAAATTGGAGAAGAAAGGAGGTAATATAAGGTGGTCCCTTGTTAACACTAGTTAACACATATGTTATGTTCTGCTGTTAACACATATTTAAAGGTCATCTGCAATTTAAGTGCACACTTATAGACATAAACATTATCTCTGGACACTTATGCTTCACACACCTGGAGATAGTGAACATGGCAGCTTCACCTGACTGAGATTTAGATGTTATCAATCCCCACCCAATTTCATGGCCTTAGGTAATAGTAATGGTTTTCCTATCTGTAAAGCCCTCTGCAGACATAAAGGCTTACAGAGGGATAAAAAAAAAGTGAAACACATGGAAATAAGCAAAATGCTAGTAACGTAGAGAACATCTTTTGAACCTTCCCGCTCCACATTTGTATTTCCTACAAATAGCCACATATTTCCTCATTTGAGGAGGAAAAGTGGTGACCCATTCTCCTTTGTTGATGAGAACAAGCATTAGAACAGAGTATGGTTCATGGACCAATTACTTCAGAATCACCAGGAATATTTGTTAATTTAGGATAACCATATAATGCATCTTCCAAACCATGCCCCTTCTGAGAGACAAAAAGAGGTTGTGATAATTATGCCAGAAGAGCAGGCTAAAGCCAGGAATACCTTCTGACACTTAGTTAAAAATGCAGATTCTTGGTTCCCAGTTTGGATCTACTGAATCAGGACAATGATTTATTTAAATATGTAGAAAGAGTTTGATGTTTTCCAAAGGGCTTTTGGAAAAGGGGAAGAATTGATATGAAGGGGGATTTCAAGATTATAGCAAGAAGCCAGAGGTTATGGGGAGATTCCCAGATGGTAGAAAATGCCTGGCAAATTTTTGCACAATGATGTCTAATATTAAAATTTACATTATTGCCTGGAGTAACCGTAGCATATATTCTCCTTCACTGCATCCATATATCAGTTAAAAATGTGTTTCCCAACAATGGTACTTTCTGATTAAGTGATACCTTTTAGAGAAGTGATACTTTAAGATAAAGAAGGAATAGGGGTAGGGTCCAGAATGAGGGAATATGACACAGAAAAAAAAAAAACAGTTTTATAAGACAAAATACAAAGTGGAAATTGAGAATGCAAAGGAAACAGTCACTGAAACAATGTGTTCAAGAGAAATATAAGCCTTCTCAGTATCATCAACAATACTCGGGGGCAGATAATTTTCTCATAGTATATGGAATGAGGTCATTATATTAAAAATCCATTCAAGCCCTAAGGACCTTCATAAGCTGTCACTTGAGTCACACTTATAATGTGATGTACACAGTCATGCAACAAGCTTTACTGTGTATTAGGAAAATTACACTATGGTAGATTCCCAGGTGTTTAAGTTTTCCTTGACATACAAGAACTAGTTGGGAACTTTGACGTATGTTTCCTAAATGAGACTTTGAAGGCTATGCCTATTGGACTTACGGTGCTGCTAGGAAGCGTCCAAGTTACAGGTTCCACTCACCTTTGCCAGTTTTAGAAGGTCAGCAAAAAGTAGTGACTTTAGGAAGATAAATCCGTTAATGGTGAGAGAAAGAGAGGTTGGAACAACAGAAGGCAGTAAACGTAGCTAGTCAGTCCCTGTACAAATATGAGTGTATGGAAATAATTCACTGTGGGGAGTGTGGGCAGGATTGATACTAGAAATGAAAGAGCTTTCAGCTAGAGATTTATATGAGCATCTCCACAAAATTAAAATAAAATTATAGTACATTAAAATTAATTGAATATGAATTAAAGGACACAGTGGTAAAAATTATTTTTGACATTTAAATAAACATTCCCAGAATATATTAGGCGTTAGGCAAATTTATCTAATCTCCGTGCCTCAGTTTCCTTATCAGTAATATAAAGAGCCACATTTAAGCAGGAGTGAGAACATTGTCAAACAAACGAATATTGGAAGAAGTAGCAAAGAAGATGAGGGCACATAGAAGGAAATGTTAATTATTTACCTAAATGGATTTAGGCTGGGTTTTAGTGGAGAAGGAGGGGTATCTTGAAAGTGAAAGAGACAGTGAAAATGTTATGAGATCAATGAATTTTAGTCCAAGTTTATTCAAAAAATTATGAGGTTTGAGTCTTTAGAGGGGGTAAGTCAAATGTAAATGACTTATGACAACAGCCACTGGTGACAAATGATACTGTCAATGCAACTCATGATAATTACTTTTGTATCTACGAATGTATATAATTTGATATTTATCTGACTTGAATACAAAAAAAGTCTTCCATATTCTTCAGTCATGGTGGGAAACAAGGTACAAATACACAAGTCTGCTGGTACAAACTATCTTTTGAAATAATTAATTCAGATTTTATTGACCTCAGGCATTATCCAGTTCTCTCTCTCTAACTCCAACATGATCATTTGTTTAGAATTTTTAATGAGGCTGCATTATTAAAATGTGGCTTTAAGTTTCTTATCTTACAGGATGATGCAATGAAAGGCATTAGTATAATAGATTAAGCAAAGCATGTCTTGTAAAGGCAAATCACTAACCTTTCATGTCTACTTCTGCACTCTGTGTGCTACAATGCTCCCTAGATATTAAAAAAACAGTGAATCAAATAAGGCTGTGCATTGCAAGAGGAAAGATCAATGGTTTTTGTAACAGGTTCTCATTGACAGCCACAGAACCTCACTCAGTGCATTTTTATACAAAGCTCTTAAATATGAAAGAGAATTATATCCAAAGGGAAAATATATCAGCCAACAAAAACCTTAAACAATGCTGACATCTAGGATTCTCTGTTATACCAATCATGTATAAAATTAGTATGTTGTGATATCAGTCACAAAGAATGTTTAAGAATTTATTGTAATAATAAATAATGCTAATATCTTTCTTATGTGTTGCAAAGAGTACCTCACTACCACTACCAAAAAAAAAAAAAAAAGATTCTACAATCAATGATTGAAAGCTTTTAAACATTCTTTAGGTGGCAAATCACAGAGATGCTATGTTATAATTTTCAAAAGGAATTTGAAAATCTTTTTTAGTTCAACATTCCAAATTGCTTCATCTTATTTGAATATATTGAAAATGTTCATTTTATTATTCTATATTCCTCTGAGGACATATCACTTTAAATTCTCTAATTCTCCATTGTAAAAGTGAAAAATTCTCTAAGTCTCTTGGATCTAGGACTTTAAAAATTAAATATTTTATTCACATTTCAGATGCTAATGATTACTTTCATAGAATGAATATAATGTTTTTATTAACAGCTTGAAATTACGTGATTGTTTCAAAGCCTATTACATCATATCACAATTTTTACACGTCTATAAAATCTTTTAATAGTCAATTCAACCACCATTAGGATGAAACATACTATATTTGCTACATTAAATCAACCTCTTAAAAGACATAGGGGGTCATTTCTCCCCTTGAATGCTTCTACCTAGTATTTATTACTATTACCAGTGCCTAAGAAAGGGCTCAGTCCCTCAGGGTTTAATTCTGTGAGAGAAAATGGAACACTTGACTATGTATACATTATCACTGAGTTATATTTATCTAATTAGGTGCTAAGAATAAACTAAAAGGGAAATGCAGGCATAGCTAGGAAAATTAGGGGTGTGCTAGTCCAGGAACACAAGATTACCTGAAGCTCTAAACTGGTGGAAGTTTGACAATGCCCGGGATGAAGAAGTAGAAAACTAGATTCTAGCATGAGCTTTTCAGGAGGAGCTGTGTAACTTTGGAAAAGATACTTAATTTCTCTGTGCTTTTTTTTCTTCCTCATCTAAAAAGTAAAGGGAAGCAGAAACTAACACATCATTGTAAAGCAATTATACTCCAATATAGATGTTAAAAAAAAAAAAAGTAATGGGTATTGAGTGTTATGACAAATAAAGTGCTTTTATGTATTCTATTAAAGCATCCAGTTTGGAGGATGTATTGTAAGAAACATACCCTAAGTGCAATTTGAATACTGTCTCTCCCCTTTTCTCTCTGTCTTTTGTGATAAGACGATGCTGCAAAATAATCATTGACATGTATTCCACTCTACAACATTGTCCCCTCCCCCCCATTTTTACTAAAAAGCTCCCAACACCCTAGAGCAGTTAATCACTGTTGTCCCAAGGGGAAATTTTGATGACAGCCAGAGAAATCTGTTAGACTGCGTCAGAGTATAACATTTAAAAGAATACTTGCAAAGCGGTTTTAAAAATTTATGTATGCATTTACATATATATGTAAGTATTTTGCATCACAGAAGAGATACCAACATCCTGTGTTTCCAGAGAAAGAAAAAGCTGGACAGTTAGTTGTCAAGGGACTTTCATCTAACCACATGGCCTAGAGAACCCTATATAACTTTTGGGGAATCAAAGCATTCAGAAAACTTTTGAAGAACTTCCCCTCTGGGGCCTGAGAGCAGAGAAGCTTGGCAGAAGTTTCCACATCCCCTAGAGAGGGGAGCAATAAAGGAGTAAAAGCTACATTGGTTGCCAAGGGCAAGGAGATAGAGGGGCAGCTCCAATAGTGTCCCGTGATTCTTGAGCGAACTGGGAGAGCATCTGAATTCTTCTCACCCCATCCTGTGGATGGACACAAGATTTTCCCCACTCCATCCTGGGAAAGGAGGTAATAAACGTCCTGTGGGCATGAAATTCTTGTAGTAGAACCTGGGCATTTGGTAAAGGATGTCCTTTAGACTGGCTACCAAATGAGAATGAAGAAATAACAGCAGATGCCAACATGAGAGACTGGCCTTTTGGGGTGATGAAATAAATCTGTGAATCCCAAGGAGACTTATGTTCATAGGCACTGGTTGGACCCTCTCAGTTCTACTCCTCCCATAACAGGAAGCTACTGCAGAAGTCCCGAGAATTGAGAGATCAACACAGGGAGGGTGTGGAAGAAGACATCTGTATGTCCCGCATGTAATTTACATGTTCTTATGTCTGGCACATAGCAGGCTCTCAATAAATAATTCACCTTTACTGGTTAGCAATATTATTAGTAGTATTACTCGGTAACTAAATACATATATAACTATTTTAAATATTTTGGTTAATTTTATTCTGTTAAAAACAAAGCTTTATTGGTAGATTATATTTCCACATAAATACAGATTTTACTAATGTCCAGGTACTTAACACTGGATACAAGAAATCAAATATAAAATATAAATATTGTAGAAGTATGCTGCTTCTATGGGTTATCTACTTGAAAACACTAAAATAACTACTGCTGAGCCTGAAAGGCAGATTTGTACGTCAATAATGTTGAAAGTGTCACCATAACTTAGTTTTATGAAATGAATCACCTATTCTTTGAAAAAAGGAGGGCCTCTTAGAGATTATAATGATTAGCAAGTAAAAACAGAATAAATGTTGAAATAAATTGATTAATTTCAGAATTGCTTTTCTTACCTTAACACAGAGAAACAGCTCTCCTAGATACTGATATATGAGATTGCTGATGACAAAATGAAAATACGGGCCAGAAAATAGATTTGGGAAAGATCAGTCTTTTGCCCTTTCTTAAAATACAGACATAACTAAAGTGTCAAGAGTGGGACTGCCAGTGATGGTATAGCATCTGACAGCTCAAACACAGCTTGCTCGTCAGTCTGATGCTGCCAAGCCCGAGATGGCAGGATTCCACCATATAAATATGTCTGTTATCTTGAGGTTAGGAGGGCTGGTTTTTGCCTTCATGTGACTGGAGCTTGTAATTACTATAATAAAGTACTGGTTGCCACTTAATCTACAACTCCAGGGCCAATACTCCAACCCTCATTTCCCAAATTGTACAGGCTGTGTTTGCAATATTATCTCCCTTTGAATGCTCTCAATCAGAATACAAAAGACAATGGATAAGGGAGACTATATTTCAGAAGCATTTTTGAGATCTGTCATATTTCCTCATTTGCATGGCCATGTACTACAAAATTAAGTTTTGGATTCTAATTTTCTGGCTCATTCAGATGATTTGTTCTGGGGATGTCAGCACTCATGATGCTGATGCCAAGTGCTGTTTATGCCTTCCTGTCCTCTAGGGACTCGTAAATCCATCCTACATCCACAAGCTGTCAGGGGAGAAGAAAAGCACTGGTCACTAATCTTGTCATGAGCAACTTCATTCTCAGCACCCTGGTTTATAGCTTGGCCTGGATCGAAATGAGCTGGTAATACAAATGTGTACCTTGGATGTCCTTTCTGTTTTTGCCATCAGTTGATCTTCTTTTCTCCTGACATTCTTTGAACCATGTTAGACAGGTGTTACACAAAGTTGAAACATACCTCTACTAAGGAGTTTTGTGTGCATGTGTTGAACAGGCTAGTGAACAATTTATTAAAGCTTCCTGGGAGCAAGCAGTCCCTTCAGTTGGCTTTTTTTTTTTTTCCCTTCTGGATTCTTCCACTTTACTTACGAGACTGAATATAAAGGGAGAAGCCCCTGCACAAAGTGATAGGAACAGCAATAAGACTGAAAGTTCTCCGATCAAACGGCCCCATTAAATCCACCACTGCCCCCTTGAAGGCCTGTGATGGTTCATTTCTTTCAGCAAAGAATACCACCAGTATTGATGTCATATTCAATAATCTTGAGTTGCGACTTTGGGGAAAAAAAGTATATCTTTCCGAAACAGTGGATATTGAACATGAAGACTTTAAATTATTTTCATTCTTTCTCAGAATGAATAGACACATATATTCATTTTCTCTTTCTTAACATTTTTTATTAATATACTTGGCTGTTCTTCTTAACTTCAGATAAAATTATTTGTTCTGGAGGCTATGGAAATAAGAGTTCTCTGTTTACTCAGAGCCTAGCTACATAAACAAACATTTTTACTAGGATTCTCTACTTTCAACACTAATAAAAGAAATAAGTTGTTAAAAAGGAAATATTTTATAGTTATCACTTCAACCCTGTTTAGGATCAGTAGCCAATTTTACTACTTGCACAATTTTTTGGTTCTTGGAAATTCATTGTTTTGAAACTTGTTCAACTTTATTTTGTCCTGATATCAAAAAACTTTATATTTTAGTTTTATGACAAAAAATATTTAATATTTTGAGATTTTTTCAACCTCTGGTTTATGCATAACCACTGCAGGAAAAGTGGTTTAACAGAATAGACTTCATATGACTTTGAAGTCAAACTCACTTGAGTTCCAACCCCACCTCTAATACTTTACAGCTGTGTGCTTTGGGTCAAGATATTTAAATTCTATGTCCCTTAATTTATTCATTGCAAAAAAGAAAGTAATAACAGCACTAAACTTGCAAGGTGTTTGTAAGAAACAAAGGCATTATTTTTAAAGTATCTAGAATAGTGCCTTATGTATGAATAAGGTTTAAATGTATTAACTCTACATCTTATTTATGCCAATTGTCCAGCACCTACACTTATAGGGCAGCCCTGCTCATTAGAAAAAGACAGTTATATCAGTAAAATAAACATCTAGAGCATTAATTAATTAAAGACACGCAAATATATCATTTTGTGAAGGGTGAGGTATATTTAAGTTGTATGTACCTATTAATTATTATTTTTCATTTTCAGAGATTTTAATAGGTCTCTTTTGCATTATCTGACAGTGCCACCTCCTTTCTCTCTTCTATCTACAGTACATCTGGTACTAACTCTAGCCTACTCTAGCCCCAATCCAAAAACAAGCCAGAGTTGTTGTCCCTATTTTCTCTGCCCTCGACTGCTCTGCCAGATTTCTTTCTTAATTCATTAGTTCAATATCATTACCCAATAAGATCTATGATTAATTTTAACACAGATCCACCAGTCAATGACATAGCTTAGGAATAGTTTTTCTTTCCATGAACTATGAACAATGGTTTTAGTGCTATCTAATTTAAAAAATATCTTTCTTAAAGTCCCTCCTACTCCTTCAGATGACTTACTTTGGATAAACCAGGGGTACTCTACCGGTATCCATGCTGGTCTGCCAACAAAGTAACTGCTCCTTTGTATATACAAAATTATAAATTGGTTTTCATGTATATATCCTTTCCTACCTTCCATCCCTAGTTGAACTTACTCCAACCTAAGAGATCAAAGAGGGGATCAAGAGTAATAAATGTTTCTAATTCTCGCTGGATTCATAGTTTTCATGAGGCTTTGTTTCAGAATTTTACTCAGGTTGACCATAAGGTAAAAAGGATAATTTAGAGACACTATGTCATTAGGGAATATTCTGAAAAGAATGAAAAAATTTATACCTCATGGAAATGCAACTCAGAACTCTGTTCCAGTAGTTTCTGGATGGCCTCCATCTGAATTCTTGGAGCCCCTCTTTACTGAAGTTCTCTTCCTGATGGGAAGCCAGCCTAACCTTGCACTACAGTTTCAAGAACAGAATTCTCTCTGAAGGTGCATGAAAAATTGTCTGAATACAGATATTTCTGGAAAGAGAGTTTCCTTGACTCTTCTCACATCTGAGTTTAAAAAGGCTAAAGATTTCCGCACAGCAGTAACCCTAATAGTTCTCGAGTATTGGTCATTTGTGGTTGTGGGCTCCTGGATGTGCTGTTCTGAATCAGAAAATAAATAACCCATATTGTAGCCCTCCAAAGAAAGTACTCAGTGTTTGGCATATTCCTGTGTTCCTCATTGATGCTTTCTTATTGACCTTTCTTTTTGCCTCTAATTTAGAATCAGTTAATCTGTTACTCCTGGGAGGTATGAATTTCCATATTCTGGTTGATTTATATGGATTTCCTGTAAACTGAAGACTGCAGGATGAAATCGATCACCATGATGCCTACAGCAGTGGCCAGGGATAGGACATGAGAAACACCTGATGTTTTCCATTCTTATTAAGGCTGAAATGAGATGCTCCCTGTGCTGGGGAGATTATTTGGGGAACCTCACACTGATAAGAGAAGAAGAGAGACATGACATTTTGTACCTTTAGCTGATGTTTTATCATAGTGATAAAAGAATAACTGAAGGTTTTATCTGACCCTTTTAAGAACTGTTGAGTTTATAGGACTTCTGTGGGTAGCGACGTGATAATAACCCAGAATCAAAGAAATTGATGCATTAACTCAGTTTAGATAACATTTACTAGAAAAATGTAACAGTTTACTAGAAAAATGTAATAGTTCTGAAATTCTGAGTTACATTCACTTGTTTGAAAGAGTGTTGTTAGGATGTTTAATTTCATTTGTTTTATTATATGATTTCTTCTCTTACTTTTTTCGCTTGTGGGAAATATTACATGTATATTTAGTTATCAAAAATAATATAAATACCCATTATTAAGATGATACTCCTTTTAAAAAGCACAAAACACTTCTCTGACAGCAACACCTCATGTTAAAGGTGTTAAAGGTGAACAATTTGCTACATAACAAAGAAAGAAAAAAGAAAAAACCCTGGGAAGGTCACGGCTGGAGGTTTTTCTTTGTAGTTGAACTTTATTTCAGTTCTTTTAGTGTCCATATTTCCATGTGTCATGAAAATTTAAAATTAAACCTCTCCAATGTGCACATTTTAATTTAATATGAGGGAATGTAATTTATTATTTGGCACAGATTTATTGTTGTAAAAACTCCCACTGATGTCATGGTGAATTCTGTGCATGAAACGAGGGCAAACAAATGATTCATTTTTCATGAATATTAACAATCAGTGTTACAGTCTCCTCAAACAGCAGTGTAATGTTCTTTACCAAAATACTCAAATGTTCTTAGCTTATATTTCTTTTACTAAAGCTATAAGGTAGAAAAGAGTTTTATAAGAAGTAATGATATTGCCACAAAAAACTGGTACAAGATAGAAAGTTGCCAAGTTAATCTGACTGCAAAAGATCCATCAACTCAAGTGACCAAGCAATGATAAGATAACCACGTAGGTAGGGTTACCTTATAACCTATGATGTAGTTTAGTAGATGAATTGTCTGTTGCTGGGATATTATGAAACAACTCTTGTTTTCACGTATAACTGCATCATAGAAATAGAGCCCTCTCTTTACAAACCAACTCTTCTTTCATTCAACAAATATTCATTGAGTAGCTACTATGTACTGGAACTATGCTAGGTATTTGAGGTACAGCAATAAATGAGATAGACAATGTCACCAATATGTTATGGAGCTTATAGTCTAGTGGGAAACACTGGCAATAAATCAACATAAAAGGGGGCAATTATAGATTAATGGACAAATCATACAGACATAGGAAGAGGTAAGTAATTAATATTTGGCCAACTCTCCACTAACAGTTAACCAGTCCAGATAGTTAACTAACGGTCCAAATAGGACTTTTAGTTAGCTTGTTTCATTCTCATTTTCTGTCCATTTCATCCACAGCATTTCTGTTCAACCCTAGCTCTTCCATTTGAAATTCAGTTATGATGTTTTTGAAGAAAGCAATTAAAAAACAATCTTCTTTGATTTAATAATTGTTTGAAAAGTGAGAAAGGCTAACAGAGAGATAAACTAGATTATAAGACCATTCACTTCCCTAATTTTGTAATTCTCTATTTGTTGATATGGCAAAATTTTCCATGTATACAATATAAAAACTATAAATTCAAATATATCCTATTAAGGAAGCCAGAAAAAAATACAAAATAAAATACAATTAAGTGTTAATTGTGAGAAAGTGAAAACAGTATAGTACTTTAAAGCAATGCAGATTAGCAATGATTTTAGAACAGCTTTGTAAAAACCTGCCCAACATATGATGATATTTCCACCCAATGGTACAAATATACATCTCACCAGCTGTTGCAAGTTGGGTTCTCTTGGAAAAAGATTCTGAGATGCAGATTAGAGTGCAAGAGTTTTATTAGGGAGAGCTCTTAGGTTCAAGTCCTTTGGGAATAAATGAAGCAGACTGCGTAGAGAAAGAAATTGAGCAGTGGCGCTATCTCAATAGAGGTGCCATCCAAACCAGGTAAAGCTGGAATAACCCTTCATATTTACCCTGAATTGGGGTAAGAGAGCCATTATCTTTACAGCCCCGTAGTCTTCATCAGATGTGGACTCTCCCAGAAAGGAGACATGACTTAGAGCAAGGTACTTGTCTTCAGCAGAGACAATCTCAAAATAAGGCTGACAGAGGAGGACTAGCTATGTACTGACAGTTCGCCTAGCAGCTTCATTCTTAAAGGGGCATCTGGGAGATTTCTGTCCCTTACACCACTTGGAACCACTTCTTTTATAAATTCAGGGAGCAGTTAGCCCAGAGCGCTAGTAAGCCTCTCCTGCTGGGGAAATTTAGTTGAAGAGAATGAGTGAGAAAAACTACAGACACTACTGCTCGAAACGGTTATGGGAGCCACAAATGTTACTTTATTTTCCTTCACTACTATCCATTCTATCTATTCCCTTCAACATCAACTAGCATATTTGCTGGTCCCAAGGCATGATGCATTCTTAATCCATGAGAAGTTTGAGCCCTTAGTCATCACATCCTTATCAAGCAGGCATGTTGCACTTGCCCATTCACTATCAAAATAGGGCAAAACAATATTAAGAGACCCCAAGTACAGCACCTGGATTATACATTCTGCCCCTACTGAATAACAACAGACCCACTGTATACTCCCGATGATCAGATTCAATTCACCTTGACAAAATGCTGATTCTTTTTCTTGCCTCTTTTTTTCCCCCAACCCTGCTCCTTGATCAAGCACCCTCAGATTACCATCTCAGGCATACTAAGGCTGAGTATGTTCTTCAGCTCCTGTGGGGATATTGTCCATTTCCTCCCTTATCTGGCCCTGCATGTCCCCAACTGGGTTATGTTCTGACTTACTCCTAGTGGCCAAGAGGGGAATTGGAGACAGAGCTTGAGGATGGGGTATATGCTAACTTGTATGAGTGAAGCCTCTCCACCAACTTCAAGAAAAGTACGACTACTAGCCCTAAATACGGAGTGAGCCATTTCTCCAGCTCTGAGGGTTCAGGGGAATTTGGGAGTTCAAAGTTTATAAGTCCCATTAATCAAGATGTTCCCATCCCATGTGTCAAGGTCAAGTTCTTTCTTAACCAGGGCCCTGGCCTTAGCGTAGCACACCTGATTAGGTGGAGAGTTAAACCATCTTTGGAGCTCTATTACTCCTATGAATAAGCCCCGGGCCTAACCCTCAGTTTTCTCTGACTCTACTGCAGAAAGTAAAATCCTCTTCATGTGTTAAAAATCCCCCTAGCCTTCATACTTGGCTTTCAGTTGCCAATTAATTACTTTGAACCTTTCCTTTTCTTTTCCTAAAGCAATAACATTTAGCATATGCAGCCAATTACAGGTTCTTTTAGCTACATTTTACTCTTCCTCTCTCATATACTTGATATATCAAACCATCGAGTGCAATCCCTTCCAGCAGTACACCACCTCAGGTAAATGTTTTAACAATTACAATGGTACTTTGTGCCAGGAGCCATCTATACTCCACCTCCTACCGGTGATGTGGTCATTGCCAACCAAAAAGCAGGCAATTCAGTTCTAGAGTCCTATCTCTAGTCCACCAGATGACTACTAACACCAGTTGTCCTTGTGGGCTTTCCAGGAAACAGATTCTGTGATGGAAATTCCCATGCAGGGGATTTACTGGGGAAGGGAAGTGAAGAAGCAGGGTTGGTCAGAGCAAGAAGTTGAGATCTGCTACAATCTCAATGGAAAGCTCAGTCAATCCTACATGGAAGATTAAGCTGGGACAACTATTCAGCATTTTCCAGAGTTGGGGGAAATTGGTCAGATTGATGATTGATCTCCCACACTGATCAATCATTGTATATGGGGCACCCCTCATGGGGATGTACCTTAAGCAGCATGGCTGTCTATAGCCATGGCAGTTCCGAAAGAAGGCTGAGAGCTAAAAACTATAGACAGGAAGTAGAGAATAAATTATTAATTCTTTACAAGAGAATCAGGATGGTGTTATCACAGTGTTCACCAAACTATTATGTAACATTGCTACTCATTTTTATGTAAATGTAAAAATGTAAATGTAAAAAGAAAAACAAAATCCTCAAACATGTTTTAAAAGGAAGACATTCGTGCCATATATCTTCTTTCTGCTCTCTAAATCCACTTTGTTTCTTGTTGCACTTAGCCAGGCAGAAGTTGACGAGACAGCAAAGAGTAAATTCAGCCTATTAATTCCTCTAGTTCGCTCCCTTGAGAGCAAATCACTGCTCTTCTTAAGCAGCTGACTCTAATGATTCTATTTCTAGGAAGACATGACTCCTCCCTCCCCCTTATATTTAGAGCATCTGACCAACCCTGCCTCCTTCACTTCCTTTCCCCAGTAAATCCCCTGCATGGGAATCTCCATCACTGCTCCTAGACTGCTGTTCTTGCACTATATTTATGCTTCCTTACACACTGCCCCCACCTTTGTATTAAGTCCATCTGTAAACAAACCCTTCTCAAGTTTTCCTAACTTGAGTGTACCCTTTGTTTCTTAATGAGACCGTGACTGATACAAACATCTTTCTTAATATTATCAGTAGTCTGTAAACTCCCTGTGCTTGATTTGTCTTTGTGTCTCTAAGATGCTCCACATGTTCTATAGGTATGCAGTAATTGTGTTAAATGAGCCAGTTTTTTCAAACATATATATAGGATTTTTATTTCAGTCAATACTAATATTATCTGAAGTTCTAATTACTTCTTATTTTGCCAAGGCTGGAGAGAGCATCTTAAATGTGTCATCATTTCTTGCATATTTTAGTTA
Source organism: Pseudorca crassidens (assembly GCF_039906515.1). NCBI lineage: Eukaryota > Metazoa > Chordata > Mammalia > Artiodactyla > Delphinidae > Pseudorca > Pseudorca crassidens. Next base: position 108,203,037 of record NC_090300.1, on the reverse strand, counting down.
TAAATAAAATACTGGCTAACTCAGATTCTCAGTTCCTTAGGCCTTATTAGAGAAGGCAGATACTATTTAACTCGTTCATGAGAAGCTAGAGTTAGTTACTCGAGATAGTCCACTATTTGTATAACCTAGTAGAAGTTCTTTGTTTTCTTGTTTTTTCATCTATGCAATAGGTGAATGGAAAACATCACTGAACTCTTTGTAGTTCTAATTTTTTTTTGTTCTCTGATGTAAAATGGGCACGTTGCTTGGGATTTTCATTTTGTATACTCTTTAACTTCTGAGTCATTGATTTTTTCACAGATAATGTCCTAGGCTATTGATTATCACTTCCTACCTTTTAGTGGATGGAAAAAAATGAGAAATAGACAATGTCATTGAGATTTTGGCAAAGACAACAATGTGAAGTTCATAAATACTGCATTTGTGCTTTGGTGAAGTGGCCATTGCTCAAAGTTAATGGTTTTGGCAGCCATGGATAGCTCAATGTTGATTGACTGATATAAAGGTCAACTGCTTAATTTATGAGCTGTCCTTCCA